>NC_091455.1:197534333-198284333 GCF_027789765.1 Dendropsophus ebraccatus | reverse complement strand
TAAGTCATCAATGACCAATATACATATACATTTTAAAGCAATAAAAAGAATATATATTTTTTGGGGAGTTAAAATAATACATACAATGTCAATAATAAAACAATAATAAGATAACAAAGAATAATAAATATAATAATAAACAATAATAAAAATAATAATTGTAGAGCTAATTTTTTGTTAATCTACTTATTGCCCATGACAAACATGTTTGGCGCCGTCCTATAAATTATATATATATATATATATATATATATATATATATATATATATATATACACACACAGACACATATATATATATATATATATATATATGACTAACAGAAAATTAAATTGTAAATTTTTTAAATTAGATGAATAAAATATATATTTTTTTAATCTGATAACATATACATACATATATATAAATATATATATATATATATATATATATATATTTTTTTTTTTTTTTCAATGTTTGGCTACCATTGTCGTATGGTATGTTTTTGATAAAGTTTATTGGCTTCAAAAACGGCATCAAAATGGCGCATGTGAAAGCGACGTCCAGCACTCTTTGTATGGATGAGGTTCTTAGAATTCACGTTAGAGATGAACGCGCTCGAGTCCGATCATTCAGCATTGGAACACAGGTGGCTGAAGAAGTTGGATGCAGCCCTATGGAGTCTTGGAAAATATGGATATGGACTATGGCCTATGGCTGTATCCATGTTTTCCAGGAAGCCTTAGGTCCTTTTACACAGACAGATTTATCTGACAGATTGTTGAAGCCAAAGCCAAGAATGGATGTGAAAAGAGGAGAAATCTCAGTCTTTCTCTTATGACCTGTTCTCTGTTTATAGTCTGTTCCTGGCTTTGGCTTCAATAATCTGTCAGATAAATTTCTCTATATAAAAGGACTTCTTTAGCCACTAGTAATCAAATGCTGAGTGTTCGGATTCGAGCATGCCGGAGTTGCGTTCATCTCTAGTTCGCATGTCAAGTGTCACATGATGCAAAAACTTTTACTTGTTTCAGGAAATATGGTGGGAAGTTTAGACTACTTTTCTTCCAGGATGCAAGTTATCTAGCCCATTGCTTGTGATGTCTTTATGTTTTCTATTGTTTCCTGTATGTACTTACATACGTATCATTCCTTTTTATATCTCAGATGCTAATTATACTTATAATTTTTGATTGTCCCCTTGTTTAGGCAGGGAAAACAATGGATAAATAGGTAGAGAAGATAAAAAAAATTGGGGTGTGCCCAGGGGCCATCCAACAAAAATATTTTTCTTTCAAATCAACTGGTTTCAGAAAGTTATACAGATTTTTTAATTCACTTCTATTTAAAAATCTCGAGTCTTCCCATACTTATCAGCTGCTGTATGTCCTGCAGGAAATGTTTTCTTTTCAGTCTGACACAGTGCTCTCTGTTGCTACCTCTGTCCATGTCAGGAACTGTCTAGAGCAGGTGAGGTTTTCTATGGGAATTTCGCTGCTGCTCTGGACAGTTCTTGATACGGACAGAGATGTCAGCAGAGAGCGCTGTGTCAGACTGAAAAGAAAACAACATTTCCTGCAGGACATACAGCAGCTGATAAGTATGGGAAGACTTGAGATTTTTAAATAGAAGTGAATTACAAATCTATATAACTTTCTGAAACCAGTTGATTTGAAAGAAAAAGATTTTCGCTGGACAACCCCTTTAAAACAGGACATGACTAAATGGCCGCTATATGTAACATAGGCACTTAAAATACAAAAGGGGATCAGAAAAAATTCTGACCTATAGAATGTAATCCAATGGGTACACAACTACTATTATCCTTTTTTATTGTATTTTTAACTAGTATGTTTTTGGCAGATGGACTGGATTTCATCTGGTTTTACCGTAGACACCACAAGGCGTGAGTTTGAGTTGTTTCCTATGGAACAAACCAGAGTCACCAGGCTACCATAATGTTGTTTGATGAAGTCATGCATGATATGAAAATGAGGTCATCTGGGCCGCGCCTGTCAGTCACGTCACTGTCATCAATATAATTGGCTTCTACCTCAAGCTAATTGGATGTAAGTCTCTGGAGTTGGGGCCGGTCTGTCACACACACATAGATCCCACTGTCTGGGTGCAGCAGGTGTGCTCATATCTAGCCCCATTCAAAGACACCTGTGTATAGTGAGGTCTCTTGTGTTACAAAGGTCCGCCTTAAGGGATCAAGGGGTCGCCAGCTCGGTGCCCCTACAAACACTGACAAAGATGCAAGCTATTTAGATAATTGCACATATGGATGCCTTTATTGTCAGCCTATTAACACAAAAAACTATTTTTAGCTGCGGCCCCCTTAATCAATTTACCGTCAGAAACACAGCGCGTTTTCCCCCTTTACATATCTAGAAGAGAGAAGGAAACATTATAAGGTTGTGTTTAATACGTTCAGATCATGGCTATGTTCACACTGTAAAAAAAAAAGGTGTCTGTTTTTTTAAAAAATAACTGTTATTTCCGTTATTTCCGAATTATAGTTGAACTGGATTGGAATGACACCCCCCCGACACGCATAACGTATTAAAGGACAACTCCGTCCAAAATCTATTTTTTAAAATGTTATTTTATAAGCAAAGTCAGATAAATTCTTAATATACACTAATTATGGGAAATGTACGTATAGTGCTATTTCGTTCAATTTAGTAGATCAGGCAGGCTTCAATTTCTCTCTAAAAAAAAAAAAGTGACATCATGACCCGGTCTATACCTGAAGGGTCCAGCAGGGGGCGCAGTATATGTAGAAATTTAATGTAAAAAAATGATAGGGCCCTTCCTGTGCTTCATTCAGCTACCCGCATTTTTCAATCCATAATTGGCTGAAAAAAGAGCTTTTGAATTCATGTTATGGTCGTAAGAACTATGGTTATAATGTGAATGCGTGTGCGCGATAATGGATGTGTTACTATTCAGCTCAATAGTATTAAAGCTACTCCGTACCCACAATCGCCACCCCCCTCCAAACCACTTGTACCTTTAAATAGCTGCTTTTAATCCAAGATCTGTCCTGGGGTCTATTTGGCAGGTGCAGCAGTTATTGTCCTAAAAAACAACTTTTAAACTTGCAGCCCTGTGCCAAACGGCCGTGCCTTGGAGTATCTGTGCCCTAACTTTGCACCACTCCTCCATCCCTCCTCCCCACCCTCTTTCCTATTCCTCTGCAGTGAACATAGCACAAGTGCTTTAACGATCCAACCCATGTGCCATGCTGACACAGGTGATGAATAGTAGAAAATCTGCCTGGAGCAATCCTAATGATGAGGAGGGTGAGGAGGAGTGACAGAGGGGTTGTGCCAGCCTAATGCATACACACTCTAGGACCCGGCCGTTTGACACAGAGCTGCAAGTTTAAAAGTTGTTTTTTAGGACAATAACTGCGTCACCTGCCAAACGGACCCTAGGATAGATCTTGGATTAAAAGCAGCTATCTGACGGTACAAGCAGTTTTTTTGGGGGGTCAGATTGTGGGTACAGAGTCGCTTTAAACTTGCTGCCCTGTGTCAAATTGGCGTGGCCTAGAATGTCTGTGCCCTAGGCTTGCACCGCCTTTATGTCCCTCATCATCACTACGCCCCCGGGCAGGATTTTTCCTATTAGAGGTACACATGTGCACATGTGCAGTGTTCAGACAAGTGATGATTAGGAGAAATCCTACCATGGAGCACTCCTAATGATGAAGAGGGTGGGGAGGAGGGACACTTTGGGCCACACCAATGTGACACAGGGCTGCAAGGTTTCAAGTTGTTTTTTAGGACAATAACTGCATCACCTGCTGAACGAAGCCCAGGACAGATCTTGGATTAAAAGCAGCTATCCGATGGTACAAGCAGTTTGGGGGGTGGGGCAGATTGGGGGTACAGAGTTGCTTTAAATATTAAAAAAATTTTGAATTTTGCTAATTTTTCAAGCAATAACAACACAAAACCTATGGGTGTTTTACGGCCCAAAAATTATTTTGTTAACATGGCCTGACACAGCAGCTTACCATGTCTTATCTCCTGCCCCTTCCAGACTCTCCTTTCTCAGTTAACTTCAGGGTTTTTTTTCTTTTCTTTTAAAGGCCCCTTTAATAAAATTAATTCAATTAACAATAATTAAAAAAAAAAGTTGAGTCTACATTACTGTAGTCTGCAGAGCAAGAACTACCACTCTTTCCATCAGTCACTCATTAGCTAATTTATTTCTTGGATTTGAGCCATGACTTGTTATTCCCAAGAAAGAAGCTGTGATTTACTTGAGAATGTAGCAGGTTGTTCCCGCAAAGTACAAATTCATGTTGTTGTTTTTTTTTAATTTCCATGTAGGGAACGGAATATATTAGAAATGATGTTTAATATGCAGTTTAATAAATGTATTTTATTGTACACAAATGTGAACAATGGGGGAGATTTATTAAACATGATGTAAAGTGAAACTGGCTCAGTTGCCCCTAGCAACCAATCAGATTCCACCTTTCATTCCTCTTTGGAAAATGAAAGATGGAATCTGATTGGTTGCTAGGGGCAACTGAGCCAGTTTCACTTTAAACCATGTTTGATAAATCTCCCCCAATGTCTAGAAACAGCCTTGGAGCCCACACATGTTTACACCATGATGAGAACAGTTCTTATTTTTTATTAGGCACTGTTGGCTTCTGCCTATAGGCAGTCCTGGGGAAAGGGCACCTACTAATACAACCTTTAGGCCTGTTGTGTGCATTTGCTGACTGACACAAGATCTCTGAAGATGCCCTGTGCCATTGGGCATGCCTTAAAGGACAACTCTGGCGCTGAGAAAAAAAACATACTGAACTAAAGCTCCAGTTTGTGTCTTCCTTTTTTCTTCACTTCCTTGTTTGGGCTTTCCCAGGATGCACTTTGTCTCCTGTGATGTCTAACTGACCTTGTAGAACTGTTAGATGGCTTACAGCTTGCTCAGCCAATCAGAGCTAAGCAACCTGACAAAGGGAGGCTGGCCTAATGGCTTAGACCAGTTAGATCATTGTCACAAAATGGCTTCCACAGAAAATCCTAGGGTCAACAGTCATTAGGTAAGAATGAGTTTACTTCACTTCCTGGTGTGTGTGTGTGGGGGGGTGGGGGGGTGGGGGTGGGGGTGGGGGGTGAGGGGGAAAAGATAAGGAAGAGGGGCAGATAGGTGATTGAAGCATATTACAAAGTTATATAACTTTGTAATGTGTTTCAATTACTGGGAAAAAGCTTTTCAGAGTTGTCCTTTAAAGGGGTTGTCCGGCGAAAAAAAATTATTCACAGAATAACACACATTACAAAGTTATACAACTTTGTAATGTATGTTATGTCTGTGAATGGCCCCCTTCCCCGTGTCCCACCACCCCCACCCGTGTACCCGGAAGTGTGGTGCGCTATACATTACCTGTCGCGTGCCGACCACGGTCTCCGATCGTCAGCAGTGACGTCTTCTTCGGGAGGCCAGCGGATCTTCCCGAGTGCCGGCCGCCCTCTGCAGCGTCATCCGAAGCTCAGCCGTGATTGGCTGAGCATAACTGTGCTCAGCCAATCGCGGCTGAGCAGCTGATGACGTGGCCGCGTCATCAGCCGCTCAGCCGCGATTGGCTGAGCACAGTTATGCTCAGCCAATCGCGGCTGAGCTTCGGATGACGCTGCAGAGGGTGGCCGGCACTCGGGAAGATCCGCCAAGCTCCCGAAGAAGACGTCACTGCTGACGATCGGAGACCGTGGACGACACGACATGCGGTGAGTATAATGCACCACACTTCCGGGTCTAGCGTGGGTGGGGGGAAACACGGGGAAGGGGGCCATTCACAGACATAACATACATTACAAAGTTGTATAACTTTGTAATGTGTGTTATTCTGTGAATAATTTTTTTTCGCCGGACAACCCCTTTAAGCCATGGGTCTCCAAACTGCAGTCCTCCAGCTGTTGCAATACTACATTTCCCATCATGCCTGGACAGCCAAATCCAAAGCTTTGACTGTCTGGGCATGATGGGAATTGTAGTTTTGCAGCAGCTGGAGAGCTGCAGTTTGGAGACCCATGGCTTAAAATGTACCTGTCGTTATAACTTTCAAAATCTAAATCAACAGTAGATGTGCTACACAGCAAGTTTGCAATTTACATTCATTATTTATTTTTTAGTTATCATGGAGAACACGGCACTTCCTGTTTTCTGACATTTTTTTTTTCTCAAGAAACAGGAAATAGTCAGAAAACAGGAAGTCCTGTGTATCCCAGGCCATCTGAGCGCTCACAGAGAAGGCTGTCATGTGATTGATAGATACATTGAGCCGTGACTCTCTGTACTGGCTGGAATTCCTGTGTTTAGTCTGTTTTTTACAACCAGAAAAAGTCTGAAAATCTGCCTTCATGAGACTGGACCTGGATTTCTGGTAAGTACAGCTTTGTTTTACAGCACAATATATATATATATAAAAAAATGTAACCCCTAGACGACTTAGGACGTACCGGTACGTCCTGAGCTATGAAGCGCGCTCCGGTTGGCTGCAAACAGCAGCCGACACCTCACCGTTAATGACACGCTGCAGCGATCGCGCTGCAGCGTGACATTAACTCCTTAAATGACATTAACTCCTTAAAATGGCGCAGCGTTTAAGTGTAAGTGACAGGGGGAGTCCCCTGTCACTTACCGATCAGGATCACACTATGGGGGTCCCGATAGTTAAAACAGACCGCCGGAGGTCTCTCACCTGCCTCCGTGCTGTCCGATCGGCGCTCTGGTCACTGAGCCTGCCCAGGCAGGCTCAATGAGCAGAGTGCCGATAACACTGATCAATGCTATTCCCTAGTCCTAAAGGGACTTAAAATGTGTAAAAAAAACCCTTAAAATCACTAACACACTGCCCCAAAGCACCTCCCCCAATAAAAGTTGAAATCACCCCCTTTCCCATTATATAAATAAAACATATAAAAATAAACAAATAAACATATAATATACCGTAGCGTGCGTAATTGTCCGATCTATTAAAATATTACAAGCGTCATTGCGAATGGTGAACGGCATACACCAAAAGAGAGAAAAAAGTGTGCGGATTACCGATTTTATGTTACATTATATATATATATATATATATAAAAAAATCTATAAAAAGTGATTAAAACCTCCGATCTTCACAAATATGGTATTAATAAAAAATTAGAGATCATGGCGGAAAAAATGATACCACATACAGCTTTGTAGGTTAAAAAATAAAAGCGCTGTAAGCGTCACAATAGGCCCATTTTATTAATAATTAATTGCCAAAAAAAAGGATTTTATAAAAAAAATATATATAACATTAGATAATCTGTATAACCTGCATATGGTTGTGTTCGGACTGACATATAAAATAATGGTGTCATGTCACTTTTACCATATAGCGTATTACGTAGGAACAGGAACCCCCCAAACGTTACCATATTGCATTCTTTTTTACGATTTCACCTATTTATATCTTCATAAATAATAATTTTGGGATTCCATCATACATGTTATGGTAGAAGGAAAGACGCCATTACAAAGTACACCTATTTCTGTAAAAAACAAGCCCCACATGGCCTTGTAGATAGAAAACTGAGAGTGCTAGAGCTCTTAGATGGGGAGGAGGAAAAAACGAAAGCGCAAAGAACAAAATTTGCGCGGTCCACTGGGTCATTTAGGGCCTGGTCCTCAAAGGGTTAATGTGTATGGAAAAATTGCTTTACATCACATCTACTGTTGATTTAGATTTTGAAAGTTATAACGACAGGTAGACTTTAAGGGGTTGATTCCCAAAGCGGCATGTCAAGTCAGGGGAAAATGAGATGAACGATTATGTAAGTTGCCATTTAGTTAAGGGATGAAGCATTTTAACCAAGGAGATAGATGCTTCACAAGGCTTGGTGTAGGCTGTGGTGGAGGCAGATGAGGCCAAATATAGGGCCCTATTACACGGAGCGATAATCAGCCGAATAGAGACAACGATCAGCGGATAAAATGATCATCGGCTGATCGTTTCTTTAGGCCCAGACCTAAAATCATCGGGCGCCGACCATGCATTGCTAATGATTTCCTATCCACGTTCCCGGTCTCCTTCTGCACTCTGCTTTCTCCCTGGTACCGCACACTGCAGCTTCAGAGTGACCTGTCTTAGCTGACAGGCTGCTCAGCCAATCACTGGCCTTGTCCCAGCCAGTGATTGGTTGAGTGGCCTGTCTGCTCTGAGGAACCAGAGAGGAAGCAGAGCACAGAAGGAGACAGGGAAAGTGGATAGGTAATGTAAACTGTTTAGGGAAAAGCTGCACAGACATCGCTAATGATGTCCGTCCAGCCCTTGCTAAGCAATTATCGGGCCGTGTAATAGGCCCAGTAAACGAGCGCCAATCTAGCAGATCGGAGCACATTTACAGTATTGATCGGGCCCCCATCAGCACCCTTAGTTTGTTAGGAGGTCAGTTTGGTAAAAAGTAAAGAATTATCTGTTCTCTATATGTGCCCTGTATAAGAGTCATTATTTTTCACAATGATAGGCCCCTCAACAGCCAGCACCCAACCCTTAGGAGCAATAACCCTGACTGTCTACAGATGGGAAACCTTTCCTTCTGGAGGGCTCTCTGGCTTGGCTAATGTCCCAATTTCTGAGACTCCTAGTTTAGCAGTTGTCTATAGATAGACAACTGCTAATCAGCAGCTGATGGGCTGAGTGTGCTGGTGCTCATGAATATCCAGGACTACTGAGTCATGGTTATTTAAGAGGATATCTTTGAATCAGCTGCACAGAACAATGTAAGTGATACATCAATCTGTTCAGCTTCTCTGTGACCTACTAACAGTCTCTTTGAGCATATGGGTAACGCCTTTAACAATAACATAGACCCTCACCTTTTAACATAGTATAGTCTTGACTGCAAAGTTAATTTCATGACCATTGCTTTTAATGTCCCACTAAATGATACGGAGCCTTTCATCAATCCTTCAGACCTGGACATATAATAGGCTCCCCATAACTACGCCATTCACTCCAATAGTTACTTCTATAACCAAAAAATAAAATAAAATACTGGCTTTCACCCACAGATCCTAACAAGGGCCACCAGGAATACTATTTTATTATTCTTTTTTAAGTTTTTTTTAATATAATCAGTTTTTTATATTATCCATCTTTCCATGTAGCAGGTCACTCTGGTTGATTCCGCTTTTCCATTCGAATGGAAATTTTTTTTCTCATCATCTCCAGAAAGCCTCGGCTCCATGTTTTCAGCCTGTTTTAATAACAAAGCCCAAAAATCACACGAGAAAAAAAAAAAAAAAAAAAGAAAAAAAGAAAGAGTTCAGCAGTTCTCGGGGCTCCTTCTTGTACGAGAACTTTTGTCTTATAGTAATATTTGTACGGAAATTCTTGTCCCTTTTAACGTGTATTTCGACTTTCCTAAAAGGAGGCGCTATCAAATATCCTTTTCTACATGTTCCTATTTGAAGGTGCCACCTCTGGAGTTCTGGCTGAGTGAAAGGCAAATTAGAGCCTGGCCGTTCTTTCATCTTTTTCCTATCAAAATGCGTTTTTTTTTTTTTTTTACATTACCTTGTAACAGATCTGGAGAATCTGGCACGTGACACCATGTTCCATTGTATGAGTGACTGGCCCAGAAATAGGAAATCAAATCTCATATAATATTTGCCTTTTTGTAAAGGTTGAGTTATTGCTTTGGCCGGCGTTTGGCTCCGCTCTAACATATAGCCCCCCGGAGTAATGAACAATTATTACAGGATTATTAACTGATTATTAACCCGCAGTGACATCTTATGAATTTCCTGAGAAGTGATTATATTTAACCTGCCCCCCAGTATAGCTTGATATTAAAGACTGGGATGTGTGAAAGGATAAGGATCAGAGAATGGTGGTGGAAATTGAATGCGGTTGAATAATTGCATGCAAAAAAAAAAAGAAAAGAAAAGAAGTAAAATGTAAATTTTTGCATAAATTTGCAATATGTATATGCAATATGAATATATAAAATGTTAATAAAAAACGTGGACATTATACTCTCGAGAGACTGCTCATAGGATCCTTTATTTGTTCTGCTTTTTGAGTTATGTATTGTATATGTGCAGTGTTGGGCTGGGGTATCTGGGGCACACCAGAGGAAATGATCCTGGGGGCCCACCAGAGGAAATGATCCTGGGGGCCTACCAATGAAGATCCAGTGAGAAACAACACGTCAGTCAGTGTTTGTGCAGGTTCTAAAGCTGAGGGCCCCCCGGAGGATTCTCTGGTCCTCCAATGGGCCAGTCCAACACTGCATAGGAGTGCCTTTAGTTAAAGGGACATTTGCAAATCCCGGGAGGCCCGATCGACCACCTGGTGCTGCAAATGATGACAGCTCAGAGGGTCCAGTGTATTGCAAGGATAGGCCCCCTGACATGGCAGGCCCCATAGCAGCCGCTATGTCTGCTGCAGCGGTAAGTAGGCCCCTGCCAACTATAGAGGATAGCTGTAGCAGAAATAGGTTCCCATGTAGCCCTGCAGACAGGGTCTACAGGCCGCCATACACCTATCTGATAGTTCCTTGATAGTGCTTGACAAAGATCTCAATGAGTAGATTGAAACGTTGCATACTGGGTGAATAAACACCACTTTTTGTTCACTTTATATTTGGAGTGCCGCCTCTTGCCTTGTTTGTGAATTACCTTCGGGACCTGGGTCTGGAACCGTGGGGCAGAGCACCCGACCGGAGCCTTGAGCCACACAGTGCCGTTTAGCAACTATATATATTTTTTTATCTGATAGTTCCTGTGTATGGGGAGGAAGGGGGGTCAGACAGAAGGGATAACTGTCGGCTAGGGAGGGGGTGGTTGAAGACAGTGACGTCCACTTACCTCCCTGGCTCTGGCCCTGCTTCACGTTGCTCCCGTCCCCTGGTGTCTGGCCACTCACGTCTGAAAGGAAACTTGAAACGTGACATTAGCAGGCCCATTCAGATATTCAGTAGCAGAGGCTGGACACCGCTACAGCCTCTGAATGGCTGAGCGCACCTGCCAGCGTCATGTCTTAAGTTCCCTTTGAGACGTAAGGGAACCGGAACAGCGCAAAGCTGGCCCAATACTGGAACTGAGGAGGTACTGTAAGTGGATGTCATTGTTTTCATCCACCCCCTCCCCACCGATACTGAATAAACGTTTCCTGCCCGGAGTCCACTTTTTAGAGTGTTAGACCGATGATCTGTAACACAGGCCATAAAAAGACCTGAAATTGGGACCTAATTTGCATATTCAGGAAAAAGCACAGATTGCCAGAACTGGGCAGCAGATAGAATAGAGGACCACACAAGCGCAATCAGCGCAGCAGCACCCAATATGTCATATGGAGAGCTCAATATTTAGATTGAACTTCATTTGCTTTAAGCTAGATCTTAAGAAGACCCCTGTGGCGTAGCTACCATGGAGGCAGACCATGCAACTGCTATGGTGCCTGTGGGGCAGGGCGCCAAAACACATTCTTTGCCTCATGGTGCTAGCGGGTGGCACGGTCAGCCCACTCACCAAGAGAGACAGTCTCTCAGCACCGCAGTGACAGAATCAGGCACTGCCACTAGCGCCCCCCTACAGTGACACTGCCTGGCACCATCCTCCTTTAGGTCATGTGAGTATAAGCATGGGGGTGCATACAGGATTCATAGGGCCCCATGAATTGTAGCTACGCCCCTGGAAGACCCCTTCTTTTTCTTTTTCTTTTTAGCTGATGCTGCACCCCTTTTCAGGCCCAATAGGAAAGTGTCTAAAATTCATAGAAATTTAAAAACTCCAATAGTAAATCTGGGCCTGTTTTTTAAATTATTTTAAATCATTACGTGAATTATTATATTTTTTGCCATTCTAATGATTCTACAAAATACATACACTTATTTTACTATATTTACATTATTATGAATATTATTGTATTATTCGCTGTTAGACAATGGCGAAGAAGACAGCAAAGACAACAATGACAGTATAGAAAATATTATAATACATAGAAAATATATTATCTATTTTATTATTATCAATATTATATAATTTTCCATTATTATTATATTATTATTAATAATAATAATATTATCATCATTTTTTAAATAACAGTAAATAATAATAACAATAAAAAATAACAGTATATATAATATAATAATAATTATAATAATAATTATAATTATTATTATATAAATTTAGTAAAATAAGTGCATATATTTTATATATTAATTATAATGGATAAAAATATAATAATTCAGATATAATTTTAATCAGTAACTTTAAATGTACTACTCCTTGTATGAGGCCGCTCTGCGCTCAGTGTGTATAGGGACTTGCTGTTGGGCAGGACTGGGAGATTGCAGGGACATTATCATGTAAGGTAATAATTGCTCTACATCAGCTTTGTGGACACACTTTTCTTTTTTATTTTTTGTTCTTGTGTCTTTGAGGTCTATATTGATTTTTTCCTCTTTGCTTGAAGAGTACATATGTTAGGATTTTAGTAGAACACGCCGAGCACAAAGGGATTGCTGGGACTTGTTATAAGTTTGAAGGGTTAATCACTTAATCTGCTTAGAACAGAAGAGAGATTTCTTTAATGGAAGTCAAGAAGGGAGCGCTTCAAGGGGGCACAAGTCTGACAAGTGATGAGAATCACAAGTGTTGTTTGTTAAAAAGAACAATTCGCAAAAAATCTGTCAAAATATTTTACCAATGGAGTGAAAAAAAAAGAAAAAGTTCCATCTTGAGCAATGACTCCTGTATCTGTATACCCTGGCTGAGTCTTGTACACCCCATCACCCAGTACTCTGCATCAGGCCAATACTCTTTTTTTTGTACCCAGTACTAGGACCACATAGTGCCCTCCTTTACATCCCTGGGAACCTATATTATAAGTTATTACATATAGATGGGATTTCCTTCAGACATACTGCATTAGTTAGATGGGCAGACAATTTCCCAATAAGAGCACCACAGTGTCCTACGGCAGGAGTGTCGCTACGTCCTAGTACAACCTGTAGTCAGGTATTATGTATACGTTTCTATGCTCTGGACTGAAGGTTGCCTTTTACTTTTCTACCACTAGGGATCTCACTTTCCTGTTGTCTGCACAGCTGAAGGTTTGTGAAGGGGTTAACTATGCACTTATTCCGTTCACTGTTCCATCAATCCTTGAGCTGGTCGGCACATCACAACAGCCTATTACACACTCAGAGTTAATGTACTATTACACAGAACGATAATCGCCCGATTCGGCCGATTATCGCTCCATGTAATAAATACAACGATCAGCCGATGACAACGATCATCGGCTGATCATTGATATAGGTTCTGACCTATTTTCGTTGCGCGCCGACCGTGCACCGCTACGTGTAATAGCGGTGCGCGGCCGGCGACTGACGATATACATTACCTATCCACGTTCCAGGGCTGCTCCTGCGGTCTCCCCGGGTCCCGCTCGCTCTAGCTTCAGACTGGCCGGGACCGCGGCGGCCTGTGATTGGCTGAGTGGCCTGTCAGCTGTGAGGCCACTCTGAAGGTAGAGCGTGTGGGACCTGTGAAGAAGCGGACCGCAGGAGCAGCCCTGGAGCGTGGATAGGTAATGTATGTAGTTTAAACAAGGGCTGCAAGGACATCGGTAATGATGTCCCTGCAGCCCTTGTTAAACGATTATCGGGCCGTGTAATAGGTCCAGTAAATGAGCGACGACAGGTATTATCGGCCCCCATCGACCCGTGTAATACCACCCTTAGTCTGTTCCAGAAGCTTCCCCACCAATGGGAGACAAGTCCCGACCTTTGCTATAAAGCTCCCTAAGGTGGGGTCAGACTAGTCAGTAGTCAGTGAAAGAGTATACACAGACAAGTTATTTCTGCAGAAATCCATTCCAGGGCCTGGCCTGGAGACCAGGTCCCCTGTCAGGGACTCAGATTCAGTCTTTCCCTACAGTAATACAGTTATAATGCAGGTCGGGTAACTACCAGTTCAGGGACAAACCCTTGCCTACATCTGGGGTGACTATGCTTCCTTATCCAAGTCAGGATGTTCCAGAGGTTCATCTGCAGTGGAGCAAAGTGCAGTTAACCCGAAGTACTCCATTGATGCCTGCTCGGTCATCTCGGGAAATCTTGAGTGGCTAGCTATACCCGGTTGTGCAAGCCGGAGGTCTGTGCTACCAGAACTGATACTCTGATATTTCTGGCAAGAGGAGGTATTCTTCAAACCCTAAGTAAGGGTATGTTCTATCATATATTCTATAGTTCCGTCACCCTGACAGAGTTCTGCTATTTCATAGGCAAGGTCCCCTTTGGTTGCCTCCTAACCTTTCTTTCAAGTCAAGTCAAGCCTAACCTAACCTAACTTAAGCCTAACCTAAAGGTAACCCAAGTACACAGAGACTGACCTATATACCTACATTAAACTGTTCAACTGGTTAAGACTAATGGTACTTTTACACGGAGCTATAATTCGGCCGATCGCACGATTAAAGATTTTGAATGAACAATGTTTTTTTATAACGATCAGCGTTTAGATGGAACGATACATCGTACGGAAAAATCGTTATGCGATCGCTTAAGCCTATCTCACACATTGGTGAGATCGTTGAAAGAATGTTCACACGGAACGATCAGCGAATTTCTTGCAAACGATCAACGACGATTTGAGAACATGTTGAAAGATCAAAATGACAATTTCTTGCTCGTCGCTTGATCGTTCGCTGCGTTTACACGTACGATTATCGTTCGAATTCGATCGTTATCGTGCAAAAACGAACAATAAATCGTTCCGGGTAAAAGGATCATTAGACTCTGTTGTTACTCCGTCTTACACCTGTTCTACCTTCAAACTCGTGTGTCAGTATACCTGGAAGTAGGAATACCACTCTTGGCCACTGTGACAAGTGCCTAGTCGGTACACCTAACACCTAGCCCCCTGCTAATTCTAACACCTAGCCACCCCAGGTTACTGCAGATTGGAAAGATTGAACATTTGCGCAACGCTTGACTGTTCATGAGGTCCATGTTTTCAAATCCACTGGTGTCAGAACATATAACTAATTTGTAATTTACTTCTATGTTAAAATCTCAAGTCTTCCAGTACTTATCAACTGCTGTATGTCCTGCAGGAAGTGGTGTATTCTTTCCTGAGTCTGGGGCCTCTGCGGGATCATCTGCAGACCTGGAAGCGACGTGCTGCAGAGACTGGAGCTACAGGTCCCATAGATGACAGGGGGAGTGAGATTTTGTTTTAACCCCCATCTCCCTGAGCATCATATGACGGATAAGGTCAGACTGGACAAGCCATTTAAAAGCTTCACTTGTCTTGTGTACTGTAAGTTATATCACAGCTGCACTGGGTACCTGACACAGGTAAGACTATGGGGAAGTTTGTAATCCCAGGCATACATTATACTTCATGTATCCTTATAACTAATCCAAGAAAATAAATAACTTGGTCCAGAACATTGTTTCTTCTTTATTCAATCCACTTTATAACGTACGGTATATACATCACCTATTATCCTTATAACTAATCCATATCATTCAGAATAATTCCTACAATAACCACCAGATGGTGCCACTTAGCTGTACAATTACTCTTTCCCTCTAGGGTTAACAACGCATTTCCTCGGCCATTAATCGGGAAAAAAAAAAAAAAAAAAGCAAACATCAATTTCTGAGAATTTGTGGCATTAAAATAAAAGTGAAATAAAGTCCTGTTAGAATCGGTTCCTATGTCGTTCACATTAAAGTCTCCAAACCTCTAAATAGCGTCTTCCCCACCAGATCTATCCCTAACTAAACCAGAAGCTTGTCTGCTACACAGTACGACTATTAAATCTGCCGCCGGACATCTGGTGTTACTCCGCTGAAACGAAACAGACACCAAATATACAAAGCGAGACAACACAATTGTGGTTAAGGAATGGCTGGAGAACGACATTAACCAATATTAAGGAACATTTGTTGGCAGTAATTGCCAAGTTAAAGCAATTTTTTTTTCTAGGAGATCCGGAAGACATCTCTTGCTCTGGAGGACCCGGCATTCTCATTCATTTTCATGGGAAATGTGTAATTCTTAAATTCTCCTGCGGGGGTGCTGTTGGGTTCTCACAAATTACAGCTGATAGTTGGCAAACCAAGCAGCTGGACACCTTCTTTATAATGTTAATATTTAACTTACTGTTATTCATTGTAATATTGTTAGGCCTTTATATCTGCGTCACTGGTACAATACCCCCGCTTTTTACATTGCCAGGTCCTATAATAGTGATATATGTTGCCATCTATTATTAAAGCGAATGTACCACCCAATTAATTTTTTTCGCAGTACCTGTTTGGTGCCGGGACGGGCCCTTTTATTTTCGTGCTCCTAGCTGGGCCGATGCTCAAGCAGAAAACGCATTTGGAAAGAAAGATTGTGCCACTGGGATCCCTGCGCCAGCACCGAGCAGGTACTCCAAGACAGTTTTTCAGTATCTGTGATGGTAGATTTGCTTTGAAGGAGAAGTCCGGGGTTTCTGAAAATCCGGCAGCCAGCAGCGGCGGGGGGAATTTGATAACAAGTAGGCACTTATGTCTCCCCGTGTCTGCGGTGAGCGCTGGGCCGGCCTTAGGGGTGTGCGAGCAGTGCGGCTGCATGGGGCCCCCTGAATCCATTTATCCGGCCCCAGCCTCAGCACAGCAACCTTGCTGGGAGAACCCTTCTCTCCCCAGGACATGTGACTTCAGCCTGGCACCATCCTCCCTCCCTCACAGTAACTCCCAGCCAGCAGATACCACTAACCCCCATCCCACTCTTGACGGAGACACATGAGCAGTGTGATCCTCTGCTGCACCTCCTTCTCCTCCTCATGGGCAGAGACATCCTCCACTGCTACTGCTGTGTGGGTGAGTATATGTATGTATCTGTCTGTGTGTATGTCTGTGTGTTAGTGGAGTGAGTGTGTGTGTGTGTTAGTGCTCATGTATGGCTGAGGTGGAACTACAACTTCCAGCATGCTCCTGTGTGGCAGAGGTAGAACTACAACTCCCAGCATGCTCTCGTGTGGTTTTGGAAGAGCATCAACTCCCAGCATGCTCCTGTGTGGCTTTGGTAGGGCAACAACTCCCAGCATGCTCCTGTGTGGCTGTGGTAGAACTACAACTCCCAGCATGATCCTGTGTGGCTGTGGTAGAACAACAACAACAACAACTCCCAGAATGATCCTGTGTGGCTGTAGTAGAACAACAACTCCCAGCATGATCTTGTGTGGCTGTGGTAGAACTACAACTTCCAGCATGCTCCTGTGTGGCAGAGGTAGAACTACAACTCCCAGCATGCTCTCGTGTGGTTTTGGAAGAGCATCAACTCCCAGCATGCTCTTGTGTGGCTTTGGTAGGGCAACAACTCCCAGCATGCTCCTGTGTGGCTGTGGTAGAACTACAACTCCCAGCATGATCCTGTGTGGCTGTGGTAGAACAACAACAACAACAACTCCCAGAATGATCCTGTGTGGCTGTAGTAGAACAACAACTCCCAGCATGATCTTGTGTGGCTGTGGTAGAACTACAACTTCCAGCATGCTCCTGTGTGGCTGAGGTAGAACTACAACTCCCAGCATGCTCCTGTGTGGCTTTGGTAGGACAACAACTCCCAGCATGCTCCTGTGCGGCTGTGGTAGAACAACAACTCCCAGCATGATCCTGTGTGACTGTGGTAGAACAACAACAACAACAACTCCCAGCATGATCCTGTGTGGCTGTGGTAGAACAACAACTCCCTGCATGCTCCTGTGTGACCATGGTAAAACAAAAACTCCCAGCATGCCCCTGTGTGGCTGTGGTAGAACAACAACTCCCAATATGATCCTGTGTGACTGTGGTAGAATAACAACAACTCCCAGCCTGATCCTGTGTGGCTGAGGTAGAACTACAGTTCCCAGCAGTATATACACTATGTGCCTGTGTAAGCAGTATATACAGTGTGTGCCTGTGTAAGCAGTATATACAGTGTGTGCCTGTGTAAGCAGTATATACAGTGTGTGCCTGTGTAAGCAGTATATCCAGTGAGCAGTATATACAGTGTGTGCCTGTATGTGTATATGTGCTTGAATGTAGGGTCTGAGTGTTCAGATCCTGGAGATTAAACCCCAAAGAAAGTCAATAAGATTGGTCTTGGTCACAGTCTAAGAGATCGGGGGAACAATCTACATGTCACTGTCCTAGAGACTTGTCATAAAATGTGATTGGTCCGAGTCTGGGTGTTCAGACCCCCATCTATCATTGGATCTGGGAGAAGAGCTCAGCTGAGCGATTCACTCTCTGCTCATTGCAATATCTATTTGCTGATGGGGATGGGCTCCATAGACTTACAACAGCCCTGTATTCTAATATTATCATATATAACAACTTACCTCAGGATAACTAACTTCAGCTCTAAATAGAAAAAAAAAGTTTCAAGGCAGAATAGAATTTCCTGGACTGGAAACAATCATTCAGTCTCTTTTTAACTTTATTTTATCAAGAATAAATGTATCCATTGATAGGGTAACCTTGTTATCTTTACGGCCTCTTTTCCTCCGTTGTGCTGACTGACCTTCCCCATAGCACTATGTGGAGCTATTAACATTCTACACAATATAACATATATCTATGGTTTGGATAATGTTCTGTACACATGAGTTATTCACAAAGCTGGGGGTTAATATTTAACACACCAAAGGCATGGCAGTGTATAGAAGAGTGTGTGTATGTGCATGTGTGTGTGTAAGTGTGTGTGCATGTAAGTATGCATGTGTGTGTGCGTAAGTGTGTATGTGTATATGCGTGTGTGTATGTGCATATGTGTGTGTGTATGTGCATGTAAGTGTGTATGTGTATGCATGTGTGTGTAATTGTGTATGTGCATGTAAGTGTGTTTGTGTATGTGCGTGTGTGTATGTGCATGTGTGTGTGCATGTAAGTGTGTGTGTGTCTGTGTGTGCAAGTGAGTGTACGTGTGTGTGTGTATGTGCATGTGTTTGTGTAAGTGTGTATGTGTGAGTGTGTGGAGCTGGAAGTTTGAATGGCAAGTCTGAGACAACAGTCTCTGTGCGACAATAGCAGGAATAACCTCTGCTACAGGATGTGACGTGCAGTGGACAGTACAGATTTGGTCACAGTTTCCTTTAGTAATTGCTCTTTGAGTAGTTTCACTGGAGTAAAGTCTCTGAATGCTTTGAAGCACTTAAAGGAGAACTCCAGACAAATCCAAAGATCCCAGATGGGCAGGAAGGTGGGGGGAAGATAATAAAGAAGTCATACTTACCTGTCCTTGTGCCCCCTCAGAGCAGGGCCACCATTCACAGACCCCAGACAGGCAGACACCTCTTTACATTTGACCCTGACCACATTCATAAAAAAAATTCCAGACCTCTGGGGCCAGTGTTGGACTTTGGGCTTTATAGGGATTGGTTCTCACCCGTAAAGAGGTGGACCCAGCAGACTCCTCCTTCATAGCACACTTCCCATTGAAGCAACCAGTAGGAGTGTCATGTGACCAAAATCTTTTACCACTGAGTGTAGCAAATACTCAACAGTGTTAAAGAGACTCTGCATACAAAATCTGCCCCCCCTGACTTTGCACCACCCCTCCGTCCCTCCTAACCACCCTCCTCATCATTAGGAATGCTAGAGGCAGATTGCCTACTATTCCCCACCTGTGTCAGCACGGCACATGGGCTGGATTGTTAAGGACCTGTGCAATGTTCAGCATGGAGAAAATGTTTCAGTGACAATTCTAATGATGAAGAGGGTGGGGAGGAGGGATGGAGGGGTGGTGCAAAGTTAGGACACAGATACTTCTGTTTGGCACGGGCTGCAAGTTTAAAAGTTGTTTTTTTAGGACAATAACTGCATACCCTGCCGAATGGACCCCAGGAGAGATCTTTGATTAAAAGCAGCTATCCGAAGGTACAAGTGGTTTTGGGGGGGGGCAGGTTGTGGGTACAGAGTCGCTTTAAAGGAGAAGACCCATAAAACTGGAAAAAGGAGGGAGGCAGGGGGTTGTGGGAAAATCTTAATCAAACTAAACTAACCCGTCCCTGTGCCTCTGTTGAGCCACTCCTGGGGCCCGCTGACAGCCGCCGGACGTAATTTTCAGCTGGAATCAGGGTAAGTCATGTACCTGGCTCTTCCAGCTGCAACATTAGTAATTGCCTGCTCAGCCAGTCAGAGACTTGTCCCGCCCCAATCACTGATTGGCTGAGCGGGCAATGGGTCAGCCAGGTATGTAATGTTGCAGGTGGCCGCCGGCTGTCAATGGGAGAAGCGATACCGGGCACGGGGACGGGTAAGAATACTTTATTATTGCCTTTCTCCCTTTTTTCAATTTCACGGCACTTTAACCCTTGCTCTTTCAATGTACTTCAATGGTAAAACAATGGTAGCATCTTTTTTTTTTATCGAGAATTTTGGCAGAACCACTTGCTTTTTTGCATTCTGATGCATTGGATCAATACGAGGTGGTTCTAAAGTTGTGCAAATTGATGGAAAATGTTTCTTTTATTCCCGCTGACTTATAGTTGTTAGATATGATACTAAGGAAAACAGCCACTAAAGCTACTAAAGCTCCAAACAATCATTTCATAGAAACACTTTACCATTGGAATGGCCGTACTATTGCAGTAATGCTCCTGTCTGACATTCCTATCTACCATCCATAGGATATATTACCCATCAGGACGGGACAACCTCAACTATTACCAAATTGTATTCTTTTCAATTATTATTATGTTCTCAGCTGGTCTTTTCCAATAATAATAATAATAATAATAATTATTATGTCTCACACAATGTATATATATAGATATAGTATTACTACTGTATATGGTCACCATGACCATCGTCAATGTTATCATCATCATTGGAAAGTAAATGGTAACAACCGGTAATAATTCGGGTCCACATGACCCAAAATCAGATCATCTCTTTCAAAATTTGTCTTTTCAGTGGTCCACTAGGAATTCAGCTTTTTAGAGTAAATTGTATAAAAAAAACAGTAATGTGAACTGAATATGAGAAAAATTTTAAGGGGTTGTCCAAACTTTTTCTTTCAAATCAACTGGTGTCAGAAAGTTATATAGATTTGTAATTTACTTCTATTTAAAAATGTCAAGTCTTCCAGTACTTATTAGCTGCTGTATGTCCTGCAGGAAGTGGTGTATTCTTTCCAGTCTGTCACAGTGCTCTCTGCTGCCACCACTGTCCATGTCAGGAACTGCCTAGAGCAGGAAAGGTTTTCTATGGGAATTTGCTAGTGCTTTGAACAGTTCCTGACACCACTTCCAAGACACCCAGAATACGCCACTTCCTGCAGGACATACAGCAGTTGATAAGTACTGGAATACTTAAGACTTTTTAAAAAGAAGTAAAATACAAATCTATATAAATTTCTGAAATCAGTTGATTTCAAAGAAAAAGATTTTACCCGGAATTCCCCCTTAGGGTAAATTGTGCAAAATTTAGTAAAGTGTGTTTGAGTGGGTGGAGTTGAAATTAAATTTATTAAAGGGTTTTCTGGGAAAATGTATTAATGTTCTACCCTCAAGACAGGTCATCAATATCAGACTTGGCACTCCTGACATTTAGAGCTGTAGCACTGGTAAAGAGAGTGAAACAGAGTAGGAAGCAGACAGCGCCATACACCCTGTAGTGGCCAAACTGGGTTACTGCACCTCCGGTCCTACTGAAGTGAATTAGAGCTGAACTGCAGTTACACAGATTGGCCACTACACCATGTATGGAGTCGTCTGCTTCCTGCTCTGTTTCACTGCATATGGAGGCAGCACATCTCTGGCAAGCAGCCAACTGGAGGGGGTTCTGGCTTTCATCATCTTACAGATCTGATATCAATAACCTATCCTGAGGAAAATCAGTTTTGCCTAGAAAAACCTTTTAAGCAGCTGCAACGGCAACCTGACAAGGAGCATCATAGAGAGACAAGAGGGAGATGGGGGGTGGCTGGCAAGGTGTGTGTGTGTGTGTGTGTGTGGGGGGGGGCTGGTGTAAAGGCGGGGAGGAGGTGTGGCCTCCTCCACCGCCAGATTAACTTTGATTTACCCCTCATGGCAGATATCTACATCTACTAAGGATGGCAGGCATGTGCCACCAGGGTAATTGGGGGTGAGGCCCAATTTAAGACCAGAACAGTAGACGATTTCTATGGGAATTTCCTTCAGCTCTGGACAGTTCCTGACATAAACAGAGGTGGCAGCAGAGAGCACTGTGCCAGTGTGAATGGAATACACCACTTCCTACAGGACATACAGCAGCTGATAAGTACTGGAAGACAGTTGATTTAAAAAAAAAAAGAAAAAAAAGAACGAAAGAAAGAAAAAAGAAACAAAATGTTTTTACCAGAGTACCCCATTAAACATCAGTTACATAGATCTGCTTGAGGTTTGTGAGTATGCTCTGTGACATGTGCTGAGGTGTGTAATGACATGACTGCAGTGCCTACTTATTCAGCCTATTGTGTGAAAATTTTTATATTTTATAAAAAAAATAATAATAATAAAAAACAATATTATTTTATTATTATAATATATATATATATATATATATATATATATATATATATAGTTACATATATTAAAGACACAAAACATTAAAACCCCATTTCGTGAAGCATTAAGGGGCCTCAAGGAAATGTTGACATAACTGATGCCATAAACCTGGAGGATGCAGTTACACGAGCTTTACCCCCGCAGGACAGGAACGCTTGTACAATTTTATTCTGGGGCTTAGCACTAAGAAAGTAGAAGGAATATTTGGTGGGGTCCCCCTCTGTTAGCTCAGCACGCCCTAATAGGACATATGGAAAGTTGTTATATATAGCTGACACCCCCTTTAGCTCACAGTATGTCACAGAACGCAAACACTTTACTAGATTCATTCTACTTGCAGAAGGGATTGGAGCCCTCTATAAAGGAGACATTTATTTGGATACATGATGGTTAGATAAGTGGTCACCGTCTACCGCTAATCTACAATGTATATAGATACAGAATCTGCACAGAAGGCGCAGTCTATTACTTCCCTCGGACTGATTCTGTGAGCTTCATTTACAGTTTGTAATATACTTCAGAGCTGCATTCTTAATGCTTCTCATTATCACTGGGAACAGTAAACACGCTCATTATTATTTATATATTCATAAAGTGCCCTTGATTTCAAAATGTTTTACAAGACATGGGGGGGGGGGGGGCTCCGCTGCGGTTGCTGAGAAAAGCTGGATCCAGTCCTGGGAAACTGCAGTTAAAGTGGAGCGGCAGTGAGTTACAAGGTAGCCGGCTGATGAGCGGATTGCAGAGATAACAAAATGATTTGCTTGGTTATTACTAGAGATGAGCGAACCTGGAGAATGCTCGAGTCGATCCGAACGCGAATGTTCGGTATTTGATTAGCGGGGGCTGCTGAACTTGGATAAAGCTCTAAGGTTGTCTGGAAAACATGGATACAGCCAATGACTATATCCATGATTTCCACATAGCCTTAGGGCTTTATCCAACTTCAGCAGCCACCGCTAATCAAATGCCGATCGTTCGTGTTCGGATCGACTCGAGCATGCTCCAGGTTCGCTCATCTCTAGTTATTACTGCTCATCTCTAATCAATCAAAACACATAATATGAATAAGGGAAGTGTCGGGGCCGTATAACACGGGACGACTATCGTTTGAAAAATTGCTAGATCGTACAAATTTAAACGATAATTGTTTCGTGTAATAGTAGACAACAATTAAACGATCAATGAAAAATCGGTGCTCGTTTGGTAGAATATCGACCTATTTTCATCGTTGATTGTTCACATATCGTTTGAACATCGTTCGGCGTAATAACTCGTCGTTCAGCCAGGAAAGGACGAGCGCAAGAATGAACGTAAGTAACGATCATCGTCCTGTGTAATAGGGTGAATGATTTAAGATCATTCATCATATCGGTCGTTTGAGATCGTTTATCGTTAATCGCCAAACATCCCATGTAATACCACCCTCAAACTGGTACATGGGGAGTAGGGATAGCCTACTGGCTACAACCTGTAGGTTGCAGCCTAGTGTAAAGAGATGGGTTTTCAGGTTACTTTTGAAGGTCTTGATGGTGGGTGAGAGCCGGATGTGTCGGGGTAGTGAGAGCCGGATGTGTCGGGGTAGTGAGTTCCAGAGTATGGGGGAGGCTCGGGCAAACTCCTGGAGCCGGTTGTGTAAGGTACAAACACGGGGGCAGCACAAAGGAGGTTGTTGGAGGATCGGAGGTTGCGTGAGGGACGTAGCGGGATGTCAGGTCAGAGATGTATGGAGGGGACAGGTTGTGGACGGCCTTGTAGGTCATGGTCAACAATTTAAACTGAAGTTATTGGACAATATGGAGCCAGTGATGGCAGAAGAGAGAAAAAGAGTCAGAACGAGGGGAGAGGGGTCAGACAGCAGGGTTAAGGACAGACTGGAGGAGAGCAAGGGTGCTAGATGGAAGGCCAGAGAGGAGAATGTTGCAGTAGTCCAAGCGGGAGATAATAAGAGGATGTACCAGCAGTAGCTGAGTCAGGGTGGAGAAAAGAGCGGATTCGGGAAAAGTTTTTAGGGTGAAGGTGGCAGGTGGGGGTAGGCATGTCCCTAAGGCTATGCTCACACATCGCAGTTTCACTACAGTACTGTATCATTTTAGTGAAGACCCTGCAGTTCTGCAACAGTATTGTATGTAAACTGCAACGTGTGTGAACACAGCCTAAAGGCTTTAATAATTAGGGTACTATTAGACGGGCCAATAGGGGCCCGATAACAAGTGTAAAGGAGCACCGATCTGCTAGATCGGTGCTCGTTTACTGGGCCTATTACTCGGCACTCGACAATTATAGGTTCTAACCTATTTCGACGATCAGCCGATGATCGTTGTCACCGGCCGATCGTTGTATTTGTTACACAGAGCGATAATTGGCCATATCAGGCCGATTTGGCCGATTATCGTTCCGTGTAATAGTACCCTTAGACTGCCTGAGCCGCTTAGTAAGCTTGTTTACCTAACCTCTGACATAGCTTGGCAATCGTGCGGCCAAGACTGCATGCATGATCAGTAGATAGTTTGTTCAGCCCTGCTGTATATCCTGCAGGAAGTGGTGTATTCTTTCCAGTCTGACACAGTGCTCTCTGCTACCACCTCTGTCCATGTCAGGAACTGTCCATAGCAGTAGCAAATCCCAATAGTAAACCTCTCCTGCTCTGGACAGTTCCTGACATGGACAGAGGAGGCAGCAGAGAGCACTGTGTCAGACTGGAAAGAATACATCACTTCCTGCAGGACATACAGCATCTTTTTTTCTAAATAAAAGTAACTAGCAAATCTATCTAACTTTCTGACACCAGTTGATTTAAAAACAAGTGCAAGATAGTGTTTAGAGGTGAACATACACTTCTTCTTTCTCATGAAGACAACCCTGATTTCCTTGGGTTTGACTCTTAACCCCCCCCCCATGATGAACTGTAATCACCGAAGCTTATTCTTGTTATACATTTTCCCAGCACTGCCCCCTGTGTGGAAAATGTAGTATTACATGCTTGTTACTACTTGTCTTGTCCCAGCAATATATGGACATGGGTGGTCTTTGAAGTTTATTTCCAAATCTCCATGTGTTTCTTACTTTTTCTTCTAGAACCTGATGTATATTTTCAGTGATGACAACTGAGAATTACGATACCAGTTTATTTTTGAGTAGTTCAGAAATGTGTGATTTGCATATGCAAAATAGCCCATCATTATCTTTTCAAGTCTTTAAAATGCAGAAGACGTAATTATGTTCTATTACATGTTCCAGGCATTCGGGATGACAATGACAGGCATTTCTTATAGGGACAAAATGTAAGAAAAAAAAAGTGAAAGTTTTTTTTTTTTTTTTGTAACACGTTACTTTTTGTTACTTTTTTAATGACACAAAATAAATGAAAAAAAAAAAATGACTGATTTAAGAAATTCTTATTTGTCTAATCAAGAACGGTGCTGCTATTGTTAGAACCGCTAAGAAAAAAATTATCACATTGATGAAACCTAGATAAGTATGGCTTCAGGGATTCTATTTAAAGGGGCTGCAAAAATTGCTAGATATTAAAAGGGTTACATAATTTACAGCTTCCATGGAGATGTATGCGCCCCCATGGTAACAGACTACAAACCCTGAAAACTTGCAAGGCAGTGTAATTATATTATCAGACTACACATACTATTAGGTTTGTTTGTAGTCTGTCGCCATGGAGACACATAGACTTTTTAATGAAAAGGTGTCCTAATTTTTTAAGCAAGGCTACAATAAACTAGAGGTTAGTTTTTTGGGGGGTAGGAAAAGGTATATTTCTACAACAATGTTGGTTTTACAACCTAAGGGCATCATCTCATAAATTTATCTCTGTGATATAATTTCTTTCCCATAATTTAGGCTGGGTTCACACTACATTTTTTTCACCTGTTTAAAAAAAACAAAAAAAAACAAAAACGGATCAAAACGCATCTTTTTTTTTTTAAATATACACAAAATCGTTGTCGACCACATTTTTGTGTAAATAAAAAAAAATTATATATTTTTTATAATAGAAGTCGAAGGAAAAATGGATCGAATCAGATGCACACAAATGCTTCGGTTTTTCCATCTGTTTTTTCATCCATTTTTACAAAAAAAATTAAGGAAAAAAAGAGCAATCTGCCTGCTATTCTGCATTCTTCTTTCTATGTCTCACAGCTGATCCATTGCTCTGGATCAGTTAATCTCGACTGCTAGCCTGGGGTAGTTTAGAGTGGAATTCCTGATTGTTCTGCTTCTCTCTCCTTGTGCAGTTCTATGCACATTACAACATATATTCTGTGAGTTTGTTTCCATTTCGTTGTGCTTCTAGTGCCACGTTCTAGTTTATTAGTAGCATAATTTAATCCGGTAGCTTGTGGTTTCCCTATTTGTTTAGCCTTTCATAATTTTGTTCTTTTTTGCCTTAGTCTTTAAACCCTGCTTGTTTTTTTTTCTCCAAGAGTTAGTCCAGGGTTTTGATAGGGACATTTGTAGGGACAATGACATTTTATTAGGTTAGAGTTCAGGAACAGATCTAGGGAAAGATTAGGGACAGCTAGGTCATAATCTTTAATTTGTTCTGGCTTTATTCCTGACTGTCATCATCAGTCATTATGTGTGCTATCATCTATTCCATCACCTCTGGTTCTTGTTGCCTATTAGCGAGTTGGTATTCTTGTTTTCGGTCAGTATCGATATCTTCGTTGTATGTTTTTATTTTGACTTTTGTGTGTCCTATGATTCTGCAAGGGTACTATTACACGGAATGATAAAAGGCTGTATCGACCCTATCCGGCCGATTATCGTTCCGTATAATAAAGACAACGATCAGCCGATGATCGTTGTCATCAGCTGATCGTTGATATAGATGCTGACCTATAATTGTCAGGCGCTGACCGAGCATCGCTACGTGTAATAGCGGTGAGCGGCCGGCGGCTACGATATGCATTACCTATCCAGGCTGCAGGGCTCCTCTTGCTGTCTTCTCCCCGGGTCCCGCGTACTCCAGCTTCAGGGCGGCCTGTCTCAGCTGACAGGTTGCACAGCCAATCACAGGCCAGGACCGCCGCGGCCAGTGATAGAGACAGAGACAGGCCGCTCTGAAGCTGGAGCGTGCGGACCCGGGGAGAAGACCGCAAGAGGAGCCCTGCAGTCTGGACAGGTAATGTATAAAGTTTAAACAAGGGCTGCAAGGACATCGGTAACAATGTCCCTGCAGCCCTTGTTAAACGATTATCGCGCCGTGTAATAGGCCCAGTAAACAAGTGCTGATCTAGCAGATCGGCGCTTGTTTACATTTATTATCGGGCCTTCATCGGCCCATCTAATAGTACCCCAAGTCCTGGGGTATTTGAGTATTTGAAGCAGTTAGGACTTAAGATAGGCAACTGCTATAGCTGAAATCCACTTGGTCTATCGAGCGACCAGCCTACACTATTAGGCCATGTTCACACAACGTATATTTTCGTAAAAGTACGGCCGTTACCCAGTCGCAGCGTATACACATAGTATACACTCTGGCCGGCATCCCTAGCAGCGCCGTAGAAAACGGACATGTCAGTGCACACTATGGAGCGAGCGGCTCTATCTATCTATCTATCTGTCTGTCTGTCTGTCTGTCTGTCTGTCTGTCTGTCTATCTATCTATCTATCTATCTTTGTATTAATTATTTTACTAGCATTTTACAGTAGTTAGACAATCAAAATACATGTAATTACAATCAGAATCAGAAAAATATGGTGCTTTCACAGTGCAAAGTTTAGTTTTGCGCCGAGTATAGCAAAGTACAGAGACAGAAGCTTTCATGGCTGCTCACGATCCCTGTAAGACCATGTACTGTGGAAAGAATCACCCTCTTGTTAATGGTCAACAAAGGGCAGGCAATGAACTGGAACTGCTAGCTGCTGTTTAGTGTCCCCTCTGCCATGACCTTGGACTGGCCCAACAAGCAAACATTTATAGCGGAAATGTCAATTTTTTATACATATATTATAAAGCCACAAATGACCGTCTACAGAGACCACGGGCTGATTGTGTATCATGCAAACCGTAACATTTTACATTGAATAAATATACTGTGAAAGTATCCCACCACCATAGTACCTGGGATTCTTCGATGGCTTCGGAACAACATAGCTGCTAGAGAGGAACAAACCTGGATTTGCATCTTGGACAAAACTAATTTTTGCTAAATTTGTTAGCAAAATTAACACACAAAAAAAATGGTTTATACAACTATCTGCCCTCCCTCGGTGTTCTCTTCCATGTTTTTAGCCGCCTCCTACCCGCTCAGGCAATCACTGACTGAGGGACAGCACCGTGGCCAGTGATTAGTTGAGCTGGCTGTCACTCTCCAGACACAAGAGTGACTGCTCGCTCAATCAATCACTGCCTGTTATCCCTTCTCAGTCAGTCAGTAATTGGCTGAGCAGAGAGTGATGGCCCACGCAGCCAATCACTGACTGAGAAGGGACAGCTCTGCGGCCAGTGATTGGCTGAGCGGGCTGTCAGTCACAGCAGGACTCATGGCTGGAACCACGGGCAGGAATCACGAGAAGGAATCATGGGAGTGCTAGGACCACAGAGGAAGCAGGGATGCGCGCTGGCAGAGCAGGAGGCTGGAATGTGACCCTTCCGGCCCTGGTATTATAAGGCAGCCCCCACCCCCCTTTTTCCACATGTTTTTTATGAAATTATTTATAAAAAATTATTACTTGAATAAAAACAGCACATTTGTTCTCCTTTATATACATACATACATACATAACTCCTCCTTAGACATTACCTGGCTTCAGGGCCGTAGCTAGCGGGGGGCAAAGGGGGCAGCTGCCCCGGGCACCGAGACCAGGGGGGGCGCCATCACAGGGAGCAGAGAGAGAAGGATCCCAGTGGATGAGGCAGCCTGGAAGCGTCCTGCCCTCTGTCAGTGTGGGGAGGCAGGGGACGAGGGAAGAGGTATTTCCCATACTGTACTCTGCATATTTTACCGCGATTTTGCGCAAATCAGGGCTAAACAGCAGGCAGGAGACAGTACAAGAAAGAGATGGTGAAGGACCTTGATATGTGACTATGATGTCACCGCAGGTCCTGTATGTACACTGCACTATGGAGGAGGAGGAAGAAAGAAGATACAGATGTGTGGGAGGGGGAGGACAATCAGGGGTGCACAGTCTGGGGAGGGGGACAGGGGGGTACAGGGTGACACTTGTTTGGGATGGGGGGGAGAGACACATAAGAGAGTTGGGGTCCAGTGTTTATTTAGGGGCCTGATCTGGTTGTACATTATTCTATACTTAACCCCTTAATAACTGCCCTCTCCAAATATATCACATTTATATAAACCTTACCTACTATCTGCGGGGGTAGGGAACCTTGGCTCTCGAACTGTTGCAGAACTACAACTCCCATCATGTCTGGACAGCCAAAGTTTTAGCTTTGACTGTCCATGTATGATGGGAGTTGTAGTTCTGCAACAGCTGGAGAGCCAAGGTTCCCTACGCCGATCTATAAAGCACCTGTATCTGTATATACAGTGACCATGAGTCATTTTTCTAAATTATTTCTATTGTGAATTTGGTGATAGAAAACCTTACTGGAGGTATTGCTGCTGTTGTCTGCGCTGCTAGGTGGAGTTGATCAAACCTCGGGAAATCCTAGGTTCAATTGAACTCGAACATTCACGAACCTGCCGCATTAGATTGCTGATGCCTTCCCGGTCCGTGGGGAAGGTGGGGACTGCCCGGCTATTACCTATGCTGAATGCCGGAATTCCAGCCGGTCCCGGGGCAGTCTCCTCCTTCCCCACGGACCGGGAAGGCATCATCAATCTAATGCGGCAGGTTCGTGAATGTTCGAGTTCAATTGAACCTAGGATTTCCCGAGGTTTGATCAACTCTACTGCTGAGTGTTCCTGTGCATTAGGAGACGGCACCATAGAATCACATTACACTGGGTGTCACACTGGAGATAGATCAGGAAGCTTTGCCTCCTAATTCACAGGTACAGACAGCAGGGAGCGGAGACAACGGCGCCTCCTCAGGTACAGACAGCAGGGAGCGGAGACAACGGCGCCTCCTCAGGTACAGACAGCAGGGAGCGGAGACAACGGGACCTCCTCAGGTACAGACAGCAGGGAGCGGAGACAACGGGACCTCCTCAGGTACAGACAGCAGGGAGCGGAGACAACGGCACCTCCTCAGGTACAGACAGCAGGGAGCGGAGACAACGGGACCTCCTCAGGTACAGACAGCAGGGAGCGGAGACAACGGCACCTCCTCAGGTACAGACAGCAGGGAGCGGAGACAATGGGACCTCCTCAGGTACAGACAGCAGGGAGCGGAGACAACGGCACCTCCTCAGGTACAGACAGCAGGGAGCGGAGACAACGGCACCTCCTCAGGTACAGAATCTTTGCCCCGGGTGCAAGAGAGCCTAGCTACACCTCTGACCTGGCTGCTTGTATAACCACTATGCAGTAAGTATATAGTAAAGTGCTCTGTCACTATAATATACTGCCTTATGTAAGGGTGACATATTATGGGACTGGGTCAACACACAGTGCTATTAGTCCACATGTCAGGAAAACACAAGGCATGGCAGCAGGTCAGACATAGGGAATGCTTCCTGTAAAAACCACCAGACTTTACAGACAGAACCATCAGAGAGATATTTTAGCATCGCTCACCAGTCATTTCTGACTCATTGTGTCCCTCTTGTGTTTTTCTCATTTTCTTCAATAGAAAATATATGAAAGATGAGATCCTGAGCAACAATGCAGGGATGATTACTCTCCCGCGTCCCGCTGACCTCACAGATACTCCATTGTGGAGGCACAATCTATGGAGATTTTGTGTGGTTTGAGGGTCCATGAACTGTACATATGATGTAGCTAGAGGCTTCTACAGTCCATTGGAGTCTGGATCTGTGGCATCAAGATGTGTGGCTTATAAGGGTTATAGATTGATCCCATGGATGTACAGTATTAGCATATGGATGGGTTCTCAATGTTGCTATGTAGCCAAATTGACCATATAGGTTTTATATATTTAAAGGGGTACTCCGGAGGGAAAAAAATGTTTTCAAATCAGCTGGGGGTCAGAAAGTTATACAGATCTGTAAATTACTTCTAATAAAAATCTAAGCCAGCTAAGTTAAGATGCAGTGCCAAACCCAAGAGGTGGGGTAACCAGATCACAGGAGAGACACCCTTACCTACGCCAACGGTTTTTACAGCCAGGACAGTCGCCCTTTAAGGAAAAGGCAGAGGGACTGATCCCCAGTAAAGAAAAGAAGAGCTAAGCCAATGTACTTTACTGACAGACGCTCGTCTACTTGGGGTTAGGCTTCAGTGGGAGATACACCTAGAGACAAAGACCTAGGACTACCTCTCAGGGCCGTCACCGATACTGGGAAGCAGAAGGCAGTTGGAAACAAAATTCACTACAAGATTCAAGGATATTTCTTTACACACATCTACTTAAAGTGTCACTGTTGTTTCATTTTTTTTCTGCACAAATCAATAGACCAGGCGATTTTAAGAAACTTTGTAATTGGGTTTATTAGGCAAATATGCCATTACCTGCATTCAAAAAGACTTTCCCCAGTTCCCCCCCCCCTCCCCTCTCTCATTCCCTGCTCATTATCAGGAAATCTTGACTCTTTTACATCAGCCGAGCCCTGTGTAACCTATAGAGAGGGGAGGGGGGAGGAGGGAGATTAGTCACCAGCAGAGAGCAGAAAACAAAGAATTACACAGCGGGAGCTGCATGAAAGCTCTATTCAGAGGTCAGAGAGGTCAGTGCTGACTTCAGAGGAGATAGCCCAGGGATGTAGCTGTAAATTAACTCTTTGTTGTCCTGTTTTGGTGCCTCATTTCCCTCCACCCCTCCCCTCTCCATAGAGAACAATGAAGACAGTGGGGGAGCTTCAAACTGCTTTTTCAAGATAAAAAAAACATTTTTCGGCTAATAAACCCAATTACAAAGTTTCTTAAAATCGCCTGTACTATTGGTTTCTGCAAAAAATTTTAACAACAGTGACACTTTAAGGTCCGATGCCTGTAGGTACTTCCCCTCCTGGCCACCCTGACAAGTTGTCCCCAAAACCTCAGAACCCTACAGCTGCACACAACACTAGCACCTGCACCCTGGGCCACGGCGCGTCTAATACGGTTTTTAGGTTAACATACCGTTTAGTTATAGAGGTTCATTTTATTGTTCATTGAATGGAAAATCACCGGCCTTTCCCAACTGAATAAACCTATCAATTTCTGCATATTTATTTTTGCATTGACCTTTTAGCTGCTGCTTGTATATTGTTATTCATCTCAACAAGGAAATTGCGTTTCGCATGGAGTAAATTTGCTTTTGTGTAGCATATGATGAACTAAACAAAAACCCCATGATGTCCACTGGTGTTATGGGGGTGTGTGGGAGTGAGACATGAATACTCAGAGCCATGGTTCTCCACCTGTGGTACGTGTACCAGGGTATGAATAATGGGCTATCCAGGCTTAGGAAAACATGGCTGCTTTCTTCCAGGAAAGGAACCACTCTTGTCCTCAGTTTGGGTGTGGAATTGTAATACCACAATCAACCTGAGGACAGGGGTGGCGCTGTTTTTTCAAGAAAGTAGATGTGTTTTTTCTTGTTGGGGGTTAGACGTTTTTTTTTCACCATGTCCTACAGATGATCCTACAATATATTCAGAAATGTAGGAAGCTGTGTGAACATTTACAGAGTATACAGTAGGGTACAGTGAGAAATGGGCATACTTATAGGAAGATTTAGTCACACTTATGCCCTGGACAAAAGCAACAGGTTCCTGCGGCAGTGACTAAGGGCCCTATTCCACCGGACGATTATCGTTCAGATTATCGTTAAATCGTTCGTATCTAAACGATAATCGTTCGGTTAAAATGCAGTTAACGATTAATGACCGAACGAGAAATCGTTGATCGCTTTATAAGACCTGGACCTATTTTTATCGTTGCTCGTTCGCAAAACGTTCGCATTGAATAAGACGTCGTTCGGTCGTTCGCAATCGATACGAACGCAATAGCGAAGAAATAGCGAAGAAAAAACAATTGCAATTACGATCATAAGTAACGATTATCGTTCCATGGATATGAGTGAACGTTGTCAGGTCTTTCGCAATAGCGGTCGTTTGAGATTGTTAATCGTTAACGATTATGCAAACGATAATTGTCCGGTGGAATAGGGCCCTTAGCGAGCCTGGCTTAGGCAAGAGACTTTGACAGGGTGCTAGACCCTTAGAAGTGGGGTAACTGTGAGCTGGGTAAAGCCTTGTCTCTGCCTGGGATCCTTCTTAACCTCAGGACAGTCACCCCCTAAAGGAAAGGAAGAGGGACTGATTCCCAGTAGAACACAGTTGCTGAGAGCCAAAGCATTTTACTGAGTATGCTCAACTACCTGGAGAAACCTTCAGGAGTTAGCTCTAAGTAGAGACAAAGACCTAGGACTTATACTGCCTTACCTGGAGATCAGGTGCCTTTGTGTCCGGGTGTGAGTATCGACATTCCTGGCCACCGTGACAAAGCTACCCCAAAACACCAGAGCCCACCAGCTGCCACAATGTCTGCATTCAGCACCTGGGCCACGGCAGGGCCAAGGAACTTAAAGGACTTGTAAAAAAAGGAAAAACAGCACCACCCCTGTCCTCAGGTTGTGTGTGGTATTATAATTCAGATTTATTCAGGTCAATGGAACAGAGCTGCGGAACCACATCTAAACTGAGGACAGGAGAGGCGCTGTTTCTGGAAGGTTTATAAAACACAGCTTTCTTCCAAAAACAGCGTCCTCAGGTTGTGTGCAGTATTATAATTCAGCTCTATTCAGATCAATGGAACTGAACTGCAATGCCACACCCAACCTGAGGACAACAGTGGTACTGTTTCTGGAAGAAAGCAGCCATGTTTTTGTAAGTATGGAAAACCCCTTTAAGGTCAGTCATAAACAACAAAGCACTAAAGCTTGAAGGGGCTTTCCTGGACTTTTTTTTTTTTAGTGCTGGGGGGTCCGAAACTTGGCACCTTTACTAATCAGTTTTTTTTTCCAGAGCCACGGGAGGGGGAAGCAGCTGATTGGTAAAGGTGTCAGATGTTGGACCCCCACCCATCAGATATTGGTGGTCTACCCTGAGTCCTGAAAAGCCCCTTTTAATCAAGTATATAGCACCTGTTGTAGGTTCTATTGTGTGTATACAATTAAGTGTATATAATTAAGGTAGATATATTTTAAGCAGATCATCTATAGAGAGAATACAATATTGTGGCACATCCCCAGCAGCCTTTGAAGCCGGAAATCTTACCCCTTTTATGTGTTGTTTTTACTTATCGCTCTTATGTAACACGGAGAACCGCGTTGTTCAAAAAAAGCAATTATACAACATGTAGACAATACATTTTACTTGGGGATTACCCACATCAAAGCCATCTAAACATACATGACTTCATTCCTGGAGGTTTGGCCTGATGCTGTTGTATGTGTTCAAGACAATAGTCTCCTTCTTATCTAGTAGAGCATTGGCAATGCTATATAGCTGCCATGCAACATACAGACGCAACCTCCAATCTCTCCGTGATATCCACAGTTATATTATGTAGAATATCAGCAGTAATACATACGCTTTATATATATATATATATATATATATATAAATATAACATTTGGAAAGTCTTAAAGGGGTACTCCAGTATCAGAAAATTGTATTTAAATGAAACTATAACCTCGATATATATAACTTACTTAGTGTTATCACTAATATTACTGGCTTCATTGGTTTTTGCGGCATGTGTTTACAGCATGCTGCCTTGTGCAGAACAATGCCACAAGCAGGGGAGCAAGCAGGGAGTAAATGCAGCAGGTGCTGCAACCTCACTGTAACTCACTTGCATGAGTGATGTGGGAGATGAGTAAGCAAAGTGGGAGGGCTGTGATGAAGAGCTGAGGGATAGCAATGCATTCTGGGTAGGGATGGTCTGAACCAACCGAGGTTCGGGTTCGTACGAACCTGAACTCTCGGCAATGATTACCGCTGTCTGCCCGCTCTGTGGAGAGGGTGGATACAGCGGGAGGACTGCCTAAAAAACTGGGATACAGCCATAGCCATAGGATGTATCCCAGTTTTCCAGGCGGTCCTCCCGCTGTATCCACCCGCTGCACGAAGCGGGCAGAAAGCGGGAATCTGATGCCGAGCGTTCGGGTTCATACGAACCCGAACCTCGGCAGGTTCAGACCATCCTTAATTCTGTGAATTGTAGTACTAAGCAACTTCTTCAATCAGGAAGTACAGACCCCCAAAACAAATGGATTTTTTGGTGGTTTCAGCTTTCACACAGGTCCCACTGTGTAATCCTTTGTTCTCTACTCTCTGCTGGTGACTAATCTCCCTCCTTCCTCCTCCTCTCACCATAAGTTACACAGGGCCCGACTGATGTGAAAGAGTCGAGATTTCCTGATAATGAGCAGTGGATGAGAGGGGGGGGGGGGGCTGGGGAAAGGCTTTTTAAATGCAGATAATGGCATATTTGCCTAATAAACCAAATTACAAAGTTTCCTAAAATCACCTGGACTATTGATTTCTGCAAAAAAATAAAAAATAAAAAATACGACAGTAACTCTTTAACCTACTCCCTATATACAGGATAGAGACAAAAAGGCGACACTGTACCAGCTTTGCGGAGCCAATGCAGATGGGAATTGTAGTTTTGCAACAGCTGTAGGGGTGCGACTTTGACACTTGTGCTCTATGACATAGGAAGACCTATATGAGGAGGGTAAAGGGATACTCCGGCAAAATCTTTTTCTTTCATTTAACTGGTTTCAGAAAGTTATACACATTTGTAATTTATTTCTATTTAAAAATCTCAAGTCTTCCAGTACTTATCAGCTGCTATATGTCCTGCAGGAAGTGGTGTATTCTTTCCAGTCTGACACAGTGCTCTCTGCTGCCACCTCTGTCCATGTCAGGAACTGTCCAGAGCAAGGGACGTTTTCTATGGGGATTTGCTCCTGCTCTGGACAGTTTCTGACATGGACAGAGGTGGCAGCAGAGAGCACCGTGTCAGACTGGAAAGAATACACCACTTCCTGCAGGACATACAGCAGCTGATAAATATGGGAAGACTCAAGATTTTTAAATAGAAGTAAATTACAAATCTATATAACTTATTGAAACCAACTGATTTGAAAGAAAAAGATATTCGTCAGCGTACGCCTTTGAGAAAGACAACAACGAAAAATCCCAATGACTAGTTTTACTAGCTGACAATAGAGGTCTGTGTATGGGGAGGACTCTCGTGCCCTTATCCAAAATATTCCAGCTTCCCTGCAGGCTGAACACTCTGAACAACCCTTGTTCCTTGCAGCACCTGCATAGATTTCTGCAAAAACCTGATGCCTGGGGACAATTCCTCGAAATCTGCTACGTGTGAACATCAGCCTGCGTGTATTGTAAATTTCAATAAAGCACTATAAAAAAAAAGAACAAAAAAAAAAAAAAAAAAAAAGGCAGGGCGGACTGGGGAGGGAGCTTAGCCGCTCGTCTGTACACAGTCACACACACTCACACACATCTGCCTTGGGACTGCAGTGTGATCTCTTCTGCCTCCAGCTGATGCCTGCACACTGACAGCTCCCCATACCCGTGGACAGCCGGACAGCCCTCGCAGCCGGGGGGGGTGCACTTATTATTATTCCTTCTCCATCTTTTTTATTATTTTTATTTAGCATTTTTACCTCTTTGAAAATTGTTTTCGAGAGTCTGAGAGAATGAACCCACAGTGTGCCCGCTGTGGCAGAGTGGTGTACCCCACCGAGAAAGTCAACTGCTTGGACAAGGTAATATTTATCGGAAGAGACGATGTATAATTCACCTGTATAACTAGTTACGGACGAGAGGGGGCAGGTGGTGTATCAACTTCGTTCTGCATCCGTGAAACGATGTAGCAGAGCCGAGTCGTCGATAGGTAACTCTTTCTTTAGAACTCTAGTGTTACGACTCAATGAGCGGAGCAGGATCCCTGTTATCCTAAGAGCGACAAACCTGGCTCTGTTGCGTCTGACCGACTCGGCTCTGCTGCGTCTGACCGACTCGGCTCTGCTGCGTTTGACCGACTCGACTCTGCTGCGTCTGACCGACTCAGCTCTGCTGCATCTGGAAGTTGCGCAAGGTGGGCTGGAGTGAAAGGGTTAACGATGAGACAACCTGAAGACTCTTGTCATTGGCGACTCGTACTGTACTGGTGGCAGGGAACAACTTGGTGCTTGGCATTGAAGGTTTATTGGACGGGAAAGAATGCGCCCCCCTCGGGTCAGCCGCTGTGTGTGTGTGCACGGTTGTGTAAATGGCTTCTAATCTCTTGTGCAATGTCACGTTTGGCTCAGGGGCAAAAAAAAAAAAAAATGCAGAAAGGACGACTTGTCCGGGAGAGAGAAGTGTAATCATTGCATATTGACGGTGGATGGCGGACGTACTGCTGAGCCATGGCAATGTCAGCTAACAGGACCACACACTGGCAGCGATCGGGAATGAGTGGTGGGAAAGTGATAATGAAGCAGCGTCATGGTGTGAGGAGGGAGGGGTGAGGAGGAGGATGATGAGGATGGGAGTGATGCCTTCACCGCTGTGCAGCCTAGGTTCTGGAGGTTTGCTGCATTCTTATGGGATTGGCTATTAAAAGAACAACCAATGTCAAAACTTACATATAGAAGCCTATACTAGTCTAAATTCCCATCAAGATCACGTCTGGTGATGCTGGGAGTAGTAGTGAGAAAAAGCAACACATCAATAAACTCCATTCTGTATCATACCTAAAGGTTTAATCCAGAGGTGAAAGGCACAACTTCTTGGTCAATCATACCCCAAGGAGAGGGGGTGGGGGTGACTAGTTCTTTCCAGACCTCACATTGGTTTACTTAAAGGGGTTATCCAGCATTAAAAAAAAAAAAAATAGTACCTTTATTTCAGAAACCGCGCCACTGTTTTCCTTAGTATTGCAGTTCAGTGTCATTAAAATGAATAGAGCGGAGTTGTAGTACCAGACATGACCTGAGGACAGGTGTGGTGCTGTTTTTTTTTTTTTGTGGAAAAACGCTTTTCTTCTATTCTAATGCCTTAAAAGTGTAACTGTGAAACTGTATGAAAAGTGATTATAGTGCATCACTGTGCACAATAATCATTTTCTTTGTTTTATTTTTAAATCAGCATGTAAAAATACCTGTATAAAAGAGATGTTGTCCATCCACCCGGCTGCTCATAACTGTGCATTAGGTGATGGTGCCTCCTGCTTTATCCTTATAGCCAGCGGGAGACTCGGCCCCGTACATTTACATTACCCTGACTTAAGGGGCTATAGAGACGTAGCAAGTGGCTTCATCTTCTAATGTGCAGTTATGAATGCCTGGGGTGTGGACAATTTTAAATCAATATATACATATTGATTTAAAATTAAAGATGTTCAATAAATTCTTTAAAAAAAAACTAAATAAAGGGGAACTGATCAATTGGTATCAGAAAGTTATATAGATTTGTAATTTACTTCTATTTAAAAATCTTAAGCTTTCCAGTACTTATCAGCTGCTGTATGTCCTGCAGGAAGTGGTGTATTCTTTCCAGTCTGACACAGTGCTCTCTGCTACCACCTCTGTCCATGTCAGGAACTGTCCAGAGCAGAAGCATATCCCTATAGAAAATCTCTCATGCTCTAGACAGTTCCTGTCTCGGACACAGGTGGCAGCAGAGAACACTGTGTCAGACTGAAAAGAATACAACACTTTGTGCAGAACATACAGCAGCTGATAAGTACTGGAATACAAGTTTTGTTTTTTTTTGTAATAGAATTAAATTACAAATCTATATAACTTTGTGACACCAGTTCTTTTAAAAGAGAAAAAAAATCGCTCGAGTATCTCTTTAATTTAGAAAACTGATTATTGTGCACAGTGCTACACGGTAATCATTTCTCATAAGGTTTTACTGGAACTCTTCAAACATCATTCAATGAATTCTGTCTTTGATCGTGCCATTACTGACTCTTAGGTAAAGCATTCTAAACTTATACTGCTCTAACTGTAAAGAAGCCTTTCCTATATAGATTTCTGATCTGTCTTTCCTTGACACATATAAATTGTCCTTCTTGAACAGTTCTTGGAATGAGTCAGGTGCCGATTCTTTGTACTGACCTTGTAGACATTTCTAAATGTTAATAAGATCACCTCTAATTCATCTTAAAGGGAACCTGTCTTCACTTTTATAATGCCTGAACCGTGAGTGATTGTGGTGGTCCCCAGCAGTTTATGCCTGCCCAAACGGGAAGAGACCTGTCACTCAAGGAAGGTGGGGTGGGGAGAAGATTCTGCGGACCGCCCTGATGACTCCTGGTTTGGGTAACATGAAATTGATGAAAGGTTCCCTTTAAGTCCAGCCTTTCATTGCCAGATTAGATCCCTGTTAAAGTGTGCAGTTAAAAACTAATTCCCATGTTTAAGGCTTAAAATGAGAGGACTAGGATTAGGGATTTATAGAAGGCCGAGATTATATTTGGAGTGACGCTTCTTTATCTCTCTATTTTACAAGGTAATACTTGGCAGCTATGGAATCCCGGTCGTAGCTTATACACATAGGGGGAGATTTATTAAACATGGTGTACAGTGAAACTGGCTCAGTTGCCCCTAGCAACCAATCAGATTCCACCTTTCATTCCTCACAGACTCTGGAAAATGAAAGGTGGAATCTGATTGGTTGCTAGGGGCGACTGAGCCAGTTTCACTTTACACCATGTTTGATCAATCTCCCCCATAGTGTACACTCCGGCCGGAATCCCTAGCGGCGCTGTAGAAAGCTGTCAGTTTTCTGCGGCCAATATTCATTGAATAGCAGCCGCAGAAAACCCTGTCAGTGCGCACTATGGAGAGTGCGGCTCTGGCCGGTCGCTCCATAGTGTGCAGTGGGGAGTTCTGATGCGGGCGCGCACGAATGCGCATCAGAACTTGGCCTGGTAGTTTGGTATTATAGCTATGTATATTGGTTGTATCCTTTATAAAGCTTATGATAGTTTTGTATTAAAGCTATATACATTGGTTATAGCCTGTGTATATAGTATGATATTACAGCCATATACATAGGTTATATTCTGGCTATAGAGTGTGATAGTTTGGTATTACAGCCATATACTGTACATTGGTTATATCATGTATATAGAGTATAATAGTTTGGTATTACAGTTATATACATTGACTGTATGGTGTATAGAGTATGATAACACTGCTTTCCAATCATATCCACTAGCTGGGCCATGATGAGAGGTGTAGTGTTCTGTCTATAGGATATAATTGAAATATATCATCATCGTACGACCACAAAACGTCCCTGAAAATGACTTGTAAATGCAACAATGTGTTAGGAGCCACCGGTGAGGATGAATATGGAGAGCTATAGGGAAGCCAGGTGACACTTCTAATCCATGGCGGCAGTAGTGTTTACTCAGCAGGTTTATGGAAAGCGAAAGAATTAATCCAGCTGCTGCTTGACATCTGCCCTTAGCTTCCAAGAATACAAATATAATGATATGCATTTGCCCCCTTCTGTGGATGAAAGAGCGGCTAAGTATGGCTCTGTGCAGACTATTGCTGCATTCTTAATAGACAAGAAGATAAAACGCTGGCCCGGTCATACCGATCCTTGGCCAAAGACAGGAAGCACAGGAAGTCAATCGCTCCTTTGCCTTCCATTTATGTACACATAGTTGGGTGACCTTGCAAAAGTTTGCAAAATTTGAGTGATAAAACACACAACCCTTCTACAAGCTCTTTGCTACTGTTATAACATATAAAGCTCTAATAGCAAAGACTACAAAGCAAATGGTTCTGGTCCCTCACCATGCTAGCTTTAAAACTTTTATCAGACAGGCCCTGTCATTTTAGTTTTCCTTGGCATAGGAATAAATGTAATAATGTATACAGGGATCGTCTTCCAGCCGGGGAGAGGAGGCGTGCATGCTGTGGCTCAGTAATGCCTTCTTGACATTTGAGCTCTGAGCATGATATAAAGCCCCAGATAATAAAGGTGTGTCATACTGTGCCCCCTGATAATAATAGTGCTTCCTACTGTGCCCCCTGATAATAATAGTGCTTCCTACTGTGCCCCCTGATAATAATAGTGCTTCCTACTGTGCCCCCTGATAATAATAGTGCTTCATACTGTGCCCCCTGATAATAATAGTGCTTCATACTGTGCCCCCTGATAATAATAGTGCTTCATACTGTGCCCCCTGATAATAATAGTGCTTCCTACTGTGCCCCCTGATAATAATAGTGCTTCCTACTGTGCCCCCTGATAATTATAGTGCTTCATACTGTGCCCCCTGATAATAATAGTGCTTCCTACTGTGCCCCCTGATAATAATAGTGCTTCCTACTGTGCCCCCTGATAATAATAGTGCTTCATACTGTGCCCCCTGATAATAATAGTGCTTCATACTGTGCCCCCTGATAATAATAGTGCTTCCTACTGTGCCCCCTGATAATAATAGTGCTTCCTACTGTGCCCCCTGATAATTATAGTGCTTCATACTGTGCCCCCTGATAATAATAGTGCTTCCTACTGTGCCCCCTGATAATAATAGTGCTTCCTACTGTGCCCCCTGATAATAATAGTGCTTCATACTGTGCCCCCTGATAATAATAGTGCTTCCTACTGTGCCCCCTGATAATAATAGTGCTTCCTACTGTGCCCCCTGATAATAATAGTGCTTCCTACTGTGCCCTCTAATAATAATAGTGCTTCATACTGTGCCCCCTGATAATAATAGTGCTTCATACTGTGCCCCCTGATAATAATAGTGCTTCATACTGTGCCCCCTGATAATATTAGTGCTTCCTACTGTGCCCCCTGATAATTATAGTGCTTCAGACTGTGCCCCCTGATAATAATAGTGCTACATACTGTGCCCCCTGATAATAATAGTGCCTCACACTGTGCCCCCTGATAATAATAGTGCTTCATACTGTGCCCCTCATAATAATAGTGCTTCATACTGTGCCCCCTCATAATAATAGTGCTTCATACTGTGCCCCCTGATAATAATAGTGCTTCATACTGTGCCCTCTAATAATAATAGTGCTTTATACTGTGCCCCCTGCTAATAGTGCTACATACTGTGCCCCCTGATAATAATAGTGCTTCATACTGTGCCCCCTGATAATAATAGTGCTTCATACTGTGCCCCCTGATAAAAGTAGTGCTTCATACTGTTCCCCCTGATAATAATAGTGCTTCATACTGTGCCCCCTAATAATAATAGTGCTTTATACTGTGCCCCCTGATAATAGTGCTACATACTGTGCCCCCTGATAATAATAGTGCTTCATACTGTGCCCCCTGATAATATTATTGCTTTATACTGTGCCCCCTGATAATAATAGTGCTTCATACTGTGCCCCCTAATAATAATAGTGCTTCATACTGTGCCCCCTATTAATAATAGTGCTTCATACTGTGCCCCCTGATAATAATAGTGCTTCATACTGTGCCCCCTCATAATAATAGTGCTTCATACTGTGCCCCCTCATAATAATAGTGCTTCATACTGTGCCCCCTGATAATATTATTGCTTTATACTGTGCCCCCTGATAATAATAGTGCTTCATACTGTGCCCCCTCATAATAATAGTGCTTCATACTGTGCCCCCTCATAATAATAGTGCTTCATACTGTGCCCCCTCATAATAATAGTGCTTCATACTGTGCCCCCTGATAATATTATTGCTTTATACTGTGCCCCCTGATAATAATAGTGCTTCATACTGTGCCCCCTGATAATAATAGTGCTTCATACTGTGCCCCCTGATAAAAATAGTGCTTCATACTGTGCCCCCTGATAATAATAGTGCTTCATACTGTGCCCCCTCATAATAATAGTGCTTCATACTGTGCCCCCTGATAATAATAGTGCTTCATACTGTGCCCCCTGATAATAATAGTGCTTCATACTGTGCCCCCTGATAGAAATAGTGCTTCATACTGTTCCCCCTGATAATAATAGTGCTTCATACTGTGCCCCCTGATAATAATAGTGCTTCCTACTGTGCCCCCTGATAATAATAGTGCTTCCTACTGTGCCCTCTAATAATAATAGTGCTTCATACTGTGCCCCCTGATAATAATAGTGCTACATACTGTGCCCCCTGATAATAATAGTGCTTCATACTGTGCCCCCTGATAATATTAGTGCTTCATACTGTGCCCCCTGATAATAATAGTGCTTCATACTGTGCCCCCTCATAATAATAGTGCTTCATACTGTGCCCCCTCATAATAATAGTGCTTCATACTGTGCCCCCTGATAATATTATTGCTTTATACTGTGCCCCCTGATAATAATAGTGCTTCATACTGTGCCCCCTGATAATAATAGTGCTTCATACTGTGCCCCCTCATAATAATAGTGCTTCATACTGTGCCCCCTGATAATATTATTGCTTTATACTGTGCCCCCTGATAATAATAGTGCTTCATACTGTGCCCCCTGATAATAATAGTGCTTCATACTGTGCCCCCTGATAATAATAGTGCTTCATACTGTGCCCCCTGATAATAATAGTGCTTCCTACTGTGCCCTCTAATAATAATAGTGCTTTATACTGTGCCCCCTGATAGAAATAGTGCTTCATACTGTTCCCCCTGATAATAATAGTGCTTCATACTGTGCCCCCTGATAATAATAGTGCTTCCTACTGTGCCCCCTGATAATAATAGTGCTTCCTACTGTGCCCTCTAATAATAATAGTGCTTCATACTGTGCCCCCTGATAATAATAGTGCTACATACTGTGCCCCCTGATAATAATAGTGCTTCATACTGTGCCCCCTGATAATATTAGTGCTTCATACTGTGCCCCCTGATAATAGTGCTTCATACTGTGCCCCCTGATAATAATAGTGCTTCATACTGTGCCCCCTAATAATAATAGTGCTTTATACTGTGCCCCCTGATAATAATAGTGCTTTATACTGTGCCCCCTGATAATATTATTGCTTTATACTGTGCCCCCTGATAATAATAGTGCTTCATACTGTGCCCCCTGTTAATAATAGTGTTTCATACTGTGCCCCCTGATAAAAATAGTGCTTCATACTGTTCCCCCTGATAATAATAGTGCTTCATACTGTGCCCCCTAATAATAATAGTGCTTTATACTGTGTCCCCTAATAATAATAGTGCTTCATACTGTGCCCCCTAATAATAATAGTGCTTCATACTGTGCCCCCTAATAATAATAGTGCTTTATACTGTGTCCCCTGATAATAGTGCTACATACTGTGCCCCCTGATAATAATAGTGCTTCATACTGTGCCCCCTGATAATATTATTGCTTTATACTGTGCCCCTGATAATAATAGTGCTTCATACTGTGCCCCCTAATAATAATAGTGCTTCATACTGTGCCCCCTAATAATAATAGTGCTTCATACTGTGCCCCCTGATAATAATAGTGCTTCATACTGTGCCCCCTCATAATAATAGTGCTTCATACTGTGCCCCCTAATAATAATAGTGCTTCATACTGTGCCCCCTAATAATAATAGTGCTTCATACTGTGCCCCCTGATAATAATAGTGCTTCATACTGTGCCCCCTGATAATATTATTGCTTTATACTGTGCCCCCTGATAATAATAGTGCTTCATACTGTGCCCCCTGATAATAATAGTGCTTCATACTGTGCCCCCTGATAATATTATTGCTTTATACTGTGCCCCCTGATAATAATAGTGCTTCATACTGTGCCCCCTAATAATAATAGTGCTTCATACTGTGCCCCCTAATAATAATAGTGCTTCATACTGTGCCCCCTAATAATAATAGTGCTTCATACTGTGCCCCCTAATAATAATAGTGCTTCATACTGTTCCCCCTGATAATAATAGTGCCTCATACTGTGCCCCCTGATAATAATAGTGCTTCATACTGTGCCCCCTAATAATAATAGTGCTTCATACTGTGCCCCCTGATAATAATAGTGCCTCATACTGTGCCCCCTAATAATAATAGTGCTTCATACTGTGCCCCCTGATAATATTATTGCTTTATACTGTGCCCCCTGATAATAATAGTGCTTCATACTGTGCCCCCTGATAATAATAGTGCTTCATACTGTGCCCCCTGATAATATTATTGCTTTATACTGTGCCCCCTGATAATAATAGTGCTTCATACTGTGCCCCCTAATAATAATAGTGCTTCATACTGTGCCCCCTAATAATAATAGTGCTTCATACTGTGCCCCCTAATAATAATAGTGCTTCATACTGTGCCCCCTAATAATAATAGTGCTTCATACTGTGCCCCCTGATAATAATAGTGCCTCATACTGTGCCCCCTGATAATAATAGTGCTGCATACTGTGCCCCTCAATATAATAGTGCTGCATACACACTGCCCACCCCCCATTTAGTTACAGGTCTCTCTATGGGCAATGATAGTAATGTTGTTTGGGCACTGTACAGCGCTGTTATTTGTTGGCACCCTATAGGGCAATGCTTTATAACTCTTCGGGTAGTGTATTATTTGTATTTTTTTTTCTTGTAGTCCCATTTAATAGTTGTTTAAGGGTTTTAATATATTCAATCTTTTAATCTGTTATTGATAAAGACTTTTTTTTCCCCTGACCTTCTTTTTCCTTCCAATAAAAGAGGAGGGGGGGGGGCCCTACATGGTGCGCTGCCCAGAAGCCTTCACATCCGCGCCTGTCTGGAGGCTACGCTCCAAGTTACTGAATAAATAAGGATGACTTGCTTTTATCTATAATTGAATGGAGCATCTTTGCTAAAGTTTTTTTTTTTTCCTTCCAAAAGAGTAGAGCAAGCTACCTAAAAATAAACCCTCTCAGATTCTAGGAAACATGTTTCAGTGGCGTCCTCCCTGCTATAAAACAAACAGAGCAAATATTCAACTCATCTGGCGTGGACACGGCCATTCCCAAACTCCTCCACCTAGCCCATCCCCGCCTCCTAGAGAGGAATTCTCTGTAACTGCTTTAGAATATGTAGTAGATGTATCGGAGAACGTAAAACGTGGTCGGAGTAATGGACGTCTATGGCTAGACATACACTACCGTTTAAAAGTTTGGGGTCACCCAAACAATTTTGTGTTTTCCATGAAAAGTCACACTTCTTCACCACCATACGTTGTGAAATGAATAGAAAATAGAGTCAAGACATTGACAAGGTTAGAAATAATGATTTGTATTTGAAATAACATTGTTTTTACATCACACTTTGCTTTCGTCAAAGAATCCTCCTTTTGCAGCAATTCCAGCATTGCACACCTTTGGCATTCTAGCTATTAATCTGTTGAGGTAAGCTGGAGAAATTGCCCCCCACGCTTCTAGAAGCAGCTCCCACAAGTTGGATTGGTTGGATGGGCACTTCTGGCGTACCATACGGTCCAGCTGCTCCCACAACAGCTCAATGGGGTGGTGATCTGGTGACTGCGCTGGCCACTCCATTACCTATGATAGAATACCAGCCGCTGCTTCTGCTGTAAATAGTTCTTGCACAATTTGGAGGTGTGTTTAGGGTCATTGTCCTGTTGTAGGATGAAATTGGCTCCAATCAAGCGCTGTCCACTGGGTATGGCATGGCGGTGCAGAGTGATAGCCTTCCTTATTCAGAATCCCTTTTACCCTGTACAAATCCCCCACCTTACCAGCACAAACCCCAGACCATCACATTACCTCCACCATGCTTAACAGATGGTGTCAGGCATTCTTCCAGCATCTTTTTATTGGTTCTGCGTCTCACAAACGTTCTTCTTTGTGATCCAAACACCTCACACTTGGATTCATCCGTCCACAACACTTTTTTCCAGTCTTCCTCTGTCCAATGTCTGTGTTCTTTTGCCCATCTTAATCTTTTTCTTTTATTGGCCAGTCTCAGATATGGCTTTTTCTTTGCCACTCTGCCCTGAAGCCCAAAATCCCGCAGCCGCCTCTTCACTGTAGATGTTGACACTGGTGTTTTGCGGGTACTTTTTTTTAATGAAGATGCCAGTTGGGGACCTGTGAGGCGTCTGTTTCTCAAACTAGAGACTCTAATGTGCTTATCTTCTTGCTTAGTTGTGCAACGCGGCCTCCCACTTCTTTTTCTACTCTGGTTAGAGCCTGTTTGTGCTGTCCTCTGAAGGGAGTAGTACACAGCGTTGTAGGAAATCTTCAATTTCTTAGCAATTTCTCGCATGGAATAGCCTTCATTTCTAAGAACAAGAATAGACTGTCGAGTTTCAGATGAAAGTTCTCTTTTTCTGGCCATTTTGAGCGTTTAACTGACCCCACAAATGTGATGCTCCAGAAACACAATCTGCTCAAAGGAAGGTCAGTTTTGTAGCTTCTGTAACGAGCTAGACTGTTTTCAGATGTGTGAACATGATTGCACAAGGGTTTTCAAATCATCAATTAGCCTTCTGAGCCAATGAGCAAACACATTGTACCATTGGAACACTGGAATGATAGTTTCTGGAAATGGGTCTCTATACACCTATGTAGATATTGCACCAAAAACCAGACATTTGCAGCTAGAATAGTCATTTACCACATTAGCAATGTATAGAGTGTATTTGTTTAAAGTTAGGACTAGTTTAAAGTTATCTTCATTGAAAAGTACAGTGCTTTTCCTTAAAAAATAAGGACATTTCAATGTGACCCCAAACTTTTGAACGGTAGTGTATGTCATGTCCATCAGGCAGAAGTTTGGATAGTTTTCTGCATCAGTATATGTCTATATTTTCTATAAGGTCATCCTCTCAGCTTAAAGGGGATCTATTAGTAGGTTAACAGAATCCCTCTTACCTTCATACTTGGCACCGTGTGTCCGGTAAGGCCGTTTAGAGCACTGGGGGCGGGACTACCGCCCCCAGAGTGCTGATCCGCCTCCGGCTGTCCCGCACCATCTAATGGTTATCAGTAGTGCGGGACAGCCGCGGGCGGGCTGGACCAGTGGTCTGGAGGGTGAAGCTTCGCCCCATTGTGCCAAGCAGGCTAACTAGATAACTGATTATAGTAAAAACTGCATGGGAACGGCACCGAGGATGAAGGTAAGAGACCTTCCTTCCTCCTCAGCGCCCAAAGTGTAATAGGTAATTATCAGCACTTTAGATTTGTCTAACCTGCTGATAGTTTCCCTTTAAGAAGCGGACTAAAGCTCCCTATATACCTTAGAGTTTAGCTGGCCCTACCACTTGTGGCTTTGCCCATCAATCTAAAGTGTATGGGGCTCCCCAGATGTTGGAGGTGATAGGGGTCGGCTATGATGTAAAATCACCACTCGACTCCTTTGTTCTGGGAGAGAACCGTGCCGAATATTCCTGTGTATGGGGAAAATAGGTATCAGGCAGGAGAGATAACTGATATCTGATCATGCATTTGGCTGTCAGTTATGGAAGGTGTATGGCCAGTTTTAGACGCCTTTAAACTTTTGAAGGGGTTGGCTTAACATTCACTATGCCCTGCCCTAGAATGTTCCTCACCCTAGCAGCATGGTGCCAGTCTTATCATGTCCTGTCTTATCGTGTCCCACCACGGATGTTACTAGTTTGAACACCCCTCGCAAAAGCCTTGTACTATAAGGAACAATGTGGTAATGAAGGTGTATATTTTAGTTTTGCCGCAAGAGGTCACTGTCTATGTATTTGTAACTGTTACACAGGTGTAGTGAACTAAGGGTTATTGTTTTGTTTGTGATCTGCACACCAATGAGAGCTTCTCTTCTCTTCTGCCTATATCTATCCTTCTTTCTTCTTGCACTCTATTCTCCACCACTCACAGGAGCTGTTACATACACCCTGTAGGAAGTTGTCACATGGGGAGAGGAAGTGTAGACCCACACTTAGTCAGTACAGTGTAGTCTAGTCTGTAGTGTGGTGATAGACGGACACGTATGGAAGACACAGAGACTTTCTTTCTTAAAGCAACACTTCTACCTATAATGCAGTGCTAAACAACTAAAGAGGGGATAAGTCAGAGATCACCTAAACCCAAGCCGTGAACAACTTAAACACAGTGCAAGACAGTATGCTATAAGTAGAGGAACTGATCTGGATAGAGCAAAGCAGCTAAGAGCCTGCGTACTCTCCCTCACAACACAGGTGACACCGAATAACTTCGGACACTTTGCTCAACTCAGGTAACTAGGACTGGGGCTTGTGTCACCCTTATAGGACAGGTAACTTGACACTGCAGGGCAAAAGGTGGTATAGCGACAAAGGTCGAAACATTGGCATAAGTATTCTTCTTCTTTCAAGTATTCTCAAGTATTCTTCTTCTTCTAAAGTTCCAGCAGAGCACAGTAGAACATTGGGTTAGGACTCTCAAGACCTTCTTCTTTCCACTACTCTGAACTTTCACAACCTACTCCTCTCCACTACTCTGAACTCTCTCTACTCTTCTCAGCACGCAACCAAGCCAGCACTGCTACTTTACTTTCGACCTCCACAGTCCTCGGTGCAGATCTAATAACGTCAGAACTGTATTATACTATTCACTTGTATCACGGAAGGTTTACCAGTAAAGAACAAATTTATTTATTCTATTGGGACTCAGTGATTATTGCATCAGCACCTACACACAAGCTACACCGTCCTTGGTCATCTCCTCTTTCTGTGTGGGTGGCGGTACCGACAGTCCGGGTAGGTCACATCTCCACTCCGGACCACTGTGATAAGCGCCCAAGGGACCCATCATAACCCGGCAGGTCACCGACCATTGGGGAGAAAAGTATAGCCAGCCACAAAAATCTAAAAGACGGTGTGCCTCCATACCTGTGTGCTGAGTCAGCACTGGCATCACTACAACCTACCACCTGGCTGAGCTATACTCCACCGACCAACCACCACAGTAGTGGAGTCACACAGTACCATCTAGCAAGTGACTGGTTGCACCGGTGGCCCACCACACATATATATATATATGTACAGTGTAATATATTTATGGTTGGACATATGGGTGTCTCTCTCGCAGTGTGATGCACACCGTGCACACCCATATTACACATTCATTGCTCCAGGAACATGATGCGCCCATTACCTTTAAAGAAACAGTTCCTCATAAAAGCTACAAACGCTGGCAAGCAGGATGATACACACAGTTTATTACATATAAAGGTGTCATCTAGTCTGGCAAAAGAAGACACACAAAAGGAAATAACTACAAGACTAATAGACTTACACAGGTGGATATGTAGCACGTCCCATACTGGTGTCTACACCGCAGTGCAAAAGGCTATCGGTAACCAGCATGGCACTACCTCTGGACAATGAGGCTCATCATCCTGTAGTTCCTGCTCTAAAATTGGGTTGAGGAACTACTGTGTGAATAGTGATGCCTATATATATTGCCAATGACTTATCACTCCATTGATGTCTTATGCTATGACTGTAGGGTGGCAGGGAAACAATGTATAGGAACAGGGACTCCCTTCAAAAGAAAGGAGTACTTGCCTCTGTACTTTAAGTTGTATGCATCAACACTGACCCAGCACAGCAAATTTATATGGCTGCCGAGGAGATAAATAGGGATGGGTATTGTTAACATGAAAACACACTTAATGGGGTACTTAGGAGTACTCAAAAAACGTTTTTAAGTAAAATAAAAATAAAGTTAACGATCTCAAGCTTTCCAGAACTTATTAGCTGCTGTATGTCCTGCAGGAAGTGGTGGATTCTTTCCAGCCCGACACAGTGCTCTCTGTGCTGCCACCTCTGTCCATGTCAGCAACTGTGCAGAGCAGGGGAGGTTTTCTGTTTCAATCTTTTCATATAGTAAATGTCAGAATTACAACATCATATTAAAGTTGAGCAGGAGAGATTTTCTATGAGAATTTGCTACTTCTCTGGACAGTTCCTGACATGCACAGAATTGGCAGCAGAGAGCACTGTGTCACACTAGAAAGAATAAACCACTTACTGCAGGACATACAGCAGCTGGTAAGTACTGAAAGTGAAACAGGCTATATACAAAGTCACTTTAAGGGAATTTCTGGTCTAGAATTTCACTTTTTAAATACCCTATTGATAATTTGTTACTAGAAGAGGATTATCCATTCAGAACCCTCCTCTATTAATGAAAGCGGACCCAGCGACTAAACAGACATCTCCATTTATTTCAATCAGAACTGTGTACAATTAGAATGTTTCATTTGATTTATCACACATTTTCCGTGTGGATTTTACAAACCTCCATATATACATGGTAGAAAACGTCAGCAATTTCATGCAACATGAAACCTGAAGCTGATGGGCCCCAGTGCAAGATCTGTCACAGGGCCCCTCAACTATAATGATTGATTGTTAGCACTGGCCTCTCATATGGGGGGAAGAGAGACTTTATGGGCCGCCTAAGGTTCCTGTACCCCCTATTGCCCAACAACATATAGATAAATGGATTTCTATAGCTTATTAAACACTTTGCATTTTAAAGGGGAACTCTGTCAATTTTTTTTATTCTTTCACATCAGCTGTTGTCAGAAAGTTATACAGATTTGGAAATTACTTCTTTGTAAAAATCTTAAAGGGGAAGTCTGGATTTTTTTTTAATAAAGGTATTGTATTGCCCCCCAAAAGTTATACAAATGACCAATATACACTTATGACGGGAAATGCTTATAAAGGGTTTTTTTCCCTGCACTTACTACTGCATCAAGGCTTCACTTCCTAGATAACATGGTGATGTCACTTCCTAGATAACATGGTGATGTCACTTCCTGGATAACATGGTGATGTCACTTCCTGGATAACATGGTGATGTCACGACCGGACTCCCAGAGCTGTGCGGGCTGTGGCTGCTGGAGAGGATGATGGCAGGGGGACACTGAGGGACACAGGACACTGGAGGGACACTGAGCATCCCTCTGCCATCATCCTCTCCAGCAGCCACAGCCCGCACAGCTCTGGGAGTCGGGTCATGACATCACTATTTTATCCAGGAAGTGACATCACCATGTAATCCAGGAAGTGACATCACCATGTTATCCAGGAAGTGACATCACCATGTTATCCAGGAAGTGACATCACCATGTTATCCAGGAAGTGACATCACCATGTTATCCAGGAGGTGAAGCCTTGATGCAGTAGTAAGTGCAGGGAAAAAAGCACTTTATAAGCATTTCCCATAATAAGTGTATATTGGTGATTTTTATAACTTTTGGGGGACAATACAATACTTTTCGCCGGGCTTCTTTTTAAAGTCTTCTAGTAATTATCAGCTGCTGTATGTCCTGCAGTGGTGTTTTCTTTTTAGTCTTACACAGTGCTCTCTGCTGCCACCTCTGCCCGTGACAGAAACTGCCGAGAGCAGTAGCTAATTCCCATAACAAACCTTTCTTATGGACATAGGCTGTATCCATGTTTACCAGGGCTCCCTAGGGCTCCAACCAAATTCTCCAGGCAGTGGGAGTCAAATGTTGAACGTTCGGGTTCAGATAAACCAGAACATTCTACAAATTTGCTCATCCCTAATTTTGACACATACACATGGGGAGGAAAAAAAAGCAAAAAACAAAAAAAAAAACAAAATAAGGCTGGTATCCTGTTTTCTGAATGGCAAATGTTTGTTCTTATTTAGTGATGATCTATTTTCGAGTCCAACGTTGATTCTGCAATAAGCTGAAACTATCAAAACTAGTGAAGAGTAATATAATTTTTCATGGCAGCCAGTCAGGGTCCAGTTCCAGTTCCGATTTGCTGCAGTAGGTGACTCCTCCATTATTCCAATACATGTTTTATGTATAGTCATTGTATTCCCCACCGTCCAGCTTTTTTCTTAGTAGTCCTTGAAATGGTTTTGTATGAACTTTTTGATAACCAGTTGAGTCTGAAAACTCTCCGTATGGCCTCCATTCCCCGGAGGCGTGTAATCTGATTCTGTGAAATAGAAATATTTGTGTCCTAAGGGAGTGGACTCTGTAAAGCGCAGTCACAATCGTTTCTCTTGCATCTATTAATTGATAGAAGGGACTTCATCCTGGCGAGAAGTAATTAGTGCTGCCGAATATAATCCCGTTTTGATGGAAACAAAGTTATCAATTAAGTCTGTTATCATAACACGTAATAGTTTCCCACTCATTAAGTTCAATTATTTGTCACGTCGGATGTGACTCGCATGTTACCTTTGGAATGAGTAAAGCGTGTAATTTAATTGCTTCGTACAACTTCGGCATTCATTAATGGAATTTGCATATGTAAGTAGACCTTGAAATTTGTTCGTTCCGGGGCCTTCTTTCCTTGCTTGTTTGAAGTTAGGCTTTCAGGGGTGGCTGTTAATGAAATATTTACTGAATGCTAAAGTCGCTGCTGAAATTGGTTAAATATGTAGGTGGGGTGGATTATGGGTAGTGTTAATCTTTTTTTTTTTTAAAGTACTGTACTTTAAAATTGTTGTTTAACTTTACAATTAACTGTTTATGAGGAGTATATGGATACAGATTGATGATAAATAGCATCAATGGCATTGTTAAAATACTTTGGCTGTCTATCTGGGCAGTGGCGTAGCTGTCATGAAGGAAGACCACGCAACTGCTACGGGGCCTGGGTGGGGAAGCCTTTATGGTACGCCACTGACAGCACCCCTCTGGATCTCAGCAGCACCTATCACCCACAGGCCCTGCCATACCCCACACACATACACACATACTTACCTCTCCCAGCACAGTGTTCCTTCGTTCTTCCAGCTTCCCGGTGCATGAGTGATGTCAATTGTGTGCTGGGGAGATGTGAGAATGCCGGAAGGCTAGGGAACTGGGCCGCACCAGGTGAGTTTGAAGGAGGGGTGGTGGTTGTGGTACACCCCCCACCCCCTTTGGCAAAGCCCCCCCTGGCACCAGTATCCCCACCAGTATCCCCTTATGGAGTCCCATACAGTTTTTTTTTTGCCATAGAGCCCAATGAATTCTAGCTATGCTCCTGTATTGTATTCTTGGTGCCTAATATACTAATGTGGGCCTAGACCGTCATGCGGGTGGTCACCTCTATATTCTAAGTAGGGGATGTGCTTAGGTTTACACCCCAGTGACAATTGAGAAGTGATCCCCTCCAGCTATGGACACCAATGCAGTCTATAGACTGTCAAGGGGGCTGTCATCACTTCTTAACATAGAGAGGGCTCTGGTTTATACCATGTTGACACCTAAGTAATAGTGACTAACCCCCTTGACGGTCATCATTGTTCAGTTCTCAAATGAGTGTGAACCTGAGTGTTCTCCCCATTATAAACTGATCAATGAAGACCCTACGGTCTAGGCACTTTACGGTCTAGGCACTCTATGGTGGTGCAGAGTCTAAGGAATCTCCCTGTTGTTCCCCTTAGCCACTATAGGGGTATGGCATTTCTGAATTGGGTTGCTGTCCTCAGAAGTGTCACTGAATGGTGGTGGGTGCACTATTGCAGGGTCAGGACGGTAGCCAGGGGTCATCCATAACATAGTTATCAGGATGCAAAACATTAGAGCATAAAGCAGAAGTATACTCTGGAAACAGGCCAGGAGTTGATACGAGGAGTGAAATTACCACAATGGAGAAGACAGAAGTGGAAATTCAAAACAGCGATGAGGGCTGAATTGTGAGTTAAGACTAAAGTCATGGTATAGAGAAGCAGTAGCCAATGAAAGGATAGTACTTAATCTGTAGGCACTTTATGGTTGGTTCTCTTTATGGTAATTTTATGGTTGGTCATCCATGGCCATAATATTGCTTCAACACCAAAGGTGCCATTTGTTCCATCAACAGCTATCTACCCCGATTCCTTAATAGAGAAGAGAAAAATCTTAGGACTGATATCGCTCTGTATAATAGGACTAGTGATCAGTAGTTTGTCCGAACCTGAGTGTGCAACATTTGATTACCCATAGCTGAAAAAGTTGGATGTAGTCCTAAGGTGGCTTCTCCAGTCTCTAGTGCCGCACACTCAGGTTTGGACCTACTGAAAAATCATCAGCAAATCATCACATATCTACCTATATAATAAAGAGTTGTGGTCAACGGTTGATTGCAGGAAAGGGCCCAACAAATGATATAGTGATTGTTCGTGTGGCCCAGCTGCACAACTAAACGAGGTTTATAAGGGCTCTGTATTTGAGTGCCAATCATCAAGATCAGTTCTCATTTACAGATGGGCTTGGGCCATCTATTATGGCCCCTAGCCACTGCCAGACTCCCATCGTGTCTACTTATCCCCCGTGGATGGGGAAGATAATATTTAACATGCCCAATCCTTCACATCAAGGGAGAGTTGTGATACTCCCATACACATAGGCCAGTACCACCAAAATTGGGAAAGGATCAGTAGAACCATTGGGGTGGGAGAAGACCATGTTGCAGCTATAGTACAGATCATAACATGTTGCATTAATCGGATATGCTGGGACTTGTAGTGAATGAGGACTTGCTCCTCTCTGTATTGCCATAGGAAGTCTGCATCGGCATGTGTTCTCTGCCATCACAGTATTTGGCATTCTGTTTGGTCGTAGGTAAATTGCATTCTTCTCAGTCAAGCAGCTCCTGAGAAGCCGTCTCCCTGAATGACAGTTTTGAGCAGATTTATTCCAGAAGGTGTGAATGCTGCAAATGTATTGTGCAAATCATCCCTCGAACATCAAAATCTTCCTGGCACCTCATGATATCATAAAGGGTTTGTTAAGCCGCCGGCTCATAATTGCTGTTACTTTCCTGCTCTTGTCTTGCGTGTTAAACAATTAGTCTCCTGTCTCTTCAGCTTCAGCAGCCTGTCTATGGATGGATGGATGAACAGCCCAGATAAAGCATTGAACGTTATTTAAGATTAGATGTGATTACAATTATTGGTTATTGATTATATACCGCATGACGGTGTCTTTGTTTTGTCTTTGCAGTACTGGCATAAAGGATGTTTCCATTGTGAGGTTTGCAAAATGACTTTAAACATGAATAACTACAAGGGATACGACAAGAAGCCCTACTGCAATGCGTAAGTACAATGACTTCTTCACATACCGTATAGAAATGGTAACCAACAACAATGGTTCAACAATCAAGAATATTCCATAAAAGTCCTCACCTCACCTATGGTGGTCTCTAAAGTTTCGCAGGTCAGATGTTTGGTGGTCAATCATTTCTTTGCTCCCCATCGGCTACGGTCCTTCTTTTCCACCAATGCCTATTTTTTTTTAATACTGGTAACTAGTCATGAGCAAACATCATAAAATTGTCTGGGTTTGGCCTGAACCTGAACACATAGAAAATAGTCCTTTAGGCGGCACGTCTGTGTCACGGGTGGTGCTCGTAAGTAAGAAAAAATTCCCATAGTATTATAAAAGTTCATTCTCGGCACTCACCATCATGCTTCATAAATTTTATTGTAGAAAAAAATTAATCAAAGATACACAACGGAAACAGGACGTTTCGACGCTTTGGCGTCAAGTTGGGGAAGGCTTGACGCCGAAACATCCTGTTGCCGTTGTATATTTTTGATGTATTTTTTTCTACAATAAAATTTATGAAGCATGATGGTGAGTGCCGAGAATTAACCTTTATGAACCTGAACACTGTCCTGGCCTCTGGAGATGCCAGCCTAGGAAGTCCTGGAAAACATGAATACAGCCCTAGGGTGGCACATGGCCGAACCCAGACAATTCTGATGTTTACTCATCAGTACTGGTAACCAATGTAATGCCAGCTGCCCATATATCTGTAGTAGGGTTTTCTAGTGTCTGCAGCACCTCTGCTGGCTCCATCCTGCACTATATATATATATATATATATATATATATATATATATATATATATATATAGTCATGGTCCTATGTGTCATGGAGGGCAGAATTGCCTATAACTTTAGGTCGATGGCCAAATACCGGACACAGACAATGTTCAGCAGAACCCAGATGTATATAGTAGTAAGAGGATCTGTTGTGAGTGAATTGATTGTAAAGCCACCAGCATTTATGCTAAATTTAAGGTTCAAAGGGTGAGCCAGTCCCTTCTCCTGCCATGGGCACCAAGCGTACTATCTTGGTAGTCACAGATTGGAGACTGTTGCTTTAAGGTGTCCATACATCACTGAAGACTGTTGGCCGAACCCTTGTTTGGTTTAGAGTAGAGATGAGCTCAAGACTGATCGTTCAGCATTTGAATACCAGTGGCTGAAGAAGTTGGATGCAGCCTTAGGGAGTCTGGAAAAACATGGATACTGGCTATGGCCTACAGCCATATTTTCCAGGACTTCCTAGGGCTGCATCCAACTTCGTCAAATTACCGAATGATCAGCCTGGAGCATGGTCGAGTTGCGCTTGGCTCTAAATCAGCTGATTGTTGCTTGTTTATGGTGCTGCATCAGGCCATGTCAAACGGCCTTTAGAGGGCGCTCTACCATGTAAGAGCATAGATGTATTATAAAGGGTTAGTGCAAAGATGATACACTGTATGACAGTAAATCTCAATAATTATATAGAAACTGTGCGAAGAACAATCTTATATATAATGTGTATTGATTCTACTCATTGGGAACTCATTCCACGCAGTGTTCCTGGTGGTTTTTATGGTGTTGCATGGTACAAAACTTTATAACCTCCTCCAAAATCTGCAGTGCCGTCTTACCCATACTCTTCAGGGTAAGGTGCGGTTTCTGGCAATGCATTCTGGGCATTGGTGTCTTCTGCAGTATAATAATGCCAATCCCATGATGGTAGAGCTCGTAGATAAAATGTCTAAAGCTCTAACTTTGTGGTCTGACAGAGGCCTCCTCCCTGTTATCTGTGCCTTACCATTCATATCAAGTCTGAAATCATTTTCTATTTTTACCCAATGACATCTTCACGTTGCAGGTCTCACTGTATCCCAGCATCGTAAGCAACGGAAGGTGAATTCAGAGAGATAATAAAGTGTTTCCTGGCAGCCATGTGTTACTAATAGAAAATATATCACCGCCTGTCAATGTGAGGTGTCTAGGGTCTGAGCACATCACCACATTTATTCCAGTCTTTTGCGTATCTGTCTCTACCTTAAAGGGGTTGTCTAGTTAAGAAAACTTATATACCCTATTAGGGAATTCTGACGTAACATAAGTGGGTCCCCTGAAGGGCCCTCATCTCTTGGTTGGGGTGGAGAGAGGTTACAAAGAGCATTTTTTAATTTGGAGGACATTCTGCCATCCTATGTAATTCAACAGCCCATCGATTTGAATGGCCACTGTGTAATACTTTATTTCACCTTTGGGGGTGCTGCAGGGGAATTAAACACATGGAGGGAGATTTATCAAGCATGGTGTAAAGTGAAACTGGCTCAGTTGCCCCTAGCAACCAATCAGATTGCACCTTTCATTCCTCACAGACTCTTTGGAAAATGGAAGGTGGAATGATTGGTTGCTAGGGGCAACTGAGCCAGTTTCACTTTAGACCATGTTTGATAAATCTCCCCCATTGTTTTTTTTTTTTTAAATCAAACTGGTGTAAAGTAGAACTGGCTCAGTTGCCCCTAGCAACCAATCAAATACCACCTTTAATTTTCCAAGGAATCTGAGAGGAATGAAAAGTGGAATCTGATTGGTTGCTAGGGGCAACTAAGACAATTCTACATTACACCAGTTTGATAAATATCCCCTATTGGGGGGATTTATCAGTCTGTCTTATTGCAAAATTCTCTTGGTTGCCCATAGCAACCAATGATAGCATCCATCTTACCAGAGCACTATGAGAAATGAAAGCTGAGCTTTGATTGGTTGCTATGGGAATCCAATAAAGAGAATCTATAAATCTCCCCTTAAAGGGGTTGCCCCATGAAGTAAAGTTGGTGAGATTAGATGTGTACCACATACATAAATGTAAAGTAGCATAAATGTGCTGTTTAATATAAGGCTAGACTAGATGGACCAGGTGGTCTTTTTGTGCCGACAATCTGTTATATTTCAATGTGTTAGATAAAATAATTTGATTACCTGTACAGCTCTTCTCCCTCATGGATCTGACCACATCCTGGTTTCTTCTCTTAGCTGTTACCTTGCTGTTGCTATGCAACAGGGCACACACTTGTCCCTGGCTTGCATAGTAGAGACCAACTGCCAGTACTAATAGGACACTTTACGATTAACAAAGAACTGTTCTTGAACTATAGGCCTAAAGTGTCACTGTCATTAAATTTTTTTTTGCAGAAATCAATAGTACAGGCGATTTTAAGAAACTTTGTAATTGGGTTTATTAGCCGAAAAATGAATTTTTATCATGAAAAAGCAGCTTGAAGCTCTCCCCCCTGGAGAGAGGGAAATGAGACACCAAAACAGGACATGACATGACTACATGACCTGGCTATCTCCTCTGACAGTCAGCACTGACCTCTCTATACAGCTGTTACCCACCTCCGTGTTGTGTAATCCTTTGTTCTCTGCTCTCTGCTGCCGACTAACTCCCTGCTCCCTCCTACCCTCTCTATAGAACGGACAGGGTTGTGTCTGATGCAAAAAGTCACAATTTCCAGATATTTTGCAGTGAATGGAAAAGAGGGGGGGGGGGGGGGGTTCTGGGAAAAGTCTTTATAAATGCAGATAATGGCATATTTGTCTAATAAACCCAATTACAAAGTTTCTTAAAATCGCCTGTACTATTGATTTCTGAATTATTTTTTTTTTTTAAATACTACAGTGACTCTTTAAAGTGTTACTGTCGATTCAGCAGTTTTTAGACATATCAAAAGGTTTGATTGGTTGGGATCTGGACATTCAGACCACCCACAATTGCTAGACGGAGCTGCGGGAAGCGTTTGGCTCAGCTCTTCATTTCCCGTCTTGTTGCACTCCTTGTTTTGCTGCAGTAGCCAGATTCTATAGAAAGTCTTTAGAGACCGTCACCTATGTGAGACACAGAGAATAGCGAGTCAGGGAGTGAAGCGCTCACCTAGATGCTTCTCCCAGCTCTATCTAAAGATTGGTGGGAATTTGACCAACGAGACCTCAACTAAACAAAACTTCTGACTTGTCTTTATGACTTGTCAAAGGTTTATTCTAAAGTGACCAGGAAACTTTAGATGTTGAGAACTATGTCAACTGCTGCAAAACTACCCTGACTTTGGCTGTGAGGGTCATAGATTGGGGAACACTGCTTTAGTGTACAGTCTCAGAGTAGCTGAGCATAATATGAGAAACTATCGTCATACTGTAGATCCCCCAATGCATTTTGCTGCCGAACCTACTATGTGAATAGGGGAAAGGAATAATAGATAATAGGGACACAGTATATAAATATGTAGGAGAAGCCGACGGCTGAATAGCACAGGCAGAGGTGTACTGCACACAGGTGTATGTCAGTTGAGCGCTCAGATTTCCACCGATAAAGTAACAATGGCTTGTTGTGTATCGGCCCTCACATTTGCATCCTTTAGAAAGATCTTGCATTACTGCCAAATTGCTCCATAATTATGAGCATTGTCTTTCCTGTTCAGCGTTTCTATGACCTCATGATATTTGCAAAATGGAATTTGCATACCATCAAAACATCCCTTGAATGTTGCAACATGGACTCCTTCAGTTACCCATAAGCAGAAGTGATTATTGAATTTCTCATATGGGCAGGTCGTTTTGCCTAGAGACAATAGAAGGTGGCAAAATACCAGATACGCATCAAGGGCCATACCCTGTTTTGTAATGATAGGGAACCTGAGGGAATGAGCACCATACCCTGTAATAATTTTTTTCATACTTACCCACTTGGTACCGGTGACATTCTGGATGCTGATCCTATTTCAGAGAAATCCCTGATTGGTTTGGGTATGTTCACACTGAGGAACCCGGGTGGATCACATGCCACGGATTCCGCTACTCACCCCCGCTCACAGCCGCAGTGTATGGCTTGCGGGATTCCGCTGTCCGTCCAAAGAATGAACCTGTTTGTTCTTTGGACGGACGGCGGAATCTGCCTAACCATGGAGTCTATGGCACGGAAATGCGGAAATGCGCAGGGGCGAGCGGTGGATTCCGCGGTGGGTAATCCGGATTCCGGATTCTCTGAATTCTCTCTGTTGTACTGCACATGTGCAGGAAAATGCCGGAGAAGATCACCATTGTGCCTGCGTGGTATTGAAGCGAGCGCAACAAGACTGAAGACCTCAATTAAGATTCAGGAGGCATGGATGGATGGCCTCAATGCGGGACCTCATGTATACAGTGGACTTATTTCGGATTTTCCATGGACGTCAGCTTCATCTCTGCTTATTAGTATAATGGGCGTGAAGAAAAGAATCAGGGATTTCTCTGCAACAGGACTGGCATCCAGAATGTCCCTGGGACCAAGAGGGTAAGTATGAAATTCTTTATAAAAGGGTAGGTTGCTCTTTCCCTCAGTCCATAGCATGACAGGTTCCCTTTAAAGGAGTCATCCAGGCTTAGAAAAACATGGCCACTTTCTTCCTGAAACAGCATCACTCTTGTCCTCAGTTTGGGTGGGGGTTTTAAAGCTCAGCTGAGGATAGACCATCAATGAACAAAGGATTGAGGATAGACCATCAATGAATGGAGGAGTGAGGATAGACCATCAATGAATGGAGGAGTGAGGATAGACCATCAATGAATGGAGGAGTGAGGATAGACCATCAATGAATGGAGGAGTGAGGATAGACCATCAGTGAATGAATGATTGAGGATAGATCATCAATGAATGGAGGAGTGAGGATAGACCATCAGTGAATGAATGATTGAGGATAGATCATCAATGAATGGAGGAGTGAGGATAGACCATCAAAGAATGAAGGATTGAGGAAAGATCATTAATGAATAGAGGATTAAGGATAGACCATCAATGAATAGAGGATTAAGGATAGACCATCAGTGAATGAATGATTGAGGATAGATCATCAATGAATGGAGGAGTGAGGATAGACCATCAGTGAATGAATGATTGAGGATAGATCATCAATGAATGGAGGAGTGAGGATAGACCATCAGTGAATGAATGATTGAGGATAGATCATCAATGAATGGAGGAGTGAGGATAGATCATCAATGAATGTAGGATTGAGGATAGATCATCAATAAATGGAGCTGAGGATAGACCAACAATGAATGGAGAAGTGAGGATAGACCAACAATGAATAGAGTATAAAAAATCAAACTGGGACAGCACTGGAACGCTTGAGAAAGGCTGAAGTACCAGCGTCGCGTCTGATGTGAATAAAAAATCAAGTTTTTTCACAAGAAGTGCTGTCTCTTACGTTTACTACAACAATGAATAGAGGACTGAGGATAGATCATCAATGAAAAAGTACTTTTATTTCTCCATAAGAACTTTTATGTATTCATTTCCCTTAGAAAGTACCACTGACCTCTTACATAGGAAAGACGCCCATAGCTTCCTCTTGAATAGTAAACCTGTTGCCGCCTCTCCCACCTACAGCTCCACCTCTGGTAAAAAGTTCAAGGTAGGATTAAGGGCTGGAGATCCAAATGTCACATCAATCACGGCAGAGGGACGTTCCTTCCTGTGCAAAAAGTGAAACTAACTTTTCCTTCCTTGAGTGTAATAAACTTTTCCTTCCTTATGCAATGAAGCTTCGGCCGGGTGAATCCTATGTTTCAATTCTAATCAGAAAATGCATTGCATGGTATGATTACTTGTCTCCTGATAACATGTAATGTTCCTTGTTTAGTCTTTCAGGTGTATTAAGCTGGCCATACACGTTCAATAACTAATGGCCGAATCAAGTATCTTTCCCAGACTCCCCATAAACAGGTGGCTGCTATACTTCTTCCTGATTGGCTGGTAGACCTTATGGCATCAGGGCTGGCATCAGCACAGGGTTTTTCCGGGGCAAGTGCTGGGGCCCACTGCATCTCGAGGGGGCCAGGTCTCAGTCACTCAGTTGGTGTCAGTCAGTCAGTGTCTGTATCAATAATGTGTGTTTATGAATGTGTGTTTGTGTATGTTAGTGGTGTCTCCCGTGATTGTGCATAGTGTGCGGATGAAGGCTGCAAAGTGGATGGATGAGGGGCCCGCAAAAACCTGGATGGCATTATAGCCTACCCTAGGTCATGTGATCCTTCTCTTTTCCGTTGCTATTTTAGCAGGTTCGGCTGATATGAACCACTCGAGGTTCGAATTTACGCCAAACTGAACTTTTAGCAATGTGTGAACTTAACGCGGCTTTGATAGATTCAGTTCGCCCATCTCTATACCCTGAGAGGACAGTCTCAATATGACAACCATATGCCTTATTGGGCCATCGAGATATTATAGGCAGCGGGGATCTTTATCCTATTCTATACTCTGTTCAGGACCCTCCTAGAAACTAAGAGGAAGGGGCTTGTGGATTCAACCACTTCATTCATTACAAAGACGGACATTCTTTTGAATGGTCACCATGTAGCACCACATTGCATGGCTGGCGTCAGCATCCGTCTTACCTGGGTAAGTGCCGGGGCCCACAGCATCCCTAGGGGCCCAGTCCCGCCAGGGCTGCATTCATTCCTCACTCAGACTGGCTGGAGGTAGGGAGCATTCACCTCCCTGCCCAGCCAGCCAGCATCTCCTCCATGCTGTAGATCCGTGGGATCTGCACTCCCTGCATCTTTCTACCCTGGCCCAGACCTGATGAGAGGAGGCCAGAGCAGCAGAGAGGCTCAGCTCCCCGGCCAGAAGATGGTGAGTTTACAAAGGGGTTGGGGGTCAGTGTTTTGTGGGGTGTTTAGTGACCATGTGACTCTCCAATTGCTGCAAAACTCCAATCATGCACTGCTAGCAGGACATGATGGGAGTTGTAGTTTGATAACAACTGAAGGGTCACTTGTTGGGAAACAGTGATTTGTGGGACTGTATATTTAGTGTGGTGTTTCCTAATAATAATAATAATAATAATAATAATAATATATTTGTATAGCGCCAACAGATTCCGCAGCGCTCCCTAACACATAACTTTCCAGTTGCAGAAAAACTACAACTCCCACCATGCATTGCTGGCAGGGCATAATGGGAGTTGTAGTTTGGCAACAGCTGAAAAGCCACTGATTGGGAAACAAAGTTTATTTAGTGCAGTGTTCTCTAACATGTGACTCACTCTCCGGTTGCTGCAAAACTATAACTTCCATCATCCACTACTTGCAGGACATGATGGGAGTTGTAGTTTGGCAACGGCTGTCGAGCCACTGGTTGGGAAACACTGATTTATGGGGACTATGGGCCAGTTTATGGGGGGGGGGCAGGCAGTGGCACAGTGGCACCTACAGATGAGGGGCACAAAGGAGGCCTAACTACAGATATGCGCACTAAGAGGGGGCACAGCGACAGATAGGGGTAAAGAAACTGAACCTTTAAACCACAAAATGAAACAAAGGGAAGAAGAATCTATAAGTAACACGTGCAAATTTCTCAGATTCAGCGATAATCCTGGTATAACCCGGTATATGAGTCATAACGCATACGTATAAAGTCATATAAAACCAACAGAATATGTTTTCCTCCTACAAAGAAATACTTTATGCTCAAACAGGAAGATTTATGCGGTGATTTTTGTGCTTGGGTGACTCATCTCATGTCAGAATGGTGTATACAGGTGATTGTATTATTATAATTATTACTGATGGTAAATGAGATCAGCTAATCCGTATACGGACAAAGTAAAAGCGAAAAAACAAAGAAAACTGCAGAAGTCAGAACAATGGGGAAACAAAGCAAACAAAGCAGCTACTAATTCTATTACTGTTTGGGTATCTGGATCTAATGAGAACAAAAACCCCGGGTACTACATTACTGTACCTTTAAAGGGAAGGTGTCACTTAAATTTTCTTTTACTGTTTAGAGTCAGATACTAAAACTTGGTATTTTATTCTAATCTGTTTCTATTTTCTCAATGTTTTTTTTATTTGTACATTGTTATGGGGGCGGCCATCTTGCCTGGGCTATTTTTAACAGCATTTAGTGACATGCTTTACAGCAAGACTCATGGACATAGACAACAATAGACAGAGTCTGTCCCCTTGAGATGAATGTGAAACATTACTGAGCGCGCTCTGTGATCTTTGAAAAGGTCATTGCTCAGGGAGCTGCTATTGTCTCCTCTATCTACTGGTGTCATATGACGCTGCAATGCTGTACAGATCACTTTATAGCAGCCTCCTCTTATCACCAGAAACACAACAGGAAGTCTCAGCTTAGTTTTATTCCCAGTGGTGAAAATGAAAACTGCTAGATATGAGGAGTATTTTATAATAAGATAGAAAAATGGAAAATTTGAAAAAAAGGTCACCAAAAATTCTTTAAAAATGTGTTTAATTTTAAAAACATTACTTATCAGCTGCTGCATGTCCTGCATGTCTTTCCAGTCTGACACAGTGCTCTCTGCTGCCACCTCTGTTCATGTCAGGAACTGTCCAGAGCAGAAGGGGTTTTCTATGGGGATTTGCTACTGCTCTGGGCAGTTTCTGACATGGACAGGGGTGGCAGTAGAGAACACTGTGTCAGACTGAAGAGAAAACACCATTTCCTGCAGGACATACAGCAGATGATAAGTATAGGAAGACTTGAGATTTTTAAATAGAACAAAATTTTCCACAATGTTTCTAAGGTATTTGAATGGCAAACTCAGTGGTGTAACCAGTGTGTGTCATTGTGCAAATAAAAGTGCATAGAATAAGTACATTGTTTGCAGACTGAAGAATTCTCCAGTCTGTATGCCATAAGTGAGCTTAAAGGGAATCTGTCACTAGGTTTATGTTGTCTTAAATGAGGGCAACATAAACTAGCGAAAGAAACACTGAACAGATCGGTGTATTACATACATCATTCTCTTTAGCCGTTCTCCTAATATGCAGGAGAATAGGATTATTGCCACACCCCTCCCGCCACCCTCCAGCTGCTGATTGACAGTTAACTGCCTATACACAGCATGGATAGGTAACTGCCAATTAGCAGCTGGTGGACGGAGTTATCTAATTCTCAAGAATATCCAGGACTACGGGGCTCATGCACATAATGGAGAGGACTACTTATTGTCCATGTTATTCAGGAGGAGATCTCTGCAACAGCTGCACAGAACAATTTTTCTTCATGTGCACCAACCTGCTCTATGCAATGGAGGCAGGCCTAGCTCTCCCTGTGTAATGATATCCCCTCCAGACTTGATTCTAATAGAGGCACGTCCCAGAGGGGAGGGGATATCATTACACAGGGGGTGCTTGACCCAACTCGGAGCGCTTGTAATGCTTCATTCGCCATGTAATGCTTCATTTGCCCTGCAGTGGCCGCTGTTCGCCACACGCATCTTCAGATTGGAGAGGGCACATCCAGACGATCAGCTGATCCTCACATTAGGTCCATATAAAAAGAAATTTCTATGTAATGCTAAATCCACAAAGCGAGGTGGCAATGGCATGTACAGTATCAGAGGGGTCACCAGGTAGCAGGCCAAGCAAAACATTCTGTAAATCAATAACAATCAGTCAGAAGTCACTGGTCCTTATGATATCATATTTACATATTTTGGGATTGTCAATTATATAGATCAGTGATCACACATGTTCTACATTCTTTAAATTATTAGGAATAGAGCCAAGTGAGGTGTGAGGTTATTCTATGGGCAACGTTAGATCTTTAGGTATGGGTGGGCAAACAGGGTACAATGGTTATATAGCATGCAGTTATATGCATCAATTAACTAGCATGCCTCTTAATGAATTCGGGCAGCCATGCGCCCAATCGTGCGGATCCAGCAGATGTAGATCTGGATCATGATGTACGCCCGCGAGGCGTAAATCATGATAAATGAGGCACGTAAATAAATCATGATAAAGGAGACCCGCCTTGCCGAACCCCCTCCCCCACCCGCCCATTGGGGGATACAGCAGACGAAAAGGGGGTAAAATTGAGCCTTTTTCCTGGCGTACGCCTCGGTGGGATTTTCATAGATGTCTCCCAAGGTGTCCCATTGACATGAATGGAAATGTGAAGCCTTGATGCAGTAGTAAGTGCAGGGGAAAAAGCACTTTATAAGCGTTTCCCGTAATAAGTGTATATTGGTGATTTGTATAACTTTTGGGGGACAACACAATACTATTATAAAAATTTTTGCCGGACTTCTCCTTTAATGGAAATATTATTTAGCAAGTCCACTATTATAGGTTGTCACATAGAATAGGAAGCTGATGATTTCTTGGTAAATATTTGATTACGATCAGCTTTAATCTTCCTAAAAGTCTTATCTGTCTGTGGATAAGCTGGATAAATGTTTGGTAATACTCTGTAGTGACATATCCCTAATAATAGATTCTCCTATTCTCACTCCTTTCCAAGTGGGAAACCTATTTACCCAAGGACAGCTTGATGATGACTTCATAAATATTCATTACAATACGGTCTTGTCTGTGAACAAGCTTCAGTGTTGCTAATCGTGTCAATAACTTCTGTCAGACAGGCCCTGTGGTATACCGACAGATAGCCCAAGGCCACAATCGGGAATGGGCAACCCCAGGTATAACTATGCTTTGCAATAAATTGTAATGGAGCCAGTAGGCTGCATGGAATCTGCTACTTTGCAATGGGGTGGGGGTGGGGTGGTTGGGGTTGGTACTTAAGGGATAGCAAAATGGGAAGTTGGGCTCCCATCTCCCCCGCTCCTGTCACCGGCTTCCATCTCCCCCACTACTCTCACCGGCTCCTATCTCCCCCGCTACTGTCACCGGCTTCCATCTCCCCCACTACTCTCACCGGCTCCCATCTTCCTTGCTCCTGTCACCGGCTCCCATCTCCCCCACTACTGTTACCGGCTCCCATCTTCTCCGCTCCTGTCACCGGCTCCCATCTTCCCCACTCCTTTCACTGGCTCCCATCTACCCCACTTCTGTCACTGGCTCCCATCTTCCCCACTTATGTCACCAGCTCCCATCTCCCTTGCTCCTGTCACCGGCTCCCATCTCGCCCACTCCTGTCACTGGCTCCCATCTCGCCCACTCCTGTCACTGGCTCCCATCTCCTGTCACCGGCTCCCATCTCCCCCCTCCTGTCACTGGCTCCCATCTCGCCCACTCCTGTCACCGGCTCCCATCTCCCCCCTCCTGTCACCGGCTCCCATCTCCCCCACTACTGTCACCGTCTCCAATCTCCCCCGCTCCTGTCACCGGCTCCTATCTCCCCCACTACTGTCACCGGCTTCCATCTCCCTTGCTCCTGTCACTGGCTCCCATCTCGCCCACTCCTGTCACTGGCTCCTATCTCCTGTCACCGGCTCCCATCTCCCCCCTCCTGTCACTGGCTCCCATCTCGCCCACTCCTTTCACCGGCTCCCATCTCCCCCCTCCTGTCACCGGCTCCCATCTCCCCCTCCCTGTCACTGGCTCCCATCCCCCCCGCTTCTATCACCGGCTCCCATCTCCCCCACTCCTGTCACCATATCCCATCTCCCACTCCTGTCACCGGCTCCCATCTCCCCCACTCCTGTCACCATCTCCCATCTCCCCCTCCTGTCACCGGCTCCCATCTCCCCCGCTCTTGTCACTGGCTCCCAACTCCTGTCACCGTCTCCCATCTCCCCCGCTTCTGTCACCATCTCCCCCGCTCCTGTCACTAACTCCCATCTCCCCCGCTCCTGTCACCGGCTCCCATCTCCCCCGCTCCTGTCACCGGCTCCCATCTCCCCCGCTCCTGTCACTAACTCCCATCTCCCCCGCTCCTGTCACCGGCTCCCATCTCCCCCGCTCTTGTCACTGGCTCCCATCTCCCCCGCTTCTGTCACCATCTCCCCCACCTGTCACAGGCTCCCATCTCCCCTGCTCCTGTCACTAACTCCCATCTCCCCCGCTCCTGTCACTAACTCCCATCTCCCCCACTTCTGTCACCGGCTCCCATCTCCCCCGCTCCTGTCTCTCATCTCTCCCATCTCCCCACTCCACCCGTGAACAACACCAGCGCCTCCTGAACCCCAACTCGACAGACGTCCAGTGTTTTTTATGGGGCGGACAAAATCTTGCTCTTTGAAAAAGACTGGACATGTGAATGAGGCCTAGGTCATGATATCCTCCCGATTGCTGTGTACATCAGAGACAGCTCCCTCTGCTACCTTTGGGGTAATGACAACCAATGGGTTTATGAATCTCACGAAAGGTTGTAAGTAATATAAACGTCGGCAGAGGTAAACCGAGGATAGTAAAACAAAGGAACAGAGGAATCTGTATTCTCTTTGGCCTTTGAGACCCTGTAAATTGATCGCTTGAACAGCGTTCAGGCCTAAGGAAACAGATTGACTTTGTGCAGGTGACATGTTCACTTTAAGCTTGTTAGCTATTTCGAGAAGCACAGCTATAATAGATGTGATAAATTCTCACCAAGCTACGCACAGGACACACATTGAAATCAGTGACTGCAGGCGCCGTACACTGGTGGCCTCTTCTGAATGCATCTTACACGGCCTCCAGTAAAACCGCAAAAAACTGACAGTAAAAGGAATGTTATACTTCACACTAAAAGCTGACGCGTCATCAAAGGTGAGAAGACGACCACATAGAACATGCCCATCAGAATACTGCACAGATACCATAATGTACAGATTTATATTAAAAGGCTATGAATATATTTGTATTATGTTGTTTCTACTTCGATGCATCCAAAATACAGTTAGTGTCACCATTACTGGAGCACCCAATTCTTAACACAACCATGTAAAATATCTCCTGAAGTAAAGGGTTTATCCAGACCCAGAGACAGAAAAGCCATCCAACAACCAGGGGCGGACTGGCCACCTGGCAACTGTGGCAAATGCCAGATGGGCCTGTCACCTCCGCAAAACATTCTCCTCTGCTTCCCCCTTGTGTGCAGTGACCTTGGTGCACACACAAAACCTTGCTACCTAGCATCGGGACATGGATAGACATAAACAAAACTAGTCCTGTATTTCGAGACTCTTAAATGTGGCTCCACGGGTTCTTCTTTTTCATATTCATGTTTCCCAGGGAGCAATGCACTTAGGATTTCACTGCATTGAGCGCTTTCACTAGCAGCCGGCAGTGCTATAGTTTGGCTGGTCTCCCTGACATCAGCGATCTGTTTTTCTTATGGCTCTACTAGGCATTGCTCCCACCTAGCCAGAATCCTGCTCCACACCAATGAGGGGCAACACCCCGAAACAGCTGTATGTGGATGGATACCTGTCCTTGGTTTTTCTCTCGTCATTACATTGACTTATAGGGCCACTTATTATGGTGGTTTTGCTGGTTTCCCTACAAGAGCCACTCCTTGGCTGGGTCCTTCCCGGAGGCATATATGGCTTGTCCTGTGTTTTGAGACTTTCAAATGAGGCTCCACGGGTTCATCTTTTGCATATTCATGTTTCCCAGGGGGCAATGCACCTAGAATTTCACTGCATTGAGCGCTTTAATTGGCAGTGTTATATTTTTGGCTGGTCTCCCTGAGATCAGCGATCTGTTTCTCTTATAAACAAAACCAGGCTCAATGGATGAAGGCCAAGGAGGGCCCCATTGTTATAGAAAAGGCAAGAAAAGTTACATATACGAACCATCAACATAAAAAAGAAATAAATGGAACAGGGGTATCCTCACTTTTTAGTTGGGGAAAGATGTACTTTACCACAATACAGGCACTGATATAACCAATATTTCCCCCTATATAGTGACCCTATGGAGATGGATGGATGGATGGCCCGCGGAGGGGGCTGGCTCATCTGACATTTGCCAGAGGTGCCAGATGGCCAGTCTGCCCCTGGTTGTAGGATGGCTTTGCGGCCTCTGGAGGGCTGGGGGAGATGCGTGACCAGAACAATACCATCCGAGCATTTTAGAGCAAAGTCTTCTCACAAGTGTAAAAAAACTAGATTTGAGTCAAACAAATTCAGGAATTTTGAAGATCTGTTCAAAATCTATAGAAATCATTGAAGCTGAAGGGTTTTAAACTTAAAGGGTTTTTTTCACCAATTTTTTTTTCTTCAAATGAACTGGTGCCAGAAAGTGTCAGAGATTTGTAATTTACTTCTATTTAATAAATATTGTCTAAAGACTTAGTTTGATTCATACACTAGTAATGAGGAGAGAAAAACATAGTTGCTGGCCAATAGCCTCTACTAATTTTAATAGAGTCCATTAAAAATGGTCTGTATTTAAAAATCTTCCAGTACTTATCAGCTGCTGTATATCCTGCAGGAAGTGGTGTATTCTCTCTAGTCTGACACAGTGCTCTCTGCTGCCACCTCTGTCCATGTCAGGAACTGTCCAGAGCAATAGCAAATCCCCATAAAAAAAACCTCTCCAGAAAGGAAAGAATACAACTTTCTGCAGGACATACAGCAGCTTATAAGTACTGGAAGACTTGAGATTTTTTTAATAGAAGTAAATGACAAATCTCTGGCACTTTCTGGTACTAGTTGATCTGGAAAAAAAAAATTGGTGAACAACCCCTTAAAGTCCAAGATGAGGATGGATAAAATAGGCTAAGCTGCTTTTTGGAGGGGCAATTTATGGTTTAAAAAAAAATAAAAAAGCATCTCCAGGGGCTAAAATATGGTAAAGAATTTTTAATGGTAGCTAAAAAATGTTTTCATTCTTGGCCAAAAATAAGGGAGGGCTCCCAGAATGTCTGGACTGTCCCATGTCGGATTAAGAGGTGTTTCTGTATAATACATTCCCTACAAATACTCTGTTCATGCCGTATTTTAGAGACTCTTAAATGTCTCTCAATTTACTATGTTTTCGCATTCAAGCCGTGACTATAAAAATGTAAAAAGCAATCATTATGGGGTCAGATATCAAAAGGGGTCCTGATCTAGGAAGCCAAATATTAAGGCCCTATTATCCGGCGTGATGATTTATTCATGCAGTAACCGGACTCGGTAGCAGCTGAGAATAAGATTAGTGTAAAACCTATAGAGCACAGACATCTGGGTGATTGATAAGGATGCAATTACTTTCGCATTGTGAGGTAGCCGGGTATTTTGGGATTCTGAAAATCCTGCTGCTCGAGTTTGACTTTATTGTTGGAAAGAGGAAAATTCGGCAGCGATTTTTTTTGACCCACTTTGGGTCAAAATGAATTTGGCTGCTTAAAATATGCTGAAGGCTGTACATTAGTTCTGTGATAGAGATGAGTGACGCATGCGCGGGTTCATTCGAACCTGGGTGTGTGGCATTTAAAGGGAATCTGTCCGCACCTGGACCGGAACCGAGGTGCTGACACTGTAGTGTAGGTGTGTGTCCTTTGGGTATGATACATTTCTTAAAGAGATACGTTCAGTAGATTTGCTATTTTGTGCCACACCTGTACACCAAGGTGGAGATTTATCAAACATGGTGTAAAGTGAAACTGTCTCAGTTGCCCCTAGCAACCAATCAGATTCCACCTTTCATTCCTCACAGACTCTTTGGAAAATGAAAGGTGGAATCTGATTGGTTGCTAGGGGCAACTGAGCCAGTTTCACTTTACACCTTCCTAATTCTGCGACATGTTTACCGGCCTCCTGCTCCACCCTGGAGTCACCTCCTTCCATGCATGCACCAAAAGCAAGCGTAGTGGGAACATAGCCCCAGGGAGTCCTGAAAAACATGGATACAGCTTATGGCGTCCAGCTTCTTCAGCCACAAGTAATCAAATGCCGCACGATCAGGTTTGGACGAACCCTGGCATGCTCAAAGTTGTCTCATCTCTATTCTGTTCCTTTTAGGAGGATTTTTAGTTTTCTGTTGCTTTTTTGAGTCATTTAATTGAGCTTTTTGCGTTTTTTTTCCTGCCTATAATAGCCTTCTTGGCCTAGGGGGGAAAAATAGATTTTACATTTTGGCTAGCTACTTTTTTAATCCCACATTGAGTGAGTGAGTAAATGAGTACATGCCAATGCAGCTTCACCCACAGGTGAAGGTGTAAGGTGAGACAAGAGGAGGAGGGTGAGCATCCTATGAAGATTAGAACGTGTTGGAGAAGGATCTAGAAACCAGACAGAGGTCTCAAACTGGGGTCAGGAAGCAATGGTTACTGCTGCTGTGCCCACCAGGAAATGGTTTTAGGGCTCATTCACATGTCCGTAGGAGGATTGCGGCACGGATCCCCCAAAATGCAGCCCCCCCGCCGCTCGGCAGCAGAGATTACAGGCACACATGTTCACTTGCATAAAAAGGTGTATTCTTTCCAGTCTGACCCAGTGCTCTCTGCTGCCACCTCTGTCCATGTCAGGAACTGTCCAGGGAAGCAGCAAACCTCTCCGGCTCTGAACAGAGGTGGCAGCAGAAAGCACTGTGTCAGACTGGAAAGAATACACCACTTCCTTCAGAGCATACAGCAGCTGATAAGTACTGGAAGACTTGAGTTTTTATTAAATAGAAGTAACTTACAAATCTCTATAAGTTTCTGGCACCAGTTTTTGTTCTCTGCATGCTGTGAAATAAAGAACCCCCCCCCCCTTGTCCTCTACACCTATAGGTCTGGGATTGCTGTGATAAAAGTTTGCGAATGCTAGGACGCCTTCTGTAATAACCCGGTGAATAGTGTCGGGCAGTTAAGCTGAGCAGTATAACTTCTACCTTTCATATTCAGGTCAGCGCTGAGTGCGGGCCGGCCTATGTTGGAGCAGTAGGGAGGCCGTTCCAGGCGGGTATTTTTGGTTCTTCCAGGCGCTGTGTTCTCTTGGCATGACATTTCCTTTTCATATGTAAAGCACTAACAGCTGGTGCCGTCTTGTGTCAGCTCCTGCAGTTTTACGCTATATTCTAACATATTTTCACTTTAAATGTGCAAATCCTCAAAGTTGTTTTTTAAATATTAATCCAAAAAGTCATGGGAATAAATTAGCAAAAAGTCAGTGACATCACCGAAATATAAAGTGCCTCATCCATGATTCAACAATATGGCTGCCTTGGATATATATACGTAGGTTGACAGATGTACTTTAAAATAAGATGTTCTAAGTAATAGCTCTTGTTCCAGCCTGTATGGTGTATGGCGTGCGCTGACTGTTAAAGGGGTAGTTCACCAACATTTTTTTTCCTTTCAAATCAACTGGTGCCAGAAAGTGCTATAGATTTGTAATTTACTTCTATTAAAAAGTCTCAAGTCTTTCAGTACTTATCAGCTGCTGCATGTCCTGCAGGAAGTGGTGTATTCTCTCCAGTCTGACACAGTACTCTCTGCTGCCACCTCTGTCCATATCAGGAACTGTCCAGAGCAGGAGAGATTTTCTATAGGGGTTTGCTGCTGCTCTGGACAGTTCCTGACATGGACAGAGGTGGCAGCAGAAAGTACTGTGTCTAACCTGAAAGAATACACCACTCCCTGCAGGACATACAGCAGCTGAAAACTTGAGATTGTTTTTTATAGAAATAGAAGTAAATTTAATAAAAGTGAATTACAAATCTCTGGCACTTTGTGGCTCTTGTTGATTTGAAAGATTTTTTTTGGGGGGGTGAACAATCCCTTTGCTACTGCTCTGGGGTAGTTCCTGACATGGACAGAGGTGGCAGCAGAGAGCACCGTGTCAGACTGGAAAGAATACACACTTCCTGCAGGACATACAGCAGCTGACAAATACTGGAGGTTTTTCAAATACAGGCCATTTTTAATACGGGTAATTTAAAGTTAGTAGAGTCTATTGGCCAGCAACTATGTTTTTCTCTTCTCTAGTTTCTGAATCAAACTTGTCTAAGTCTTGTTTCTGGATCTGGACACTCCATATACAGTATATCCTGATGACTGTATATTGTAGTGGACAGAAGAGGACGAAAAGCAGTTTTTTTTTCCTTTTGAGACGAAAACAAAATCTATAGGGCTAAAATGTTAAAACAAAAAAAAAATAAATAAAAAAAATCCACCTTCATTGTTCAATGACAGGCCTGTAATGTAGATTTACCGAGAGAATTGTCCGCAGTGATAAGAGAGCAGTAAATGTAGCCACTTTATCACTTTGACAGTGTCCTCTTTGTTATTGCTAAAAGCTGAGACCTCATCACTGGAAAGCAGTAGTCCAAAATCGAAACGGTAACTGAATAAATGCAAATGCTTCTCCGAGAAGAGATAGAAAGGACAAAGGCTTCTCTTATAAAGGAGACATGTCTGGGATAGTGCAAAATTTCCCCCGGCGTACCTGTGGTACCACAGCGTATACTATACTATACCGTGGTAGACATTAGAGATGAGCGAACTTTTCAAAAGTTTGTTCCGACCGGACTTCCGGATTTTTAAAAAAAGTTCAGTTCAACCGGATTTCATTGGATTTCATAGTTTAAAGCATCTATATGATACGGGGGTAGTGTATTTGGTTAAATTTAGGGCTCTGCATGTCAGTAACATCATTATCTTTTCAATATCTCAAAGTCAATTTTTTTTTTTTTTAGACTTCAATATTCACCATTACAGGGTCTATGCAGGAAATTCACCATTACAGGTTCTATGCAGGAAAAAGGGTCCAACTATATTACTTGTATATCTGTATAGCACTTTTTTTAGAGCTTTATTCTACACACATGCACAAGTTATATATTTGTGCTTTAGGAAAACACTTATGTCATATACACTCTCGCAAGGGTCTAACTATAGTACTTGTATATCTGTATAGCACTTTTTCTTAGAGTTTTATTCTACACACATGGACAAGGTATATATTTGTGCCTCAGGAAAACACGTATGTCATATATACTCTTGCAAGGGTGACAGTATAGTACTTGGATATCTGTATAGCACGTTTTTGTTCTGTGCACCCTTTGCTCTCCTATGCCTAATCTATCTACCTATCTATCTTTCGCCCTCTCTATTTTTCTCTCTCAATCACTATGGGAGGCATTTATTAAGTCCGGCGTTTTTTACGCCGGACGTAAAAATGCCCCCGCAGCTCCGGCGCTGCGGAGATTTATGTAGAGGCGGACTGCCTGTACATAAATCCTGTGTGCGCCGTTGCGCACCGCCGAAAGCCTACGCCAGCTGAGGATTGGAGTAGGTTTTCGGCGTACATTTTGGCGGAACGGATGATAAATTGCGCGGACTCTGAGTCCGCGCCCTCCGTTCCGCCCACTTTCCGCCCCTTTTCCGCCCCCTTTCCGCCCCCTGGCGTACTCGGCGGAAAGTGCCGATTTGCGAATATTTTATTCGCAAATCGGCCATTTGCGTATAAAAAAATACGCAAATCGGCACTTTCCGCCGAAAATCATCCGTTCGCCGGATGATACATGTGGCCCTTTATGTTTCTCCTCTCTGCTTTCCTAATAATCTTTTTGTCTTTGCTTTTGTACAATATCTTCTCAGTACAGCAGCGTGCAGCAGCAGCGTTTTGTCACTGACGAGCTCTGTGCACTGCTAAAAGTCTCCTTCCTCTCTCTGTGCAGACTGCCTCATTCGGTCATGTGACCCCTCCTCTTAAAGCAATAGTGACATCACACAGGGGGTGGGCTAGTGCAACATCCCTGCTGAGTGATGTGTTTCGGGCATCATGGGAAAGCGCTTTTCCTGCCCAGAACACTTCCTACTTTTTAAAATGGCGGCTGCCATTTTAGAAAGCAAGGAAAAAAAAAATTCGGAGCTGACTTTCAAAAATCCGATTTCGACCGTACTCGGACTTTTGGAAAAATCTGAACCAGATCCCATAGCGGCCGAACCGGTTCGCTCATCTCTAGTAGACATGCGTCAGCCAAACCTGCCAATTTTGGTGGGACTGGATGACCATTACAGATGAGCGTGATTCAAGTGAGCTCAAGTTTAATAGTTTAGAATTTGATTACCGGCGGCTGAAGAAGTTGAATGAAGACCTAGGAAGTCCTGGAAAACATGGATACAATCATAGGCCATAGAACTGCCCAGTTTTAGGGTATACATTATTGATGAGCACAACTCGAGCATGCTTGAGTCCATCAGTTTGGCATTTGATTACTGGTGGCTGAAGAAGTTGGATGAAGCCCTAGTAAGTCTCCTGGAACACATGGAAACAATCATAGGCCTTAGAACTGCTCAGTTTTACGGTATACAGTAGAGATGAGCACAACTCAAGAATACTTGAGTCCATTCATTCAACATTTGATTACTGTGGCTGGAGAAGTTGGATGCAGCCCTAGGGATTCCTGGAAAACATGGATACAGTCATAGGCCATAGGCTGTATCCATGTTTTCCAGGACTCCCTAGGACTGCATCCAACTTCCCCAGCCACCTGTAATCAAATGCTGCACGAGGTTCACTCATCTCTAGTTGGTGCCCACTCTACAATCTTCATAAAGTAACATATATGGGGCCTGAGGTTCACTCATCTCTAGCTGGTGCCCAACTTTTTTTTTTTTTTTAACGATATAGCGCCTTCTGATCTAAGGGATGTATCTGGTATCTCTATCTTACTTTTCAAGTTCACGAGACCGAACTGTAATACCAGACACAGTCTATAGACATAAGTGGTGCTCTTTTTAAAAAACAAACAAAAAAACAAACAGATCATGGACAACCCCTTTAAAAAGATTTAAAGTGTCAACCCCCATCCTTAATCATCCATGACTGTGCGTTTAACAGTCTAATGTTCTAGAATTCCGCGTCTCATTGAAGTCACTGACCAGGACTTTTGGGCCTTTTCACATGGCGGAGCTTTGGAAAAGCTGTGAAGATACCCAGGGCTGAGTCACCCATTTGTTTTCATGCTTGTCACTGTAGTTAACAATCCATTTCAGCATCGGATTTAATGAAAAGGTTCTTTGGGGCAGAATCCTGAAAGCGGGAGGCGAGCTATTATGCCATTATGTTTATTGAAATCGACATGACTCACAGATCAAAATGTGAAGGGAAAAACAATAGTCCGCTGTTTCTGGGTTTCCACTCCGGAGCCCCCGGCTTACACTGTTATAGTACAGAGAATTTCCTGATCTTTTACTGTACGTTATTTCGATCTGATTTACATACAAGTCATCCCCTAGGGCCCTATTACACGGAACGATAATCGGCGGAATCGGCCCTATCCGGCTGATTATCGCTCTGTGTAATAAACACAACGATCAGCTGATGACAACGATCATCGGCTGATCGTTGATACAGGATTCCAACTATAATTGTCGGGCGCCGGCCGTGCATCGCTACGTGTTATAGCTGTGCGCGGCCGGCGGCTGATGATTTACAAACTCTATACATTACCTATCCATGTTGCAGGGCTCCTCTTGCGCTCTGCTTTTCCCTGAGTCCCGCGCGCTGACAGGCCGCTCAGCCAATCACAGGCCGGGACCGCCGCAGCCAGTGATTGCCTGAGCGGCCTGTCAGCTGAGACTGGCCGCTCTGAAGCTGCAGTGCGTGGCACTCGGTGAGAAGCAGAGCGCAAAAGAAGCCGTGCTGCATGGATAGGTAATGTATAGAGTTTAAACAAGGGCTGCAAGGACATCGGTAACGATGTCCATGCAGCCCTTGTTAAACGATTATCGGGCCGTGTAATAGGCCCAGTAAACGGGCGCTCATTTACAGTTATTATTGGGCCCCCATCGGCCCGTGTAATAGTACCCTTACAGTGTTGTAAAATAAATCAACAGACAATTGCATTTCCTGTATGGACATCTAGTGCAATTTTGTTGTGTCTTGCACCCATTCAAGTCAATGGCACTGATCTGTAATGTTAAAGGGGTATTCTGCTCAAAACTAAGTTTTGATATGTTGCTGCCCATTACAAAGAGCGTATTCTTACCTTTCTGCTCTCCCTCAGTGTCCCTTGTATAAGTCTCAGGTGTCCTTCAAAGATGGAGTGGTGGCGGGGGTGACAGTCTGCTCAGCCAATCACTGGCTGAGGCGGGACCTTAGTAGGTACACTTTGTTGGCTGATGACATCTGGTATGCTACGTGTAGAGGAGAGGAGAAAGATGAAGTTGCTTCTAACAAGATCATTCCATGCTGGAAGATGTTAAAGGAGTAGTCCAGCAATTTTTCTTTTCTTTCAAATCAGCTGGTGTCAGAAAGTGCCAGAGATTAGTAATTCACTTCTATTTAAAAATCTTAAGTCTTCCAGTACTTATCAGCTGCTGTATGTCCTGTAGGAAGTGGTGCTTTCTTTCCAGTCTGACACTCTGTGCTCTCTGCTGCCACCTCTGTCCATGTCAGGAACTGTCCAGAGCAGTAGCAAATCCCCATAGAAAACCTCTCCTGCTCTCCAGAATTGAAAGAATATACCACTTCCTGGTAGGACATACAACAGCTGATAAGTACTGGAAGACTGGAGATTTTTTAAATAGAAGTAAATCACAGGTTTTTGTCACTTTCTGGCACTAGTTGATTTGGATTTTTTTTTTCCCCTTGGAATATCCCTTTAATGTTCTCAATGTAGTCAGACACCAACTATGAAATAAAAGTATGTGCCACGTAACAGCACAGCACTGGATGAATATTCAATAGGAGGGTGGGCCGGCCGGGGGTGGATGGGTGCACTAAAGGTAGTAGTCCTGCTCTCAGTGCACCAAACCACCTCATTTACATATCGAAAAGGTTACAGAGTTCCTAAAACGGCACCAAGGATCAAGTAGGTTGTAGGGGCCTATCAGCAGGTTAGAGGCTTCTAGTTTCCCTTCAAAGGGGTACTCCGTTGAATCTTTTTTCTTTCAAATCAACTGGTTTCAGAAAATTATATAGATTTGTAATTTACTTTTATTTATAAATCTCAAGTCTTCCCAAACTTATCAACTGCTGTATGTCCTGCAGGAAGTGGTGTATTCTTTCCAGTCTAACACAGTGCTCTCTACTGCCACCTCTGTCCATGTCAGAAACTGTCTAGATCAGAAGAGGATTTCTATGGGGATTTGCTCCTGCTCTGGACGGTTCCTGACATGGACAGAGGTGGCAGCAGAGAGCACTTTGTCAGACTGAAAAGAATACACCACTTCCTGCAGGACATACAGCAGCTGACAAGTACTGGAAGACTTCAGATTTTTAAATAGAAGTAAATTACAAATCTATATAACTTTCTGAAACCAGTTTATTTGCAAGAAAAAGGTTTTCGCCGGAGTACCCCTTTAATGTGTACACCCCAACCTTTCTATAGTCTATGATGTGACACTTTCTTCTGCGGAGTGACACCAGGAAACTAGACATCCTTATTGTTTTTGCTCCTAGTCTCATGGATAACCCAGTGTTGTGATATCTGCCTTCCAGGGGAAGCGCTTGCTCCCCCTCCCTTCCCCCCATCAGATTCGGCTTGTTATACCTGCCTGTATTTCTATAGTCTATTGTTATCCTGGAGGGAATGTTCCAGCTCTATAATAATAGGACACATGACTATTCTCCTATGATCAATGACAATGACTAAGAGGCCACTCTAATTCAGCTGATGGACCTTCTGGTTTGTAATGACAGTGTGTCACCTGGGTAAATGGAAAACCTTTCAGATTTTTTAACTGTCTGCTTCATTATTTCTGTCTATTCCTAACAAAGGCTTCAATGACTATTAACATCCAAAAATCTCATGATCTAAATGTTAACTCCACCTAAATTGGATAACACTTCTGTTAGGCTTGTATTTGGTTTAAAGTTAAAGGGATACTCCGTCGAAAATGGTTTTCTGTCAAATCAACTGGCTTCAGAAAGTTATGTAGATTTGTAATTTACTTCTATTTAAAAATCTCCAGTCTTCCAGTACTTATCAGCTGCTGTATGTCCTGCAGAAATCTCCAGTCTGACACAGTGCTCTCTGCTGCCACCTCTGTCCATGATAGGAACTGTTCAGAGAAGGAGCAAATCCTCATAGAAAACCTCTCCTGCTCTGGACAGTTCCTGACATGGACAGAGGTGTCAGCAGAGAGCACTGTGTCAGACCAGAAAGAATATGCCACTTCCCGCAAGACATACAGCAGCTGATAATTACTGGAAAACTTGAGATTTGTAAATAGAAGTACATTACAAATCTATATAAATTTCTAAGACCAGTTGATTTAGAAGAGAAATTTCACCAGACTACCCCTTTAGGTCAAACCTAATGGTTTTGGCGGGACTGACCATGTTATGTGTATTAAAGGGATGTGTACATATATATTTTTAAATAATTTTTTGTGACTTTTTTTTTTTTAATTTACCATTTTTTTATATTATAAAATAATCCTGAGATCTTGCAGTTCTCATTCTCACCACTGGGGCTAAAACTAAGCTGAGTTCCTGATGTATCTGTGGGGATAAGAGGACATTGCTGTAAAGTGATCTGTACAGAATTGCAGCGTCATGTGACACCAGTAGATAGAGGAGACAATAGCAGCTCCCTGTGGAATGACCTTTTATTTTCAACGAGACAGAGTCTGTCTATTGTCATCTATGTCCATGAGTCATGCTGTAAAGCATGTCACTAAATGCTGTTAAACAGCTTAGGCAAGATAGCAGCCCCCATAACAATTTACAAATAGTGAAATAAATAAAAATTTAAAGAGTCACTGTCGTATTTTTTTTTTTTGCAGAAATCAATAGTCCAGGCGATTTTAAGAAACTTTGTAATTGGGTTTATTAGCCAAATCTGCCATTATCTGCATGTAAAAAGCCTTTTCCCAGGTCCCCCCCTCCTTCCTCTTTTTCATCCACTCTGAAAAATCTGAAAACTGTGACTTGTTGCAGGAGACGTACCCTGTCTGTTCTAGGGAGAGGGGAGGGGGGAGGAGGAAGGAGGGAGTTAGCCGGCAGCAGAAAGCAGATAACAGAGGATTACAGGCACAGAGCTGGGTGACAGCTGTAATCCGAGCTCAGACAGGTCACTGGTGATGGTCAGAAGAGATATCCCTGAGGGATTTGTAGATTAACTCTTTGTTGTCCTGTTTTGGTCTTCTCTTTAGCTCTCTCCATAGGAGAACAATGAAGACAGGGGGGAGAGCTTCAAACTGCTTTTTCATGATAAAAATGCATTTTTCGGATAATAAACCCAATTACAAAGTTTCTTAAAATCGCCTGGACTATTGATTTCTGCAAAAAAAAATTTCACGACAGTGACACTTTAAGTCAGAAAATAGAAACAGATCAGAATAAAAGAACAAGTTTAAGTATCCGACTCTAATAAAAAAAAATGACACATTCCCTTTAAGACTTTCTAACTTTCCCCAAGAGATAATGTGTGGTGAGATGTGAATTGGCCATATTGAATTGCATCACTTGGTCTTTTTGTTTCCCTTCAAGATAAGCCAATTTTAAAGGTGTCTGGGTACCCACAGTGATCAGGCAAGCTTCAGTGGGCATTATGATTTTTCTTGATCGGGAATGTGCCTGCTGTGGCCAATCAGTGACCTCAGTGGTCACATGTCCTAGTACCAGTATCATGGCTCCTATCACTGGTCGGTTATAGAGCAGGAAGAGCTGAGCAGATTGATATATATCTTTGTGGGGAAAAGATTTGATACAACTTGTAACTTAATGGTTAAAATTCCTGCTCTTAGGAGTCCAGCGGACAGGGCCAATGATAGGACCGCCTACTGGACCTCTAAGCATGAACAGATCAGAGATTCAATCAATAAATTACAAGTTATACTGAATCTTTTCCCACAAAGTTATATATAAATCTGCTCAGCTCTTCCTGCTCTATAACATGATGCCGATAGATTAGATAGCATTTTCATGGTGACAGCGTCCCTTCAAATAGAGTAGGGGGAGATTTATCAAACATGGTGTAAAGTGAGACTGGCTCAGTTGCCCCTAGCAACCAATCAGATTCCACCTTTCATTTTCCAAAGAGTCTGTGAGGAATGAAAGGTGGAATCTGATTGGTTGCTAGGGGCAACTGAGCCAGTTTCACTTTACACCATGTTTGATAAATCTCCCCCAATGTTTCTCTCCAGTAGATGGGGGAGGTGTTTGCACTGTTTTTCTATCTTTCTGGATGGGCCGGATGGTTCATTCATGGGAATATATCAAATATGCTGGCATCGGTTTTAATCCAATCAGTCCACACCCTATGCATGGCATTCAATTACCAGAGAAATAGTCCACTGTTGTCTCACGTAGTAGAGGAAGCCATAAACAAATACTGTTCTTGTTCTTGGCACACGCTCCCTTGGTTCTCTAAGCGTGCTGATTTTTAATGTGGATGATACATTTTAGGTAATGGGATATATCTTTGTATTGGGGTTTGCATGTCTGTACAGGTCCTTATTCTGTAATATTCTGTATTCAGTGTGTGATATCTTATCAGGTCTGACTGGTTTGGAGATGTAGCTGAATCCATATCAATATTTCAAAACAAGCTTCGGGCTATTTTACACACTATTCATTTTTATTTTAGATTTATCAATTGTAACCAGTGTTAAAGAGGAATTAAAGGGGTACTCTGGCGAAAATATTTTTCTTTCAAATCAACTGGCTTCAGAAGAGATTTGTAATATGCTTCTATTTAAAAATCTCAAATCTCCCAGTACTTATCAGCTGCTGTATGTCCTACAGGAAGTGGTATTTTTTTTTAAAGTGTCACTGTTGTTTTATTTATTTTGCAGAAATCAATAGTACAGGCGATTTTAAGAAACTTTGTAATTGGGTTTATTAGGCAAATATGCCATTATCTGCATTCAAAAAGACATTCCCCAGGTCCCCCTTTGCCCCTCCTCTCTCTCATTCACTGCTCATTATCAGGAAATCTCAACTCTTTTACATCAGTCGGGCCCTGTCTAATCTATGGAGAGGGGAGGGGGGAGGAGGGAGATTAGGCAGCAGAGAGCAGAGAACAAAGGATTACACAGTGGGAGCTGTGTGAAAGTCGGTATTCAGAGGTCAGAGAGGTCAGTGCTGACTTCCGAGGAGATAGCCCGGTGATGTAGCTGTAAATTAACTCTTTGTTGTTCTGTTTTGGTGCCCCTCTCCATAGAAAATCATGAAGACTGGGGGGAGAGCTTCAAACTGCTTTTTCATGATAAGGCTATGTTCACACTACGTATATTTGAGGCTGTATTTGGTCCTCAAGTCAGATCCTCATAGCAACCAAAACCAGGAGTGGATTGAAACACAGAAAGGATCTGTTCACACAATGTTGAAATTGAGTGGATGGCCGTCATTTAATGGCAAATATTTGCTGTTATTTTAAAACAACGGCTGTTATATTGAAATAATGGCCGTTATTTACTGTTATATGGCGGCCATCCACTCAATTTCACCATTGTGTGAACAGATCCTTTCTGTGTTTTCAATCCACTCCTGGTTTTGGTTGCTATGAGGCCTGAAATATACAGCCTCAAATATACGTAGTGTGAACCCAGCCTTAAAGTGCATTTTTTGGCTAATAAACCCAATGACAAAGTTTCTTAAAATCACCTGTACTATTGATTTCTGCAAAATGAATAAATAAATAAATAAAAATTTTAAGTCTGACGCAGTGCTCTCTGCTGCCACCTCTGTCCGAGACAGGAACTGTCTATAGCAGTAACAAATCCTTCTAGAAAACCTCTCCTGCTTTGGACAGTTCCTGTCACGAACAGAAGGTGGCAGCAGAGAGCACTGTGTCAGACTGGAAAGAATACACCACTTCCTGCAGGGCATACAGCAGCTGATAAGTACTGGAAGACTTGAGATTTTTAAATAGAAGTAAATTACAAATCTATATAACTTTCTGACACCAGTTTTTTTTAAAGAATTTTTTTTTTTTTGCTGTAGTTCCCCTTTAATGGCATTGGTAGACAGAAGTCGTGTTTTCCTCTTGGCCATGATGTTTCATCTATTCATTGACATCCAGCGTGACTAATTCTCTGCAAGGCGAACACTTCACAATTAAGGAAGGCAATGAATAGGAGAACCTGAAAATACTCGGGAATATATAATCAAAGTCTTAGCGGACACGCAGAATGCTTTATATTCTCACATTATTAGTACAGTCACCTGGATAAAAGCGACAAAATCCATCATTCCCTCCAGCTCCTGTCCTGAGAAATCCTTTATAACACTGCAGTCACATTGCAGTTATGGTAGTTATATAAAAAAGTACAAAAAAAAGCAGGAAAAGAAGAATAATCACCACCAAATAATGAGAATAAAACTTTACTCAGGTGTCTTATACACAAGAATATTGCACAATATTGTAATATTGGGAGAAGCTACTGATAGGGATCAATCCGAAGTTCCTCCTAAGGTGTGCAGCTATGGACCAAGAATCATGTCATACTACTATAGACCAGGACTATGGGCACGGCAGATAAGAGTCTGAGTTTGATTGATGTGCCCCAGTTATTAATCTGATTACAACATAGATTCCTCCCAATTCCAGTAAAACTAGATTCACTGCCGAAAAAATACAAGGTGATTATAAGAAAGCTACATGTTCAAACCGATTGTAAGATTATATTAAAGTGTCACTGTCATAATTTTTTATTTTTTTGCAGAAATCAATAGTACAGGCGATTTTAAGAAACTTTGTAATTGGGTTTATTAGCCAAAAAATGCATTTATATCATGAAAAAGTAGTTTGAAGCTCTCCCCCCTGTCTTCATTGTTCTCTATGAAGAGGGGAGGGGTGGAGGGAGGAAGATGAGGCAGCAAAACAGGACAACAAAGAGTTAATTTTCAGCTACATCACCAGGCTCTCTCCTCTGACATCAGCACTGACCTCTCTGACCTCTGAATAGGGGCTTTCGGCGGCTCTCTGTGGTGTAATCCTTATTCTCTGCTCTATGCTGGCGACTAATCTCCCCCTCTCCGCTCCATAACACAGACAGGATCCGACTGATGTAAAACAGTCGAGATTTCCTGATTCTGAGCAGTGGATGAGGGGGGGGGGACCTGGGAAAAGTCTTTTTAAATGCACATAATGGCATATTTGCCTAATAAACCCAATTACACAGTTTCTTAAAATCGCCTGGACTATTAATTTCTGCAAACATTTTTTTAACGATAGTGACTCTTTAAGTTCTTCAATGGGACTGTTTGCATGCAAAACAACGCCCCCCTCTTGTCCTGTGGTTGGGTCTGGTACTGCAGATTAGTTTCATTCAGGTAAACGGTCTTAACGGTTTAAGATAAAATGGGAAACCCTTTTTATTAATCTAAAGCTGGAGCAAGCGATCGCTGACCTGTCAGGTTAGCGCTCGCTTGCTCCTCGTTCGGGTAAATGCGGGGGGGAGGGGGGGTTGCGCGTGCGGGGACCTGGGGGAGCACATAGAAGATAGCAGCGGTCTGCTCTGGCCATGCCTGGTAAAGGGGTACTCCGGGCTGAGGTTATTTTTAGGGTATGGCCGGGGAAGGAGTGGAAATAGAGGCCGTCGGTCACTTACCTTCCCGGTTCCAGCGTCTGGTCCCGGAACGCACCGCCCCGTTCTCCCGTCCGCCCGCCGCTTCCTGGTCTGAGCTGTGCCTTGAAACGTGATGTCTCAAGGCGGTTCAGCTATTCAGCGGCTGAGGCTGGACTCCGCTCGGATCGTTACCTTTTATTACACAAATCGATTATCGGCTGTAATGGATGAAAATCAGCCAAATATGGCTGATAATTGCTTTGTGTAATAGGGGTTCACACTGCGTTTCTGTTGTCCGTTTAACGTATACGTTTATTGGATAAACGGATGAAAAAAATTGATGCATCCGTTTTTCCATTGACTTCCATTATAAACAAGAGGATAAAAAAAATGGATTTTTTTAGCATATACAAAAACGTGGTCAACCATAGTTTTGTGTATGCTTAAAAAAAACAAATCCAGTTTTTTTTTTTTTTTTTAAGTAATGAAAATCAATGGCAAAACAGATGGATACGTTAGACAGACAGCAAAATCTCAGTGTGAACCCACTAACCCCTGTTGTTATTGGTTTTCATAAGTTGAAAAACATCAGGGAATTTCGAATTCCCATTGTTTGCACCACTTGGGTGCCGTTATATTTGTACACACAGTTCTGTCACGTTATTATGACCGCTTCCTACTTTTCAGTTGGGTCTATAAGGTGGCGACAGGCAGTTTTCACATATATCCCTCATTGCGATAATGGGTAAAAGTTAAAAAAATTGGATGATTATTAAAGCCAAGCCAATGGTGGCCGTATTTTCTGAAAGTGTAAGGTGAATGGACAAGTGGCACCATTGGGAATAAGGGACGTGGGAACTGACATTGATTTGAAAGGTGAACGTTATCTATGAACGCGAGGGCAGATCGACGTGTTTCAATGGAGAAGCTCTCTGCCAAAATAAACCAGGGAACTAACGGATGTCTTTTTGAAAACAGTTTGGTGAACGTTACTGCATATGGGGCTCTGGAGCAGACGGATGGTCACAGCACCTCTGCTAAAAAAGCATTGCCAGAAAAAGCTCAAGTTCTTAAGCCAGTACCAGAAGTGGACTCCACTGATTGGTAAAGGGTTGTCTTCTCCAATGAGTCACATTTTCTGCTCCATCAAATGAAGAACAAACCCCCTGCAGCCATTGGTGAGGGCAGCATAGTGGCCTGGGGGATGCTCTTATGGGGTTCTCTGCGCCACTCTTCCATTTAGAGGCACCGATCTGGGTATAAATCCATTTTTGCAGATCATGTATACGCATACATACTAATTGTCTCCTGGGGAGGATGGGATCTCCAAGTAAGACAATGGGATATGTCACATGGCTAAAAGTGTCCGAAATGGGTCGAAAAAGCATGACTGAGACTTCCAAGTACTAGATGGCCCGATATTGAGGAGCAAGCGAGCGCCGACCTGTCAGGCATGGGGAACTGCGGGAGGGGCTGTCCGGACGATCTTTAGATCATCTGGGTGGCCCATAGAAGATAACGGCAGTCTGCTGGACCATGGCCAGCAGACCATTGCTATCGTTGTTGGGATTTTGGTTCATGCTTTAAAGGGGTTATCCAGCGCTACAAAAACATGGCCACTTTTCCCCCTCTCTTGTCTCCAGATTGGGTGGGGTTTCAAACTCATTTCCATTGAAGTAAATGGAGCTTGATTGCAAACCACACCTGAACTGGAGACAAGAGAGGGGGAAACGTGGCCATGTTTTTTTTTAACATTGGATAACCCCTTTAAAACAATGATTAGCCAACATCTTTGCATGTCGGCTGATCATTGCCTTTAAACATGAGCTATTATGCTAAACGATCGTACAGAACGACCGGTAATTGGCCAAACACGACAAATAATCATCTGGTGTAATAATAATACCCCTAGTCTGGCCATCTAATTCCTCAGGCTTGAACTCCGGACGGGATCTGTGCGGCCCCGCAAATAACTGACAGGTCAGTTTTCTGCGGCCGGAATTCAGTGAATTCCGGCCGCAGAAAGCCCTCTCAGTTCACACAGTGAAGCGAGCGGCTCCGGCTTCACTGTGTGCTATGGTAAACTCTGATGCGGGCGCGCACTGATGCGCCCGCATCAGAGCTCTGCGGCCAGAAAGATCATCAGGCCAGTACTTAAGTACCGGCCGAGATGATCCGGCCAGAGACCAGCCGTTCCGTGACCCGGCCGGGCTCACGGAACGGCTGGTCTCATAAGTAGTGTGAACATAGCCTAAGACTGTATTTATGTTTATTTTCTTGTTAGTTCTATCCATGATTGTTAGATTAGACCTTTATGGATATCTAGAGTTTACATACGTTGGACACAGACGTTATCTGTATTTAGCCAGTTTTTCTTTCTTGCACTTGCGTCCTTCTGTTCTGCTTCTTTATCTCAGTAATCTTTCTGCACTAGGAATAATATTGGCATAGGAGCTTATTTTTTCTTGCCAAGCTGGTGAAGTGTTGGTGGAGGTACGGAAACCTTCTCGGGAGAGATGTGTATCTGAGTGGAAATGATTCATTAGGAGTATACTCCCACTTTCCGCAACATTCTACATCAAAGGTCGAGTAACTTTGCGAATTCTTTGCTTTGCTGTGTGTTCTCTCCATTCTTATACATAGATTTACACTCAGATACTTGTAACGGTTGCTGGCTGCCCTTGGAAGCTGACAGTAGTTTATCTTAGCTCTTCCTCTTTGATGGTCATAAGATAGCTGAGATATTTTTTGGCTGACAGCTTTCCCAGCTGTATCCTGGATGAAACCTTGCACCCATATTTGTGCCATATTGCGTACCTATGGTCATTATAAAAAAACAAACAAAAAACTCGTCTTTTCATGTAATTTTGCAGCCTTTGCTGCCCTGATTCCAATGCTATGCTACAACCCCTCTACAGGGGTTTAACCCCTTCAAGACCGAGCCCATTGATGCACGGATGTCCGGGTCAAATTAATACAATGTTCCTTCCCACTTTCTAAGAGCCATAGCACTTTTATTTTTCCTCCTACAGGGCTGGTTGGGGTGTCATTTTTTGCGCCATGATCTCTAGTTTTTATTAATATCATACTGATGTAACAGAAAAATTTTGATTGTTTTTATTAATTTTTTTCTGATATATAATTTTAAAAAATCAGCAAACTTCACCGTGCGGGAGCAATAATGTTATATTTTAATAGATTGGACAATTCCACACGCTACGATATACAATATGTTTTTTTGGGCAAGGGGGTATTTTAAACCTTTATTGGGAGGGGGGTTTATAATACTTTTAAAACTTTTTTTTTTATTACACTTTTTTTAACCCTTTTTTTTCACTGTAAAACATGCAATCATGCCATAGCATAGCATAGATAAGTGTTATCGGCGATCTATACATAGAGCCTGCCTGAGAGCAGACTCTATGCATGGATGGCTGATCCGACAAGACGGAGGTAAGTGACTCACCCCCGCCTGTCGGCACAAGTGATCGGGACCCCCACAGCATGGCATGCCCTGTCACTGAGTACCTGGCCGGGAATGCCGCGGCCTGTGATTGGCTGAGCGGCCTTTCAGCTGATACAGGTCGCCCTGACGCTGGAGGAGCGCGCGGGACCCGGGAGAAGCAGGAGAAGAGGAGCCCTGCACCATGAATAGGTAATGTATATCGCAGTCGCCGGCCGCGCACCACTATTCCACGTAGCGGTACGCGGTCGGCGCCCGACAAATATAGGTCCGGACCTATATCAACGATCAGCTGATGACAACGATCATCGGCTGATCGTTGTCTCTAGTCCACGGAGCGATAATCAGCCGATTCGGCCGATTATCGCTCCGTGGAATAGGGCCCTAAGGCAGGTGGGATTCTGCCGATTTTGTTTCAATTATACAAATGAAGTAAAAACAAACAACTATATAAATGTGGTATCACCAACTCAGAAACTTAAATTCTCATTGCCTTATAGCGAATGGTGTTTTCCTTCAAAAAACTTTTCCTAATTCTTTTATACATTATATTCAGTATGTATCCCAGAACAAAGCAAAAGATATATACAAGTCATTTTGCAAAAAAAATATAAGGTCCAAAATAGTCTGGCTATTACAGTATTAAAGTGGTTGATAACTATTTTATAGATAGAAGTGCTTAGGGTATAAGTTGAAAAGAAAAACATTGCAGTAAGTTCTTAAAGTGTAGCCGTCACAAAGTCCGGACTTTGTGCAATCCATTTACTTTTGGTAGTTCGGGTATTCATGGAGATGACCACAAGGTTTTTTTTGGCCGTTTCGCAGCAGTCTTTTTTGGGCAGCAGTAATTTTGGCGCCAAAACACTGCAATTTTATGCAAATGATGGCCATGATTTGCATATTGGTGCTAAAATGACAGCTGTCTCAAAAAATGGACACAAAACGGCTAAAAAATGACATTGTGGGAACATATCCTGTTGTTATATTAATCTTTTCCAGGGCTCCCCAGGGTGGCATCCAACTTCTCCAGCCATTGGAAGTCAAAAGTTGAGCATTCGGATTCAAACAAACGTTGCCAAACCCAAACTTTCGCCAAGTTTGCTCAACACTACTGTTCATAGAGCAAAGAAGTAGATAGGGGAAGATGCTTGCCCTTTAATCAGGCACGAAAAAAAAAAAGGAAAAAATTTTCAATAAAAATATAAAACCTGATCAGAATCTGATTCTAGATAAGAAAAAAAAATGCAGGTGATGCATTTCCTTTAAGTGCAGAGAAATTACAGTCCATGCCCTGCGCCGTGCTTCTGGTAATGCATTACCATACAGACCTTTCATCGAATAGGAACTTGGAACTTTATGCACTGAAAACCATAATTGCAAACATAAATATGCCTCATTCCCACAGGAATCATTTGCGTTCAGCACTTACTGTGACTGATAAATAAACAGAATGTAGTAAAGCCGGCAGACAATAAAACCCCTGTCCCCGCTTTATGACTAACAGGGGTTTGTTTTTGTTAATGGGTTTGTTCACGGGCGGCTGTGCCATAGTGTGGGAATAGATGCGACACGCCTGAGCCTAATGAAGACGGTATTATAATTGCAGGTTTAGCATTGGGCTGTGGCTTCAGGGCTATTGCTGTTTGGATTGTAATGTGAAAAGCTTTTATGAAAAAAAAAAAAAATTCAGATTATGATAAAAATGCCTGCACTGAATAATTCAGTTCTTAGGGCAGGGTGACAGGAGAGTGTCAGAATGCTGGCGTTACGAACAGGAAATAACAGTGAACAGAAGTGAGGAAAAGTTCAGTGGCTGCTAGTATAAAATGACTGGTAAATACAAGAGTGGTATGAAACAGATCATAATTTTACAGCAGGATTATAAGTCACTGGCAGTGACTTCACCCTTTGTAAATAGTTGCCTGTCACTTTAAATGGACACTTTGCATTTAAGGGACTGCTTAGTAATACTTTTTAATGTTTAGTTTGCACTTGTATATATCAGAATGTGTTTGGTGTATATACTGTACATATGTTACAGACATAGTTATGAGTATGGCAGTGCTATATTATAGTACCACAATATGCCAGCGCACTGTATCTCTCCTACCTGTCCAGAGCTGAGAGGTGCAATCCAGATGTGTATATAAATATAAACAGTATAGTATGCTTTGCCTCTCACTTGTATCCAAGCCCCCATAAGCAGTACAGTGAGCAGCGATACATACGGTACTGTATGCATCACTGCCCACCACATTTAGAGATCTGGGTCTGCTGATATTCATTAGAAGGGTTGGGCTGGAGGAACGTGGATCGGTGCACTGGTGGCATTAGCCCCGGCCCTTGTTCACAAAATTGCCTAATTGGCCATATGGATAATTGCCAGTGCCACCGCCATGTTGGATTGCTTTGGCTTGGAAACAAAGTGGGAGGTAAATTAGGAAAAATTAATGAAGTGGGACTGGGGTTATCTTGGGGATGTTGGAGTGAAGCTTGGGTGGTGCCAGAGTCCTATGCCACCATAATGAGTGGAGGAACCTTGAGAAATTATAAAGGTAGTTTCCCCCCCAGTTACCAACCTAACAAATTCTCCACTGCTACTGTTCCCAACCTGATCCCAACCTGATCAGTTGATCAATATGTTTCCTTGTGGGGCTTGGAATCCCCTTTAACATATGGTGAATGACCAATAGAAAGTTACGACTTGCATGCTTGTTTTATCATACTACATCTTAAAACCTGGATTTAACATTGTTGTAAACCATCATTCAATTGGAGCCCAAATAAACAAACAAAGATTACAACAAGGTTATACATGGCTGCCAGTGATTCATGGGAAGGTACAACTGGTGATACATTTACAGTGTTTGCGTAGATTCCCTTTGAAGAGATCGGCTAAACAATGACCCGTCTTATAGAAAATGATCACCAAATAAATAGTCAATTTTTACACCAAACACACAGAGAGTATGGAAACATCACACACCATGGTGTTTGTTGAACTAGAGTTGAGCGAATTGGGTTTGTCCGAATCCGAGGGTGCACCACTTGATTAGTGGTGGCTGCTGAAATTGGATGCAATCCTAGGGACGAACCTGAAAGAGCTAGAAGTTAACTCAACTCTAATACCAACAAATGATTCCGGTTATCGAGCCAATGTTTACTGTGCCAGCCATACGTAACAGTAGGCAGAGTAGTATTTGTTCATCGAATTTTTATGGCATAGCTCTTAAAACATCTAAGACCTGTTAGACGATTACATGGCTGGGTGCCCTGTGACCTCCACTGATCACTAGAACAAAGGTACTGCAACGCTCCTCCAGTGGGGTTCCTTCCTCATCTGACATTAAACCTGTTGTAGCAATCTCCCATTCATTGCTATAGGGCTGAGACTTACGGGTAAGGATCCTCCTTGGGGAGAGGGTCATAGTGTTATGTAGAGATGGCCCCGCTGGAATTCTGGGAAATAAAATATGCATATTATCTCTAAGCTCTCTGGTGCCACCTATGTGGCTTGCATTGGAGTGCTTCTTTAACTCATTTAAACGTATTAGAAAATGACTGGGGGTTTTAATGACTGGGGTTTTTTAAGGCAGAATCCCCCCTAGAATGCGGAGTGTAGAAAGCTGTTTTGGGGTTCTTGTCCTTTGCCAGTACTGGGTAGGGTGCTGGTTGGCAAATGAGAAGACATGATTTTTAAGTTTTTTCCACAACAAGAATCCTTTCTTCATAAGTCTTGTAAGCTAGCCCCCTGCTATGTACTGACCAGGGGCAAAACAGCTGCTGGGGACTTCTAGGACCTTTTCCCCACTTGCTTTCCTTCCCATAGACTTACATTGGGAGTCCATCCTATTAAACAAAGCGATTAACGACAAACGATCGCAAACTAGATTGTTTATTGTTAACATGAAATTGTTCACTATATTACACAGAACAATAGTCGTTAGTTACGATTGTTACATGAATCGTTACTACGATCATTTACTCTATCTGATCCAAGCAATAGAAGGAACGATGTGCAATTACACTGAATGATTAGTGAAGGAATGCGGAATTACAGCAAACGATTAACCCTTAGAGGACCGGGCCAATTTAAATTTTTGCGTTTTCTTTTTTCCTCCTTGTGTTTAAAAGGCCATAGCACCTGCATTTTTCCACCTAGAAACCCACATGAGCCCTTATGTTTTGCGCCACTAATTGTACTTTGCAATGACAGGCTGAATTTTCTCATAAAGTACACTGCGAAACCAGAAAAAATTCAATGTGTGGTGAAATTGAAAAAACAAACAAACATGTTTTATATGTTCCCAAAGTCGTTACGATTACAACGATATATACCATGTATAACTTTTATATTATGTGATGGCTTGCAAAAAATTCAAACCATTGTTAACAAATATATGTTCCTTAAAATCGCTCCATTCCCAGGCTTATAGCGCTTTTATCCTTTGGTCTATGGGGCTGTGTGAGGTGTAATTTTTTGCGCCATGATCTGTTCTTTCTATCGGTACCTTGATTGCATATATACGACTTTTTGATCGCTTTTTATTACAATTTTTCTGGATTTGATGCGACCAAAAATGCGCAATTTTGCACTTTGGGATTTTTTTGAGCTTACGCCGTTTACCATACGAGATCAGGAATGTGAATAGTTCAGGTGATTACGCACGCGGCGATACCAAACATGTTTATTTATTTATTTTCATTTATATAATGGGAAAAGGGGGGTGATTCACACTTTTATTAGGGGAGGGGGCTTTTTACTAATAATAACACTTTTTTTAAAACTCTTACACTTATACTAGAAGCCCCCCTGGGGTTAGGGTTATTCTCCCTGGGGTTAGGGTTATTCCCCCTGAGGGACTACTAGTATATGCACACTGATCTCTCATTGAGATCTATGCTGCATAGATATGCAGCATAGATCGATAAGATAGGCACTCGATCGATAAGATAGACACGGGGATCGCTCCTCTGGGACACGGGGATCGCTCCTCCGGGGGGGGGGGGGATCTCCGCCACTAGACACCAGGGAACGACTGCATCTTTGACAGATGCATCCGATTATCTAATTAGCGGGCACGGCGATCAGACCGTGCCCGCTAATAGCTGCGGTCCCGGGCTGCATGCGATCAACGATCAACGACCTGTAATTGCAAAGAACGATTATTTTTATATTCGAACGATATAACGATTTTCCACACAACGATCTTCCCGTGTAATGGAGCCCTTAGTCATGTGGTTCAGTATAGGGAGAGAACAGGTTTACCATATGCTCCTTGCTTCTCTAGAGATTAGTCGGGGCTTAAACACCTAAACACCTAGGGGGAGATTTCTCAAACATGGTGTAAAGTGAAACAGGCCCAGTTGCCCCTAGCAACCAGTCAGATTCCACCTTTCATTTTCCAAAGAGTCTGTGAGGAATGAAAGGTGGAATCTGATTGGTTGCTAGGGGCAACTGGGCCAGTTTCATTTTCACCATGTTTGATAAATCTCCCCCCTAGTCCCTGACTGATCAAAATATTGGGACAATGGCCATTTAATTTTCAACCTATTACCTTATATTAGGGTCCATAAGGTTGCCATCAATAATGAGTGGACGGTGAATAACAATAATATGAAGACAATAAGGAGGCTGTAGATTACTCTGTTATTCTTGCAGGGCTGGATTAAAACAAACTAAAATGATCACGTCGGAGAAGTCTTGTGTGCCTTTGTCAGCGCATATTTCCATTTGGTATAATGTGAAGCTACTAGTTAATAACCCAGTTACCATGGTATCTCTTGTACTTTGAGGTTGTGACCCACGTATGGAGGTGTGAGAGAGCAGTGGGAGCCTTGAGCAATGGTGCTGACTGCAATCGCTTCCAAATAATTTCCCTCTATTACACATAAGAGTCATTGTTTGGTGTCCTTATCCAATTTGTACATTCTTGTTGAAGAATGTTAGCAATGTGTGTGCCTGGATGATCCCAAACTGCGTGAAGTTCCTTAAAGGCACATAATATCACCTTTTCTAAGGGCCCTATTCCACCGGACGATTATCGTTCAGATTATTGTTAAATCGTTCAAATCTAATCGTTCGGTTGAAATGCAGTTAACGATTAACGACCGAACGAGAAATCGTTGATCGCTTTATAAGACCTGGACCTATTTTTATCGTTGTTCGTTTGCAAAACGTTCGCATTGAATAAGACGTTGTTCGGTCGTTCGCAGTAGATACGAACGCAATAGCGAAGAAATAGCGAAGAAAAAACTATCGCAAATACGATCATAAGTAACGATGATCGTCCCATGGAAATGAGTGAACGTTTTTAGGTCTTTCGCAATAGCGGTCGTTTGAGATTGTTAATCGTTAACGATTATGCGAACGATAATCGGCCGGTGGAATAGGGCCCTTAGTCTTTATTCCCAAGTGTGTCGTAAAGATCGTTGTCCTTGCTCCATCCAGAATTAAGGTATTAAGCGTCGGCTAAAAAATGGACCTATTTCCGTCGGACTTGGTCATTTATATGTATGAGGAGGAGGTACCTGATGGAAAATGAGTGATTCAAGATCTGTTTTGTCTGAGTGGAAGAATAATACAGCAGGGTGCCCTATTGATCTGGTATAAAAGAAAGCAACTTTAATGCCAACTACTACCAAGCAAATACAAAGTTCCTCCAGTTATGTTGCCTAACAAATCTTTATAGAGAGGCTTCTGGCATTGTAAAGTTGTTATTGCTGTCACTGCTAAAGGGAAAATATCAACAGATTCTAATCTGCTGATAGCCCACTATAGCGCTGGGGATGCTGAGGAGGAAGGTATGTGTCTTACCTTCCTCTTCGGCCCTGGTGCTGAGATGTTAGTCTGCATAATCTTCGGCCCGTCCGCTCCATTGATTATCATTAGAAGCAGCAGGCCAGCTCAGTGCTATGGGGGTGGGGCAGTGCTCCTGGCTGAAGATTATGCCCACTTACAGTGCGGGACCACCGCCAAGGACACATACCTTCCTCCTCAGCACCCTGGGTGCCAAAGGGGGCTATCGGCAGGTTAGATTTGTCTAGCCTGCTTATAGTTCTCCTATAAACCTCTGGAGACATTGCTGACAGAATTACTATAGGAACCCTTTAAAAGCTACTGGAAGCACCATGCAAAGTATTGATACATCACCAAAGAGTATGTATTCCTCCAAGAGAAAAAAAAAACAGAGTTGAGCAAATCTCGAGCATGCTTGAGTCCACCTGAACCTGAATGTGGGGCATTTGACTACTGGAGTCCTGGAAAACATGGATACAGCTTATGACCATAGCCAGTATCCATGTTTTTCAAGACTCCCTAGGGCTGCATCCAACTTCCTCAGCCACCAGTATTCAAATGCCAAACGATGGGACTCGAGCAAGGTCAAGTTGCGCTCCTCTCTACTGTCAATCTTTAGTGGCAGCTCTCCAGTCTCGGGTATAAATCTTATATTTACCAAAGCAATTGCAAAAGAGGAAGCTAGTGCCTAAATCCAAAATGTTGATGGCCTTAGATAAGAAAGAATGAACCTGGCCAGCAATAAAATAGAAGATAACAAGCAGGCCATGAGTACGACTCCTAGAGGGCTGAAAGGCATTGGTGTACTCTACCAGCTCTACCAATTTTTTACTGAGAAGACCAGAGTGCTGGTTATCTTCTTTTTTATTGCTGAATTAGACTTTCAGGCTGTGCACCGGATCCTTACGTTATATGGCAAGGTCCTAGGCTCTCAACTTGTGCTTCCGTATTCCCGGGGAATATTTGCTCTACCCTCATAACAGTGCTGTGTGTAGTCATAGTTTTGAGGTGCTTCCCCCCGCCCATTCAGGACCACCCACTACCCCCAATTCAAACTGAAGGAAAAAAGAATAAAGTATGGAAAGAAAAAGAAGAATAGCTCATCATCATCCTCCGCAGCTTCAGATTCCACATTTTGGCAAATTTAAATAAGGTCAAATTCAATTTTGCCCGGACTCTTCCCAATAGGGATGGTCCGAACCTGCTCTCAGCAATGATTCCCGCTGTCTTTCACCTCCGTGGAGAGGGTGGATACAGTAGGAGGACCGCCTGGAAAACTGGGATACAGCCTATGGCTATGGCTGTATCCCAGTTTTCTAGGCGTTCCTCCGGCTGTATCCTCCCTCTCCACGGAGGTGGAAGACAGCGGGAATCATTGCCGAGAGTTCAGGTTCGTACGAACCCGAACCTCGGCAGGTTCGGACCATCCCTACTTCCCAACAATAATGTTGCATCTGCTAATGTCCTCCAAGCTTCCACATCTGGTCGCACACTAGAAATACAACAATTGAGAATTTCCTTCCTTAAAAAAAAAAAAAAAAAAAGTAATTTAAGTAACAATTCTACTTTTATATGGGTCAATCTGACCCTGGTTATTCAATCCCAAAATATGAATCCAAGGACATAAAGTCAACATGGAATTATAGATTAAGTTTTTTCTTTTTATTGCATTAAAAAAGAAGTCCCATGAAAATAAAAAAGTCATGAAGGCAAGGGGTGCGGGAACATAATAAACAAAGTATACTTACCTGTCCCCTTGCCTCCGATGCTCTGATGGCCACTGGCTGTAATTTTCGTCTGGAACATCGCTGCTCGGCTGATCGATCACCCGCTCAGCTAGTTAGGTGTCCCGCCCCAGTCACTGATTGGCTGAGCGGGCAATTGATCATATGGATATGTGCCGTTTCAGCTGGAGGAGCTGCAGAAAGACGGTGGCTGTCACAGAAACCCGAGCGGCTCTACCGGCCACGAAGATAGGTAAGTATACTTTGTTTATTATGTTCCCACACCCTCCTGTCATTCTTCCGTCTTATGGGACTTCTCCTTTAAGCTTGGGACATCACTTCAAACGTGGATTTGATTGGTTCTAGCTTCTCCACACGTTGAGCCATCAATCCCCACCATATACCTGATTCTATATAGAAATACTGGGGTACTATGTATTCTACTCATGTGAAATAAAGTAAAACCTGTCTGAACCTGTACACTCGCCATTTGACTCCTGCTGCCTAAAGAAGTTGGATGCAGCCCTAGGGAGTCTTGGAAAGCATGGATCCAGTTGTAGGCTTAGTAGTCCGGGGGGTGAGAGGAGGAGGAAGAGCGATCAGTATGGGGGGCATCAACCAGCCAGCTGTCCAAGCAGCTCCTCAACAAGTACCAGGAGCTGACTATGATCTAGGCCGTAACCATGTTTTTTCTGCCAGTCCTAAGGCCACATACGAACTTTTCCAGCCAGAAGGCAAATATTGAGTGTTCTTCAGGTTTACTCATCACTATTCAGTATGGATCTTTGCAGAACAGGGACCAACTTTGGAGGTGCACTTTAATAAAGAGGTCAGTCTATATAAATCAGGATCTAGTCACCTTTACAGGGTCTTTTAATCTAAAATCATGTCTTCTTTTTACATTGTTCTTGGTAGAAAACGTTCCACAAGTGTTTCCTCAAATGTACCGATGATTCCGATGTCAGAATCATTTTTAGATCTCGTCGGGGAGGCCATACAAATCTAGTGATTTACATCTTAAGAATTTACATAGTGTATTTGTGCGTTCTTCCGATGTCACTTGTGAAGCTTCTCTCTGGTCATAACACAGCTTTTATAGTGAATTCAAATAAGCGTACCTACTTTACAGATGGGGCAGATACTCAGATACTCTAAACTACTTGGATAACTAGAGAAAGGGAGTAGATAGTATAACTGGGACTAAAATGGTGCCAGGAAGTAGTTTACATAGGACATGACTGGTTGGGCATAATGCCCATGTTGGCAGCCAGTGCTATAGAGCATATCAGTAGCACAGCCAAGTAGGTTTCTTATATAACCAAGGAAAGCCTAGATATTTATAGCATGTATAGTGTATAGAGTCCACCAGATTTTCTAGGTTTTAGAATGTCAACCTTTGGAACGTGTACCCCACAACAGTGTCACATGTAGTGTTTCAGAGGGTATTTGCATTGTCCTTATGCAGCACGATGTAGAGTCATAGTTTATGGGGTTGCTTAGGTGCCCCTTTGTCTAAGGGGTGAAGTCATGTCTCTTCTCTTAGGACGAACATTAAAGGGGTCTTCTGGGAATAGAGGGGTTATCCAGTGCTACATAAACATGGCCACTTTCTTTCAGAGACAGCACCACTCTTGTCTTCAGTTCAGGTGTGATTTGCAATTAAGCTCCATTCACTTCAATGGAACTGAATTACAAAACCTGCACCTAAACTGGAGACAAGAGTGGTGCTGTCTCTGGAAGAAAGTGGCCATGTTTTTTGTAATGCTGGATACCCCCTATAACCTATTATTTTAATTGTTTTAATTCAGGTGTTTAAAACAAAAAACCTATACTCACCCTTCCCATTCACCTGCCAGTATGATGGAGCCTCACTCTCCGCTGCACATTGCTTCTAGGTTTGGGATCAGTATGTGGTATTGGCCACTCAACCAATCAATGACTGAGGCTGCTGTGTCAACTTCAAACCCTGAAGCAATGTGCAGGGGGTACCATAGCTGTATTTAGTGGGGGAGTAAGGAAGGTGAGTATAGTTTTTTTTTTAATCACTTGCATATACACCAATTTGTTGAAAAACTACAACTTTCACCATGCCCTGACAGACCCTGACTGCCGAGCTATAATGTAGTTTCGCAACAGCTGTATAGTTACAATATATTCAATTGCTATATTGAAAGTCTGTGTATTCTATGATCATGCTAGAAAGGATGGGACACATCATACTCATGGTATGGAGGAAATGAATACCTCTCTGATGTGATTGATATACTCTATTATTGGAAGTTATTGTTTTGCAGAGAAAAGCTATATTGTAAACCCTCGAAGGCAGGATCTAATCTCCCTATGCATCAGTCTGTCATTTACTTTATTCATGTTGTTTTTCTTATGTTACATTCTGTATATTAACCCATTATCATCTGTACATCTTTCTGGAATCAAAGGTGCAGTAAAAATAAATAATACTAATACAAAAACAATGGTGGGTCTACAGCATCATAATTATGTTCCTACCCTACCTTACCACTAGGTGGCGGCCTGAGCTATGGCCTGTCTTGACCTTGTTTATAAACTCTCATTTTAAATGCTTGTATATAGGAAAACCTTTAAAAAATGGTAGGATTATTGTAAATTTAACTCTAATATCAAAGTTCAGGACAAAATATTAGTGATTTAAAACATTCTATTTTTGCTTTTCTTGTAATATTTTTTTGTGGCCATTTATTTACTACTACTACTACTACTACTACTACTACTACTACTACTACTACTACTACTACCACCACCACTGGTAACAACTATTCCTAAGTATTGACTTACACAATAGCAAGTGAGGTGTTGCTGTATAACTAAACTGGTATGAGGTCTAGTAATCTGAAAAAGCTAAGTGACACCCCTTGTATGGGACACCCCCTTGTGTGGGACACCCTTTGTGGGGACTCCTGCTTGTCCAAGATCTCCGGGTAAAACCAATACAAGGCTGTAGATTACTAAAACACTCTAATTATTCAACAATGTTAATGTAGTCTCAATGGTCTACAAATGTGTCCGATAGATTTGTATTACGCCCCGACCCCTATCTCCACCAACATCATCTGTGGATGGACAGTCAGCAGTCAACAGTTGGCACTGTTCTTCTCCCATGCACTGTCCCAGCTCCCCTTCCCTCTGTGACACAGTTCCATTAATTCTAATGAAGCTGTGTCACAGATTAAATAGGCCCCTTGCACAATGTGTAGTCTCCTTACAGCAGATGGTGCCCTGTATAGGTCCCCTACAATAGATGGCCCCTATGTAGGTGTCCCTCTATAGTAGATGGCCCACTGTGTAGGTTTCCCTATAGTAGATGGTCTCCTGTGTAGTCCCCCTATAGTAGATGATCCCCTGTGTAGTCCCCCTATAGTAGGTGGCCCCTTGTGTAGTCCCATTATAGTAGATGGCCGTCTTTGTAGTCCCCTTAGAGTAGATGGCCCTCTGTGTAGGTCCCATTATAGTAGATGGCCATCTGTGTAGTCCCCTCTATAGTATATGGTCCCCTGTGTAGCCCCCTCTATAGTATATGGTCCCCTGTGCAACCCCCTTACAGTAGATGGCCCCCTGTGTAGGTCTCCTATAGCAGATTGCCCCCTGTGCTCATGCCCCTTATAGTAGTTGGCCCTCCTGTGTAATCCCCCTATAGTACATGGCTCCTTGCGTTAATGTCTTCTATAGGAGATCGCCCCCCTGTGTAGTGTGTAGTCCCCCATAGTAGATGCCCCCTGTATAGGTCCCCTTATAGTAGATGCCCCCTGTGTAGTCCCATATAGTAGATAGTCCCCTGTGTAGTCCCCTTACAGCAAATGGCCCACTGTGTAGTCCCCCTACAGAAAATGGCCCCAGTTCCCAGATAGCAGATGACCTCCTCTATAAGGGAACTGCACAGGAGGCCAAGAAAACCGAACTTGCCTTACGTGTGCTCCCCTGTTGTTCTCCCAGCATGGGCATGGCTATCCTCTTCTCTTTTCTGTCACAGGTGGTGTGTGGAAGTCCCTTCTGCCTTTCAGCTCTCCATCAATTGCTTGTCCATCTTAAAGGTGCACACACAGTTGACCAGTGTGCTGCAGTTACACATCAGTTTGGTGGACCAGTGCCACTTACCAGAGTATATGATCAGAAGTGGGTGGTGTGGACAGGCCTCTGTAGCTCCGGACTCGGGCAGCTGCCCAAACAGCCCACATTATGTTTCCCCACTGTACCAAATATAAAAAAGCAAACATTTTAAATCCCTCTGTAAATACTGTGACAGCCATCAATGTCGCTTTAGTCATTTGGAATAGTCTTTTTTTCGGCTTACATTTATTTTACTACATAGTAAATTATATACTTAGAAATATTAGTTTCCTTTCAAGAACAAATGGGGGAAAGTGAGAGAAGAATATGGCTGAATTATTGCTTCCTCTGGGTGTTGCTTATTTCTGGAACATCTGTACATGTTAATCCGGTCTGATATTGTTCGGTGTCTCTCAGGTGAAGTATATAGAGGGGTGTGGATGTCAGTGTCAGGCCACACTTATAGTATCTGGAGCTAGGCACTTACATTCCATACATTCCAATGAGACAGTTCATTTTGGCTCTTAGGTGTCCTCCCTCTTCTACTAAGGTTGCAGCATTTTAGCCATCTGCAGAACTATCTTAAAGGGATACTCCAGAGGGAAAAGAATATTGTTTGACATCAACTAGTGTCAGAAAGATATTCAGGTTTCTAAATTACTTAAAAAAAAAATCATAAGTCTTCAAGTACTTATCAGTTGCTGAATGTCCTGCAGGAAGTGGTGTATTATTTCCAGTCTGACACAGCGCTCTCTGCTGCCACCTCTGTCCATGTCAGGAACTGTCCAGAGCAGTAGCAAATTCCCATAGAAAACCTCTCCTGTCATGGACAGAGGTGGCAGCAGAGAGCACCCTGTCAGGCTTGAAAGAATACACCACTTCCTGCAGGACATACAGCAGCTGATAAGTACTGGAAGACTTGAGTTTTAAAAAAAAAGTAGAAGTAATTTACAAATCTGTATAAGATTCTGACACCGGTTGATTTGTAAATTTCCCCCCGGAGTACCCCTTTAAGCAACACTGGATATTATGTTGTTTTTCCTGTTGAAAATGTAATAAAAAGATTTGGAAAAAAATTGTTGACTGGATGATTCTATTGATGTTACTGAAGGCCGGAGATGATGATGATGATGAAAAAGCAGATGGAATATAGTCAGCACATAATATTTCCTATTGTGGGATGGGGGCAGTATGGGTGGGGGTTGAACAGTAATAGGGATTGTTAATGATGATTAAAAATAAATAAATAAATACAAAAAAATAAAAATAAATATTATATATATATATATATATATATATATATATACAGCCCCACTCCTCTTATCTCTAGTGTCATTGACAAATTAGAGCAGGATGCCTTTCCTCGTCCCCTACCTTGCAGCTAGGGAGCAGGAGGCTCGGCGTGATCTGGTAACGCTCGGCAATGACACGGTGGATCAGCTGGGGCTGTCACTTCTCATCACATGCAATATCTGCCCATCTGTGTCACGAAAACATACAGAATGCAAACAAACTATCCCCTTCTGGTAGCACGTTGCTTGGCCGTGGTCCCAGACATCAGCTAACATATGTCTGAAGATCCCCTACACCATATGGCACAATGTGCTTTAGAATGTAAGCTCTTGTGGACAGCACGCTCGCTCTCATGATATGCGTGTGTGCTGTAAATATTGTACTGGAATGTGTCAAATCTGGGTTTACGCTGTAACTGTAGCTAAGTGAGTGAGCCTTGTGATGGTGTCTCCGTGCTGCTACAACCCACCAAAGTGATTTTATTAGTCTATGGTCACACATTGTTCTTCAGTGCCCAATTCGAGCCATAAAATTTTTTTTTCTTAAAAATCAACTGCAATGTATTCACTTTAAAGGGGTACGCCAGCGAAAATCTTTTTCTTTCAAATCAACTTGTTTCAGAAAGTTATATAGATTTGTAATTCACTTTTATTTAAAAATTTCAAGTCTTCCAGTACTTAGTAGCTGTTGTATGGTTTGCAGGAAGTGGAGTATTCTTTCCAGTCTGACACAGCGCTCTCTGATGCCACCTCTGTCCATGTCAGGAACTGCCCAGAGCAGTATCAAATCCCCATAGAAAACCTCTCCTGCTCTGCGCAGTTGCTGTTTCAGGCAGAGGAGGCAAAGAGGACTGTGTCAGACTGAAATGAAAACATTTCCTACAGGGCATACAGCAGCTGATAAGTATGGGAAGATTTTTGCTGGATAACCCCTTTAAGTTTTCTATGTTTAAATCAATGTTCTACATATGGCTACTAGATGTCTCCCTTCTTGTTAAACTGTGCTCCATGTTCCCTCCGTGCTGATATATGGTCTTTCCTCTGTTAAAAAAAAGAGACCAAATACAGGAAGTCCCCGTCCTTTGCTCTCTCACAGACATGACTTGGTATTTATTGACAGCCATTCCTAAGCGCCCATGAAGTGGAACAGGTCCTCATTCTGCATGTGCACAGCTGAATCCCATCCACATTCAGTAGTAGAGAATCCTGGGGGTGCTTGCATTGTATGGTCAGCTCTCCTGTCACACAGCACCAAAACCTCTTGAACTATACAGTAACATTATACTTACTGAATTACTGAGTTACATAACAGAGAGCATTGTCTCCTGGTAGGCTGCAGAGCTGATTATATAATTAGCAAAAGTTAATAATATAATTAACCTAAGGTAATTGCCCTCAGTTGATATACAACCTGCATGATGGACAGGCGTCTATCCCTGTGTGAGCTTGCAAAGGACTGGGATTTCCTGTGTTTGGTAACAGCAACATTGAAATTAAAATAAGCACAAAAGAAGCTGGCAGTGCTGACACTCAGCACCTCCAGCTTCTTTTGTGTATATTTACTTTTCTGACATCCAACACATCTACCAGTCAGCTGTTTGTGAGAGCCATTCTTCTGGTTTACACAGTGATAGAGAGCTGGAAGCAGACGACTCCATTCATCGTGTAGTGGCCAAGATCGGTTACTGCAGCTCAACTCTCATTTATTTCATTAGGAGCTAAGCTGTAGTAACCCTGCATGGCCACTACACAATGCACGGCGCTGTCTCCTTCCGTCTCTGTGTCAGGCACCACAACAGCTGATAGGCAGGGGTGCCGTGTATCAGAACCCCCAACTGATGGGTCATCAATAAATTCTGCCCTATTATCATTATCTTTTGTTATGTGCCGTAAACCCACCAATGACAAAATCTAATTGTCAGCCTCTTGTCTGTTTGTGCCGATGACACTTCAGATATTAATATTACTTTTTTTGCAGCATCATCAATCATTCCTTTCGGCGAGGCACTTCATAATACAAGATTCATGTAGCATAGCCACATTGTGGTGAGAGAGAGGATGAGCATGAGTAACAAGCTTGTACAAAGCGCATCACTCAGAGGGGAATATTAGTCATTGGATACAAGATTCCTCGAAGAACTTTATCTGAGAGCATGAAAATCATGTAAATTGACGAACGGCTCAGACATCACTGTATAACCTGGAGAGCCATAATGGGAGGGTTATCACTTTTACATGTTAAAGGGAACCTGACTCTTAAAGTGTAACTATCATATATATGTATATATATATATATATATATATATATATATATATATATTTTTTTTTTTTTTTTTTGCAGAAATCAGTAGTATAAGCAATTTAAGAAACTCTTCAATAGGTTTTATTAGGCAATTGCTTTACTCAAAAAACAATTTCCCAGCCTCCCCCCCCCCCCCTCACTTCTTATCTGTTAATTATCAGGCAAATCTGTCTTCATTACAGAGAAGCCAGTGAAGACGGGTTCTGCGGTGTCCATTATATCCTATGGAGGGGGGGAGGCGAGGGAGATGAGTGAGCAGGAAGAGGAGACATGAAGGTCAGCTGTTTGTAGACTGTCTGGACACCTAAAACGCTGGATTCAGGGGTCAGAAAGGTCAGTGCTTATCTAGGAACTTGCTGAGAGAAGATTGCAGGGTGTTGTGCAGGACTGGTCCGTGCTCTCTCACTCCTCTCAGCCCCTCCCCTCTCCATTGAGCAAAATGGACACAGAAATCCTGCTTCTTCTGAAGTCAGGGGGGAGCTAGGAAAACAGCTTTTCAGTACAGAAGGAAACTCTTTTGCTAAATAAAACCTATTACCGAGTTTCTTAAAATCACTTGTACTATTGATATTTATTGTTTTCAGAAAAATGACCCTGAAATTACAGTTACACTTTAATTAAGGTGATTTTATGACAGAATTTAGTTTTTCTTGCCAATTTTCACCCAGAAGTGGGTAAATATATCACTGACTATTTCTCTCTCTCTCTTTACTTTATAGACACTATCCTAAACAGTCCTTTACCACTGTGGCAGATACTCCGGAAAACCTTCGACTGAAACAACAGAGTGAAATCCAGAGTCAGGTAACTGAATATACATGGTTCATTATAGAGGGCATATACAGAGACTGAGGTCACCTTGTAGTATAATAGTACAGGCATAGACTACTGCTCTATATACAGTATATGGTCAACATATGTCCACTCCTAGGCCTAAACAGAGTTCTTTCTTGACTTAGTTCTCTCAATATTTTTTTTAATTTTTATAAATTACAGTCACCATTGTCTCATTCCTCTATTATTCTTCCTGGAAATCTATTCATTCATTGTCAACTTGGTGTTACCGTTCCCAAAATTAACGTTCACATTCCCCATCGCCTATGACAATGTCCAGTCAGTGCTGACACTTTATTAACATGGGGAATGGTAAGGCACAATTGACAATTGATGCCTTCATTTCCAGGAGGAATAAAAGAGGGACAAGTGTTGTTTTATCAGAATTAAAGGGGTACTCCGGAGGGGAAAAAAATCTTTAAAATCATCTGGTGTCAGAAGGTTATACAGGTTTGTAATTTATTTCAGTTTAAAAATCTCCAGTCTACCAGTACTTAACAGCTGCTACATGTCCTGCAGGAAGTAGTGTATTCTTTCCAGTTTGACACAGTGCTCTCTGCTACCACCTCTGTCCATGTCAGGAACTGTCCAGAGCAGAAGTTTTCTATGGGGATTTGCTGCTGCTCTGGACAGTTCCTGACATGGACATAGGGGGCAGCAGAGAGGACTGTGTCAGACTGGAAAGAATACACCACTTCCTGCAGGACGTACAGCAGCTGATAATTACTGTAAAGCTGGAGATTTTTTTAGTAAAAGTGAATCACAAATCTGTATAACTTTTTGACATCTATCTATCTATCTATCTATCTATCTATCTATCTATATATATATATATATATATATATATATATATATATATATATAAAATGTTCTGTTACTCTCATGAGTTTAAATGTTTACTGTCGCACTCTCGGGATCGACTGTGTCACGTGACTGAGATGGTCGTATAATATGCGTCCATGGGGCCATCTCGCACACATAGACACAGAGAGCGGAGAGAGATGGGATAAAAACACTCAGACCCTGTCCAAAATAAACTTTAAAGGGAATCTGTCGCTTTAAAAAATGTTGACATCCCATAGAGACATGTCAAAAGATTTGAAGAGCCCAGATCTGGGTATTCAGAACCCCCCACCCATTGCTATAACAAGGCAACTAATTAGAATGGACAGAGAGGCCACCCCATATCTTCCCTTTGAGTTGGAAACAGCTGAACACTATACACAGCTGGAGAATTATGTTATGTAACACAAACAGATGAGAAACTTCATAAAACTTTCTACATGAAGCTATTATAGAGCCGTGCCTGAGGTCCGGTGTCACATTGCGGCTCTATGTAATTATTGGTGCAGGAATGAAGTCATTCAGACTCGCCCTGAGACTGCAAAAAATAACATAGGAAATGCCACCCTTCCTTTCCGGTGACAGCATAGTCTTTTTTTATAGGCTTCAGAATGTGAAATATTATGTTCGCTATTAAAAGTTCAGGATCTCCTTCCTAATGAGATTCATCATAGGGAGGCAAAAAAATAAAAATAAATAAAAAAATAGACCATATAATTAAAAGTAACCTAAAGGTATTTCGGTGTGTCTTGGCAAAACCAGAAATACAAGAGTTCCTATAAATAGTTCTATAAAAAGTCCCTGTAAAATATTAGGTTATAGTTAAAGGTGTCGTTAAAATTTTATGTATTTATTTTTGCATTCTTTGTAGTTTTTAATAACTTTTTGTAAATATTGAAAGCTACTCTGTACTCACAATCTGCCCCTCCCCCCCAAAGCACTTGTACCGTCGGATAGCTGCTTTTAATCCAAGATCTGTCTTTGGGTCCGTTCAGCAGTTAATGTCCTAAAAAACAACTTTTAAACTTGTAGCCCTGTGTTAAATTGGCGTGGCCTAGACTGTCTGTGCCCTAGTCCTGCACTGCCTCTCCATCCCTCCTCCCTGCCCTCTTCACCATTAGGAACGCCCCAGGCAGGATTTCTCCTATTCATCACCTGTCTGAGAACTGCACAGGGGCTTTAATGATTTAGCACATGTGCAGTGTCCACATAGGTGATGATTAGGAGAAACCTAGATCCAGAAATCTGGTTTGAAATCACAGAAATCCTGAATCTCTTCTGTACAGTGACATAGCACAGAACATATGTGTTGAATCACAATGCATTATGACTTGGAAGGGTATGGGCTTGTGTTTGACAATAGCGGTGACTCATCCCGACAACGTTATGCTTGCCACGTATATCATGTATTTAGAAGTGTTAGGGATTCAGCGTGCGTACACAGCGCACTTACCGCTTCACATGATCTTCATCAAAGCGCAGCTTATCCCAGGATGAATTTTACCTCCTGCCATGATTCCTTTTCATATTCATGGTGCCACCGCTCACTGTATAACATGATTTCATGCAAAGAGAAATAATTTCTTCTATAATTTTCTCATAAATAAGAAGGAAAAAAATATCTACTTAGTTATAGAAAATTCACAAAATGAGCGTCTATTTTATCACAGTTTAGAATGTGAAGGTTGGGTAACTTTGTCTATAATATACAGTATAGTAGGGTTACAGCATGTACTATGGTCTATGGGCCGCCCATACTGGGTGTAAGGAAATGCATCTCTTTATTGTACACAGATTTGTACACAGATAGACTCCCTCTCTCTCTCCTATATATATATAACCAATTTCTAAGCATCCACTAATGCTGGACCTGCCTTTAGTCATATCGTAGACTAGCCCCTTGACTTAAAGGGGTTTTGCCAATCAATGAAGTTCTCCTTTCACAGGATGGGGGATAACTGATTGCAGGGATTTGGCATGACTGGGACCCAAGTTCCTTTTTACAATGAAAGAGTGGAACGGACATGTCTGTAGTCTGAATGTCTGTGGTCTCAATTAAGGGGTATAGTCTGGGGTCTTAATTCAATAAGACCCCAGACTACACATCTTAATTAATTGAGACCCCCACCTTTATTTATTAAGGGGTGTAGTTTGGGGTCTGAATTAAAATTAAGAGGTGTAGTCTGGGGTCTGAATTAATTTACAGGTGAAGCCTGGGGTCTGAATTAATTTATAGGTGTAGTCTGGGGTCTGAATTAATTTACAGGTGAAGCCTGGGGTCTGAATTAATTTACAGGTGTAGTCTGGGGTCTGAATTAAAATTAATTAGGATGTATAGTCTGGGGTCTGAATTTATTTAGACGTATAGTCTGGGGTCTGAATTAATTTAGAGGTGTGGTCTGAATTAAAATTAATTAGGAGGTGTAGTCTGGAGTCTGAATTAATTTAGAGGTATAGTCTGGGGTCTGAATTAAAAGTAATTAGGCGGTCTAGTCTGGAGTCTGAATTGAATTAATTTAAAGGTGTAATCTGGAATCTGAATTAATTTAGAGGTATAGTCTGGGGGTCTGAATTAATTTAAAGGTGTAGTCTAGGGTCTGAATTAAAATGAATTAGGAGGTGTAGTCTGGAGTCTGAATTATATTAGAGGTGTAGTCTGGAGTCTGAATTCATTTAGAGGTGTAGTCTGGGGTCTGAATTATATTAGAGGTGTAGTCTGGAGTCTGGAGTCTGAATTCTTTTAGAGGTGTAGTCTGGAGTCTGAATTCATTAGCAGGTGTAGTCTGGAGTCTGAATTATATTAGAGGTGTAGTCTGGGATCTTAATGAGTTAAGAGGTGTAGTCTGGGGCCTGAATTAATTTCGAGGTGTAGTCTGGGGTCTGAATAAATGTCAAGGTGTAGTCTGGGGTCTGATTTAATTTAGAGGTGTAGTATGGGGTCTGAATTAATTTAGAGGTGTACTATGGGGTCTGGTTTAATTTAGGGGTCTGGTCTGAAATCTGAATTTTCTTTAGGGGTCTTATCTTGTTTAAACAACTTTAGGCCCCAACCTAGGGTCTGAGTTAAAGGGCTTATAACATGAAGCAAAGTTGGTAAAATCAGCACTACATACATATATGTACATATATACCTGTATATAATATGTAACTTACATCTCTGTACTGTTGTCCCACTTTTATTTTCCTTTATGACTGTGTGGTCCGTCACTACACACATAAGATATGCAGTGCACCTCTTATTTCTGATGCATCTGTTCTGACCCCAAATCTACATCTAACTTTGATGTAAAGCGAAAGTTAATGTGAATATAAAATGCAATATTGTCACATTTTGCTGTGAAAATTGTCAGCGCTTTGCTCATTATAAAGCATGATTCCTGGCAGCGACGGCTGGTGAGTGTGGAATTGTTGGCTTCACACTAGACATTTCTTCGGATGATGAATGCTATCAATATGTTCAGTCTTATAGACTATTCTTGTATTTTTTATTGGCTTAAAGGTTATTCAGGATTGGAAAAACATGGCTACTTTCTCTCAGAAACAGAGCCACTTTTGTCCTCTTGTGGCATTACAGCTAAGTTCAATGGACTTGTAATACAGCACACAACCTGTGGACAGGCGTGGTGCTGTTTTTGAAAGACAGCAGTCATGTTTTCCTAATCCTGGATAATTCCTGTTCTCCCGTAGACTGTCTGGGAGGAAAGCGAACTGAACTTTTTGCAAAGTTCAGAATGAGTCCGTAAAGATGGTGGCTGCATATTCTAAAAAAAAGAAAAGAAAAAAAGAGTATGCTAACTTGTCCACCCTCCCCCAGTGTCGCCCTCCAGGTCTCCAGTGTCTTTAGCCGCCTGTACCCGCTTAGCCGATCACTGACTGTGATGGGACAGCACAGCGGCCAGTGATTGGCTCAATGGGCTGTCACTCTTGTCTCGAGAGTGACAGACCGCTCAGCCAATTACTGGCCACAGCCCTGACCTTTCTCAGTCAGACAGTGATTGGCTGAGCAGGGTGTCACTCTCGAGACAAGATCAACAACCTGTTCAGCCAATCACTAAGAATCCTGTCTTAATCATTCAGTGAATGGCTGAGCGGGATTTTGCCATCTGCGGGGAAAACCAGAGACCAAAAAGGAGCTCTAAATACAATAATTTAGCTGTTTCAGTGCTGTTTTTTTTAACCCTTAGAAAACCAGGCCAATTTTCATTTTTGTGCTTTTCTTTTTTCCTCCTCGTGTATATAAGGCCATAGCGTGTCCATTTTTCCACCCAGAGACCCAGATGAATCCTTATTTTTTGCACCACTAATTGTTCTTTGCAATGGCAGATGAAATATTTGCCTAAAATATGCTGTGAAACCAGAAAAAAATGATATGTGTGGTGAAATTGAAAAAACGTTTTGATCATTTTTTATTACAATTTTTCTAGGTTTGATGTGACCAAAAATGCGCAATTTTGCACTTTGGAATTTTTTTGTGCTTATGCTGTTTACCGTGCGAGATCAGTAATGTGATCATTTAATAGTTCAGGCGAAAATGCATACCAAACATGTTTATTTATTTATTTACTTTTATTTATAGGCTATGTTCACACTTCGTATGATACCGGCTGTACCGTGACCCCGGCCGGGTCACAGAACGGCCGGTCTCTGGACGGATCATCTCGACCGGTACTTAAGTACTGGCCAGATGATCTTTCTGGCCGCGGAGCTGCTTACTTCACTGTGTGAACTGCTAGGTCTTTCTGCGGCCAGAATTCACTGAATTCCGGCCGCAGAAAACTGACATGTCAGTTTTTTCTGGTGCCGCATGGGATCCCGGCCGGAGCGTATACGATGTGTGTACGCTCCGGCCGGGATTCCATTGAGAATAAGGCTATGTTCCCCTCCTCAAAATTACGGCCGTAGTTCTGTGGCGAGAACTACGGCCGTAGTTTTACGCAGTGTGAACATAGCCATAAAATGGGTAAAGGGGGTGATTCGAGTGACAGGTGAGTTAACTGTTGTTTTTTTTTATCTTAAACTGCAGGTAACCCCTGCCTGACTGCAGCAGGACTCCAGCGAGTAAACCCTGCTGCGGTTTACTTCTTCTTGAAAGTCAGGGGTAGCCTTATACGCCGGAAAATATAGTATATATATCTTTGTGGTAAAAGATCTAGTATAATTTTATAAATTGTTCATTGAAATCCCTAATCATTCTGTGTTAAGGAGTCCAGTGGGCGCTGTCACTCAATGGACTGGACTCTTAAAGTGACACTGTCACCTTTTTTGCATTCTGACATCTCTACACAGGTGTAAAGGGTAAATTTAGCGGTTTTCATACCTTATTTTATATCATACGTCATGGTGCTTGTTCAAGTAAAAAGTCATCTTTTATCATCTGCAAATTTTGTTAAGTGGGCGGGGCCTCATGGCATTAGCGCCACTTAGCCCCACCCACAACACCACAGTTGGCCCCGCCCCCTCGCCAGCCATTGGAACAGGCTGGCCAAAAGGTCTAGACCCCACCCCCTTTACGTTGGCCAACCAATGGGCGTCAAGGGGGCGGGTGCCATTGTGGGCAGAGCTAAGTGGCGCTAATGCCGCAAGGCCACGCCCACTTAATACAATCTGCAGTTGATAGAAGCACACTTTTTACTTGAACAAACACCATGACTTTAATATGAAATAAGGTATGAAAAACGCTAAATATACCCTTTACACCTGTGTAGAGATGTCAGAATGCACAAAGGGGTCGACAGTGTCACTTTAAGCATGGAAACATCGAAGATTTCAATCAATAAATTATACAGTATCTTTTGCCATTAAGATATATATTAATCCGCTCAGCTTCTTCTGCTCTATAACCTGTATCCTGTACCTGTATCCACCCTCTCCATGGAGCAGGCAGACAGCGGGAATCTGATGCAGAGCGTTCGGGTTCATACAAACCCGAACCTCGGAGGGTTCGGACCATCCCTACTTAAAAGTAATAAAATGTCTCCAATGATCACATAGTAACCTGTAACTGATAAACGTATTTCTTTTGCAGGTAAAATATAAGAGAGACTTTGAAGAAAGTAAAGGACGCGGCTTCAGCATTGTCACGGACACACCGGAGCTACAGAGACTCAAAAAAACCCAAGAGCAGATCAGTAACGTATGTCCAAGTGTCTCCCTCCCTATAGAGTGTGGGGACAACAGCAGTGCGGGTGTGAAGCGTTTGTATTGTTGGTGTGTGTGGTGTGTGGTGTGTGGAGATATAGTATATGAGCCTTTGTGTGTGTAGAAGTGTCAGGTTCAAGTGCAAAAAGAAAAAAAAAAAAATATATATATATATAAAATAAAAATATAAGATGTATCCTCCAATAACCTGGCATAACTTGGCAATGCTCATGGAAACTGTATTGGTGTCTATAATGGTTGGCTATAATAGGTGATTCGAGGATGCCTGACCACAACGTTTTAGGATCCTGAAAGAAGAAAACCACTTCAAAACAGGTGATTTTTAAATTTTTTAAAATTATTAATCTACTTTCAAATGTCATGGAGTTAAATACAATCAACAACAACAACACTTTGATATGTTATAGCAATTTGTCAAAAGTTTGACTGGTTGGGGGGTCTGGGTGTTCAGGTGGGTGTTGCTAAAGAAAATTTAAGTGCTTGTTCTCTCTTGTCTGCGCACTACGTTTTTTTTTTTTCATTGCTGCGGCCAGGGAGTACGCCAGGGAGAAGGTGCAGATTCTTCCCTTCTCCCTGGCGTATGCCTGCCGTATCCCTCGCTTGTCTGATGGGCAGGTGGGGGTGGGGCAAGGTTAGGAGGAGGGGCTCCCCCCCCCTACCTGATTCCCCGTGATTTATGTCTGGTGCAGAATTCTGTAGAATTCTATGGCTGGTGCAGATTGGGCCGGATTCTCTAAGAGATGTGCGCCGGCAGGGCAATCGGGGCGAGGCCTGATTTGAGACCAGCGCACTAGTAAATCCATACCTACCTGACTAAGATCATCTTGGTCCCAAAGACAGAGAGCAGGGAGAGAAGCACTTCGCCACACTTTTCTCTCCCCTGTTGTTCTATTGATCGGTCAGAGCAGAACTTTTCACATGTCTCTAAGACACAGTAAAACCCTCTCAAGTACACAATAAACTCCACCAGCCAGGTATCCTAATGTATAAGGTTAGTATTAGTATAAGCCCTGATCTGCTCTCTTTGATACTCAGAGAACTTTATAGGTTTAGGCTATGTTCACACAATGTATCTTTTCGTAAAAGAATGGCCGTTGTTGCAATCGGCAACAACGGCCTTACTTTTAACAAAAAGATACGTTGCCTTGTCTTCTATGGAATCCCGGCCGGAGCGTATACACATAGTATATGCTTCGGCTGGGATCTCTCTGTCAGTGCACACTGTGGAGCGAGCGGCTCTGGATGCTCGCTCCATAGTGTGCAGTGGGGAATTCTGATGAGGGCGCACGGATTCGCCCGCATCAGAACTCTGCGGCTGCGACTGCAGTATCAACTGGGATGATCTTTTCAAAGACCGGCCGTTCCGTGACCCGGCCGGGTCACAGAACAGCCGGTCTCTTATGCAATGTGAACATAGCCTTATTTTGTAACTCCATGTGCCTTGATTTTATACAACAGTATGAAAAGTTTTTGTGCCGTGTTCCATCAAACATCATATTACGCAGATATTCTGGCCTAGATGCTGAAATGTTCCTCTCGTCTTTCGGTTTGGACAACTATGCACTTTTCCTGTTTTTGTAACCTAAGTAAGTCCGTCCACTTTACAGAGGCTGAGAGCTATTTCTGATCTCATATGCTGAGTAGTAAAAAGGGATCCTGACATCTATGCAAAAGCAAAACCTGTTTGTTATCCATGCCATCAACATATATCCCAAGAACCTATATTCTTTAACCCTTTGCCTACGCAGCCTCTTTTGGCCTTAATGCCCGGGGCCTATTTTTCAAATCTGACCTGTGTCTCTTTATATAGATATAACTCTGCGATTCTTTTAACTATCGCGGTTATTCTGAGATTGTTTTCCGCGACATATTCCTCTTTATGTTTGTGGTATACTTTGGTTGATACACTCAGTAGTTTTTGTAAAAAAAAGAACATTCGCGCAAAAATTTGAAAATTTCTGTATGCTCAAAATTCTCTTTTCCTAAGAAAAATAGTCATGCCACAAAAACTTATTATTACTGCAACATCTACAACATGTCTGCTTCATGGTGACGTCATTTGTTAAACGTCCTTTTACTTTTTAGGATGTTAGAGGGCTTCGAAATTTTGCAGCGATTTTTCAAATTTTCAGGAAAATTTCAAATTCGGATTTTATTAGGGACCAATGCAGTTCTGAAGTGGATTTGTGGGGCCTGAATGTTAGTTACCCCCATAAATCCCTCCACTGTAAAAACTGCACCCCTCAAAGTATTTAAAGTAACATTTCATAAGTTTATTAACCCTTTAGGTGTTTGGGAGAAATTTAACATTTTCATTTTTTTGGCAGATATTCCATTTGAATCCCTTTTTTTTCTCTAACACAGCAAATACTTACTAAGAAATGGAACTTAATATTTATTCCCCTTATACCAATGTTTCTAGAAATCCCCCATATGTGGCCGCAGTGCGTCACCTGACTCAACCACAGGACGCAGACATGACCGAGGCCTGGAGAATTTTAAAATCTTTAGAATGCAACATTGGGGGAGATTCATTAAAACTAATTCAAGGGAAAAATGGAGCGATTGGTCTTCAAAACCAATGAGGGTGCTGAGATCTGAAATCTGACTGATTCTTATTGGAAATTAGTTGAGGAGTCACTGTCATGAAAAATAACTTCTTATTGATCACAAGGGGTTTCACTCCTGAGACCTGCTGTGATATAGCCGGGCCCCGGACATATCTCTGTTACAGCCAATTAAGTCAATGTAAGTCTATGAGACTTGTCAGAATAGGTGGCTGGCTGGGGATTGGATCACGTAAATGACTTGGACTTTCGTAAATGTCCCCCTCTATGTATGGGAGTCTCCCAACACCTGTGTAAGGTGTAGAATAAATCCACAATCAACAATCCAAGGGTAGGAAGCCAGCTGGTCATATAACAATGAAGTATACAGGTATCACCAATCTGGAAAATTATATGTATTGTCTCTATGGTCACAACATCTCAACCCCCTGTTGAACTTGAATCTCCATAGATCTTTATTGTGATCTGAGATTGGTTCAGTATTACAAGTTATTTCCATCATTTGAAGCATTATGCCTAAAATATCCCAAATTATATTTCCAGATTATGCGATATTTTAATATGACTCTATATATTGGCACTTGCAGCCTTCCATGGAGCCTTCCAAACTTGTGTGAAAAGGACTGAGGTGCAAATGATGATGATGTAGCTTAATTCACACATGTGGCCTACATATGGCTATCCTATGGCCAGACTCATGCATTTCCTGAATAAGCAGATGTCTGGACAATCATTGTGCTAATATGGAATCTACGGTTGGCCATAGAGGTTTAATTGTAAATGGTGCTGGGTACTGTTGAGCGAACTAACCAAACTGTTTGGCTTAAAGGGGTACTCCAGCAAAAAGCTTTTTCCCAGTAATTGAAACACATTACAAAGTTATATAACTTTGTAATATGCTTCAATTACCTATCTGCGGCCCTTCCCTATATTTCCCCCCCTCAACCCCCCACCAGGAAGTGAAGTAAACTCATTCTTACCTAATGACTTTTGACCCCAGGTAGCCATTTTGTGACAATGACATCATCAAGACGGAGGCGGATCTAAGCCCTGTTAGGCCAATCTCCCTTGCTCTGATTGGCTGAGCAAGCTGTAAGCCATCTAACAGTTTTACAGAATCAGTTAGACATCACAGGAGACAAAGTGCATCATGGGAAAAACCCCAAACCAGGAAGTGAAGAGAAAATGAAGCCACCAACTGGAGCTTCAGGGACCTGCAAACAGGAGGAAATTGAAACGGAGACAGACTCCGGATTGATGGTAAATGTAAAAACTATGTTTGATTTGATTGATTGATTGATTAAACATTGTTGTTCACACAATGTTTGCTACGGTCATCGAAATAACCATCATGTCAATTATTTCCGGCCGTTGTCAATACACTTCAATGCAATTTTAATTTACAACAATGGCTGATGTTTGATACTCAAAACAATGACCGTTGTTGTGAGTGCTACATAATGTCCGTTGTTTATACAGTGTGTGTACATAGCCTCAAAGTGTACCTTTCACAACGGCCCGCTTCCAGATCAGCAGCGAGTTCCTCTGTTAATCTGGAAATTTAGTTCTCTATGGATATATGGATACAGAAACGCAATGAGACCATAGGCTTGACCCCATTGGGTCCAATACTGCATTACATTATTATTGCATGTCTGTATCCACGGAGACCAGACATCTGGATTAACAGAGGAACTCACTGCTAATCCGGAAGTGAAAGGTACACTTTAAGGAATCAAAATCTAATGAATGTTAACATTACCTGTATGATGCCTTACAATTCCATATACATATCACTATAAAGAAGACAAGTGCCCTAGACGATCGATCTGTTCTGGAGCAGATGACTGAAGGCCGTACTTCTGAAATGGTGGAATGGTTGAGTAGACACGACTGTATTGAGATGGAGAACAGGACGTGCAGAGCGTCAGGATCCAGCACCAGGGAATCTCGGCAGGTTAGTACATTTTTTTTTTTCAAACCACCTTTAAGAGTAGTAATTCAGAAGATAATCAGATAAGTACATTACCTTGTGGTCTCCTCAAGGCGAAGCAGAATTCAATACAATCCTCTGCTATACAAGACACTGTATTTCTGTGGCTTCTTTAAAAGGGTACTCCGGAGAAAATCTTTTTATTTTAAATCAACTGGTTTCAGAAAGCTATATAGGTTTGTAATTTACTTCTATTTAAAAATCCCCAGTCTTTTAGTACTTATCAGCTGCTGTATGTCCTGTAGGAAGTGGTGTATTCTTTCCAGTCTGACACAGTGCTCTCTGCTGCCACCTCTGTCCATGTCAGGTACAGTCCAGAGGAGGAGAGGTTTTCTATGAGAATTTGCTACTGCTCTGGACAGTTCCTGACATGGACAGAGGTGACAGCAGAGAGCACTGTGTCAAACCGGAAAGAATACACCACTTCCTGCAGGACATATAGCAGCTGATAAGTATTGGCAGAGTGGAGATTTTTAAATAGAAGTACATTACAAAGCTATATAACTTTCAGACACCAATTGATTTGAAAGAAAAACATTTTTCCTAGAGCACCCCTTTAAGGTTCCTCCTAGTTGGGAAAAAAATACATCTGGATAATATAGTAAATAATAACAATAATAATAATAATAATAATAATAATAATACAGGAAATAATTTAATAGGGCAAATTTAACAGGAATCTGATATTCTTATGGCAGCCAATGGGATATAAGGGTGTTTTGTGCAGTAAACACTAAAGGCTTTGACTGCAATTGAAATAGATCCTGATTAAATATTCCGCCACTCGATCTGCAATACCTCCTGACAATTTCTTGGTCCTTTCGAGTATTGATGAAAGGTACAATGTAAAAAGCTGTAAGCTCAAGATTAAGAGAGACAATTCTCAGTGTCTTGCAGAAACAGAATTACCGCTTCCAACATCCAGTAGCTCTGTCTTCATTACAGCCCCTTCTTCTTCATCTTCTTGTTCCAGCAGAGACATCCGAAAGCAAGTCTAAGTGGAAAGGCAAGGACTGAAAGGAAATAATTGTCCCCTTCCTCCCGTGATATGGCCAAACTCAAAGGGGACACCTGGCAAGGTTTACGTGGTAAGGAAATGAGATCTACTTGAGAAATTCAGTCGATGGTTTCCAGGGGAATGTTGCTGTTGAAAGCAAACTCTCTTGAGCTAAATGGGCCTATTGTCCCGGGGACGTCCTTTATGCACTCCCAGTAGCTCTGTTGAATTTTAAGATGCGGTGTCTTATTTTCTCAATCTGGCAAACAGTGGATTTGAAAGGCTTCAATTGTGTCATTTGCACTTTGTATGTTTCTCTTGTTGCGGTGGTGGATAAAATGGGACCGGCAAAAAGCAGTGGTGTGCCGAAGTACCATCATTACAATTACAATGATGATACTTCATTTCAAGATCATTTAGTTGATACTTATCTTAAAGTGTACCCACTATCTAGACAACATATGAAGAGGGTGAGACCACCCCCTGGCAAATATACAGAATCGCCACAGCCAGGGGATGCAGTAGTAAAAGAAAGGCAGCAACATCGGCAAGGTGTAAAAAAAAGTTAAAGCTTTAGTTCCTCGTTTACAATCAAGAGTCATGCCGGGATTGTTGTCAAAGGAATGGATGACAACCACATTTTTTCACTAGAAATCTCATACGCGACGTAACATAAGGACATATGTTTTTCCAGATTGGAAAATTATGGAATGACTCACATAGTAGTTTACATTTCTAAGAACAAATACTAGCAAAAGTATAAAGTATAAAAGAAAAAGGAAAAGTGCTAAAAGAGCTGTGGACTTGGCAGTCTGAAAGGAAGCAAGAGAGTTTACAATGGAAACAATGGAAGATGCGGATCCAACATGGAGTGGAACGTAGCAAAAGATGTTGGTTGTTCCCAGTCAGCTTTGTGTTAGTAGAAATAATATGGTAAGGATAGAAAAGCAAAACATAGGATTAGATCGAGGAAGATGTTAAAGCTTTAGAATGGGAACTGTAAAGCAATAAAGACACGCTTCACTTCCCGCTGTCCATTGGTCAAGCTGCCCTAAAGACTTATACCAAATGCACTAGCACGCTCTTCTCCTGGTTTAGTCTCCTGATTGCTGGGGTCTCAGTAGTGAGATCCCCAATAATCAAAACTATTGATATGTCCCCGTGTTTTTTTCTAACCGACAGGACCCATTTAAATATAGAAAAGCCAAACAAAAGCTAGCAGCACTGACAGCTAATCATAGAGTGTGGAGCATTGGATGAAAGTGGTAATAAGTGATGAGTCAAGAATCTCCAATGCCCAAGGCGATGGTGCCGAAAAATGAAATTCTCCGCTCATATGGGGTTGTTTCAGGTAAAGGACCAGGGGAGATTTCATTATTTACCACGGGTATCAGCGCACAGATGCATTGATTTTGAACACATTTCTCATCAATAGAATATAGATTTTGTGATATCAATTTCCGGGATGATAATGCATTGTGTCATAGACCAAAGAGTTTGAAAATTTTATTAACTCTGATTAGGTAAGATGGAATGCTTTATTATTAGTGAGGTCCGAGGCTCTGAGTTATGGGTATGTGCACACTGAGGAATTCTCGAGGAATTGTAGAGGAACGTTTTTTGCTTGAAATTCCTGGCCTATTCAGCTCTGGCAGAAAAGGAGCAGAAATTGAGCAGAATTCAAGCAGAATTTGAGCAGAATGCAAGCAGAATTCAAGCAGAATGCAAGCAGAATTTTTGCCCCCATTGACTTCTATAGGATTCCTCTAGAAAAATCTGCCCAAAGAATTGACATGTCAATTCTTTGGACAGAAAGCAGATTTGCGGCAAAAATTTCTGCTCTGAAATTCTGCAGTGTGAACAACAGAGTGGAAATCCCAGTAAACACAATGGGACATTGCCCTGTTCATATTTAACGGGAGGAATGTCAAGCTGAAATAAGAGCAGATTCTTCTTTAATTCCTCACCTTTTCCTGTTAAAAAGATCCATAGGAGCTCACACAGACAGGACAACACGTTTTGTCCCCATGCACGCTTAGAGGGGAAATCCAGGTAGAGGTAAAAAAAAAAAAAAAAGAATCTTCTGCAGAAGCAAATAGCATTGCTTACTCATCTATCCCAGTTTTGAAACTACCAAAAATCCATTTGTTTGGGGTTGCTCTGTATTGTGTGACTCATGGTTGTGCAGTTGTACACTGTACTACAGGTTCCAGAATGCATTGCTTTCCCTCAGCTGTTCATCACATTCCTCCACCCTGCACATTCCCTGCCCATATCAGTTGCAGAACTTTTAGGCTGTGTTCACACATTAATATGCAAAAGAGGAGTCCGTGGAGCCTCATCATAGAGTCTCAAAATACAGGACTAGCCAGATATCCCTCTGGGAAGGACCCAGCCAAGGGGTAGCTCCTGTAAGGAAACCACCAAGTTAAATGGCCCTATAAGTCAATGTAATGACAAGGGAAAAACGAAGGCCAGGTATCCATCCACAGACAGCTGTTTCGGGGTGTTGCCCCTCATCAGTGTGTTCACACATTGCAGTTTCATTGTGTTACAGAATTAATTGCAGTTACCTGTGTGGCAGAACCGTATAGATATGGTAATACATTATATAGACACATCTATATAACTTTTAATGTACTTTAAAGCGTAACTGTCATTTCAGGGTCATTTTTCTGAAAACATTAAATATCAATAGTACAAGCGATTTTAAGAAACGTTGTAATAGGTTTTATAAACCAAAAGAGTTTTCTTCTGTACTGAAAAAGCAATCTCCCAGCCTCCCCCCTCACATCAGAAGCAGCAGGATTTCTGTCTCCATTATGTGGCTATGGAGAAGGGAGGGGCTGTTAGGAGTGACTGAGCACGGAGCAGTCCTGCACAGCACAACACCCTGCAATCTTCTCTCAGTAAGTTCATAGATAAGCACTGACCTTTCTGACACCTGAATTTAGCGTTTTAGGTGTTCAGAGAGTCTACAAACAGCTGACCTTCATGTCACCTCTTCCTGCTCCCTCGGCCCCTCCCCCCTTCATAGGCTTACAATGGAGAGAGCAGAGCCCGTCTTCACTGGCTTCTCTGTAATGAAGACGTGTTTGCCTGATAATGCACAGATAAGAATTCAGGGGGGAGGCTGGGAGATTGCTTCTTGAGTACAGAAGGAGGCTTTTTTGGCTGATGAAACCTATTACAGAGTTTCTTAAAATCGCGTATACTACTGATTTCTGCAATAAAAAAAAACACATGACAGTTACGCTTTAAATTTAAAGCGTAACTGTCATGTTTTTTTTTATTGCAGAAATCAGTAGTATAAGCGATTTTAAGAAACTCTGTAATAGGTTTCATCAGCCAAAAAAGCCTCCTTCTGTACTCAAGAAGCAATCTCCCAGCCTCCCCCCCTGACTTCTTATCTGTGCATTATCAGGCAAACACGTCTTCATTACAGAGAAGCCAGTGAAGACGGGCTCTGCTCTCTCCATTCTATCCTTATGGAGGGGGGAGGGGCTGAGGGAGATGAGGGAGCAGGAAGAGGTGACATGAAGGTCAGCTGTTTCTAGACTCTGTGGGCAGCTAAACCGCAGGATTCTGGGGTCAGAAAGGTCAGTGCTTATCTATGAACTTACTGAGAGAAGATTGCAGGGTGTTGTGCTCTGCAGGACTGCTCCGTGCTCAGTCACTCCTAACAGCCCCTCCCCTCTCCATAGCCACATAATGGAGACAGAAATCCTGCTGCTTCTGATGTGAGGGGGGAGGCTGGGAGATTGCTTTTTCAGTCCAGAAGGAAACTCTTTTAGTACATAAAACCTATTACAGAGTTTCTTAAAATCGCTTGTACTGTTGATATTTAATGTTTTTCTTTTCCCAGAGGGGGCGCTGTCAGGAATAGAACACTTTCCTTTAGATTTCCCAGCAGATTGCAGCTAATCGCTGGTGGTCCTAAAGCATACAATGATATCAGCAATGATATCCAGGAATACATTCTATCATTCAGCCCTAACGCCAACAATCTGTTATAAACAGTCAGGAATTACTTTTCTTGAGCTGAATCCTCTAACACATTGCAATGTGACAAGTTAAAATATAGTTAAATGAGCTATTTGCAGATATTACACCTAGTGCCAAGTTGGATAGGAGGAACAGCTTTTCCCTCGGGCTGACTGATAATATATTTAGAAGAGCTTCTATTGGTTTTGAACACTTTTCAATCTGCCTGGAGAAATGTACAGATCATTGAATTATTGAGCAAGTGCAAACAGGCCTAAGGTGATCTTATTGTCCATATGCGGCCTGGTGTCTTATGCCTCTAATATATAATGCATGTCATCATTTACAGAGGGTCTGGCATATATATATATATATATATATATATATATATATATATATCTTTATTATATTACTACTTAGGATACTCATAGTAAAGATGTATTCCGGAGACTCATTTCTTTTTCTAATACATTGCTTTTATACTTTACTTTGTAATATAACTTCATTAAAATGTATACTTTGTACATATATACAGGGTGGTCCAAAAGTAGGAGGACAGTATGTGTAATAGGGTTATGAAGGGGGAGATTTATCAAACATGGTGTAAAGTGAAACCGGCTCAGTCGTCCCTAGCAACCAATCAGATTCCACCTTTGATTCCTAACAGACTCTTTGAAAAATGAAAGGTGGAATCTGATTGGTTGCTAGGGACGACTGAGCCAGTTTCACTTTACACCATGTCTGATAAATCTCCCCCTTCATAACCCTATTATACATACTGTCCTCCTACTTTTGGATGAGTGGGTGTCAGACCCCTGGGATCCCACCAAACTATAGAAATTGCTGACAGTGTTAGATGCTGTTAGGGTAAGGAGACACATGGTACCTTTCATATATCTGTCTGTGCTTCCATTATGTAGAAAAATGCTTTATTCTCTAGTGCAAAGTGTCAAGTTCAATGGGAAGTGTATCTTAAAGGGTTTGTCTAGTTTTCAGGCTCCTTATCTATTAGCCACAGTGTAATGCTTTACTTCCCCTTTGGTGGCGCTGCAGAGACAGAGAACACTTACTATTAGATTTCTCTACAGATTACAGCTGATCACTGGTCCCAGAATAAACTTGTGATACATTTATTGTCAAGGGGCCCTTTAAATAACCATGCTGTCAATGCCTGGGCTTAATATAGAGGATGTGAAAATGAGCAATTTATTGTCAGATTAGTCTAAGGTCTCATGCACAAACCCACAGTATACGGCCCCTCAACAGTCTGTGGGGCTGTACTGTATGACTATATACCGACAGCATCATAGAGTTACACTATCTCTGTAATACGGAGCTGTATACTGTGCTACAGGAAGCAAAAGCAGATGTATATGTGAGAAATAAAAAGCACCATACAGGATGCCTTGTATTCCCTTCTATAAGGTTGTGTCATCTGGACTGACAAATACCTTGTGGAAACCCCATGAAGATGCTGAATATTTCCCATCTCAAGTCAGACAGTGGACATGTGAATGACACGAGAATTTATCGGTGCAGAATCCATGAAACGCTTCAAGGACCTGTTCATGATGCTTACTGAAATTGTATTGATTAACCCTCGCCTCTACCCTCAGGTCTCTTCACTCAATGAATAAAGTTGAGATTAGCTTAGAAAATCAGTTCCGAGGGAGGGCTGAGATTGAAACATAACAATTTACATGGAGTATGAACCCCAGCTGTATCTAGGTACGAGGGCCCTGGTGTGACAGCTACTTCTTCACTGGATAAGCTCTATATGGTGACATACTGAGCCCCTGTCCATACTGCAGACCTGTGTGAGCACATGCAGACCTGTGTGAGTCAATTTATATATAAGTATTTATTCTTCTTTAATGGTGCGTTCATACCTACAAGATCTGCAGCTGATTTTCTGCAGCAGATTTCATTTAAATAACTGAACACAGCATCAAATCTGCTGCAGATCTGCTGCAGATCCTGTAGGTGTGAACGCACCCTAAAGGGGTTATCTGGGGAGTACAAAAAGTCCTGACTAGAGATGAGTGAACCTCGAGTATGCTCGAGTCGATCCGAACCCGAACTTTCGGGATTTGATTAGCATTGGCTGCTGAAGTTGGATAAAGCCCTAAGGCTATGTGGAAAACACGGATGTAGTCATTGGCTGTATCCATTATTTCCAGACAACCTTAGAGCTTTATCCAAGTTCAGCAGCCCCAGCTCATCAAATACCGAAAGTTCGGGTTCGGATCGACTCAAACCCGAACCCGGTTCGCTCATCTCTAGTCCTGACGTAACTGGGGTGGGTGCATTTCAGGAGCATTCTGTGCAGACTATATTTTCGTAAAATCACAGCTGTTGTATACCAGCCGTGATTATTATGAAAATATACGTTACCTCTCCGTCTATGGGATCCCGGCCGTAGCTTATACACATGATATACGCTCCGGCCGGGATCCCTAGCGGCGCTGCAAACAACTGACATGTCAGTTTTCTGCGGCTGCTATTCAGTGAATAGTGGCCGCAGAAGACCCTGTCGTGCACACTATGGAGCAAGCAGCTCCGGCCATACGCTCCATAGTGTGCTATGGGGAGTTCTAATGCGGGCGCGCACGGATGTGCCCACATCAGAACCCTGCGGCCGAAAAGATCATCCGGCCGGTACTGCAGTAGCGCCCGGGATGATCTTTTCAGAGACTGGCCGTTCCGTGACCTGGCCGGGTCACGGAACGGCCGGTCTAAAACATGGTCTGCACATAGCCTAATGTTGCGTGAACTTCATGAAAGGGTTTGGGTTAGGCAACTTCTTGGAACCTGAACACTTGCCATTTGCTTTTCTTCTCTTCTACCTGCTTACGACAGGTCAAAGAAAAGAGTAGCGATAAACTGAAAGGAGCCATACTGGGAGCAGTGGGGGAACAGGGGTAGATAAGTATAACTTTTTTTTTCTCCAGAGCCCCATCATTATATCACATTTTTGGAGACACCGGAACACCCTGTTAACCCTTGAGTTAAGAGAGTGCAGAGAGTGCGTAGAGTGGATACAACCCCTTGATGAGTCATTGTATTCTCCCCAATAAATAATGCTTATTGCGAGAACGGGAGAAGTGATGAAGAATAGCTTTGTGTGCCCAACTAAAACCAGGGGTACAGAATGGGCCCATAATATGGCCCCGAACAAATTATACACCTAAAACATGACCTAAAGTTCACAATTGGACATCACTAGGCCATCGCTTTGTACGGAATTTATAGTCTTGGTATTTGGTTGGTGATTGGGTGACTCAGATGAACTCCTTGATGCTATATAATTCTATATAATGCCATGCCCATTTATATGTAATTCCTGAATTATTCCTCACCAAACACCAGTTATTTATAGCTCGCTTGTAAATCGCAGCAATGTGACATAAAGCCCGGGCCATTACCTCACTCTTGGCAGTATTTGTCTCCAGCTCTCGTCGTGCGTCGTACCTGCTGACTTGGAATGACCTCCGCCTCGTACGCTCCAAATTGGTTACAGTCGCTGTTTAGATTAGGGCTGCTGTAGGCAATCAAAAACCCAGCAGGCTTCACAATGGGGCGAGCGCTCCTCCACCCCCCAGAAACCAGCAGGCCAGCTTAGGATAAGGCAGCGCACATACTTGTAGAGAGGTTATAAATTTAGGAGTTTATTTTACACCAATGTGTCATTGCTCTTTTCGTAGGATAGAAAGATGATTTGTGATTTTCTTTAGTGGTTATGAATGTGGGCCCCTGTCTACTTTGGCCATAGAGGACAGCGAATGACATTGTATTAAAACCAGTTTTGCTTTTTGGCCACTTTGGAGTTTCATTTTAGTGCCTAGATGTTCCATTGCGATAAACTAGATTGTAAAAATCCAGTTCACATGATGTGGCTGGAAACTTTGGAGAAAATGGCAACGTAAAAAGGTGCATAAAAATCTATAGAGGCCAGTTTGGCAAGATTTTGGTGATAGCCATTAAGAGATGAACGCAATTCAAGCATGCTTGAGTCTGTTCGCTTGGCATTTGATTACTGGTGGCTGAAGAAGTTGGAAGCAGCCTAGAGAGTCCTAAAAAACATGGAAACAGCCTTTGGCAGTATCCATGTTTTCCCAAACTCCCTAGGCCGCATCCAACTTCTTCAGCCACCAGTAATTAAATGCCGCGCTCGAGGTTTGCTCATCTCTAGTGGTCACCTCCTGACCAAAAAGTCACCTTCAGCAGAAATATGTCTCATGTGTACAGGGGCCTGTAGACTCTCTTTGAAGGATGTTACCATTAGCTACCTGTATTCTGTTATGTTCAGAAGGAGGAGGCATCATTTGTATAATATTGGATGCATGTACCAAGATCCAAAGCTCTTGGTGGTTGAGGGTGGGAACACTTGCATCCGTACCCAGTTAGGGTCCTATTACACGGGCCGGTGGCGGCCTGATCAATATTATGAACGAGCAACGATCTACTAGATTGGTGCTTGTTTTCTTGGCCTATTACACGGCCAGATAATTTCTTAGCAAGGGCTGCATGGACATCGTTAGCGGTGTCCGTGCATCCCTTGCCCAAATAGTTAATACATTACCTGTCAACATTCCCAGTGTTCTTCTGCGCTCTGCCTCCTCCCCAGTTCTGCCGCCGCAGCTTCAGAAGCTCTGAAGCTGCAGCGGCAGAACCAGGGTGGAAGCGGAGCGCGGAGCGCAGGCAACACTGGGAACGTTGACAGGTAATGTATTAACTACTTGTTCATTCATCAGTTCTCGGCCGCACATTACATCACTATTACACACAGCGATGTGTGGTTGGCAGCCACACAATGATTTTAGGTCTGGACCTAAAGAAACGATCAGCCGAGGACATTTCGAGACGATTTGGACGATTATTGCTCCCTGTAAAAGGCCCTTACTGGTTGCGATTCTGAATATTAGAGAACTCTGACTTCTTCTGCCTCCTCTATTCAGGATAATAACCTCTTGGTCAGAGGGGAGAGCGGTTAGAAAGAGTGAATATTTGCTACCGACAGGTTACAGCTGATCACTAATGATCTTTAGTAGAGATGAGCTCAATTCGAGCATGCTCCAGTCCGATCATGCAGCTTTGGAATAACAGTGGCTGAAGAAGTTGGATGCAGCCTTAGGGAGTCCTGGAGAACATGGATACCACCTATGCCCTTTGGCTGTATCCATGTTTTCCAGGACTTCTTAGGGCTGCATCCAACTTCTTCAGTAATCAAATGCTGAATGATCAAGCGAGCATGGTGGAGGTGCGCTCATCTCTAACCTTTAGGCAAACATAGAAGTAGGGACCTTAGCAAGAAGAAGAAGCAGATTGCGATTCTATTTTTGGACGACTCCTTTAAGCGCTGTGAGATACTAATACAGATAGGGTTGTGTGAATAGATACAGACTGCGGCTTTAAGCTGATTTTCTCAAAATGTTCAGTCTAAGCGGAGAGATTATTTACCATATTAAATATTAACCTGCCCTGAACTGCCGGCTGCACAGGGGATGACGAATTCACCGCTCAAGTATTTTTCTGCAGAGCGTGCTTCATCCGAGCGCGCCCTGTGATGTGTGCCATACCAAGCTTATCTGGGAGCACGCCGCTCAAGTCCGTCTTATCATCCATGCATGGTTTCATGCCTGATCAAATACTTTCCTGAGAAGTTCATCCCCAATGCTCTATATATCCTTACAACATGGCCGCAATGGATAACACAGATTATTTTCTAAAACACGTATAAATTTTCCATTGACATAGTGATGTCAGAACCGTACCATTATACAGAGATGAGCAATAGTATATAGGTCCTAGATAAGCACTTATGCTGACTTGTATTTGTCTTACTTAAAAGGGGTTATGCAGGCTTAGAAAAACATGGCTGCTTTCTTCTAGAAAGCTCCATTAAAGTGAATGGAGCTGAGATGTAATACCACACACAACCTGATGACAGTGGTGGCGCTGTTTTTGCAAAAAAGTAGCTGTGCTTTTTTTAAATCCTGGATCACCCCTTTAACTCTACTTACTACATCATGGTTTGGAGAATATTAACACTTCATGGTGGAATATTGTGGCCTGGGGATCACGTGGGTAGGCAGCTTTGCCCATGAGATGCCCATGAGAACCTGACTGTGACTGATGGTTGGGTCCAAGTGCAGCAGTTCTGATCAGAAATAACTTAGAATCCAGCTATTTAACCTCTTAGATGCCTCTATCAGTGTGAACGCAGCATCTAAGAGGTTGGACAGAAGAACTGTTACACCAGTATAACTACAGCATGGATTCCCATTAAGACCAATGGAATGAAGAATGAAGATTAGAAATGTCATTGGATTCCATGTACTAAATTTTATGAACATAGCCATAGGCCCTGCCAGATGCCTGGTAGTGGTGTGCTTGCTGACAGCTATAATAAACTGCAATACAGAAGTATATACTAAGAGATCACATCAGACTTTTATTTTTTGTGCAGCTGTGAAGATGCTCCTGAATAATCATAGTGCATGTGACAATTTAAAGGGATTATCCAGGACTAGAAAAACATTTTTTTTTTTTTTTTTTCTAAAATGGCACTACTCCTGTTCCCAGGTTGTGTGTGGTATTGCAACTCACATCCATTCTTTTTTTTTCAGGAACTGAGCTGCAATACCACGCCCAAACTGAGGACAGGGGTGGCACTGTTTTTGATAGAAAGCAGCTACAGGTATTCTGTTCCTGGATAATCCCTTTAATAAATCAGGTGAGTGTAAAATACTCTAAGGATAGATCAGATGTCAGAAACACAGCTATGATAAATTCTCCTAGTTGTGTCCAGAGGTCAGGCTAAAATAGAAACAGCAGTGTTATCAAGCAGATAAGGAGCAGTTTGCATAATGCAACTGATGAAACACTTTAAAGTACACGTCTTTCCTGGAATTGTTCAAGTCCTGTAGAGATGACTATAGAAAAACATAAAAACGTAATAAAACATTGCATTTTGAAAAAATACAAAAAGGCCACAAATGCAAAAAAAATGCGTAAAATAAAAACACTGCCCAGAGCAGCCAATCACAGCGCTGCTTTTATTTTTGAAGATTAGAATATAAAATAAAATCTATGCTGTGACTGGCTGTAACAAGGTTTATCTTATAGACAGTTGCCACCATGTATAGACAGTCCAAAACCTTGATTTAGAGTTAAAAGTAACTTCTGGCAGTGATGTTTGCGACTGAAAAATGCTAAAAAAAAAAAAAAAACCTGCATGGCTTTGTTAGATGAAGAACAAACTGATTTAACAGACAGGCTACAGGTACAGAGCCCAGTCTTTCCTAAGCTCCTTCTCCCCCACATAGCATATGCTAAGCTCCAGCCTCTGTTCTGTCCTGATGTAGCTGTTACTAGAGACAGATCTCTCCTAGAAACAGGCAGTGAACAGCAAGTAGCAGGGAAAGGAGACACCTAGTGACTAAAGCTATAGAGCTGTTTTACTAGGTTAATGAAGTGATTTCCAAAAATTTTAAGGCATTACACCTGTCACATGGGCAAAATTTAAATCGACAGTGACCATTTAAGAAATTTAAACAATTTTCATATAACTGACTATTTAGTCAGTATTTTTAGCCACATCAAAGAGTAGAATTGCTATATAAAAAGATCTGCACTTTTTTTTTGGACCCACTCCAGTTTATGGCTAAAATACAAATAAGTGTGAACCTAATCAGATGAGAAAGTATGAATTAGGCAACTTTTTATATTATTATTATACTTTATTTTTATTTTTTTAAGTACATCCATCCCATCAGTATACTTTCAGTTTTTTAGCTTTTATGCTACTGGGAAGGACTGTTTATGTAACACAGAGGTGTTATTGAGATCCTTGCGGCATGAAAGTACATTGTATTCAGCCATCTAAATATATATTATCACGGGCTGGCTACATTGTTACTAACGGCCACTTGAGCTATTCTCTATCAGGAAAACTCTGAGATAAGAGGCCTGTAGCACCATATACGGGTGAGCCCTCGATAACTTTAGCACAGCTAAGGAGACACCATCTTCAGTCCGCTTCATTGTCTCGCCTCTCACACAAGACGCTGACTTGGACTTTCTTGCTTTACAGGCTTAGATACAATTCTTCACCATCCATAAAGATGAAGATTCCCATCATCATTGACTCTACAGTGGATGACAGTGACGAGGAGGAAAAGGTAAAAATCTCTTCAAGTTTCTAAAAGATTCTGGGCACTTCCGTTTGTCAATAAGACTAAATGGTGTTTTTGATTTTAGGTTTTTCCCAATCCGGTATTGGAAGACAGAAATGTTGAATTTGCCAAAAAATGTACCGAATTTATCAGTGATGTAAGTGGAGGAGCTCCATGTTTTCTTGTGTCTTGTGTATTTGCTGTCTTTGTGGCTATGTTGATATTTAGGATAAACATACGACATGGATCTGACTTTAAGAGCAGGGATATAGCTAAAGAAGGTGCAAAGGTGACATTATTACTGGGTCCAAGTGCTTTAAGGAACCCTTTATGGACACCAGGATTATAAATAGCACATGGTATATAGGCAGCCCTGATACCGATTTTGCATTGTGACCCAAGTGCTTCAGATTATAATATAATATAATTGAACTTAAAGGGGTATTCCTATCTCAGGCTATGGTCACACGTAGTATGAGACCGGCCGTTCTGTGACCCGGCTGAGTCACGGAACGGCCGGTCTCAGAAAAGATCATCCCGGCCGGTACTGCAGTACCGGCCAGATGATCTTTAGCACCGCAGCACACGGATGCGCCGGCATCAGAATTTCCCACAGCACACTCCATTGTGAGCACTAAATAGCGGCCGCAGAAAACTGACGTTTTCTACAGCGCCGCTAGGGATCCCCACCGGAGTGTATACTATGGGGGACATTTATGAAATGTCTGCCCAAGGTGTACGTCAGGGAGAAGGTGCAGATTCGCCCCTTCTTCCTGGCATACGCCTGCCGTACGCCCCGCTCGCCCTGCTGGAAGCAGGTGTAGATCTAGTACGCCAGGCGCAGGTTTGGGCACCCAGCCCGCTGGATTCACTAAGAGGCGTGCGCCTTGCTGGTGAAAAGTAAGCGGGGCCTAATATAAGACTTAATAAGTCTTCACAAATCCCCCCTATGTGTATACCGTACACTCAAGCCGGGATTCCCTCAGCCTGCAGCACTACATAAGTACCGCAGAAATCACGGCTGTTGTAACAACGGACGTGATTTCTGTGGAACTTACGTAGTGTGAACATAGCCTCAGTTATTATCTCTTTACAGAATAGGATATAACAGGCAGATTGTGGGAAACTCACTGCTGGGACTCTTCAGATCCCAAGAATTATCGCTTTTCCCATAACAAATGGTGTTCTACATTGCTACCTGTCCATTCTCTATGGGGCTGCTGAATATGTGTTGGCTTTAACAAGATATTCCCACAAACTATAATTAGGTAGGTGATTGATGGGGTCTGATCGCTGGGACTCTTGACAATCACCAGCAGAGAGGAGAAATGTGCCCGAAATAAAAGGACTGGACCGCCACGGCTGCGTTCACTGTCCATGGAGCATTGCTCGGCAAAATTTGCAACATGAAACTTGTAGAACACTCCATAAACAATGAACAGCAGTGGCTGTACAGGTGTGGCCCACACCATTTATTCCAGCAACAACTATGATCCTATTCTTGGGATTGGTGGAGGTCCAAGTGGTCAGACCCCCACTGATCTGCTTGTTAATCAGGAAAGACCCTATTACACGTGGCGATCAACAGGAGCAAGCGAGCGCTGACCTGTCAGCTGGCTAGCTCCTCGTTTGCGGCTTGCTGCAAGTGCTATTACACATGCCAACATCAAGCAGGTAAGAGCAGGGGAGGCCACGGGTAGCTGCAGGGAAGGAGGCTTCCCGGGGGATGGTTAAATCGCCCAGACAGCCCATAGAACATGGCGGTGGTCCGCTGCCACCGCACCTGTTATGCGGAGCAGTGGCAGCAGATCGTTGCTATCCGTATCATTGGTGTTTCAACATGTTGAAAGACATTAAAAGAGAACGATCAGCCAACATTGTGCCTTTTATTACACAAAGCGATTATCGTCCGTAAAGGCCGATAATCGGCCAAATACGGTCGATAATCGCTTCATGTAACAGGGCCTTAAGTCTTTATAGATGGTGACATAAATGTACCGGTGCCCATATACTTAAAAAAAAATTCTTTTAAAACCCATTGACTTTAGAGGGTTTGTCTGACAGTCGAAAGCAGTGGTAAGAAATCTGCACCCCTCCAGCTGTTAAAAAAATAATGTACACAGAACAAGGCAATGGTGGCACTACTAGTCCCAGCAATCTTCTAGCTTATTTCTCTTAGATCGCAGCAATAACGGAGGTGCTAGTTTCAAAGTGCACAAGTGAACATCATGTTGTGAATAGAGAAGGAAATGAAACTGCACTCACCGATAAAATTTCTTCATCTTCATTAATTATCCATTGTAGGCTGTTTCACGCCTTTCTGGCGCTTCTACGGACCACTACGGGTGGTCCGTAGAAGCACTGGAAAGGCGTAAAACAGCCAGTCACCTTACCTCCATGGCGTCTGCTATCGCACTGTCTGCACCTTGTCTGATTTTGCCCGTTTTTACTCCGGATAATTAATAAAGATGTTAAAAAAATAAAATTTCCAAGATTTGGCTGTCCAGGCCTAATGGGAATTGTAGTTTTGCATCAACCGGATGTCTTTAGGTTCCCTTTCCCTGGTCTATACAAGACAATAAAACTAGCCTTGCAGGTATGGTCCACTCCTTGTCTTACGGGCGGCATTTCTCCTCCATAGACAGGGATCCCAGAGGTCAGACCTCTCCTATAGATGTGCTATCTTTAAATTGTGGGAATATCCCTTTAAGTCTATGATAACATTAGTAAACAGCCAGACAACATCTCCGACTGTCTAATATGTAAGGTTACCTCCTGACTCCTCACTTTACGTCTCCACCCTAATATCCGTTTAAAGCTGTTCTACTTAATGTAGTCTCTTATCTATAGCGGCAACCCATAAGTCTGCGCCTTCAAGGTCGAGCTGCATCTCTTCTCTCAGACAATATATAAAGTCTTGACAAGCTGCCAGCATATGGATAGAGCATCTCAACTACTTTGTAACCTTATAGTTCTCTTTTTTTATTTCTGTGTCAAATGAAATTCTATATCGGAGAGCACTGTAAACCCCACCGGGGAATTGCTTCCCTGGCTGTATTAACATAATGCAACATCAGTAATTAAAAGCTGAATAGATGCTTATATTGTACCAATGTGACTGGAAGGTCTGTCTCGCTAAAGCCACCTATAGTCAGCTACCTTGTAAGTCAATGAGCAACCCATTAAAAGTCTTGAGAATTGACTAGGATTCCTAGCTGAGAGCTAATTTGCATACATTTTCCCAGGAAGCATTGCCTGTAAGACCATATCCCTATACCAGCTGGCAGTCTCCACAAGGAGAAACCATACCCCCAAGAGCTAAACACATACATAATAGAAATGTAATGTGCCATTAGGTTTATTTGCTCAGCATTGTACTGTACTGTATGTTAAGGAGCAACTGAAAATAGGATAAAGAAGTTGGAATAAAGGTATCCGCACTTGACTTTTCTGGGGGAATATGGATAGAGGTTACTCTGCTAATACAGCTCTTAAAGGGAATCTGTCAGCTCTTCTTTATGCTAAGAGCTGCAAACAGAATTGGATAGCTGTTAGGGTATAATAGCAAACTGTACCTTTCCCGGAGCTGATTGTGGTTGCCAAACATAAAATCTGCATTTAATTTTTCATTCAAGTGTCAAGAAGGCGGAGCTGAGTTGCTCAAGTGCCACAGCTGAACCTCACCTCGCAGCCCTTCCTTGATTGATTAACAGAGCTCTTAAAGTTAATCAATAGGGGAGGGTGGGAGTTGAGGAATGAGGATGAACAAGGGGGCGTGCCAGGCAGTGACACTTAAGCAGCACATCTCCGCCTCCTTGACCTTTGGCTGAAAGATTAAAAGGGGATTTTTGTAAGTTTGGCAATTACCATAAGCTCAAGGAAATGTTTGCTGCTATTATATCCTAACTACTATCCAATGATCCTACTTCAATGGCTCTTGGTGCACTTACCTGTAGCTACAAATCACGGTTTGCCTTAGGTAATGACTTTCCTGATCTCTTAGGACAGACTTGATGTCTTCAGCAGCATACCATAAACCAGGGATGGGGAACCTTCGGCCCTCCAGCTGTTGCAAAACTACAATTCCCATCATGCCTGGGCAGCCAAAACTAAAGCTTTGGCTGCCCAGGCATGATGGGAATTGTAGTTTTGCAACAGCTGGAGGGTCAAAGGTTCCCCATCCCTGCCATTAACACTAACATACAGTCTAACATACTAAGATCTGCCAGGAAGAAACTAATAGATGATGAAATAATACTGTTGTTCAGAAGGTGTCAGCCGAACAGGAAAGATGAACCTATTGTCTATACAAGAAACCGTGTTCTAGAATGGTGGTCATACCATGAATCACATGACACAGTAGCCACATTGAGAGGCATGAAAATACATGGCTGCAGCTGAGCTGGGATGAAGCAGATTACACTGAAGAAATATTGCTAGTGAGATATGTTCAAACAACTTACCAAAGTGACAGCACCAGGGTCTATGTAAAGCCTCTCTATCTCTCTGGTAGGGTACACCTTAGCTATGCCCCAACAGATGCCTGTTAGAGATGAGCGAACCTCGAGCATGCTCAAGTCCATCCGAACCCGATCGTTCGGCATTTGATTAGCGGGGGCTGCTGAATTTGGATAAAGCGCTAAGGTTGTCTGGAAAACATGGATACAGCCAATGACTATATCCATGTTTTCCACATAGCCTTAGGGCTTCATCCAACTTCAGCAGCCACCGCTAATCAAATGCCGAACGATCGGGTTCGGATGGACTCGAGCATGCTCCAGGTTCGCTCATCTCTAATACCTGTGCATTTGACATGTACAAGTAGCAATGAATTGCAATATCCAAATATTACTATAAAGCATTAGCATACTATAGTATAGCATAGCGTACTATAAAGCGTGCTACATAAAAAATGGTGGAATTGTATTACTGTTCCCCATCCCTTAAAGTTCTACAACTCATCCTGCTAAAAACACAATGTTATAAAAGTAAGTTAAAAAAAAAAAGAAAAAGCCTTTTGGAATGCAAGGAGACAAAAGGGGTTAAAGAGTATTCACGTGCTATGGCTCTATTATGGTGGATCTGTAGGATATGCTATTGTTGTATGATTGGGAAGGGTCTATGCTCTAGGACCCCTGCCTATCATCAGACTGAATGGGCACAATTCCTTCTGGCAGTTTCTCTGCATGGTACAGTACGTGTCCTATTCACTTGCTAAGCAGGAAACGGCAGCAGGGCTCCATTTATATACAGTAGCGTTCTGGTTAGGAGAAATATTAATGAGGACTCACAAAGTGTATTTGCATTGATTTCTATGTGACATGTATATTATTACTGTATATAGTTGTTGCCTATGTATGACTTTTCATGCTATCCATAGACAGAAATGACAACACTGCCATCTTCAGGCCAAAGAATAATGCAGGACTAAGTTACAAAGTAAACATGGCTCAAAAAGCTTAGGAATACTAATGTACCATAAAGATTCAAATATTTTGACTATCAAGGCACAGACAGTTAAATTGCCTACCATATCTCCTTTAAATAACTTTAAATCCTTTAAATCCTTTAATATTTCCCTACCCTGTCTAACCAACTAATAATGGAGGAAGGGATTTTTGGGTAAAGAGGCATGGAGAATGTTACAGATACTACATATACTTGAAGGGGTTATCCAGGAAAAAGCTGCTCTTACATAACCAGCGCCACTTTTATTCTCAGTTTGTGTGTGGAATTGCAGCTCAGTACCATTAAAATGCATGAAGCCAAGTTGCAGTACCACATATAGCCTGAGGAATGGGGTGACGCTGTTTTGGGGAGAAAACAACTATGGTTTTCTAATCCTAATTGACAGCTTTAAAATGTTCAGTATTAAAAACAAAACAAAAACATGCCCCTTTAAACCTTTTAAAAAAATGCTGCGTCTTAATTCGTTTTTTGCTCTGGAAAACCCAACATGTCTGTACATTGCATGGACAGTTCTCATTTTAAATAAAGGAATATGTAATACCCTGTGCCACCTGTGGGGGTGCTACAGGCAAATTGAATACTTAAATACACACTGTCAGCAGGTTTATGCTGTCCTGTCTAAGAATAGCATAAACTAGTGACAGAGAAGCTGAACAGAATCACAGGATCACTATCCTCCAGAATAACATGGACAATAAGTAGTCCTCTCCATTATGTGCATGAGCCCAGTAGTCCTGGATATTCATGAGAAGTAGAAAGCTCCGCCCACCAGCTGCTGATTGGCAGTTTTCTATCCATGCTGTGTATAGTCAGCAACTGTCAATTAGCAGCTGGAGGGCAGGGGGGAGGGGTGTGGCAAGAATCCTATTCTCCTGCATATTAGGAGAACGGATGAACAAATTGATGGAAGTAAAACACCGATCTGTTCAGCGTTTCTGTTACTATTTTATGCTGCCCTTATTTAAGGCGGCATACACTTAGTATTGATCAGAGTTGCTGGGATGCAATCTGTTATGAGCTCATTGCCATCTCATACAAAAAGAATGAATAGTTATTAGTAATATAGTTAAGTCGCTATAGTGATGTAAGCAAAACTATATTCATCAAAGTTTTTTTTTAGTTTTTTCATAATTATTTCTCATAATAATGTTTTTTTTGTGTTTAAAATACCATTGTCTCATTGGGATTACATTGACTTGATGGACTGTTTTTACAGATCACCTACAAAGAGGAGTATAAAAAATCCAAGGGCAAGAATGAGTTTGTTCCTGACACTGCCAAACTGAAAGCTGTCACAGACTCCATATCGGAGGTAAGATTCATCTGACAACTCTGACGGCTTTGTATACTCTGCAATGTCATACTGGGTTTGAGCGCTGTGGAAAATATTCTTTTCTCCAGTGTATCGAGCATTTAAAGAAATAGGAAGAAGTTAGAAAGCATCAGGACAAATCTACATGTTTCCACGGTAACAGACTACAAACAAACCCAGTGTAGTCTGATTCTGCAGTGATACTTCTTTCTGTTTTGATCCCATTTCTTGTTAAAGGAGATGTCTGTCAAGGTGCAGAAGCATAATAAAGAATCCCGATGACCCAGTTTCGCCTGGGTTCTAGTGTTATCACGATGTGACGGGAAGGGCTCTCTCAGCCATTCAGTAACTGCTGTGGTGTCCCACCCCCAGTCATTGACTGGCAGAGCGGCATTCCTGAGCCCGGTCATGACATGGCAAACGTCTGGCAGGAGTTTGGGAGCAGTAATGTGGCACTGCGGGGGGACGGGGACAGGTAAGAATAGATTCTTTACTATGTTCCGGCACCCCCCTGCCTGCGCTGTATTTTTCATTTTGTTCGGACTTCTCCTTTAAGATTGTCTAGGATGACGTTGCATTTTGTGTTTACTTATCATTGTATCCATTTCATTATATTTAATTTTACTGTATACAAAAACACAGTCAACTACGCTACTATATACAGCAAAAAAGGGATATGTTGCGATCCATTGACTTTATAATGTAAGTGAATGGACAATAGACTGCTGTCTATTTATCTATCTATCTATCTATCTATCTATCTATCTATCTGTCTCCGATCTATCTATCTATCTATCTATCTATCTATCTATCTATCTATCTATCTCCTATCTATCTATCTATCTATCTATCTATCTATCTTCTATCTATCTATCTATCTATCTATGGTTGTGTTTACACAGAAAGATTTATCTGACAGATTTTGGAAGCCAAAGCCAGGAATGGATTTGAAAAGAGGATAAATCCCAGTCTTTCCTTTATGACCTGATCCTTGTTTATAGTCTGTTCCTGGTTTTGGCTTCAAAGATCCGTCAGATAAATCTGTCTGTGTAAATGCAGCATATCTATTATCTATCTATCTCCTATCTATCTATCTATCTATCTATCTATCTATCTATCTATCTATCTATCTATCTACTTATTATCTATCTATCTATCTATCTATCTTCTATCTATCTATCTATCTATCTATCTATCTATCTATCTATCTATCTATCTCCTATCTATCTATCTATCTATCTATCTATCTATCTATCTATCTATCTATCTATCATCTATTGGGTTGACAGGGGATTATATAAAATCCTCATATTTCTACAGCCCCTGTGGATTACTGGCATTCGTGTCTTTAGGAAGAGTTGCCTTATTCCCAATAAAACTCTATGCCCCTGATGACATATGTATGTAGTCATCTGCTCACCACCGCAGGGCACGTATGAGCTTACACACAGGACTACACGGCCCACGTGACCCCAGCAGTCTGGATCTCCTGATTTATTCCCGACAACTGCAGATATCCCCGGCAATACTTATCTCTCTGTTCCGCCTTTTAATGACATCTCACACAGGGACCTGAAATCGATTTCCAGGCTTGATGGCTATAGACAGGGTTAATTTTATTACTGTACCCATGAAACCCTGCTCCATGGATACAACACGATGGTGAAACATGGAAGGTTGAATGTGACCACGATTCACAATGACAGCAGAAATTGGAAACCTTTCATCTGTTCTGCTATTGTCTCCTGTTGTGACACGTTGATCCTTCTTACCATTGTATACTCTACTTTAAGAGTTGGACAATATATCTTGTGTCAGATGTACAGCATGTTTCCATTAGCGCTAGTCAGTGGTATATAGCAGAGGGATGAGATACAGTCGGTATAGCTGCAAGCCATAGCACCCCAACATAAATGAACAGGAAGGCCCAAAGCCTGGTGTCCTCTAGAGATGATCGAACAGGGCTGAGGTTCAGGTTTGTACGAACCCAAACCATTGGCATTTGGTAGGTAATAGGCTGTATTCCTGTTTTCCAGGCGGTACTTGGGCTGTCTCCACCTTCCCCATGGAGCGGGAAGGCAGCGGGAGTCAAATGCCGATGGTTCGGGTTCGTACGAATTATCGCTCTGTGTAGTAAATACACTGATCAGCTGATGAACTGATTATCACCTGATCGTTGTCATTTATTCCTGCCAAAAAATCATCGCCACTGGGCTGGCACCGCTACGTGTAGTATCAATGTACAACCAATGGCTGATCAGTACAAAAATGATGAAGTTTATACATACCTGTCCATGCTCCCGGTGTTCTTCTCTCTTCTGCCCAGTCCCCTGCAGCCACCGCTGAAACTTCAGAGCCATCTCTGAAGTGACAAGCCGCTCAGCCAATCACTGGCTGAGATGGGACCACCGCAGCCAGTGATTGGTTGAGCGGGCTGTCACTTCAGAGATGGCTCTGAAGCTCTAGCTGTGGGGACCAAGCAGAATCAAGGAGAACACAGGGAGCATGGACACTTTCCAGTTTTAAAGCAAGGGCTGCATGGACATCACTATATATATATATATATATATATATATATATATATATATATATATATATACTGTACATATGTAGCCACGGTTAACATGATCCCTGACGCAACAATTGTGTCAGGGAGGTATGTTAAGTCAATTAGAGTGTCGAGTTAAATGCGTCATTGTGATCAAGTTAACACAGGCTACATCTGTATATATATATATATATACAGCCCTTGCCGCAAGATTATCAAGTCGTGTAATAGGCTCAGTAGATGAGCACCGATTGGAGCTCGCTTACAATAGTGATCCAGCCATGTAATATGTCCCTAAAACTTAATTTTCTATCATCCGAGCTCCTTTAGAACAGATAAAAGTTGCCCTTATTGGACAGTCCTTAAACTTCCTCTTCCATGATATTTAGATATAGCGATAATTTTTGGGCACATAATGTAAATGCTTAAAGGGAACCCTTCACCATGAAAATGCTATCTAACCTATCAGGATCATGTTATAGAGAAGAAGAAGCTGAGTAGATCAATATATATCTTTGTGGGAAAAAATTGTTTATAACCTGTAAATTATTGACTGAAATCCCTTCCCTTTCTACTTTTAGGAGTCCAGTGGGTGGTCTTATCACTGAGCGGTACTGTCTACTGGACTCCTAAGAGTAGAAAGGGGAGGGATTTCAGTCAAAAAGCACAGAAAGATATATATCAATCTGCCCAGCTCTTCCTGCCCTATAGCATGATATGAATAGATTAGATAGCATTTTGATTGTGACAAGTTCATTTTAAGCCCTTCTTAGTATTTTAGTGACAGCAGTAAAATTCAAATTTAGATTCTTTATGTCCCTTTATCTTTATTTATTTATTAAAGTTGTTGTACAGGATAAAAAAAAAAAGTTACTGTCTTCCAAAAAAGTGACAAGAACTGGGCTTGAGCAGCCCTGCAGTTCCCGAAATAGCCATTGGTGGCAGCAGAGAGCCCGTGTACTGTATTACTGTATAAAATGTGTAAAAAAATTTTTTGTTTAAAGTTTTTCTTTAATCAAGTTGTAATACAAAGTTATATAACTTCACTAAAGAAATGTACAAAAATAGTTTCTTTAGAATAGTCATGTTTTTCAGCTGGATGTAGGCCCTGAAACAGTTGACCCTTACTTCCATTTACTGCAATAAAGTCCTGAGGAGGTTATACTAATAACTGTGTTCAGAAATAACCCACGCACCAAACATATGTTATTTTTTTTCCTTCTAGACAAAGTACAAAGAAGCCGGCAAGAAAGAATTACCCAACTCCCTGTACAAGATGATGCCAGCCACATTAGACACGGCATTTGCTAAACAAGTGACACAGCTTCAGAGTGAGGTATTGGCCCATGACGGATTTTTTTCACCCTAAAATAAACTAAAAAACAAATACATGTAACCACTAATCATTGTCTAAAAAAATATTATTGAGATAATATTAACGTTTGCCTAAAATGGACACTATTTTACATTTTATTTTAACTCTTGGCCAACAAGTCAAGTAGCGGCATTCGACCCTGGCAAACACCTTGCAATGTTGGTCAACTAAGCGCATGCTGTCTTTCAGTGACAGAAGGAGCTTTGTGGTAGAAGACGGCTGACTATCCTTCTAGCCAAGTTTCTACGACAACGCCCAGAAATCAGGCTTTACGCTTTAGCAGAATTATTGGCCTTATGTCATAAGTTCTGTTTTCACCATTCCCTTTGTAGGGCGTGAAAACAGAATTTTCTCTTGCGGTGAATGTAAATCGTTAACTAAAACTTACTGGAAATTTGCACTAAATAATTTACAATTGCAATTTTAAAAAAATGTAATTTAAATATTTGATTCTATTTAAAAATACTTTACTATTTGGAATATATATATATATATATATATATATATATATATATATATATATATATATATATATATATGTATACAGCCCAAATAGCCTAGACCAGGGATAGGGAACCTTGGCTCTCCAGGTTTTGCAAAATTACAACTTCAGGCATGATGGGAGTTGTAGTTTGGCAACAGCTGGAGAGCCAAGGTTCCCTACCGCTGGCCTAGACTAATCTAACCTGCCGGTAGCTCCCTATTGCGCATGGGGCGCTGAGAACGAAGGTATATCTCTTACCTTCATCCTCAGCACCATTCCCATGCAGTTTTAATGTAGTACTCTGCCTGGTAAGGCATTTGGAGCCCTGCCCCATGCCCAGAGCGCCAATCTGGGGCAGGAAGGGCAGTGCTCCTAACGGCCTTACTGGGCAGGGAACTCCATTAAAACTGCATGGGAATGGTGCTGAGGATGAAGGTAAGAGACAGCGCAGTATGGTTGTATTAGCAGGTTAGATTTGACTAACTTTTCCCATACAGTTTTAATGTAAATAAAGTAAAGCTGTTGTAAGTAAAGCTGTTGGGAGCACTGCCCCACACCCGGCCAAACCATACCACTGATAATCACAAGAAGGGGCCCAAACAGCCTTACGGGACAGAGCACTACATTAAAACTGCACAGGAACAGCGTGGAGGATGATGATAAGTTACATACCTTCATCCTCAGTGCACTGTGCTCCATAACTCATTTAATTTAAGGACCGGAGGGTAGTATTTAGCTGTTTGCTAGTAGAGTAGTAACAATAGTAGGGGTTACTGGTGCACTGGGTTTGCAATATCCTATGAGCAGAAAGAAAAAAATAACAGCAGCAGCAAAGCAAGGAAATAGGAGAAGAAATTAAGAACCAGCAGGGCAGGAAGTGAAGAGTTTTCCTAAACACTGAACAAGTTAATGCTGTGCTAGGAAATGATTTATTCTGTACACTACCTATAGATGACATGGACGAGAAGGGGTTAATGATGCACTGACTTTACAATATGCTATTAGCAAAAAGAAAATGAACAGTAGCAGATGAGAAGGAAGAGTTGACATTATGTAGAGTTCATGTAGAGTAACCCCCCACCCCAATGTCGGAACGTACCGTTTCAGCTCCGGTGAGCAGAAGGCTTTAGCCGTCTCATCCTCTCTGGACAACTCCTTTAGTAAAGATGAAAGCAAAGAGGCAGGTTATTTTTCCTGTCTAATACAATGGAGATCCCCTTTAGTCGATTTCAGGGATGGGCAATTTCCGACCCTCCAGCTGTTGTAAAACTACAGTCCTCATCATGCTGTCCAGGCATGATACAAATTATAGTTCTGCAACAGCTGGAGGGCTGAAGGTTCCCCATCCCTGGTCTATTGTCAAGTTCTTTCGGACTACTTTACCTCATCTGCTCTTTATGCTCTTCATCCCGTCTCCTGCTTCATGCTGTGCTATGGGTGTTCATGGTATTTTCTAAAAATTGGGATATCCCGGTCACAGCACTCTCAACCATCAGTATCTGGGTTCACCAAGAACTTGGATAAGCCTCTAATCTGCCAGAATACACAAGGTAAATGGGTTCCTTGTGATGTATGACGGCAGATGCTTCCTCCTCAGCCGCCTGCAATCCGACTCCTCGTCTTCTCCTCTATATGCTACATTAATTTACTAGGTTGGAAGAAAATGTGGCAGTCACATTTCACAGGAATAGACATCTGCAGGGGGAAAAAAATTAACCACAGACAACTACATCGATAAAAGAAACACTTTTTATTGTCATCGTAAAAATGAAATATATTTTGGCAAGGTTAATATTTTCTTGGCCATAAATTACCCCGTCTTTTGTTCCGCGCTGCCATTCAATTACTCATATATTGGATACAGTATTTCTTATTTCACACCAAAATGACATCATTGAAATAAATTTAAAGTACGTGTATAAAGTGATGGCTTGACGGGGGAAATCACTTTCCCACAGTCTTTTATATTGTTTATCACGCTTGATGGACTCTAGTGGTACAATTTTACTATATATACACAGTCTTGTGTATTATTGCACTGTGTCATTTCATCCTAGAACAGTAAACGGATGGTGGGGGGTGTATTATATAGTGGGGTACAGTAAATTAGATAGTGTTGAAGGACAACAGTGTTGGGTTCGGCAATGTTCTCCGAACCTGAGTACTCGGCATTTGACTCCCGGCGATCTGGTGATGATAGATGCCACCCTAGGGCTGTCAGGAAAACATGGATACCACCTATGGCTGTATCAATGTTTTCCATGACTCTCTAGGGCTGCATCCAACTTCTCCAGCTTCCGGGAGTCAAATGCCAAACGCTCAGGTTCGGAGAACGTTGCGGAACCCAACACCATTGCCGCTCAACACTAGTTATCACTGTATGGATGGCTCAGTTGGATGACACAGATATTTCTTGCAGGTTCTTTACAAGCAAAAACATGATGCAGAAAAGGGAAAATCTACGTATGCCCAAATGCTGGAGCCCCCCGACATCAAACATGCCATGGAAGTCAACAAACACCAGAGCAATGTGAGTAATTCGCAGTTTTGTTCCCATCGGAACTGTTATTGAGCAGATATAAAATTACTGTCAGATTGGAGGGATCTGACCTCTGGGACTCCCATGGATTCTATTATCCGAAACAGTGAAACTTGTGATCTTATGGTGTATGGGAAGCATGCATAATGCCAACCACTTGAATGGAGTGGTGTTAAAGGGGTTTCCTAAGATGCAGCGCTGTCCCTGAAAAGCTATCGATTCATTCAAGTGCTGAACTCAAAATATCTATAACCCCCTTAGGGTGCGTTCACACGTACAGGATATGCAGCAGATTTCATGGCGCAAATTTGAAGCTGCAGATTTGCTTTCAATCTGCAACTTCAAATCTGCGCCTGCTAATCTGCTGCAGATCCTGTACGTGTGAACGCACAAATTGAGGCTTGCCCCTCTATTAGTTCGGGGGACAACTATCTTCTTTTCTCTTGAGCGGTTTGCAGCAGTCAGACACCCACCTATCAGCTAGTATCCTGTGGATAGGGGATATGTTTTTGTCTTGGATATCCCATTGGTGAATGATTTAATCTTCTGGTGGGAGTCATGATTAGACCCCCCCAGCAATCAGTCACTGATGACCTATCAATGATATCAGGTTGGTAAAATCACTTTAACCCTCCAAGTACCCTGTCACTATATAAATGATACGTTCTCTATGACTTACTGTATATATAAAATCTAGACATTTCCTCTTGTAACTTAATTAAAGCAAAAATCTGAATGAATTTACATATTAGCGAGGGAAGACGGAGACAGGTTTGGTGACTAATCAGGCGTACGCTGTATATTAATCAGGCCAAAAATTACCAATGAAAGGGAATTACTCAATCAGCCGTACATGCCGGAGAGGAAAGTCATCACTTCTGACAATATTCTATTTTATAGGTATAAAATCAGAGAGACCCTTCTAGCTCAATTTATATAGAGCTTCTTGATTCGGCATACTGCATGTATTAAAGTTCTCTAAAAAGTCATTGTCATACTGCAGCGGGCTGGGGTATATACAGTACATATACAGGATGCCAACCTATACCTGCTAGAAAAGGACAGTGTACCCCGCTCTGGGTCATTGCAATACACCTTACTAGAGAGCTCTGGGTTAATAGAGTGGGGTTCCCTGTTCGGGACCCTTATATAGCTTGCATGAAAAGTGGTTAGAAAGAGCGTCCCCTGCTGTGGAGGACATGTCCTGTCCTGCATTACACAGGTTACTCATTGAAATGAACAGACATGGTGTAGTACCTAATTTATCCTGTGGTGGTGCTGTAGAGATATTGCTGTGGGTGTCCAGTAGTCAATGCAGATGGTCCTACTGACTGCATTGATAGCTATCTTGTGTGTATGAGAACTCTCAATTACTGAGAAGTTCACGGAGTGTACCGTCTAATATATGGTTGAATGTATAATTGTGCAAAGAGACAAAATGGGTCCTTACAACAGAGGCTTCTGAAAGTTTTATCAGCACAACAATTGTCCACTGAAAGCTTCCTGGATTGAGTTGCTATGATGAGGAGCCTCCCACGGGATGGGAATATTGGCCATAATGTCAGCAATTGGCTAAAGTGGGTGAAACATCCAGAATTATTTACTCTTATGGCCAAAAATAAATTGCTTTTAGCACAAATGCAAGCTTCCAACTTCATTGTGGTTTGAGGCTTCATAGAGGTTTTAGTCAGGACTTTCAATGTAAAACCTTGATAATATAATGCAATACTTTCTGGAGAATAAGCCGAACTGAGTACTGAGTATACATGGCTACCATTGACTATAATTCATGTGGCAGTACCACAAAGACTATAGCATGACCTTTATTTTAGGTCTATGGACACCTTTACACTGACTTTTTTGTTGTTGTTGTTGAGATAGCAGCAAGGAGGGTGATAAACTTATATACCAGCTAAAACACAGGATGGGGTGGGGATGAAACCCTAAAGGACAGCTCACATAGGCTAAAGAAAGGGAGGAGATACACAGCGAGGGTAGAGAGAAAATAGAGCTCACACGACAAGACTGTAGAAGAGAAACTAAGTCAAATGTTTGTTAAAGACCTTTGGAAAAAATAAATATTGCACCAGGTTTGTATTCAATCAACTGGTGTCAGAAAGTTATAGTTTCTTATCAGTTATAGTACTTATCAGCTGCTAAATGTCCTGCAGTAAGTAGCATATTCTTTCCAGTCTGCCGCTACCTCTGTCCATGTCAGGAAGTGTTCAGAGCAGTAGTAAATTCACATAGAAAATCTCTCCTACTTTGGACAGTCCCTGACACAGACAGAGGTGGCAGCAGAGAGCACTGTGTCAGACTTCAGAGAATACACAACTTCCTGCAGGACATACAGCAGTTGATAAGTACTGGAAGGATTGAGTTTTTTTTTTTTTTTAATAGAAGTCCCTTATAAATCTAGATACAGGATCAGGGCAACAAACTGAATCTTTGCCCTAGGTGACAGACAGCCTCTTCATATTTCTGGACAGGAACTATTTGGGCCCTGATGAAACCTCATCCTATGCACCTTTATAGTTACATCCATGTTGGTATCATTGCACGGTGCAGGGATCGCTCTGTTGGATGTGAACATGTGAATCAGTTTTAGCTGAGAATTCATTATGTGATGCCGCACATCCGCTCCCTCCCAGTCAGATGTGAAGAGGTGTTAACATTGACTGTGAATGGATCAGCAGGAACTGAGAGAAATGTATTATGCTATTTTTACTGCTATCACTCTCCAGCAGGAAGAGGAAAGTATAATTGTCCATGATATTTATATATAGAATTACATGTTACATCCAGGAGAGATTTACCGAGCGGGAATACAATTAATGAAGAAATAAGAATTAAAGGGAATATTTAAAGGGATAGATTTTAAAATATACTGAGGGCAGACATTTTGCTTACTTAAACAGGGTTTAGACAAGATGATGTGCTTCTGATTATCAGTGTCAATCTCTTTGATTGGCCCTTGTCTGCTGGAGCTTCACAAGGCATTATCAATCGTGAGCGATTGCTGTCTTGCCTGTGTGGCTCTTTGCTTTGTACTTGTTAGCTGTATATACCCTCTGTTTACACAGGCCTTGTCCTCCTCGCCACATAATATTTATTTCATCGTGGACAGAGCTAAACAACTTGAACCCCTGTGATACATCTGGTGCATTTTTAGACTGTTAAAGAATCACATAGTTTTGCATTATCTCCCCGAATTTATTAGTTTTACCCAAAGTGTTTCTTAAAATTCCAATCAAGCATCAATGCAAACCTTATTTTTGTATGGAGATGAACTAGATGGTTGTCTTGCACAATTATTCTGACTGTCGATGTCCTACTTGATCTGCGAGACAATTTTGGTGTATAATGGTATTTGTCAGTAGAAGCGCGTCTGTGACGTGCGAAACAGCTGTCACGTGTCTGTGGAGGGGGTTGGCGTCCTCACCTACGAGTGCACGCCAAACAGCTATGGCTGCATGTTACTAGTTGTGAATAAAGAAGTCAAGCAACGGGTGAGTGCCCTCATCTTCTTTCTCTATAATGTGGATAATAATATTTGTGTTTCTTTCAGGTGAGTTATAAGAAAGATGCCCATGACATCCACAAATACACCGAGGTGCTGGACAGACCGGACATACAGAAGGCCACCGAGATTTCAAAGATCATAAGCAATGTAATCACTTTAATTAAATTCTATCTTACTATTTTAAGGGGTTAGGCTGGGTTTACAGATATTTTTTTGCTCAGTATTTGGTCAGGATAGTGCAAATCTTTCCATAATATTTTTATATATATTATTTCTATGTCAATTCCATTCCTGGCTTTGGCTTAAAGGGTTGCTCCAGCAGGAAAAAATAACTGGTGTCAGAAAGTTATACAGATTTGTAATTACTTCTACTTAAAAATATCCAGTCTTCCAGCTGCTGTATATCCTGCAGGAAGTGGTGTATTCTTTCCAGTCTGACACAGTGCTCTCTGCTGCCACCTCTGTTCATGACAGGAACTGTCTGGACCAGAAGCAAGTCCTCATAGAAAACCTCTCCTGCTCTGAACAGTTCTTATTACGGGCAAAGGTGGCAGCAGAGAGCACTGTGTCAGATTGGAAAGAAAATACCACTCCCTGCAGGGCAGCAGTAGCTGATAAGTACTGGCAGTAATTTACAATTCTGCATAACTTTCTGACACCAATTGATCTAAAAACATGTTTTTTCCCCTCTGGGGTAGCCCTTTAAAATACTGACCAAAATTCTGAATGTCAGCCCAAACTTGGTGGAACCTCATTAGATACTGAGCAACTGGTTGCTTTCCATTTGTAATGTGATTTCATTCGATGTAATAGTAAGAGGCTTGCTGTGTTATAACACTGCTTACTAACAATGCAATGCTCTCCGGTAATGAAACTATACGTCCAGATGTCAAGTACAGTTATTCCAGATTGACAAATTAATGTCAATTAAATAGGTGGTAAACAGGATGATTAACATAAAGGAATGGTGCAGATTGTCACGCACATTGGTGGCCGCTATCGTTATATGTACCTCTGTATCACCGAACCCCATAGATCCAATTCATGAATACAATTAGCAGTATCATGAGCAGACCTATTCCCCCTGCGTCAACGCAGATGGTATTCAACCACATGTTCCCTTATGTTTACTACATTTGTTTGGTTCACGCCACATTGTCAAAGCGACTCTGTACCCACAATCCCCCCCCCCCCCAAACTGCTTGTACAGTCAGATAGCTGCTTTTAATCCAAGATCTGTCCTGGGGTCCGTTCAGCGGGTGATGCAGTTATTGTCCTATTGTCCTAAAAAACAACTTTTAAACTTGCAGCCCTGTGTCAAATTGGTGTGGCCTACATTGTGTGCCCTAGGCTTGCACTGACTCTTTTTTTCTTCCTTCCCGCCCTCTTCATCATTAGGAATGCCCCTGACAGGATTTCTCCTAATCAAAACTTGTCTGCACTCTGCACTTGTGTTGGATCCTTAAGGCCTGTGTGCAGTATTCAGACAAGTGATGAATAGGAGATATCCTTCCTGGGGCATTCCTAATGATGAAGAGGGTGGGGAGGAGGGATGTAGGGGTGTTGCAGGCCTAGGGCACACACACACTAGGCCACGCCAGTTCTACACAGCGCTGCAAGTTTAAAAGTTGTTTTTTAGGACAATAACTGCATCACCTGCCGAACAGACCCCAGGACAGATCTTGGATGAAAAGCAGCTATCCGAAGGTACAAGCAGTTTGGAGGTGGGGTCAGATTGTGGGTACAGAGTCGCTTTAAAGGACAATGGGCCTCACTTGTCTTAGTTGTTGTAACTTATCCCACACCCAGCACCTATAAACCTGCTTATATAGTGGTTATCTGTTCCTATCACGTTCTAATAGGAACCCTTGTGCCATGTTTTATATAGGTGGACTATAAAAAAGCCAAAGGAGATCTGTGTAAAGAGCCTATGGTCTTGGGTAGACCCGATTTCGAACATGCTAAAGAAATGTCAAAGATCACCAGTCAGGTAAATCTCCATCTTCTCACCCCTAACTAAATTGATAGAGTTTAGTGTTTACAAAAAGATTATTCCAAATAGATTATTCGGATAACCTTCTGGCAGTTTGGCCGATCATCTTATGGCTCTGATCACACTTCCGTCACTCTCAGGGCCATTGGGTTTCCACTGCTTTTCGAAAGCATGAAACCCAGACTCTACAGAGCTATTCCTGCCTTAGAATTAATGGAGACCATTGTTATACGTCATTGATACTTTTCAGGAGTCTTCAGAATCCACTTCACAATGGATCCATCAAAGCTGTTATGGTTCTTCTCCCCATGGAGCTGTTTGTTAAACTACTGATATGTGTGATAGACCCTTACAAGAAAATACAATATACTTTAAAAGATATTAAATGACTTTATTTGTGGCATATTGATCTACTTTGGGGGCTCGTCCGGGATTATCCTGTATGGGTTGCCTACAGTGGCCACTAGGGGAGCTTACTTATAGCTTATACAATATACTCTATGGCTGCACTGATGTATATACAGTGCCCAATGCAAACAGAGACTATAAGTGTAGACTAACACATTACCTTCACACAGACCATGGCTTGGTAAAAGAATTTACAATGGGGATATATTGTTAAGATGGGGCCTTTTATCTAATTTCTGGAAATCATATACCTATTGTCATAAATGGTACTTTTTTCACAGGTGAAATACAAGGAACAGTTTGATAAGGAAATGAAGGGTAAGAGGCCTTGTTACAACCCGCTGGATAGTGCCGCCTTCAGACAGGCCCAAGCGGCGACAGCCCTGGCGAGTGATGTATGTATTTCTGGCCTATATTAGTTTATTACTAATTTTTTATTAGTTTAAGATGTTCTAATAAGTTGCTTTGCTACTTCGGGTATTGGTGCAAGAAAATCTTTCTGTTATCTATGGGGTCGTACTATTAAAGGGGGTTGTCCAGGCTTATTAAAACGTGGCTACTTTCTCCTAGAAATAGCACCACTCCTGTCATCTCTTTGGGTTTGCAGCTTATTTCCTGTGAAGTAAATGGAACTGAATTGTAATACCACATACTACATGAGGACAGGGGTGGTGCTGTTTCTGCAAGAAAACAGCTGTGCTCTTTTTAACCCTGGACAACCGCTTTAAGAAAACTAGGTCAAAACTGATGCATTATGTGAAATTAAACATATTTCCAATGTAAAAACATTAATGTTTGCTGTTTGGTTTACTGTCAGGTGGCCCCATAGAAAATGAACAGAGCCCCTGGTCACGTGCCAACCAGTAGCTGTATTCAAAACAAAGGAGCTGGGGGCCGACCTGAAGGGTGTGTGTGTTTGGGTATGGAGGTCGCTAACTAACAACTATCATTCTGTGTAATATGGTTAACGATAAACAATCACGTTCGCGATCATTAATCGTTATTTGTTAATCGTTAAAATTTGCTTCATCTAATAGTACCCTTACTTTAGGGGACAAATAATTTTTAATTGGAGAACCCCTTTAATCCTGGCATAGACATAGGCCTTATTCTCACGCTCAATAATCTAGATTGTTAACCTGCGCAGTGGACTCTCAGTAGGGTCTGTGGATTACGGAGCGGGAGACTAAGGCCATAGGGTGCTCTAATAACATTGTGGGGGCTTAGGTGCTTATTGCATACTGTTTTATTAAAGGGTTAAAGGTATAATCAGTCTGGTAGGCTCCAAAGCTCCCCCTAATGGTCTGCCGTTGTTTTATCTGCAAACTCTGTGTCTATGTTGATGATTTACGTAACATTTTTTTTGCTTATACCAGTAAGAAAAAAGCCAAGTAAAAATTGGAGACTATAGAAGAGCCAACTTCAGATGGATAGAACATAACATTTTGCATGACATGAAGGCAATCATTGTCTGCCCTTGACCAGATAGTTGCTCCTCTCTATGGAGCACATCAAAATTGGGCACCATAGACCAAAGCCGATGCCATCTCGGAAAACGTGAATGTTCCATTTCTCTGATGCACTTACAACCCTAAAGTGCACTCTCCTTAGCCAGCAAAGTCATCTGTACAATATCCAGCTGGTATTTTTCCTTTGCTACACGGCTGGAAAAAATTTCTAAAAGTCCAATGAGTCATTGTTTGTCAAGGACCTTTTAAGTTTTGGAAGAAGTGGGTACAGCCAATCGCACGGATACAACAAGCACCAACAACTGTCCTCGTACAAACCCCTTCATGTATTATTATAAAAGAAATAACCCGAATCATTTTTCTGCCCTTAAATGTTTAGTTTTTTTCTCTTCTATTTTACCGATTGGCAAACTGCGGGACTCAATTAGGGACTAATGAAAACGAAGCCCCGGCTATATAATTCTATTATAAGTGAATGGAGCCATTAACTTATAGGATACACGTACTGTAATTATTACCGCACACCATGGAGCACATGGCCTGAGCTTTCCGAGATTCAATAGAAGTCATTGTACTTAAATAGTCCGTCATTGTTTTTTGCCCTTTTGCAAGTAAATACAACATTCACATTAACGAATTTTCTTCTTGATGTTTTGAAGAACCTCGGCATCTAAGGATTATGTGTAGGAAACATTACATTAATTTATAATATTAATTCATCCCTCATACATTATATATACTGGGGCACATTTATCGGCCCGATATAGTGTTTGGTGCTGTTCATAGTGTTATTTTTAACTTAAATTTATCATAGAAAAGACCCGTCACTCACCAGTTTGTCATGTTCTTTTATTATAGTGCAGTATGTATTAGGTCATAGTATGGACACGTTTTGGCCAAGCATGGCCTTCATCAGCTAAGCTTAAGGGCCCTATTCCACCGGACGATTATCGTTAAACCGTTCGAAACTAAACGATAATCGTTCAGTTGAAATGCAGTTAAAGATTAACGACCAAACGAGAAATCTTTGATCGCTTTATAAGACCTGGACCTATTTTTATCGTTGCTCGCTCGCAAAACGTTCGCAAATTGTTCGCATTGAATAAGACGTCGTTCGGTCGTTCGCAATAGATATGAACGCAATAGCGAATAAATAGCGAAGAGAAACTATCGCAATTACGATCATAAGTAACGATTATCGTTCCATGGAAATGACTGAACGTTTTCAGGTCTTTCACAATAGCGGTCGTTTGAGATCGTTAATCGTACACGATTATGCAAACGATAATCGTCCGGTGGAATAGGGCCCTAACTCTTAACTGTATTTTTCAGGTGAACTATAAGAAAGACCGACATATCATACATGACACATCTGTAGACCTGCCAAACTTGCTCCACCTGGAACATGCTCTGAAGGCCACAAAACTGCAAAGTAATGTAAGTACATGGAGAGATTGATACCCTGGTGCCATTGTAACAAGCCAAACAATGTTATTCACTTTGCCTTTTAAACTGGCCGTACACCTTTAATAACTGACGGCCAAACGATTATGCAGCCTTCAGTTTTCTCTCTCGTCCTCCTCATCATACACAGGAACGTTTGGTGCAAAGGTATATGGTGTATAGAGACCTTACAGTGACACTGTCACCAATGTTCCCTCTAAGCTTCGCCCAATGCTGAGCGGAATGGCGAGTGACCTGGGCTATAGTCAAGCAAAGTTAGGCAAACCAAAAACCTAACACAGGAACCTTATGGTGTGTTTACACAGAGAGATTTATCTGACAGATTTGTGAAGCCAAAGCCAGGAATGGATTTGAGAAGAGGAGAAATCTCAGTCTTTCCCTTATGACCTGTTCTCTGTTTATAGTCTGTTCCTGGCTTTGGCTTAAAAAATCTATCAGATAAATCTTTCTGTGTAAACACACCATTAGTCTAATGTAAGATAGCAAATTAACTCTAGTGGAACAGTTAGTGTACATTCACATGAACATCGGTTACAGATTTGATGCAATAGTTCGAAATTTAGATAAATTGGTTTACACAGCATCCGATCAGTGCAGTTACATCCAGTGACTCACGTGGGCTGTCTTCTCTGATCAGTCGCTCATTTTTCCAACCAGGCTAGGTTCTCCAAATGTTTCTCCAGAATCTGCGAGAGAACCCTTTTAGGTTCCTTGCTCCAGCACATATAGTAGTTAGGCCCCTCTGTGCCCCTATATAGTTTTAAGGCCCCCTCTAGGATGCCCCTAGTATTATATTTAACCCCTTCAGGATGCCCTGAGTATTATTGTTCACTCCTTCACTGCCAGGATGCCCCTAGTAATGTATATGACCCCCCCCCCCATCCAGGATGCCCCTAGTAATGTATATAACCCCTCCCCCATCCAGGATGCCCCTAGTAATGTATATAACCCCTACCCCATCCAGGATGCCCCCAGTATAACTCCCCCCACCCCCTTGGATGCCCCCACTATAACCCCCCTCCTCCTTGGATGCCCCCAGTATAACTCTCCTCCTCTCCCTTGGATGTCCCCAGTATAACTCTCTCCCTCCCCCTTGGATGCCCCCAGTATAACTCATCCCCCTTGGATGCCCCCAGTATAACTCCCCCCCTCCCTTGGATGCCCCCAGTATAACTCTCCCCCTCTCCCTTGGATGTTCACAGTATAACTCTCTCCCTCCCCCTTGGATGCCCCCAGTATAACTGCCCCTCCGGATGCCCCCAGTATAACTCCTCCCCCTTGGATGCCCCAGTATAACTCCCCCCTCACCTTGGATGCCCCAGTATAACTCTCCCCTTCTCCCTTGGATGTCCCCAGTAGAACTCCCCCCTCCCCCTTGGATGCCCCCACTATAACCCTTCCTCCCCCTTGGATGCCCCCACTATAACCCCCCTCCCCGTTGGATGCCCCCAGTATAACTCCTCCCCCTTGGATGCCCCTAGTATAACTCCTCCCCCTTGGATGCCCCCAGTATAACTCTCCCCCTCCCCTTTGATGCCCCCAGTATAACTCTCCCCCTCTCCCTTGGATGTCCCCAGTATAACTCTCTCCCTCCCCCTTGGATGCCCCCAGTATAACTGCCCCCTCGGATGTCCCCAGTATAACCCTCCTTGGATGTAAAGTCCAAGTTAAAAAATAAATCGCACTCACCTGTCCTCCGTTCCAACGCTGCTTGGCCTCATCCTCCTGTAGTCTATGTGGCTTGCAGATCTTCTCCTACAGGTGGCGCATGATAAAATTACGTAATCACGCACGGCCCGTAAGAGAGGACGCGTGCCATTCTTCTGTACAGGAGCAAGGAGTCCCTGCTTCTGTACCCACATTACGTAGTAAGCTATGGAATGTACATAGAGGAGCAGGGATTTCCCTTCTCCTGTACTGTAGTGAGTGGCAATGTGTACATAGTACGCATTGCCACTTACTTTACAAAGTTTTGAGCCGCTGAGGACTTCTCTACAGAGCTGTAAAGCCTAAATTCTGCAGTTTTCATATCTTACTTTATAATAGATTTCTTGGTGCTTGGTCCAGTGATAAATGCTTTTTATTGTGGGTGGATTTTGCTCCGCCCCTCTATGATGCCATCTGCATCTAGGCCCCACCCACTGGCAGCCATTGGAGTGGGCCGGCTTAGAGGTCTAGGCACCACGCCCTCTAGATCTTCCCATCCCTCGTATGGTTCCGACAGCATGTGTGCTGTGATAAGTGGGTCTGTACCTTTGATGTTATGGCTGATGGTTGTATGTATATCTTGACTTTCAGAAAGCCTATAAGAAACAATTTGAGGAAAATAAAGGGATTTATCATTTTGCCTTGGATACAGCCGAACAAATACATCACAAAGAGAACGCCGTCCTGCAGAGTCAGGTCAGATTTTACTGTATAAAATACTAAATTACTCATCCTTAAATCCCATAAATGTCTAGAAAATCTGGAGAGTGTAAGTTTGAGTGGCAACTCCTCATATGTTGTAATTTTTTTTTTACATTTTTTGCTCTGTATGGTATCTTTACCTGTGAACGGCATTGTACAGCGCCATGGAATGTGTTGGTACTCTATTATTATTGGTTCTCTATTATTAATCTGTGCCATAATATTTATGATATATTCATCGATTTCATTGGATTTATCATGTGAAAATGTTCAGTTTTTGCGTGAAATTCTACCCTAGCGTAGCTTTTTAGCCAAGCTGTTTTAGGCTGTGTTCACACTGTGTTTTTTGCAGTCCGTCTTTTTTTCATCTGTTTAAAAAAAAAAAAAAAAAAAAACGGATGAAAAGTGGATGAAAAAAACGGCTGCATTTGTGTGCCTCATTTTTTATCTGTTTTTCATTGACTTCCACAATAAAAAATGGATCAAAAAACAGATCAAAACGCATCTGTTTCTTTCTTCTTTTTTTTGGGCCAAAAAAGATGAAAAAAAAAAACGGACTGCAGAAAACGCTGTGTGAACCCAGCCTTAGGCATAAATTGTGCAGTAAATTGTGCAAGATGTATTAAGGCATTTGCATCTAATGATCATTTTTTGCGCAACAACCGTAAAATTTTGCATAGCCCATAAAAACCTCCTCCTGCTCGAAAAAATTGTGTAGATGCAGCAGTGATGGGACAGCGCCACCTACTGTCAGTTCAATGTAAGCACTGTACTGTATTTCCCAACAAGAGGAAGCAGCTGTGTATAATAAAAAAAAGATCTTTAGACTTTCCAACAAATTAGAGTTAAAGTGAGAAAACCAGTGAAGTTATAACATTATGGCCTGGAGCAATATATTCTGGCTCAGGCTATGTTACACCCCCTGGTATAGAATAAATCCCCTGGGGTATACTGTGGCCTGGGACAGAAGTAAGAAAACCAGTGACATGATAACTTGGAGGGATATAGTCTGGCCTAGATGGTTTTACACCCTCAAGGTATGAGTTTAGACTGTATCCAGGTTTATAGTCTAGCCTAGGCTATTTTACACCCCTGGGTATGAAAATATTTGCCCTGGGGTATACTGTGGCCTGGGCCAGGGGTGAGAAAGCCAGCGAAGTGATAACATTATGGCCCGGAGGGCATAGAATGGCCTAGGCTGTTTTACACCCAGGGTACACTGTGCCTCTGTTCAACTTTAGATGGATAAATTATGGCCTGGATGGATATAGTTTGGTCTAGGCTATTTTACAACCCAGGGTATAGTTTGGCCTAGGCTATTTTATTCTATTTTATTATGCTATTTATAATATTTTATAGAATATGGGTATATTTTGGCCTGGAGGGGTATAGTTTGGCCTAGGCTATTTTATACTATATTATTATACTATTTATACAATTTTATAGAATATGGGTATATTCAGGCCTGGAGGGGTATAGTTTGAACTTCCTTCAGGGACTGTATATGAATAATTAATTATTTTATCAAATTCCGCAGGTCAAATACAGAGAGGAGTATGAAAAATCGAAGGGAAGGTCCATGCTGGAATTTGTGGACACTCCATCGTACAACGTTTCAAAGGAGGCGCAAAAAATGCAGAGTGAGGTGAGTGGATGTTCATGGTGGATATGAGTTAGGTTTATTAGGTGGGAAGACTTAAAGGGGTTCTCCGGCCTGGGGGTATTTTTAAGGTATGGCCTGGGAGGGGGTGGTTATGGACGAGGGAGGTCACTTACCTCCCCGGTTTCAGTGCCGGGTTCTGGATTGCACCGCCCGGTACACCTGTCCCTCGGCCGCTTCTTGGTGTGAGCTGCTGCCATTTATTGGCTGAGGCTGGACACCCGCTATGGCCGCTGAATGGCTGAGCTGCTTTGAGACGTCACGTCTCATGCGGCAGCTCACACCAGGAAGCGGCCGTGGGACGGGTGTATCGGGCGGCGCTATCTGGGACCCGGCACTGGAACCGGGGAGGTAAGTGACCTCCGCCGTCCATAACCACCCCCTCCCCGGCCATAGCTTAAAAATACCCCCGAACCGGAGAACCCCTTTAAAGTGTCACTGTCCTTTGGGAGGACTTTTTATCGGTTCGGGTCTGAGTTTTCAGCCCATCGTCTCCATGTTCTGTGTCAGCATAATCAGTCGGGCTCCATAGAACTCCATTATAGTTACGACTGATCATGTGACACAGAGGCGGGAGAGCATCGTGGTTAGCGTGGTCCTCTATTGCCCGATTGGTATGGGTCTGATCACTCAGACCCGGACTGGTCAAAACTTTTAAAATGTCTCTATGACAAGTCAAAACTTTTCCAAAGGACATTGACACTTCAAGACTAAAGTTTCCATGAAGATTAACATCCACCATCCTCTAATAAGCCGACAGGTGACGTCCCTCAGAATGAGTTTGTCCTACTCAGGGTGTAGGTTGTACATTGCTACTTTCTTACAGAAACAGAGCCACCACACCTTTCCATGGGTTTTAGCTGGTATTATAGCTGGTTGAGCTGCAGTACCACACACAACCTTTAAACAGGTGTGGCACTGTTTTGGAAGAAAAAAAAACAGGTTTCTCTAGCTCTGTTCAACCTCATTAATCATTACTATAATTAACTATTTTTCTATATTTTACCTCTTTAGTTACTATGTATTAGAGTCGAACGTGAACCCGTCCGAACACGAGCGTGCAGTATTTGATTACTGGTTGGATAAAACCCTAGGAAAACATGGATACAAATTATGGCCTATGGCCTATGGCTGTATGCATGTGTGGTGAGCCCCCGGATGATGTTGTAGCAGTGGGATGGCCGGTCACTTGCTAGATGGAAGTGTGACGCCACTACTTGTTGTGGATGGCCGAGATACAGTTGGACCTTTAGGGTTTTGTCACGTGACGCCAGTGCCTGGTGGGCACACAGGTGTGATGGCACGCCTGCTTTTATAGTATAAGGCCAGTTGTACCCTTCTCCCCTGTGGTCGGTGTCCTATCGGGTTGCTGTAGGGTCCATGTCACAGTTGTCCAGAGCGGTGTAATGATACTCCCGAATAGTGGTAGGACCCGCTCCCCACAGAAAGGGGAAATGTCCCAAGGTTGCGGTGTACGTGCTGTGCAGGTAGTAGCCAGTAACCATAGACCCAGTAATAACGTTGACTTGCTTTACTCTTTGTAAATGTGTAGCAGGTAATAAAATGAATCTTCAGGTACACTTGATACAGTTCCAATAAATACACGTACATAGAACCACCAGATCTGTGGGATAAGTGCTGAGTAGGATGTAGTACACTTGATAAGGTGAGAGTCTCAACCCAATTAGTAATGTACTCTGCCGGGAGGTTGGAGTGCTTAGAAGAATACTTGTAGAATAATACTACTACTACTACTACTACTACTACTACTACTAATAATAATAATAATAATGATAAAAGAATCAACCTGTGCCTGCGTTTTGACCTTTCCTATAGTCTTCTGCCCACTAGCTTTGGCTGAACCGTACTAATGGGTGACACAGGCCCCAGACCCTGTTACCTGGGATGAGCGGAATGGTTAGGATTTCCTAAGTACACCCGCGCTGCGAGATGGAGTTCATCGACTTTCTAGTAACTTTGCTCCACCCGGATCAGTTCCTAGCTCTTTGACTTTTCTGCGGAGACTGTCCTGCACTGTACTGACTCCTTGTCCTCGACGTGGGTTGAGGTGATCTGTAGGCTAGTCCCCTCCTGAAGGGCTTAGCAGCGCATCATACAGCATGTTTGGTGCTTCAAGAAAAAGGGTTGTGTGAGCTGTCTGTTCTGCTTCCTACCCATGCAGGGCACTGACTAAGAACTGACTTGTAGAGGGGACCTGGCAGGGGGCCAGGGCCCAGGTAGAACCACTGAGAAGAGCTATCTGAGCTGCGTCCTTTCGCCCTCCAAAGCTCAGCTAAGACTCCTCCTCACCCAAGGGACTAACTTCCTAACCAGCGCGTGTGCTGTGTTGTGGTTGGGTGGAAAGAGTGCAATAGGGAAACAGGATAGAAAAGAGAGAATAGGGCAGAAGAAAGGAGAAATCCCACTGGACAACATAATCTGGTATGTACACAAACAATAACCCTTTAGTATACTTCAGCCGTGCAGCTTCTAGACCTTAGTTACACACTATAACGACGTCTAGTGGTCATCTTCAGTAACACAACAGCTATAGCAAAATCACAGGCAAGTACAGACTTTTACGAGGGGTGTAAAGAATAGCAACACCCACAGTGGGACACCACACATGTTTTCTAGGTAGCCTTAGGGCTGCATCCAACCTCTTCAGTCACTATTAATCATAAGGTGCATGCTCGGGTATGGACGGGTTTGGGTTCGCTCACCTCTACTATTTATTGTAATCAATAGCATAACCTATCCCCAGTAATGCTTTTTTATTATCAGAAATTGTATCGGAAAGACTTTGAAGAAGCCATCAAGGGAAAAGCCTCAGTGGACCTGGATCTCACTCCGACATTCCTGCATGCAAAGCACGCTATGAACCTGATCAGCGAGGTATAACTCCCCATTACTGCTGCTAAATGTCAGTAATACCAGATATATTAGAACCCCAAACTGCAATGAAAGGGCAACTCCTGCAAAATGTTTTTTCTTTTAAATCAACTGATGTTTGAAAGTTATATAGATCTGTAATTTACTTCTATTTAAAAATCTCCAGTATTCCGGTACTTATCAGCTGCTGTATGTCCTGCAGGAAGTGGTGTATTCTTTCCAGTCTGACACAGTGCTCTCTGCTGCCACCTCTGTCCATGTCAGGAACTGTCCAGAGCAGGAAAGGTTTTCTATGGGAAATTGCTGCTGCTCTGGACAGTTCCTGACATGGACAGAGGTGGCAGCAGAGAGCACTGTGTCAGACTAGAAAGAAAACACCACTAACTATCTATCTATCTATCTATCTATCTATCTATCTATCTATCTATCTAGATACAGGAGAAAGCCGCACGTCCAAATCCTCATGAAGTGGGTGCTGTACAAATTCAGTCCCCCGGCCTGGGGATCCCCAATATTATGCAAAGATATTCTGCAGCACGCCAGCATACGAGCGAGAGGACGACACTCCAATAGTGTTTAACAAGTGATGATTTATTCACCCATACACATACAGCGACGTTTCGACTCAAGCATGAGTCTTTTTCAAGCCTTGAGCTGTATGTGTATGGGTGAATAAATCATCACTTGTTAAACACTATTGGAGTGCCGTCCTCTCGCTCATATTTGGATATCCAGTGGAGTCGGGGGTCGACTGCCATTAGGACGTGCACCCACCAGCTTGAAGCTATCTGACCTGAAGCCAGCACAGAATCTCTGCCATCTCTGAATTTTATCTATCTATCTATCTATCTATCTATCTATCTATCTATCTATCTATCTACCTACAGTATTAGGACTATTGGCAGGTATGTATACTTTGTCTAATGTCTGTTTATATTTATCTTCATTGTTAGAGAGAATACAGAAAAGACTTAGAAGAAGGAGTCAAAGGAAAAGGCCTGACCGTTCTGGAGGATACACCGGATTTAATCAGGGTGAAAAACGCTTCACAGATATTAAATGAGGTAGGTGTGATGAGGATGTCTTACAGGTAGAGATCAGTGAAATTATTCTAATACAAGCTGATTGGTATAAAATCTCATGTGAATCACATTGTACAGGAGCAGGGACTCCTATCAAAGGCAGAGGTCCCTGCTCCTGTGCACTGAGTAGTAAGGCCTATCCAGATCATGTGATGGGCTCCTGTCAGGTATACTGCACGCATCATTGCTTACCTCTGGGAGGTCCAACACATTTCCTTGACAGATTGAATTTTGGTGGATTCTCTAATCTCTAGTTATAATGAGTAGATTGATTTTAAGCTACACATTTTTAAATTTTTTTTTTTTAGAAAGAGTATCGGAAGGACCTGGAAAATGATATTAAAGGAAAAGGCATGGAGTTCAGCTCAGATATCCCCGAGATGATCCGAGCCAAACGGGCAACAGAATTAGTCAGCGAGGTAATGATATTCAGACCCAACCCAACTGTATCTCTGGAGGCTTCCAGTTGCATTACTCACGGCTGATAGGGAAGGAAGAAACCTCCAGAGACCACCCTAATAACTCATGAACCAGGCAAGTGATGACGATTTCCATTTAATAACACTGGAACAGTAGTCTTCATATTGTGGTAGAGAATCTCAGCCACTGTGGTAGGTAAATAGGGCTAGACAAACTGTACAACTAGATGTACACATCTATAGGGAGATTTATCACACATGGTGTAAAGTGAAACGGGCTCAGTTGCCCCTGGCAACCAATCAGATTCCACCTTTCATTCCTCACAGACTCTTTGGAAAATAAAAGGTGGAATCTGATTGGTTGCTAGGGGCAACTGAGCCAGTTTCACTTTACACCATGTTTGATAAATTCCCCTCCTAGTTTGTTAGAAAAACAGCGCCACCCCTGTCCTCAGGTTGTGTGTGGTATTACAATTCCACTCTATTCACTTCAATGGAACTGAGCTGTTATACCACATCCAAACTGAGGACAGGAGAGGCACTGTTTGTGCAAGAAAGCATGTTTTTTCAAGCCTGGACAACTCTTTAAAGTGTCACTGTCATTTTTTTCTTGCAGGAATCAATAGTACAGGCGATTTTAAGTAACTTAAGAAACTTTGTAATTGAATTTCCTAGACAAATATGCCATTATCTGCATTAAAAAGACTTTCCCCAGCCCCCCCCCCCCTCCTGTCTCTAATTCACTGCTCATTATCAGGAAATCTCGACTCTTTTACATCAGTCGAGCCCTGTCTAATCTATGGAGAGGGGAGGGGGAGGAGGGAAATTAATCGCCAGCAGAGAGCAGAGAATAAAGGATTACACAGTGGGACCTGTTTGAAAGCGGCATTCAGAAGACAGAGAGGTCAGTGCTGACTTCAGAGGAAAGCCCGGTGATGTAGCTGTAAAGTAACTCCTTGTTGTCCTGTTTTCGTGCCTCATCTCCCTCCACCCTTCCCATCTTAATAAGAGAACCATGAAGACAGAGGGGGAGAGCTTCAAACTGCTTTTCATGATAAAAAAAAGCATTTTTCGGCTAATAAACCCAAGTACAAAGTTTCTTAAAATCGCCTGTACTATTGATTTCTGCAAAAAAAAAAAAAAAAAGTAAACGACAGTGACACTTTAAGTACTAAATTCATTGCCCAACAGTAAATCATCATGCTATCATTAGCAGATATAGAAACTTATAACCTTCTGCCATCTATTAGGTTACATTAGATGTTGCTTTTCTTGGTAACGGAGCAGTTTATTGTGTCTTGTATGAGGTTAGAGAGATCGTAATTGTTGTAATTACTTCCCAGTCATAATACTCACATAAAGGCCACGTATAATCACTATAATTGTCGTAATGGGTACAAATTAGATCTCTCGGCTGAGGCAGTGACTCTATTCTAGGCCCGGAACAATCCAGGAAAACAGCAACTCGTTCCAGCTGATAGTAATCTGCACTATAAATGGAATGCATTAGTGGCAATAAATCAATGATGTCCAGTAATACATAACAGTGGTCATAATCTGATGATATGGATATGAGACAGTAGACTGGAAATATGTTCACTTAAAGCAGTGGTGGGGAACCTGCCGCCCTCCAGCTTTTGCAAAATTAGAATTCCAATTATGCCTGGACAGCCAAAGGCTTCCCAATACAACAGCCAGGGGGCTGTTACGAGTTTAGGATCCGCAGAACCACCGCTAGCGATGGCGTAAGCTGCACCAGAGAGTGAAGCTTAAAGGGGTAGTGCACCAAAAAAAAATTTCTTTTAAACCAACTGCTGCCATGAAGTGCCAGAGATTTGTAATTTACTTCTATTAAAAAATCTCAAGCCTTCCAGTACTTATCAGCTGCTGTATGCCCAGCAGGAAGTGGTATTATTTCCAGTCTGGAGAGCAGGAGAGGTTTTCTATGGGGATTTGCTCCTTCTCTGGACAGTTCCTGACATGGACAGAGGGGGCAACAGAGAGCACTGTGTCAGACAGGAAAGAAAACACCACTTCCTGCTGGACACACAGCAGCTGATAAGTACTGGAAGGCTTGAGATTTTTTAATAGAAGTAAATTACAAATCTCTGGCACTTCATGGCAGCAGTTGATTTGAAAGAATTTTTTTTTTTGTGCACTACCCCTTTAAGAGGCTGGTAAAAACTGGCTTGTGCGCGCCCTAGAGGGCGAGGTTGCCCACCAGCCAGGAGGACACTGTTTAGAGGTGAGTCGTCCCAAAGGGGCAAAGAGAAGCGGCGCTGGGCCCAGGCATGTGGGCTTCAGATCATGGGGCACAGCCGCACCCCTAACAAGGGCTGCAGGTTCCCCATCACTGACGTAAAGTATGAAACCTCTTTAATAAAAGAGCTTCTAATTGTCCTACCAGTACTATATAAAAAAAGGGGTACTACCCTTATGCAGTGAAGTCCTACCAGTATTTCTATACTGTGGAGAGTTACTACCCTCATCCAGCTTTTGCCTATTGTTTGGCAGATACCCAAGCTCATCAAGCCATTCTGTAGTCAAGGATTTTTTATTGGGGTGGTGGCAAATTTTTGTTGCAAATGGACCCCATTCACTCTATAACTAGGTTAAAGTGAGACTCTAGATAACAGTTGAATCCATTGTTTGCTCAGAGTGTAGGCACCCATTTAAAGACTTACCTAAGTGTCACCTACTTGGACTCGAGTGATCTTGTAGAACTCTCTTGCTACACTATATACCTTAGAGAGTAGCTATGACTTGCCTGGACATATGCATAGGAAATAACCCTATGTGGACAGTCAATTATTTCATTACAAGCTGATATATCATGACAACCATGGGCCAGGACTGGAGCATGCTGGCTGAAGAAGAGGATTGACTGGGACAATGTAAAAAATGAACACTGGTTATCCAGTGCAGAAAACCCATTTTTAGATACAGTTTAACAGAAGTTACCATAGGGGTTTGTCTATTCAGGATCCATATCTTTTAGCTTGAAGAGCATTTACAAAGAGCTTCTCTTGCTCTGAAGGACTTGTCCTATCTCAGGTTATACAAAAACACATAATTTGAACGGGCATTATGTAATACCTATTTTCTCCTGTGGTGGAGCTCTAGCTAAAATTATGTACTTACTAGTGTTCAGTGGACTTGCTGAACTGTTCAGGTTCGGCAATCTTCTGCCGAATTTAAGTGATTGGCATTTAACTCCCAGTGTCTGGAGAAATTGGATGCCACCCTAGAGAGTCCTGTAAAACATGGATACAGCCATAGGCCATAGGTTATATCCATGTTTTCCTGGCAGCCCTAGTGCGGCATCCAACGTCTCCAACTACAGTGAAATGTTGAGCGTTCGGGTTTAGAGAACGTTGCCGAAAACAAATATTTTGGCAAGTCCACTCAGTACTAACACTTACTATAGGGCTTCCCCACAGACTGCTGCGGACTCAGCAAAGAGATACCTTGTCATCTTCTTATTGTTAGGGATTGGGTAATATGGGGAACCCCTTTATCTAAATTTATTTGTCTCTGTGAACACTAAATTGGTCTTTATAGCCAATAACTACTTATTCCTATAGATTATTCTACTCAGTATTGCTCTTCTTTTTCCGAGCAGAAAGAATACAAGAAAGATTTAGAAACGGAAATCAAGGGAAAGGGAATGCAAGTGGGTGCCGATATACCAGAGCTACAGCATTTTAAGAGGGTGTCTGAACTGCTTAGCCAGGTTGGTACAACTATTGTAGACAATTCAAGAATTGTCATCTTTTGCAATTGAAATGAAATCTAAATTATTGGTAGTGGTAGGATGAGAAGAAAATGGCTCCTATAACGCAAGACCAGTTTGTTCACAATTACATACTATCCAAGATTCCGATGTTAAGTTAGTTTTGTGGCCCAACCTAGAGTCAGATCTTCACTTATCGTGCTCCTTTCTTGTCCTCCCCAAACAAAACATTCACCAAAGTTAATCTTGACAAAAGGGCATATTATCTCACTGAAGTTTCAGTTTCATGCTGCCCATAGACGTCTATTGGGAGCAGTAAGGGGAGAAGGAGGGAGCTTCAGAATGAGAAAAGAGCTCTGGTAGATTTTATATCCAGCATTGCCGTATTCACAGCTTAGGCTGCATTCACACGTTCCGTGAGGTTGTCCGTGTTCATGGATCTGTGCGCATGGACAATTTTACAGCCCATTGATTTCTATTAGGCTATTCAGAGGTTCCGTGATTTCACGGATCCATGATCCGTGCCGTTAAACAATAGAACATGTCATTACTCGGAACGGATGCACGGAAAGGATTCCCCATAGAAATCAATGAGATCCATGTTTTTCATGGATGTACACGGATGTGACATCCGTGTTCGTCCCTGAATAACACAGATGTGATGTAATATAAAATGCTTTAAAACACGGAGGATCACGGAGGTAGCTAGCAGACCACAATGCAGGACCAGGAAAAACAGTGAACGTGTGAATGCAGCCTTACACTGCTCAGTGCTGCTCTATAATGTCCTCCATGCTCCTGCTGTTAGCCACAATGTTGCTATGGAGAGGTAGAGGAGCAGAATATGTGAGACATCATAGCAGGTAGTCTATACCCGTTAGCTGAGGGACAGCTGAAAATTGTAGATGAAGCTTGAAGCTGAACTTGTCATATATAGTTATATAATGTCCAAAAATAGTGTTATGCCCCATGTACACATACAGTATAGGACAGCCTATCCTAAAAAGTTTGTAGAAAAGGTCGTGGTGACCATTTAAACCTCTAATATTCTTAAAAAATTGAAAGAAAAAAGCCCTAGAAATTGTGTTACTAGATGATATGTTTTCTTTGCAGAAAGGATATAAGAAAGATCTAGAAACTGAGATTAAAGGGAAGGGAATGCAAGTCGGTCCAGACATCCCAGAGCTGCAGAGAGCTAAAAGAGCGTCTGAGATTGCAAGTCAGGTACATTGTCACTGTAAGCTGTATAGTTTGTAAGGTCGGCCTGTTCTGTCATCTGTGTTTTGAGTGTTTACACCGTACAACATACATGTCCTGAGTATATAAAAGACATTCAGAAGTGATATAATTCCTGATATATTTATTGATATTTGGATTAAATTTTTAAATTTTTTGGACTTTTTGTGTGATTACAGAAAAAATACAAAGATGAAGCTGAAAAAATGCGGTCTTCGTATTCTACCGTCGCAGATACACCTGAGATAGAGAGGGTCAAAAATGTGCAAAAATCCATAAGTTCCGTAAGTGTAACAAAGGATAAACTTACGTTTATTACGACCGATGTGTTTCATTTGCTGACGTAAATGCAAAGATGTGTTGGAGTAAGATGTCCTGAATTTAGGAAGAGCAAATACATTTCACTATCCATGTGCTCGATGCTAAGATCTGTGGGGTGCCCAATGCCAGGGAAGAGAAAGTGCTCCGGGGAGCAATACTGATGTGATGTCACTGGTTGTGTTGAGCGAACTTGCCAAAAGTTCGGGTTTGGCAACATAATGCTCGGCATTTAACTCCAGGCATCTGGAGAAGTTGGATGCCATCCTAGGGAGTCCTAGAAAATATGGATACAGCCTATGGCCTTAGAGCTGCATCCAACTTCTCCAGATGCCTGGAGTTAAATGCCAAGCAGTCGGGTTCAGACTTATGTTGTCAAACCCGAAAAGTTGGCTCAACACTAGCCACTGCTCGTGCACTTTCATACTGAACAGAATAAACTGCAGACACATTTTATGGTAGAAGAATAAAATATTCTTTATTTAGTAAAATCATCCTACGCCTTTTGAGGGCAGGCGCCCATCTTCTTCAGGTTAAATTTGATGGACCTAAGAAAGAGAGGACGAAGTATAAGACGTCAAGACAATAAAATATAGCCAAGTGTTTGCAAATAGAGATAACATAACAAGTTGGTTTATATTGTAGCTAGAATTATATAGTAACATAGTTTATTACTATATTTGTATGGTGGGAGTGTGAGCAAAAACAAATCTATATTTTTTTTGTTTTACTTTAGGTATTATATAAAAAAGGAGTAGGTGCCGGAACGTCCATCAGTGAGACCCCGGAGATGGAGAGAGTCAAGATCACACAGCAAAATATTAGCGCAGTAAGATTTGTTTTATGTAGTGATTTGCAGCCTTATAGATATTTATTGCAAACCTATGGTACTCCAGCTGCTGTAAAACTACTACTCCCTTCACACCTGGGCAGCCAAAGCCACATCTTTGGTTGTTCAGGCATGATGGAAATTGTAGTTTTGTAACAACTGGAGGCCCTAGGTTCCCCATTCTTGCAAAGAACAGTACACATATATATATATATGGGGTGCTCCCTGTAAGAACCTAGGAGCTAAATAATAATGGCTGCTCTCGATAAAAAATATTGACTGCTCTGGCTACATTTTAATACTACTCAGATTGGTTACCACTAGAAATGAGTGAACTTGCTGAACATTTGGGGTCGGCTGAACCTGAATGCATGGTATTTGACTCCTGGCAGCTTGAGAAGCTCTAGGGCTGCCAGGAAAACAGCCATAGACTATAGGACTCCCTAGGGCTGCATCCAATTTTTCCAGCCTCCGGGTGTCACTGATGCATTCAGGTTCAGCCGAACCAAAATGTTCAACAAGTTCGCTCATCACCAGTTACCACCAAGGAAGTGGATAGGGGCAGGGAATCCGAGTATCTGTAGAGGGTCCAGTCTTTGACCAGTAGGAATGCACTTTACTGCTAGAAATTTCTCATTTCTGCAGGTGAAGTATAAAGAAGATATTGGACCTGCCACAGCTATCCCTGACCTGCCGGAAATCAAGAGGGTTAAGGAGATCCAGAAAAACATTAGCAATGTAGGAGACTCAATGAGCAATTTATAATTTCTTCTATTATTGGACTGCTGACAGCTCGTAGATTGATCGAATCTCTGATCGTCCATCACTAGGTTCATTATAAGGAGCCGCTGAGCAGGGCGACCCCCATCAGTATAACTCCGGAGATGGAACTGGTGAAGAAGAACCAAGAGCATTTCAGCACGGCAAGAGTCCACATAAATTTTATTATGATCTTATTTTCTTCTATAGATACATACAATATATAGATTCTATGGTGTTTCAGTAGAAGCAACAAATAATTCCTGTTATCTTCAAATATAACTCAGCAAAACCTCTCACTGATTTTAGTTTTCATCTATAACGGTCTTCTTAACCATAAATACGCTGTCTTGTTGCTATCTAAAAAATATCACTGGTGGCACCACCATCTGCCCGCACCTTTTCACCCTTGTTTAAAGCTTCACGGGATGAAATCTACGTCCTTCTATGTGTATGTGCAAGTTTTCAGTACTTATTCCTAGAGTTGACTTTACTGGTGGCTGCAGAAGTTGGATGCAGCCCTAAGGCTTCCTGAAAAATATAGATACCATGTTTTCCAGGGCTTCTTAGGTCTGCATTAGAGATGAGCGAACCTTGAGCATACTCGAGTCCATCTGAACCCGAACTTTCGGCATTTGATTAGCGGTGGCTGCTGAACTTGGATAAAGCCCTAAGGCTATGTGGAAATCATGGATATAGTCATTGGCTGTATCCATGTTTTCCAGACAACCTTAGAGCTTTATCCAAGTTCAGCAGTCCCAGCTAATCAAATACTCAAAAAATCGACTCGAACCCGAACCCGGTTTGCTCATCTCTAGTCTGCATCCAATTTCTGCAGCCATCGGTAATCATATGTTACACGCTTGGGTTCACTCAATTCTACCTATTCTTAATGTTTCATTGTGAGAAATTTTATTCTGTACTTTCAGGTTCATTACAAAGAAAAGGTTGGCAAAGTCACATCTGTCGGCCTTACTCCGGAGATGGAGAGAGTCAAAAAGAACCAAGAAAACATTAGTTCGGCAAGTGTCAGTGGCGGAGGTGTAACAGGGAACGGGGGCGGTGGTTGGGAGATAGCATGTAAATATTCATTGGCCGAAATCTTTCTCTTTTTTAGCCTAGAATGGATAGGATTAGGGATGAGTAAATTTACAGTAGTAGCAAAGCAAAGCTCTTTGCTAGGCTCGGTGGTCGGCTTGTCAGCCTTTGATCTCTGTACTGCGCCATGGCGCTTCTCTCAGTGCCTGGAAAAGGTGGATCCAGTTTCCCAAAACTGGATGGCTTTTCCCAGGACTGGATCCAGCTTTTCCAGAAACCTGGAAAGGAATGGCATAGAGTGGCACGGAGTTCAAAGACAGCCAGCAGACAAGCCAACCGGCGAGCCTAGCAAAGCTACAACTTAAAATTCGCTGTTCCCTAGGTGTGATCTTCAGGAAAGGTGGGAGTTTGGTTACTTGTCTAATATCAGGTATCGATCCTATTATTCTCCTCTTTTTATATATCCTCTTGTTTTCCTCCAGGTGAAGTACAGCAATGACTTACAGCAGATGAAAGGTAGAGCTAGTGTAATTCTAGATACACCAGAGCTGAGGCATGTCAAAGAAACACAAAATAATATCTCAATGGTAGGACGCCTCCAGGTTTACTGCACTTTGCTTTGCTGTGGGACCACCACCGCCTGCATATCCTGGTGATGCAGTGAAGTCCTATATATCTCCATATATAAGAGGGCCTTATGAATACTATCACAACATAATTAAATAATTCTATTAACGTGGTTTTATGGCTATTTTTTATTAACCTGCATGGAACTGAACCTGACACAATGTGAGTGTGATGTATGGCGTGTGATCATGTGCATGTCTGAGCAGACTGGTTTGGATATATTGCTGTTGATATGGGATTACTTTATTCACACTGCATGCCATGTATGCTTATAAAATAGTCTGTTGTTATTGCTCTGACGATATATAAAATCTTTACCTATATTCGAAATAGAGTGTCGCCACCTAATTGCCTCCTAAATGTCCATCAGGTATTCGGCCTTGATGTACAGTATCTTGATTTAGTTACTAAAAATCTAATTCAGTCTTTTTACCTACTTGGTCACATCACTATGTCTACTATGTTGGCTACATCAAGTCCATCAAGTCCAACCTTTAACTAGTGTTGAGTGGATCTGTCAAAATGTGCGGGTTCAGCAATGTTATCCGAACCCGAAAACTTGGCGTTTGATTCCCCGTGACTGCAGAAGTTCGATGCCACCAGCAAAGTAGCCTATGGCTGTATCCATGATTTCCAGGTCTCCCTAAAGTGGAAACCTACTTCTTCAGCCACTGGTAATCAAATTCCAAACTGTCGGAATCGAGCATACTCCGATGTATCACAAATTTTTAGCAAGATTTGTAACATTGGAGCGTAGACCCCCACCCAAGAATTGGTTGTCCCCAATTTTTTTCCCCAAAACAGATAATAGATATTTTATAGACTTTTCAATAGGTAGTAGATATTCGATCTGCATCACATATTAAGATCTCAATGTCAGTATATCAGATTACTTATAATTTTCCCATCTGTTATTTTAGATAAAATATCATGAAGACTTTGAGAAGACGAAAGGCAGAGGCTTCACCCCAGTAACAGACGACCCGGTGACGGAGAGAGTAAGGAAAAACACACAGATAGTCAGCGATGCCGCTTACAAGGGCGTCCATCCCCATGTAGTGGAGATGGACCGGAGACCTGGAATCGTTGTAGGTGAGGTCTTACTACGTAGGTGCAAACCAACTGTGATCATAATAGTCTATCATAATCTCTATTAATGGGGGGTGTAAATTATCTAGCATCATAGTAGTGCCGTTTTACAGTCAATGGTAGGTAGGACCAAAGTTGTAATTTTTCCACTCTAGTCCAGTCTATTTCAGGCTTCTTTTTTTTTCTTGCCATTGTTTTATGCTTTGTGGTCACCTTTATCTTTCTTTTTTCTCTCTCATCTCATGCTTTTTTTCATTTCTTGACAAAGACCTTAAGGTTTGGCGCACTGACCCAGGTTCTATTTTCGACATTGATCCACTGGAGGACAATATTCAGTCCCGAAGCCTTCGTATGTTAACCGGTACAGCAGCCTGAGTTACTCCTGCACATAAAACACAAAAAATGTTAAACTTCATAATAAACTATGATTAATATTAAATATAAAAGTGTTACTGTCACTGCTGAAATCCCCAAGAATTTCCAGATAGAGCCGGGAAAAGCGAGTGTCTGTACACTTCACTTCCTGGCTCGCCAATGTTAAAATACTAGTCAACGTTCTAACTAAAAGACATAGCAGAGCTGCAACGTTTATGTGGGATTGTCTGATTCTGGGATCTCGTGTGATTGTAACCTAAAGGAGAACAGGATTCCCATAGATCAATTCTAAAGTTAAAAAAAAACCCTTTGAAGGACTAGGAGATATTGTGGTATAAGAGGGGAGTCCAGTTTCATATAGAGGGTCTGTTGGTCAGCTACAAAGAGTGTCACTCATTCTGGAAGACCTGTCATGTCCAGCATAACATGAACACTGATTCAAATGAACATTGTGTAATGCTCAATTTATCCTGTGGTGGCGCTGCAGAGGAGGTGAACACTTACAGTCTGATTCTCCCACAGATGACACCTGATCACTGAGAATGTCTGTAGTGTGATAATTTATCATGACCTTATTGTCATTGAAGCCTTCTAATAAGTAGAGATAGTCCAAATTGGGGACTTCCTTTAAAATATGATACTTTTAGGAAAACACCTCAGTTTTGAGTCACCTAGGTATTCCCATGTATAATAATAATAAGTATACTAGTTTCAGATAGAGCCTTCATTTAAAAATAATGTTAATGGCAAAACTCATCCACTTCACCCAAATGCAGGCCTTTAGAGGTAGCACTGCCCCCTTAAAGGAACATAGTCCTTAAAGGGGTATTTTGCTCAGGTAAAATGCATGTTAAATCACCCCCTTCCTGGAGACTTAGAATTCGTTCCATACTTATTATATTTTTATCTTTTCAGTCTCCTTCCCCCAGTTCTGAGTCTGCTGCTTGTGGCTGAAGACACAGAAAACTGTGTGTGAGCTGTTCTCTCCGTCTCCAATCTAAACCGCCCCTTCCAAGACAGCTCATGTAGACAGTGTCCCTGGCTGGCTGTTTCTGCACTCTCTGATGCTGGGAGGGTTAATCTAAGGTCAAGTTGCTGGTGATCTCACTGTGATTAACCCTTTCCGAAATTACAAAGTGTGAAAAGCTTGCTAGGGACACTGTTAATAATAATAATAATAATAATATGTATTTGTATAGCGCCAACAGATTCCGCAGCGCTGTTTACATGAGCTGTCTCAGAAGGGAGGGGAGAGAAGAGGCTTTTGAGCAGAGAACAGCTCACACACAGTTTTCTGAGTCTTCAGCAGAAAGCAGCAGCTCACAACTGGAAGAAGGAAACTAAAAAGATAATAACAAGTATGGAAGGAATTATTAGTCTAAAGGGGGGATGATTCAACATGTATTTTACTTGTGCGGAATACCCCTTTAAATTCTTTTAATCTGGCATTCCAATGGTATAGAATATCCGATCACTTGCCTCCTGGCTCAGAAATGTGACATAAAATATTTTATATTGGCATTCATGTTGTTCTCATCCCCCCAAATAAGTTGTATACACTTTAAATAATCTGAAATGTATTATAATTTAGAATGTTTCCCTTTAATGCCAGATTAAAGGAATTCTACCTATACAGCAGCTGCACATACATCTCTGTGTGACTTACATTACCATCCTAGTTTATATTCCTTTTGCATCTTTCTCTGTTTCATGCTATCTTTTTCTTCTATGCTATTCCTTTATTCGTAGAGAGAGCTAGTCATGGTCACAGGCAGTCCTGCCAGTCTGCGGGCGCGGCACGGCTGAGCCAGGCAGATGACAGGTCAGAGGCGTCTGAGATGAAATCTAGTTTCTCTTACTACAGTGAGGGGACAAAGGCGTCTGATGACGGAGGTAACAAACACCAGCACTGTGTTACGTAAAGCAATCGTCCCAGCTCTGCTAGAGGTTTACTAACATCTTCTCCAAACTTCCTCATCATATACCATCGGTTGCCTCCAGGGCTGGTTCAAGCCCTCATGTAAACTGTATATGAGATGCCATTTTTTTTCTATAATAATGATAATTGGTTCATTGGATATAGAATAAAACAAACATGATGCAACCCTATAGATAGTTTTAACTCTGATCTATTGTGTATACAGCTCCTATTCGAACCAAAGTGTCTCCATGGTCATTTCTCCCATCTTCCCCATAAATGGCCAAACATTCATGTAATCTCTATGGGGATTGGTGGGGTAAGCAACAGCCAAAAAAGTTCTGGCACCTGCTTATACTTCCCAGAACAAATAGGTCAGGTGGCAAAAATCTAGTATGCCTGACCCTTCTCTCCAATGTCATCATATGTCAATGAGAATGGGGAGCTCCTCCTAAACACCTTATAATATTGGTGGGTTCAGTCAACTGTAGTATAGTGGGCACCTTAAGGACACATAACAACCAGGGAAAGCACAGAAACTGAGGGACCTATACATTAACTAATGCAGTCTGCTCTCTTTTCAACATACTGTAGCCCCTCCAGGATAAGCTGCAGATTTTGCGATACTCCAACAATATTATTTTTCCTGCATTCTCTTTCTCGGTCTTCCTTTCCCTCCCTAATAATAATAATAATAATAATAATAATGATAATAATATTTATTTGTATAGTGCCAACAGATTCTGCAGCGCTTCCCTACCCTTCTCTCTTTTTAAGGTATAGAGATCTGGAAGAGAATAACAAATAACTGCACAATCTGACTACACAGGGTTTGTTTGTAGTCTGTAACTATGGAGACGCCTTGATCTGCTTAGGAGCTGTAGATATAAGTATTAGTATATTTATGCTTCGTGTCTGCCTCTCTTTATACTGATACATTGTATCAGGCCAGTGAATGTAAGTACTGTATCTAGTCATTGACAGCACACATATAATATAACTTGTGAGCTATAACAAAGTATATTAGAGAGTTGCATTAACCGTGATAACATGGGGGGACACTTAGGCTCTCCAGACCTTGTCTCCATCTTTTTCCTTAATACTTGTAGTCCCCATGAAGAAAACTGGAGCTTATTTAGACCTTAGAACACTGCCTTGTGCTGTTTTTCTGTTCCTCCCCCTGGAAATGCGGAACTATTGTACCTGAGGAAGTTGAGAGAACTTTGTTATTAAATATTAGTACTGTCCATGGGACGGCTGCCTTAAATAACATTGACACCTTATTGCTGTGCAAAGCTTCACCCATAACACGTGGTAACATACAGGCCTGTGTGCTATCTCCTAATATATACTGTAAATTGTAACACTATTACAAGTTCATGTCAAGGTCAGTGACTTCTAGGCTATGTCACCACAATGTCTTTTTTTGGCCATTTGAGTCCAAATAATAGCAAATATTTGTACAATCACGGACGTTATTATTTAAAAAGATGGCTATTCTAAAAGACGACTGTCAAACAGCCAAAAGAAAAAACGTGTAAAGATAGCCTAATACACACCTGATCGCTATTTCTACTATACTTATGTTATCAGTGGTTGAAAGGGTCCTCTGGGGAGTTAAAAATTATAATTTTTTTTAAACATTGTTTTAATAAAGTTGTATTGCTTTGTATATAATTAATGTGTAGATATATTTTTATATACTATTTTACGTATATAAATAAAAAAAATGTTACTTATATAATGTATATGTATATAAAGTATATTTTTTTTTTTACAAATTGTTACTCTCCAGAGTACCCCTTTTAAGTGAGGTGATCTGCCCAAGTCAAACTTTTATTTGAGCCCATAACGGATGCTATCCGGACTTTCCAGTTACAGACATAAAATACAAAAACATTTGAATATAAAAATGCAGTAAATTTATATTTTTTGGTGTTTTGTTGTGTTCATTAATTATAACTGTTTTGGTTTTATCTTTCTATTCCTTACTAAATGTATCATAACATGTAAGTGACTCTGCTTTATGAGTATTCTAACGTATAACTTGCATGTATAAGTGGGCAAAACTTGGTTCGTATCTTGGTTTACACCTGTGAAACCATCAATTTCCAGTACGCAGGGTGGATTTCAGACTATGTTCCCCCAATGTCTTTTTTTTTTTAGAGGAGAAAACGTCCGTTATTCACCTGAAAAATCGTGTTGCTAACATAACCTCAGTGACTTCACTTCTCCAAGCACCTCCTGCTGGTTCAGTGTCTGTGCTCAGTATGTTACACTAAATTGCATTCTGAGTGGAAACTATCTGCAGGAATAAGTATCTTACCTTCATCTTCATCACCGTTCAGCAGTTTATTCCAAATGCTAATTGGTCATTTCAGTGAACTGGGGGTACCTACCTTCTGATGATATTTATTAGAAGGGGCAGGCCGGCCAGGGGAGGATCAATGGACTGGGGTAGGTAGTCCCGCCCCCAATTCACCAAAAATACTAATTAGCATAGGTATTGAACTCCTAATATCACAGAAATTGCGCCGATGATGAAGGTAGGAAATGTACCTTCATCCTCACTGCTCCGTTCTCTATAGGGAGCTATCATCAGGTTTGATTCTGATAACCTGCTGATACTTTCCCTTTAATATTCAAATCCGCAATGTCATGCACAAAAACTGATCCTGCTAGTGCAGCATAGGGTATTATTACAGCCCCACCGAGCTGTAAGGATTTGAACAGATACTGAAATATTAGCAACCATCAGAATCCTGCATACAGACCTGGATGTGAATGGGCTTAAAGTGACTCTGCCAGTAGGTTTAGGCTGTCCTATCTCAGGGTAGCATAAACTACTGAAAGAGAAGCTGAACAGAATGATGTATCACTTACATTGTTCTGTGCAGCTGATCCAGAGATATCCTCCTAAATAACATGGAAATTAAGTAGTCCTCTCCATTATGTGCATGAGCCCAGCAGTCCTGGATATTCATGAGCAGCAACAAACTCTGTCTGCCAGCTGCTGATTGGTAGTTATCTATCCATGCTGTGTATAGGCAGTTAACTGTTAATCAGCAGCTGGAGGGCGGGGGAGGGGTGCGGCACGAATCCTATTTACCTGCATATTAGAAGAACCGCTGAACAAAATGATGTAAGTAATACACCGGTCTGTTCAGCATTTCTGTCACGAGGCAGCATAAACCTAGTGACGGATTCCCTTTAGGGATATGTTCTATCCCATGATCTGTACAAAATAGGCACAAAAAAAAAGTTTTTCAGACTTTGAATTTACTGCTACTTTTCCAAGCAAATGTCTAGTGCAAAAACACTCAAGGAACATCATAGACTTTTTAGAGACCAATAAAGAAAAATGTATTAATATAAATAATTGATCGGTTCCATAAGAAGAGTAAAGGGCAAAGTGGGTCAGAGATTTGGGTCAAAAGTTGATTACCCTTTCCAAGGACGGAGGTTTTAGGTATGTATTTCTTATTACTGGTTGCATATATTGGGAAGGATTGCTTTTTTTTTTGTATGTTAATATCTCTGAATATTATACTTACTATTGTGTTTTCTTAATGCAGCCCCTGGTGCCTATCATCCTTCTCAGTCTCAAGGCTTTGGCTACATACAGCAGTCAAGTATGTCCTCTATGAGGTCAATGCATTCTCCACATGCACATTCAACTTCACCAAGTATGGTGAGTACTGAGATGTAACAATGACTTGTGTGTGTATTTATATATATATATATATATATATATATATATATATATATACACACTATCTGAGCTCCTGTGTTTAAACTAAGAGGGAACTTTTATATGTTTTCACAGTAGAGAGTGACTACAAGGAGTACCTTCTTAAAGCGCACCTCTAATGAAGGACGCTGACCCGACTGGCATGAAATCCATTCAGCTGCCAGAAGCCATGGATACAACCACACCAGGTCGGTACTGACCTGGCGTGGTTGTATCTATGGAGGCCCGAATATCCGGCAGCTGAATGGATTTCACATTGATAAGTTGGTAAGTGTAGTTCGTGACAGGTGCACTTTAACACTTCTGTCCTTTCTACAAATAGCTCATGATTTCGATAGGACTAACTGTAATGCTAAATTTAGCCCGTGGTGGCGCTGCAGAAGAAATGCCAAGTTGGCATTAGATAATCCAGGGAGTAATTCTGTGAATAGAATATAACCAGAGCCGAGCCAGGAGGCCGAATTGTCCAGATTTGGTAATGTTCTCCAAATCCAAGTATTCGGGTTCGGAGAACGCTGTCGAAACCAAACAGTTCGGCTTCTCCGCTTAACACTACTTATATCATAAAGAGATATTCCAGAGTTGACAGCTCCTTTAAAGGGGTTATTCCATGATATGTTTTTTTATTGCATTTAAAAAAAAAAAAAAAAATGGGTGCATTTGTGTGCATCTGTTTTTCCATTGACTTTCATAATAAAAAAAAAAAATGGTTCAACGTGTATCAGTGTTTTTAAGCATACACAAAAATGGGGTTGACCACATTTTCTGACCAGGGATAAAAAAAAGATCATGATAATGATCAGTTGACACTCCAATATATACAGATATATTACTGACACCATAGTAAATGATAACACTTTGACACCTCTACCCCCATTATTATGTCTTGTGCAGAGAACATACAGAGCCATGTACGACTACAGCGCTCAAGACGACGATGAAGTTTCCTTCAGGGACGGTGACTATATAGTCAATGTGCAGCCGATTGATGAAGGATGGATGTACGGGACAGTGCAGAGAACGGGGAAGACTGGGATGCTACCAGCCAACTACATCGAGTCTGTTAACTGAGAGATGGGCCTCCCTTTCCTTCCCGTTTCGGCAATCGGCATACATTTTATTTTTATGTGAGGATCGCCACGATCACGAATACAATTATTCTTTTAAAATGTGCAAAATTAAGTTTAAGCTTATTTTTTTAGCACTAGCATCAACCTCTATACAAGAAGCTGTTAGATAAAGTGCTGTTCTATAAGGAAAGGACTATACAAAGAAATCCTCCTAGACGTAGCGGAATGTTGTGTATATTAATGGGATTTTCTTTCTTACATGACCTATTCTTTCATAGTTAACCTCAGAGGGCTGGTAATTGCTGACAATCTCGGATATAGCAGTGGCATAATGTAGACTATATATAGGATTATAAGATGTATTTAGCTGCTTCTGCTATATTCTCTTCTCTGTGCATTGTATAGTATTGCACCGTTAGTACAATGGAATCTAACCTCTCAAAATTTTATTCTAATTTAACACTAAATATTATATTAAAAAAAATTAGTATTTATAATTATGATCTAATGAATATTTTCAAAAGTTCCTTGTGATTGCATTGAAATTGAAGCGGGATCCCCATTGCTCAAGCAAACCTCTCACATTTTACATAGACTATGTGTATATATATATATATATATATATATATATATATTCATGACTATTTATCTATGATTATGAGTAAAGAGCGGCCATTAAGACCTTCTCCCCCTCTAGATGACCTATTCTACAGGCAGTCCATTAATGGAAATAATTGTAATGCTTCATTTCCCCACTGGGAGTGCTGCAGGCAAATGGAGCAGCTTCCCTCATGGATCACAGCTGATCACTGATCTAATCATCGGCTTATAGACCCTTTTATCGAAAACAGAACTTCCCCATTTGACGAACTGTTTAATGTAAAGCGCGAATAGATCTTCGATTTATTCCAGGAACACTTAAGGCCATTTTACATGGTCCGATAAAGGGACGATAGTCTTGTTGATCGGCGCTCAATTGCTAAGTCTTTATAAGACTCTATTAATCAAGAATAGTGTAGAGTAAGTATGCTCTATCAAACATAGTGTTCTGTAGAGCATCGGGGTGTCTGAGCAAGGATTATATGAGGTACTCGGGTTACTGCAAGATACATTAGAACTGCTGCACTACTTAATTGACGGAATACCGCCAGAGTTCTAATGTGTCTTGCAGTAACGTATTGCATTTTTTTTGTTCTACATTTTGGATATTTTGTCCCTTGAAGAGATGTGTAAGTGAAATATACAAAAACTAGAACAAAGAAATGCAATACCTTGCTGCAAGACACATTAGAACTCTGGTGGTATGCCGTTAATTGACAGCATACTGCTGGAGTTCTAATGTGCCCTGATTGACTGGTCAAGGTTCTCTGCCTGTCGGCATGCAGTGTGGGGATGATTGAAAGGCAGAGAGCTGTCTCCTCGCCCAGATGACTAGTTGCTGCCCCTCTCCCTGCCTTGCGTTGCATAATAAAACTTTTTTTTAATTATTATAAAGCTACTTCGGCAGCCACGGCTGGTGTGCTCCGCAAGCTGCACAGTAGCTCTATAGTATGCTGTGCTGCAGGGAACCCTTTCAGCACAATTAAGCTGCTTTGTTCCCTTTAAGCTGGCCATAGCCATAGATTGCTAATCACTATGATTGGTTGGTTTTGTATCTATGCTATAAAACGCCTTTTATCTAATGTTTAGTGGGTCAAACCATAATCTTTAGTATATAGATTTTTGAGGACGTAAAAATTCGACAGAATGCACACAATTTTTGGTATATTCTGTATCATGTTTTTTTTTTTTTTTTGCAGTATCCTAAATCTATTTTTAGACAAAAGTTGCTGATAAAAATGAAATTGCTCAAACATTTTATTTTTAGTCTTTCTCATTACATCAGTATCACATACACATTACTTCAATGTGACACAATCCTTCACAGACAAAGCAAGAGCTGCAGGGCAGACTACCCCGGGTGTAGAGTCCCTGGCAGTATTGTTCCTGCAAGATCAATGGTTAAACCAACAGAAGCACCTGCCATAGTGTGGGGTTATCCTGCACAAGCTGCGTCCCCATCTGTAGGTCTCTGCGGCATTGCTGGCAAACACTGAGAATAATTCATTGAAATGAATAAATCTGAGAGGCTTGATTCAGTTGTAGGAATCAGGGAGATGTAATATTATTTTTTTGCTATTTAAAAAACAATAAATAATAATTCACATAGTCTTTAAAACTTTAGGGTTGGAGACACACAGCCCCCCAGGCATTATTAGGCAGAGTACGACGTACAGTCCCCCAGGCATTATTAGGCAGAGGTCGATGCACAGCCCCCAGACATTATTAGGCAGAGGATGACGCACAGCCTCCAGGCATTATTAGGCAGAGGATTACACACAGCCCCCAGGCATTATTAGGCAGAGGATTACACACAGCCCCCAGGCATTTTTAGGCAGAGGGCGACACACAGCCCCAGGCATTATTAGGCAGAGGGCGACACACAGCCCCAGGCATTATTAGGCAGAGGGCGACGCACAGCCCCCAGGCATTATTAGGCAGAGGGCGACACACAGCCCCAGGCATTATTAGGCAGAGGGCGAAACAGAGCCCCCAGGCATTATTAGGCAGAGGGCGACACACAGCCCCCAAGCATTATTAGGCAGAGGGTGATGCTTAGCCCCCAGGCATTATTAGGTGTAGGCCAACACACAGACCCCAGACACTACTAGTCAGAGGACGACACACAGCCCCCAGGCATTATTAGGCAGAGGGCGACGCACAGCCCCAGGCATTATTAGGCACAATGCGACACACAGCCCCAGACATTATTAGGCAGAGGGCGACACACAGCCCCAGGCATTATTAGGCAGAGGGCGACACAGAGCCCCCAGGCATTATTAGGCAGAGGGCGACACACAGCCCCCAAGCATTTTTAGGCAGAGGGCGATGCTTGGCCCCCAGGCATTATTAGGTGTAGGCCAACACACAGTCCCCAGACACTACTAGGCAGAGGACGACACACAGCCCCCAGGCATTATTAGGCAGAGGGCGACGCATAGCCCCTAGGCATTACTAGGCACAGGGCGACACACAGCCCCCACACATTATTAGACAGAGGGCAACACACAGCCCCCAGACATTATTAGGCAGAGGACGACGCACAGCCCACAGATATTATTAGGCAGAGGATGACGCACAGCCCCCAGGCATTATTAGGCAGAGGACGACGCACAGCCCCCAGGCATTATTAGGCAGAGGAAGACGCATAGCCCCCAGGCATTAGTAGGCAGAGGATGACGCACAGCCCCCAGACATTATTAGGAAGAGGGCGATGCACAGCCCCCAGGCATTATTAGGCAGAGGGCGATGCACAGCCCCCAGGCAATATTCAGTTGAGGGAAAGGTGCACTATAGACCTAAATTAATGGGGATAAGTGTTGACTAAAGAAACATTAGTAAATTTTTCAATTTAATCCAGTGATGATTTTTTTTTCCAGTAGATACTAGAGTAAAATGTCATGTAAAATCCATGCTGCACACTGTACATAATCTGGGAGCCGAAGTACCAGAGAAGAATAGAAAGAAAAGCATAAAACTTATTTTTTTTCTCAGTCAACCCTTTAAAGGGGTACCCCAGTGATTTTTTTCTTTATTTCAGAAAGTTATACAGATTTGTAAATTAATTCTATTTAAAAATCTCAAGTCTTCCAGTACTTATCAGTAGAGATGATCGAACAGGGCCCAATTTCAGGTTCGCACGAACCCGAACCATCAGCATTTGACTCCCGCTGCCTTCCCGTTCCGTGGAGAAGGTGGAGACAGCCCGAGTACCGCCTGGAAAACAGGCATACAGCCCGACGTGGACAGAGGTGGCAGCAGAAAGCACTGGGTCAGACTGAAAAGAATACACCACTTCCTACAGGACATACAGCAGCTGATAAGTACTGGAAAACTTGACAATTTTAAATAGAAGTAAATTACAAATCTGCATAACTTGACACCAGTTGATTTGAAAAAATGTTTTTGCCGGAGTACCCCTTTAAATCTATTTAATTTAGTAGAGCGATATTACAGGACCTTCAAAATCCCATGCTATGTGGTCAGCAAAAACTGGGAGCTGTAATAATCATTAATGGGCGGTGTGATTTTTTTCCATGCATAGTGCCACTCCTGCTCCGGTTATACATGCAGCATGGGTAACTGCTACTACAAAAAATTTAAATAGGTGTCTATCAGTAGTATAAGAGGATGATTTTCTTACAGAAACGGCTCCACTCTCTGGAATTGAAGCTTAGTTCCATTAACTTGAATGGAGCTGAGATGCAATACCTAAACAATCCATATACAAGGGTGGTGCTGTTCAGAAAATGGATACAGGTCCTGCCTATTGTTAATTTCACTTCACTTAAATCACACAAGGACAATGTGTGTATAGAGTCTGTATGTTCTTGTGTCTTCATAATGAAATTAGATTGGGAGCCCTGCTGGGGACAAGGTCAGAGGTGAATGGTTGCAGCAATATGTATTATGATGTGCCATATAAACAATGGTTTATAGTAGACTGTATGGGTTTTCCTACTATAGTAGTCAAAATCTGACCATGTTGGCTACTTCTCCCATATACATGTATGTCATTTTAATTGTATAGGTGGAGAAGCCACTGCCATATCTGCTGCAGGAACAGACTTCTCTGACGGTGGCTTATTTCTCCAAGGACAGAAGGACTGGGCAGTTAAAATCCAATCTGCTCAATCCTTCACTCCCCCAACATGTTTGGCCAAGTGGTAATCAGAAGGCCTCCATATGCATTATATGGTTGGCCGGTCCCACCAAAATTGACAAGCTGAAATATAGAAGATTGTCGGCAGAAAAAGACCACTTGGTCCATCTAGTCTGCCCTTTTTGGATCTGGACGACACTTTTAGATCCAATTTCGACATTATATCTACTTGATAGACCATGGGAACCCTGACATCAGATAGAGCTGTGACACTGGAACTGACCCTGACCACAGGAAGATACAGACATGGCCGTGTGTACCCGACCCTAACAGCAAAGAAGCACAAGATCTACCACCATACCCCCCACCTGGTTTCTATTGCTCTGCTACTTTACATTAATAAAGCTTTAATAGAAGAATTATACGATTGACTGTCTGCAGTGTAATTCACCATCTACGTCAATAACCGTACTGGAAGACGTCTTTACAAGGGTCAAAATAAATCCGGTTACTCAATTTATCTATTTTAACATAAGACGTGTAGCCAGGGTGATGGGGTCTATATATATATATATATATATATATATATATATATATATATATACATAATTTTTTTAGTTTTGTGAGATCTTGAAGCTGTATTGAGATGTAAACTGGAGATATATAGAGAGTCAGATAAGTCTGTCTGATTAAACTTTATAAATTTTTTCTCATAGTGAATGTTTTGTGATTTTTTTTTTTTTAAGTTGTACTAATCTAGGCCCCCGATTGACATCACATTTGCACCTACGATCTTGCGTCTCTATTGGGACGTACACACTAAATGGGTCCATTTCTAGGTGGAGGCCGAACAAGAGTCTTTTTGGCTTCCAGAGAGTCCTTTGGCTTGTTGTGATCTCCAATGATGTAACTGTTTTTGTATGGATGGTTACAACATTGACTCTTCCTCAAGGCTTCCTTCTGGGTATGGTCAGCAAATCCACCTCCATGGCATAGGTAGCCATCTATCGATGACCAGTGTCGGACTGGGGTATCTGGGGCCCACTAGAGGAAATGATCCTGGGGGCCCACCAATGAAGAACTGGTGAGAAACAACATGTCAGTCAGTGTTTGTGCAGGTTCTAAGGCTGGGGGCCCACTGGAGGATTCACTGGTCCTCTGGTGGGCCAGTCCGACACTGTCTATGGCATATGTTGGGGGTCATCCGAATGTCCGCCTCCAATGGCTGAAAAGTGATGAGAGTGCCTGAGGTCATTTATGCTAATGTTCTTTCTTGGTTCAGTACTTTCTGAGTACCTACTATCTCTGAATGCATCCGCTAAGACCTGAGAATTTACTCTATGTTACACTATATCTGATAAGAACCGTACCGCTAAGACCCTGTTCACACTGTGTTTAAACCCTCTTAAGGCGTAATCCATCAGAGGTGTTTACCAACATATGACACAGTATAGACAGTGGCATACTCTGACCATAAAGTCTAACTTCAAAAAATATTTACCACAAGGTATAAGTTTTTATTTCTGGATACCTTTGCGTGGAATACTGCAGTTGACTGATAGATTATAAGGACACTCTTTTGACATCTCATAGATATGTTTGCCATATACACTGGAAGGGCTTTCCCAATACAAACAAGGAATGGAAACCACAGTGTGAACATAGCCTTATCCACTTTTTTTTAATTTTAAACTTACAGTAACTGAATATTTGCACGTATGGGTCAAAACACCAATGTTTTTTTTTTCTTTCAATAAATGGGTGGACTGAGAATAGATTTTTTTTTTTTTTTAGAACAGACCCCATAAAAGTAGTTTTTAATAAATGTATAAGGTCAATGAAGACATTAAAGGGGAACTCCTGCAAAAAATATTGTCTTTTTTTAATAACTGGTGTCAGAAAGTTATATAGATTTTAAATTTATACCCTTCTTCACCATCTACGTAACCTTTCCGACTTCTCTATTCTTTATCTTAGTCTTGTTGTGTCTTTTATTAGAGGAATACATTCTCTCACCACTTTCCTATTAATACTTTATACTTTTTTTCAACTATTCTGGAGCCTCCCATCTTATTCCATCCATCTTATGGGGTAGTGTCCTAGCCATCCCCTGGCCCTCCACCTCTTAGCAGAGTATCCTGAGGTTGTCTATACCCCCCCCCACACACACACACATTCATGATCTTATAATACCTGGCTGACGACCCACCAGAGGCCTTAGGGCCCTATTCCACCAGACGATTATCGTTTGCATAATCGTTAACGATTAACGATCTCAAACGACCGCTATTGCGAAAGACCTGAAAACGTTCACTCATTTCCATGGAACGATAATCGTTACTTATGATCGTAATTGCGATAGTTTTTTCTTTGCTATTTATTCGCTATTGCGTTCGTATCTACTGCGAACCACCGAACGACATCTTATTCAATGCGAACAGTTTGCGAATGTTTTGCGAACGAGCAACAATAAAAACAGGTCCAGGTCTTATAAAGGGATCAACGATTTCTCGTTCGGTCGTTAATCGTTCACTGCATTTCAACCGAACAATTATCGTTTAGATTCAAATGATTTAACGATAATCTGAACGATAATCGTCCGGTGGAATAGGGCCCTTAGGGGCCTCTTCCATGGAGCGATAATTAACGATTAACGATCAACAAACAGCCGATGATCGTGTCATCGGCTGATCGTTCATTTAGGTTCAAACCTAAAATCATCAGTCACCACCCGTTCATCGCTACATGGAATAGCAGTGCGCAGCGGGCGACTGACGATTTAAAAACATCATACTTTACCTATCCAGACTGCAGGTCTTCTGCGCTCCTTCTCCCGATTCCGCGCACAGCAGCAGCAGCTTCGGAGCGGCCTGTCTGAGCTGACAGATCGCTCAGCCAATCACTGGCCGGGACCGCCGCGGGACTGGGAGAAGGAGTGCAGAAGACCTGCAGCCTGGATAGGTAAAGTAAGAAACAAGGGCTGCAAGGACATCGGTAACTATGTCCCTGCAGCCCTCGCTAAATGATTATTGGCTTGTGGAATAGGCCCAGTAAACGAGCGCCGATCTATAAAGTTCAAATAAACAAAAAGTTCTTTAAGGGTGGACAATCACTTTAAAATGCATCAAGTTGTCACAAAGGCATATTTTACAATGAGGAGCTTCAGGCTCCTAAAGTAATATGGTCACCCTCCCCCCTCCTTACTCTAGGTAATATTGTCACCCCGCACCCCCCTTACTCTATGTTCGGTTCTCTGCACCATCCACAAACTTAGATGCTGGCACAAAACCCATCTGTTTCTTATTTGTTCTCTAAAATTGCTTCATTTCATCGATGGATAGTGTCACCTAGGTGGGGCTTCAAGAAGCCCTGCCTAGGTGACACTGTCCACAGCACAGAACCACACATAGAGTAAGGGGGTGATGTTGTGTCCCACTACATGTTCTCTTTTCTCTTCTTACACCTTGGTAAAACTGTTTCTCTCTAGATTCCCAGGTCAGGACAGGTTGGCCACTGTTCCTTACTCCAACCACTAGATATCAATCTCACAGCTACACTTACACTTCATTTCTCTAGTAACAACTTCCCTTATAGTGACTACTTCCCTGTAGTCTATGGTTTGTTAGCGCCTGGCTACAGGCCAGGCAGGTCGTGTATATAGTTGTTCCTGTACTTGCTCCCCAACCTTCATGGGGTGCTAGATTAGACTCCAAGGGACACCAGAGCCAAGGGAGAACTCACCCTTGCTTACTCTGATGACAGACTATCTGAATGGGACAATCGACCACCTTAAAGAGGGACGGAAAAGCTCAAGACTAATCCTACAGTAGAGCACAGTGCAAGTTCAACTGCTCTCTACTGACAAGCGCTCAGCTTTGTAGGAAGGACACTACAAGCCAGCTCCACCTAGAGCAGAGACCTGGGAGTCGTACTACCCCAGAGGACGGGTCACCTGACACTGTGGGGTAGTAGGCGGTTAGGTGAGATAACTAGACTCATCCATACGTGAGTACGAAGATTTTTTAAAGCATTTCTCAACACTTCACCACATCTCGGCTGAGTACAAAGTACACTAGGCACTATACACTATATCCTGTTAATGTTTTCTTCTATTAACTCACCTATCTACCTGTTGAAGTATTGCATCTGACTATTTTTGCACTAAGTACTTGAGCACTATTTGTGACTGTACTAAGATACCTTTTTCAAGTAAAGTCTACAAGTTGTTTAAAGTTTAGCCTCCAAAACATCAGAACCCACCAGCAGGTCCCAACATCAGTACCAGCACTCCGGGTCACGGCAGTGACATTATCAATACTAGCAGGAATGCTACCTCTAATAGGTGGCACTAGAGAGCAAGCTTTCCTTTTACAGAGCTACATTGCTTACTTTTTCCTACACCTTAGAGATACGAGGATCCAGCCATAGGCCATAGGCTGCATCCAACTGTAATCAAATTTCAAACACACAAATTCTCAGCAGCACAAGACTGGAAACAACAGGTGTTAGTCTCACCGAACTGGACCGTATGTATGAATATCAAACAAAAAGCAGTATGGAGAAAGTACTTCCAAGGATATCTTTACACTTCGCTTTAAAGCAACTCTGTGCCCACAATCTGACCCCCCCAAACCAGTTGTACTGTCGGATAGCTGCTTTTAATACAAGATCTGTCCTGGGGTCCGTTCGGCAGGTGATGCAGTTATTGTCCAATAAAACAACTTTTAAACTTACAACCCGTGCCCTACGGGAGTATCTGTGCCCTAGCTTAGCACCACCCCTCTGTCCCTCCTCCCCACCCTCTTCATCATTAGGAATGCCACTGGAACATTCTCTCCATGCTAAACATTGCACAGGTCCTTAACGTGTCGGGCTGCCACAGGTGGGGAATAGGAGACAATCTGCCTGGAGCATTCCTAATGATGAGGAGGGCGGGGAGGAGAGACGGAGAGGTTGTTCCAGCCTAATGCATACACAATCCAGGCCACTCCCGTAGGGCATGGGTCTGCCAGTTTAACCCCTTAAGGACAGAGCCTGAAATGGCCTTAATGACAGAGACAAATTTTATGAATATGACCAGTGTCACTTTAGTCATTAATACCTTCGGGATGCTTTTACCTATCCGGCTGATTCTGAGATTGTTTTCTCGTGACATATTGTACTTTACATTTCTGGTAAATTGGAGTCGATACTCATAACAAATCTTTATGAAAAAAACCCAAATAATGTGAAAAAATGCATTTTTCCAACTTTGAAACTTTTTTGCGTATACAGAAAGTGGTTATACCACATAAATTATATATTAAATAGCATTAGCAACATGTCTACTTTATGTTGGCGGCATTTATTAAACTATTTTTCATTTTTTTTACACAATAGGGAGCTTAAAACATTAGCAGCAAATTTCCAAATTTTCAGTAAAATTTCAAAATCAGATATTTTTAGGGACCTGTTCAGGTTTAAAGTGTATTTGAGGGGCCTGTATGTTAGAAAGCCCCACAAAGCACCCCATTTCAGAAACTGCACCCCCCAAACTCTGCAAAAGCACATCCAGAAAGTGTTTTAACCCTTTAGGGGAGTCACAGAAATAAAAGCTAAGTGTGTAAGGAATTTGAAAATTTTAATTTTCTGTGCAGAGATTTTATTGTAATCCAATATTTTTCATAATTATAAACCTATTACCAGAGAAATGCACCCCAATAATTATTGCCCCGTTTCTGCAGTTTATAGAAATACCCCATATGTGACCCTATTGCGCTATTTGACGCAACCACAAGCCTCAGATATAAGGGAGCGCCTAGTGAATTTCAACGCCTCCGTTATATTTGGTCATTTTTGACTGTACCACTTCAGGTTGGCAGAGGCTCTGGGGTGTCAAAACCTAAAAAACACCCCTAAAGGGACACCATTTAGAAAACTACACCCCTCAAGGAATGTAACAAGGGGTGCGGTGAGCATCTGGACCCCACAGGTGCTTCACAGATTTTCCGAACAATATGGCGTGAAAAAAGAAAAATTTATTTTTTACACTAAAACGTTGTTCTAGCCTTCAATTTTTCATTTTCTTAAAGGGATAAGAGGCAAAAAAAGACAAAAAATGTGTAGCGCAGTTTCTCCCGAGTACAGAAATACCCCACATGTGGCGATAAAGTGCCAAGGGGGCGCAGGACGAGCCTCCAAAGGGAAGGAGCGCCAATTGGCTTTTGGAAGCTGAATTTCACTGAAAAGGATTTCAAGGGCCATGTCGCATTTACAGAGCCCTCGTGCTGCCAAGACACTGGAAACCCCCCACAAGTGATTCCATTCTGGAAACTACACCCCTCAAGGAATCTAACAAGGGGTGCAGTGAGCATATGGACCCCACTGGTGACGGGCACAAATGTGGAACAATGTGACGTGAAAGGGAAAAATTTCATTTTTTCACTTTCATGGCACAAATGTGCCCGTCATCAAGGGGTCCATATCCTCTTTTCCCCCCCTGTTAGATTCCTTGAGGGGTGCAGTTTCCAGAATGGGGTCACTTGTGGGGGGTTTCCAGTGTTTTGGCAGCACGAGGGCTCTGTAAATGCGACATGGCGTTCATCATCCATTCTAGCCAAATCCAACCTCCAAAATCCAAATGGCGCTCCTTCCCTTCGGAGGCTTGCCCTGCGCCCACATGGCGCTTTATGTCCACATGTGGGGTATTTACGGACTCGGGGGAAATTGCTCTACACATATTGCGTGTTTTTTTCTCTTTTAACCCCTTGTGAAAATGATAAATTCAAGGCTAAACCAACATTATAGTGTAAAAAATGTAATATTTCATTTTCACGCCACATTGTTCCACATTTGTGCCCGTCACCAGTGGAGTCCATATGCTCACTACACCCCTTGTTACATTCCTTGAGGGGTGTAGTTTCCATAATGGGGTCACTTGTGGGGGGTTTCAACTGTCTTGGCAACACAGAGGCCTTTTGAATGCAACATGGCCCCACAAAATCCATTCCATCCAAATCCAGCCTTCAAAAACGAAATGGTGCTCCTTCCCTTCGGAGGCTTACCCTGCACCCGCATGGCGCTTTATGTCCACATGTGGGGTATTTACGGACTCGGGGGAAATTGCGCTACACATTTTGTTTTTTTTCTCCTCTTTTAACCCCTTGTGAAAATGATATATTCAAGGCTAAACCAACATTATAGTGTAAAAAATGTAATATTTCATTTTCACGCCACATTGTTCCACATTTGTGTCCGTCACCAGTGGGGTCCATATGCTCACTACACCCCTTGTTACATTCCTTGAGGGGTGCAGTTTCCATAATGGGGTCACTTGTGGGGGGTTTCAACTGTCTTGGCAACACAGGGGCCTTTTGAATGCAACATGGCCCCTCGAAATCCATTCCATCCAAATCCAGCCTTCAAAAACCAAATGGCGCTTCTTCCCTTCGGAGGCTTACCCTGCACCCGCATGGCGCTTTATGTCCACATGTGGGGTATTTCCGTACTCAGGGGAAATTGCTCTACACATTAAATGTTTTTTTTTTTATCTTTTAACCCCTTGTGAAAATGAAAAAACATGACAAGATTAATAATTTAGAGTAAAAATTTTACAAAAATTACACTAAATGTTGGTCTAGCCTTGATTTTTTTCCATTTCCACAAGGGGTTAAAAAAGAAAATGAACACAAAACGTGTAGGGTAGTGTCCCCTGAGTACGAAAATACCCCACATGTGGGCATAATGTGCCATATGGGCACAGGGCAAGTCACCAAAGGGACAGAGCGCCATTTAGAGGCTGGAATGGAGGATGGAGGCCATGTCGCAATTACAAAGCTCCTGTGCTGCCAGGACAGTAGAAACCCCCGACAAGTGACCCCATTCTGGAAACTACACCCCATAAGGAATCTAACAAGGGGTGCAGTGAGCATATGGACCCCACTGGTGATGGGCACTTACGTAGAACATGTGCCGAGAAAATAAAAAATACAATTTTTTTCATTTTCACGTCCCAAATGTGGCCGTCACCAGGGGGCCATATCCCAGCTGCCCCCCTTCTTAGATTCCTTATGGGGTTAGTTTCCAGAATGGGGTCACTTGTGGGGGGTTTCTACTGTCCTGGCCGCACAGAGGCTTTGTAATTGCATCATGGCATCCTCTAATGGGAATGGCGGCCATACCTACTTAGCTGGGGAAAAGGGACAATTCTAATTTATTTGGGGGTATTAGGCCAATTATTAGTTTATAAGGTTGGAAATGACAGGTGTCCATCAAATTCAACCTGTGTTGATCCAGAGGAAGGCAAAAACCCCTCGTGAGGCAGACGACAGTAGCCTCATCACAGGGGAAAAATTCCTTCCTGACTCCATAATGGCGATCAGAATAATCCCTGGACCAAGGTGACCCCTGAAATAGGAATAAGGGACAGAATTTAGATAATGTAGAACCCCAGTGACGTGTGGTGCGCCTTGGAGCGATCCAGTATGCAGAGGCCGGGGTGATCAGGACAGGTGTCACACTGGTAAATGGTGTCCTTCCTGATCCCCCTGTTACGCTACACTCTGCACTTCTTCTGGGGTCTCCCGTTCTCCTGTGTGGGGGACGTCACCTGGAAAATGTTGTCCTGGTGCGATACGGGGTCCTTCATATCCAGAAGCGCTGGGTCCGCTCCATGGCTGCTAAATATTAGGGCGCTATTACTACTTCTGATATTTACAGATCGTGCCACAAGCTACAGGGCAGCGAGGGACCGGAAGAGGGGGCGCTGGTATAAAAGTTATCCCCGTACAGGTGGTGACCTTTATCCAGCAGTGGGAAGATCAGTTCCCGGACGACCTTCCCACTAACTCCAAGGATGGGGGGGGGGGGGGGAGGGGGCATCTGGGGGCTGGATTCGGGTGTCCCTTCCTACATACACTCAAAGGCTGGGTTCACACACAGTATATTTGAGGCTGTATTTGGTCCTCAAGTCAGGTCCTCATAGCAACCAAAACCAGGAGTGGATTGAAAACACAGAAAGGATCTGTTCACACAATGTTGAAATTGAGTGGATGGCCGCCATATAACAGTAAATAACGGCCATTATTTCAATACCACAGCCGTTGTTTTAAAATAACAGCAAATATTTGCCATTAAATGACGGCCATCCATTCAATTACAACATTATGTGAACAGAGCCTTTCTGTGTTTTCAATCCACTCCTGGTTTTGGTTGCTATACAGCCTCACAAATACAGCCTCAAATATACATAGTGTGAACCCAGCCTTAGTAAGGGTACATGCACACTGCGGAATCGCGACAGATAACCCTTCGTGCATTCCACAGCTGGCACCCGCCGGCGTACTGATGCAAGCGCACGTCTCCACACGTGTCATAGACTCCATTCTATGCACGGGCGGATTCCGCTCTCCGTCCAACGTGTTCATTCTTTGGATGGACGACGGATTCCGCCCGTGCATAGAATGGAGTCTATGACACGGGTAGAGAAATGCGCCCGCATCAGTCCTCCGGTGGGTGCCAGCTGCGGAATGCACAAAGGGTTATCCTTCGCCATTCCGCAGTGTGCACGTACCCTAAATCTGTAAGAGTACCCTGAGGTACTCTCACAGTGTTTGTAGAATTTCACTCCATACCGTCATCTCTTATTGGGACGGTACTGGCGGAAAAGACGTGTCTGGGGGGCAGCGTACGCTACGCTACCCCCAGACACGTCACTGGATGATGAGGATGAATGGAGGAAAGAAGGATCCCCCCATTCATCCTCACTGGCTGTTTCGGTGTCGGAGGCAATAATAACGTATCCCTCTGACGCCGAAAACACCCTGGGGGCCATCTTTATACGGGGATTGGTATATGGGGTATGTAGTGGTGTAGTGTCCAACTTTATTCAGTGTAGTGTGGTGTAATGTAGTGTTTTTTACGTGTTTTTTTACAGTAAGTATAAAAAAAAACCCTACGCCAACAAAGGAGTTGCTGATAAATGCCGCACTTATGTGCGGCACTTATAAGCAGACCGTGGCAGTAGGATATAGAAAAAAAACACCCTACGCCAAAAAGGAGGAGTTGCTGATTAGCAGCGCACTTTCGTGCGATGCTGATCAACACTCAGCGGCGATAGGGTGCGGAAAATAGAAAAAAAAAAAATTTGGAAAAAAAAAAAAACCTTTTTCTACATTCTGAATATCCCTGTAGCTGCTGATAAGTGTATTACACATATCAGCCGCTAGGGGGCAGCAGAGCGCAAAATCCGGAAAATGACGAGGCTGGAGCCGAAAATAGCCGAAAGAAGACGACGGGGACCGCCGGAAAGACCCGAAGACCGAACGGAATGACGGAGGACGCCGCGAACCCGAAAGACGCCGATCAGGAGCCCGGGACAGGTGAGTAATGTACAAATACCCGCTCTGGACCCCTCGGCTACCTAGCTGAGGGGTCCAGGGCAGGTATTTACTATATTGTGGGACTCTGATCGCCGGCACGGCGATCACCATTGATTTTTACAGTAATGGCGGTCGGTGCCGTCCTGGGACAGCACCAACCGCCATTTTTTTCCGGGTAATCGGGTCACCGATGACCCGGAAAGGTTCCGATCGCCACTATTGGCTAATCTGAATTGCTTAGCCTGTAGCGGCGATCGTAAGCACGGGGGGTGTTAACCACCCCCCGTGCTGTGAAGCTAAGATGGCCTGCTATGATTTATAGCAGGCCATCTTCCCCGAGCGCTGTGTGTGAACACGCAGCGATCGGGGAAACATCGGGCTTACCCATACGCCCGTTTGCGTTAAAGCCCAGGCAACGGGGGCGTATGGGTACGCCCGATGTCGTTAAGGGGTTAAAAGTAAATTTTTAGCACAATAACTGCATCACCTGCCAAACGGACCCCAGGACAAATCTTGGATTAAAAGCAGCTATCTGAAGATATAAGCGGTTTGGGGGGGTCAGATTGTGGGTACAGAGTCTCTTTAAATGTTGCACATGAATAGGATGGTGCCGCTGCAGGGAAGCCGGTGGTGCAGTCCTTTTTTTAACCGGCCTGGTTCCCGCACACCGTGCTGGTCTATTACTGAGCACCGGCCTGGGCTGAAGCACTGGAGGTGGGCTGGCCTGCCCCAGTGGGAGGAAACTCCTGCCCCTCACCACAGGGAGGAGTTGAGGGCAGAACATCACCCTGGGGGCAGGCTGGCCTGCCTTCAGTGCTTCAGCCCAGGCCTGTGCTCGGTAATAGACCGGCACCTGACGGTACATTTACTTTTAATGTCACACCAGTTTAATTTTTCAGCACAAGTGTCCCTGCCCATCTTTTCATTGTACTCTACACTAAATTACACAAGAAAGCAGGGTCACTGGTTAAAGACAGGTGTCCCTGCTTCTTGCAAAAGCATGGTACACTGATACGATCAAGGGTATACTTAGAGGTAGCGCATGTGCTGGCTACATCTGTAGTTCTCATTCAACGCGTTCCCTATGTAATGCAAGACAGGACAGGTCCTCTAAAGTCTAGTATCTCCCTGCTCGGCCAAGAATAAGAATCCTAAACAAGGGCCTGACCTCTATTAATTCAGAATTCCCTAGTACAGCACATGAAATTAGGTTTCCTAAACTGGACAACTCCTTTAAACTCTGCAGGGCAAAGACCTAAATTTCCAGTTCAACCACTCAAAGTCCCAAACTTCACTCTTTTATTTTCCTTTCTATTTGTATATTGTAGACAAGGTCTTATTGAGCGTTATAAAGTCTACTGGCGCCATCTAGAGTATGATTTTTAACAGACCTCCATGTAAAAATTTCCAAAACAAGTCATTTTTGTTTATTTTAGCTTTATTCCCTCTTTAACATACGAGCTATCCTGTTCATTGGTTCATCCTAGAGTGGCCATGTCATTAATGGTTCCACAATGGTCGCTACTTAAGTTACCAAATCATTAAAACACCAATAAAATAATCTGGCACCACAAACTTTGACTCTGATTTGCCAATAAATCTACGTCTCTTCCATTAACGGCCGCCTTGTGATTTTCCACCGGTCGCTTGTGTGTTTGGGTAACAGGCTGTGATTGTTTTTATGGTTTCACGAGGACTCGTTTCATCATTGCTCCTTTTATGACTTCAGACTGTTTCCCAACATATAATACGGTCTCGGGGCGCTGAGACTCTCATTACAACCAGCCGTGTTTACCCAGTGTAAATCCCCAAATAAAAAAGGGTTTTAAGGATCACGTATATATTGAATTATTAGGGTGTTAGGGATTTCCAAAATGCCGGACAAAGGATTGGTGAAAAAACAGACTGCAGCCAATTAATACCTAAAGAACAATGAAATATTTACTAATAGTAGTGGATGCGGGAAAAAATACTGGCAGGTTCAGGGTATATGTGCTCTGTAATGTGCCGGATATCTGTCGTTTTTGCAATGAGTTCTTACAAGTCTGAGCGAAAACATCTTAATGGTGCGTTCACACCTACAGGATCTGCAGCTGATTTTCTGCAGCAGATTTCATTTAAATAACTGAACACAGCATCAAATCTGCTGCAGATCTGCTGCAGATCCTGTAGGTGTGAACGCACCCTTAAGGGATATTCCACTCAAACATAACTTTTCATATGTTGCTGTCCATGGTGAGACTAGTAATTCCTTCCCTACTTGTTATTATCTATTCAGTCTCCTTCCCCCAGTTCTGAGCTGCTGCTTTCTGCTGAAGACACAAAAGCTGTTTGGGAACTTTTCTCTCTGTCTCCCCCTCCTCCCCCCTCCCTTCTGAGATGGTTGATGTAAACAAGTCCCTGGCTAGCTTCATCTACAACATTGTATCTTCTTTGTAATGCTGGAAAGGTTATTATGAGGTAAAGTTGCTAATGAACTCATTGGGATTAACCCTCCCAGCACTAGGCCATGTTCACATGGCATAAGACACCGGCCATTCTGTTACCTGCCGGTGTCAGAGAAGATCATCCCAGCCGGTACTGCAGTACTGGCCGAATGATCTTCATTTATGATGAATTGGGATGGGGGAGCATCTGTGTGCACCCACATCCCAATTCGCTGCTGCACACAATGGAGCGTGTGGCCGGAGCCGCATGCTCCATTGTTTGGACTGACATGTCTTGTGCGGCTGCTATTCAATGAATAGTGGCCGCAGAAAACTGATATGTCAGTTTTTCTTCTGGCCTGATGGAATCCCAGCCGGAGCGTATACTATGGGGGAGATTTATCAAACATGGTGCAAAGTGAAACTGGCTCAGTTGCCCCTAGCAACCAATCAGATTCCACCTTTCATTCCTCACAGACTCTTTGGAAAATGAAAGGTGGGATCTGATTGGTTGCTAGGAACAACTAAGCCAGATTCACTGTACACCATGTTTGATAAATCTCCCCCATTGTGTATACTCTCCGGCCAGGATTCCATTAATTCAAATGCAACATATGTTTTGCATAAATCACGGCAGCTGTTGTAAATTGCAACAACGGCTGTGATTGATGTAAAACATACATTGTGTGAACATGGCCTTACAAAGAAGCTACAATGTTGCAGATACAGTCTGCCAGAGACTTATTTACATCAGCCCTCTCAGAAGGGAAGGAGGAGGAGACTGAGAAAAAGCTCCCACACAGAAAGCAGCAGCTGAGGACTGGGGGAAAGGAGACTGAATAGATAACAACAAGTATGGAAGGAATTGTTAGTCTCACCATGGCCAGCAACATATGAAAACGTTTGTTTTAGTGGAATACCTCTTAAAAGAGGTTATGCAGTCAAGTAAAATACATGTTGAATATCCCCCCTCCTGGAGACTAACAATTCCCTCGATACTTGTTATTATCTTTTCCCTAGTTCCCTAGTTCTGAGCTGCTCCTTTCTGCTGAAGACAAAGAAAATTGTGTGTGAGCTGTTCACTTCATCTATGCTCTGAACTACCTCTTCCCTCCTTCTTTCTGAGACGGCTCATGTAAACAGTTTTCCTGGCCGGCTGTTTCTGCACTTTGTGATGCCGGGAGGGTTAATCTGAGGTCAAGTTGCTGGTGACCTCACTGTTATTAACCTACCCGATATAACAGAGCGCATAGACAGACGGTCAGGGATACTGTTTACATGAACCATCTCGGAAGGGACAGGGGAAGAGGGAGTTCACAATGGAAATCAAAAGAACAGCTCACATACTGTTTTTTTGTTTCTTCAGTAGAAAGCAGCAGCTCAGAACTGGGGGACTGAAAAGATAATAATAAGTATGGAAGGAATTGTTATTTTCCAGGAAGAAAGATGATTCCACGTGTATTTTACCTACCCAGATAACCCTGGATATGTGCACACATACTATATACGCTGTGGATTTGATGCTGTGTTCATCTAGTTACCTGGGTCCATTCACCTGTACAGGATTTGGAAGGCTTACACCTGGATTTGGGGATTTTCTGCCATTCTTCTCTGTAGATCCTCTCTGCTCTGCTCTGTCAGGCTGGAGAAGTCCATGAATGGAGCCATTATTAGGTCTCTCCAGAGATTGTCCATTGTCTTGTTGGAAGGTGAACCTTCAGCCTAGTCGGGTGCGCTCTGGATCAGGTTTTTATTTTAGATTTTATTCTATTTTTATTTTAGACTTTAAGTATCTCATGTAGTTCAAAAGTTCATAACGATTTTAGGCAGTGTCTTCAGCTCTGTGTTCAGCCCCATGGACAACACATTGAACATGTCAAATAGCTGTGCATTACAGGGAATGTTTTTGGTTTCTGTACTGATAACCGGATGCAATTATATAAAAGAGACCACCAATTGATTTAGACAACACAAGGTCACATATACATCTGTGTTATGGCTGCTGGATAATCTAAGCCTTAATGCATTTATCAATACATAGAGTATATACCAAAATTCCAAACCTTGAACTCGAAATGGGGGATGTAGAGATGTGACCAAAGTAAAGACAGGAAAGAATGTCTGTATTGCAGTTGGCAGCAATATATCTATTATAGTAAGGAAGAGATAGAAAGCGTAAATTAAATATATATATATATATATATATATATATATATATATATATATATGTATATATATATATATATATATATATTTATTTTATTTTATTTTTTATTTATCTTATTATATTATATTACCATTGAAGTGAACAGAGAAATTAATTACTTATGAATTTCTTATGAAAGTGTGAGCAGAAGTTTACTTTTTAAATTTTTTGTAATTATAATACATTGCCACCAGATGGCAGCATCGCCTAAATTTTTCTATAAAAGTCTCCAAAACCTATGTTGCCATCAATAATAAAACTGATGTGCACAATCAACCCGGAAGGCCGGATAATTCTTTACAGGGTGGAAATCTGTCTCTGTAAAACACAACTTTCCGACTAAAACTTTTCTTAAATTCTGGTAGGAAATGTACGGTGTAAAATTAACAAAGAAAGAGAGATCTTTTTCTTGCTTAGCCAGTATAGGGTACAATTCCATAACCAAATGAAGTAAAAAGATTAAAAAAATAAAATAAAATAAAAAAATAAAACCAATGTTACTTAAGGAAGAAGTCCAGTATATGTGATTCTTTACTATATAGGGCAGTATAGGCAATTATGAGCCTATTATTTGATGAGGGACACCAATGGTGATTGTCTGAGCAGGTTACACACCAGTCAGAGCACAGCAAGGACTGTACAGTAGGACTGGCTCAGGGAGAACAGCGGATCTGGCAATACTGAGACGTCCCTGATGTCTATTCTAGTGCATTTTCGCTAAGAATAGACATAACCCTGGTTGGCAGCTACAAACACAGACAGTTCTACAAGTGTAACGTCTATTCTAATACTAACATACATTACAATAGACAATAAGGAAGCCTCAGTATTGCTAGAGCTGGATGCAGCAGGGTGATACAGTACGTAACAGTACCTAACACAGCCATTGGGGGCAGCAGAGGGGCAGAGTTATTCTTACTGCTTCCACGCAATGTAAGGCTGGGTTCACACTATGTATATTTCAGGCTGTATTTGGTCCTCATGTCAGGTCCTCATAGCAACCAAAACCAGGAGTGGATTGAAAACACAGAAAGGCTCTGTTCACACAATGTTGTAATTGAGTGGATGGCCGCCATATAACGGTAAATAACTTCCATTATTTCAATATAACAGCCGTTGTTTTAAAATAACAGCACATATTTGCCATTAAATGATGGCCATCCACTCAATTACAACGTTGTGTGAACAGATCCTTTCTGTGTTTTCAATCCACTCCTGGTTTTGGTTGCTATACAGCCTCAAATATACGTAGTGAGAACATAGCCTTAAAATAAAATGACATTGTCTTTGATAAAATTATATGTAAGTTTCTATAAATACAACGTTATATAACTTTATTAATGAAATGTAAAAAATAAAAATTTGATTTTTGAAATATCAATATAAAGGGGTACTCCAGCAGAGAAAAAAATTATTTCAAATCAACCGGTGTCAGAAAGTTATATAGATTTGTATTTTACTTTTATTTAAAAATCAGAAGCCTTCCAGTACATATCAGCTGCTGTATGTCCTGCAGGGAGTGGTTTATTTTTTTCCAGTCAGACACAGTGCTCTCTGTTGCCACCTCTGTTGCCACTCTTCTGTTGTTCAGACTGGGAAGAATACACCACTTCCTGCAGGACATACAGCAGTCGATAAGTACTGGAAGACTGGAGATTTTTTAAATAGAAGTAAATTACAAATCTGTGTAACGTGATTTGAAATAATTTTTATTTGTGGAGTATCCCTTTATAAGGTGTGCTGTTGTTTAAGTATTGATTTGCTTCTATCTATCTATCTATCTATCTATCTATCTATCTATCTATCTATCTCCTATCTATCTATCTATCTATCTATCTATCTATCTATCTATCTATCTATCTCCTATCTATCTATCTATCTATTTATCTATCTATCTATCTCCTATCTATCTATCTATCTATCTATCTATCTATCTATCTATCTATCTATCTATCTCCTATCTATCTCCTATCTATCTATCTATCTATCTATCTATCTATCTATCTATCTATCTATCTCCTATCTATCTATCTATCTATCTATCTATCTCCTATCTATCTATCTATCTATCTATCTATCTATCTATCTATCTATCTATCTATCTCCTATCTATCTATCTATCTATCTATCTATCTATCTATCTATCTCCTATCTATCTATCTATCTATCTATCTATCTATCTCCTATCTATCTATCTATCTATCTATCTATCTCCTATCTATCTATCTATCTATCTATCTATCTATCTATCTATCTATCTATCTATCTCCTATCTATCTATCTATCTATCTCCTATCTATCTATCTATCTATCTATCTCCTATCTATCTATCTATCTATCTATCTATCTATCTATCTCCTATCTATCTATCTATCTATCTATCTATCTATCTATCTATCTATCTATCTATCCATCTTATACATGCTCCAGCATCACTCCAGTATTTCAGTGTCGGAGACGTCCTGGCCGGTCTTCCTCCCTACCCTCCTCCTCCTCGTCTTCAGGGACAACATTAAAGTAAAGAGCATTTAATGACGGAGCGTGAATAATGGAAGGTAATGGACGTGTCTTCAGCGGTCCTATGTGACCCACCACTCCCGACTCTTTACATTACAATATCTAGCTGCTATAGTGTTAATAATGAATGGGAGTTGATAATTTTTGCATCCAGGAAAATCCTCTGCAGTCACTAACGGCCTCTGTACTCGCCCTTCAGACTCTGTAAGGGCTATTTACATGAATAAAAATTTTTACAAAATAAAAAATTTGCAACTTTTTGGATTTTTTACACCGCTCTCCCCACTTTTTTTTTTTTTTTTTTTTTTGGTGACTGGAGGGACATATCCTCTCTAGCCTGATATGTTAACTGTAATTCATACCAGAAAGATGGTGTATAATATGTTAGAAATACCGCCTTGTAGAAGGTCAAGATTATAGGTTAATCCCTCTCTCTTCTTTTATCTTGTCATGTCTGGTATTGCAGAAATATATAAAGAATTCACTCATTTAAAGAGATCAGTTCTTGCCCTGTGTTTCTTCCAAGTATCTTTGTATCTGTAAGGCTACTGGCAGTAGCAGAAGCCCTACCCCACTGCTGTGCATATAACAAGGGCATAGTTAGGATTCATGGAGCTCCATAGGAAGAATCTGTACAGGGCCCTATGAATCCTGTATTCATACTGACATGACCTCAGTGTTCCATTCTCCCAGATCCCTGACAGAGAGAATGGAACCCAGAGGGACTGCACCAGGTCATGTGAGTATGTGCATTTTGTGGTGGTGGTGGTGGTGGTGGTGGTGGGGGGGGGTGTTTGTGTGCTGGTTCTGGCCACTAGAGGGACTGGCAGGGCAGGGAGTCCTGCTAGTGGGTGCTGTGTGCTATAGCTATCATGGAGGCAGACCACGTCTCGTCGTGGGGCCTGGGTCCCCCTGCCACGCTAGCCCCACAGCAGTTGCGTGGTCTGCCTCCATGGTAGCTATGCCACTTGCATCTAATAAGATATGAGGTATGCTAAGGTTTCTGGCTTAGCATATATCCCCAGTCATGTTCTAAGACTCCTAGTTGAAGTGAAGTTCTGACTTGGGGATACCAGAGAACAGCTCTGCATATCTTTTTTTCCTGCATTCCCTGTGAATCATAAATAGCCTTTAAGTCTTCATACTTCTTTCTCATGCTCTCCTCAAAGAGAAACATTACCTTTTGATTCCATAACAGAGGCCTCTCTGCAGCCAGTCAGCACCCTACTCTGTACCGATGAGGGGCAATAACCCCAAAACAGCTGTCTGCAAATGAGCAATCTTTCCTTCTGGAAAGGTTTCTGGCTTGGCTTAAATCCCCAGTCATGATCTAGGACTCCTAGTTGAAGTGAAGCACTGACTAAAAGTGAAAGCTGCCTCCACAAGGTTGCACCAGTGAGCTGCTTTGCATATCCTTCCCATTAGATGAAGAAGAGAGTGATGCTGTGTCATGCCCTTTCCCCAGTAGTAATAACACAGTGCTTCCATTTTGCCTTTGGTGTTCCTTTAGGCTATGTTCCTCCCATAGAGATGTCGCTTGACACTGAGGCAGGCAGGATTCTGCGGCGAATTTGCTCAGTGTGGACATACCCTTACACAGAGTGACGTCGGCAGGCCATTGCTATCATTGAAAAAATTTTCAACATGTTGAAAGACAAGGATCATCTAACTCCCCCTGTTATTGATGACTCCCGATTGTGCTAGATGGGATAAAAGTCCAGAGAAGCTGCAGGCCATGTGAGGGTAAGTTCACACTATGGAACCCGAGCTGAGAATTTCCGTCGGTTTCCGTAGCTCGTGCCAGTTCACGGCTGTTCACCTCTCCGCCCGTGCCATAGACACCATTCTATGCGTGGACGGATTCTGCATTCCGCCCAAAGAATTGACATGTCAATTCATTCGGCAGATAGCGGAATCGGGACACCCATAGAATGGTGTCTATGGCACGGGCAGAGAGGCGAACGGCCGTGAATGGGTATGAGCTACGGAATCCGTCACAAAATTCTTGGCTTGGGTTCCGTAGTGTGGACTTACCCTCAAAGATGCCCCAAACTACTTACAGTACATGGCTATATAGCTACGTAAGCAGTGAGAGTATTCATAACTTTATTGTAGTTATCTGAGGTTGCAAACAATGCTTTTTATTATCGCTCTGAAGTGTCTTAGAGGCGTGGTCAGGGCTGGAAAGTGTACTTAAGTGCTCTGGTCCCTCCTCTATGACACTTAAGAGCAGTAATAATAAGCATATTTTAGAGGGTTGGATACTCTCTTTGCTTATATGCTTTTCTAGCTGTCAGTTTCCCTTTAAGTCTCACATACATAACTATTCACATCCCTCCACTTTCTACACATCCCAGATACAAGAAATGGAAATGACTCCGGCATAAACTGCACAGATACCGGCGCCGACACAACTTGTTATTTCTGATTTCACTGCAGACTTGTAATGTTTGCCGTTATGAAAGGGAAGGAAAAGAAGAGAAAACATCGAGTGAGTCGGCTCTACAGGGAAATGAGCTTTCTGACCAATTCAAGATAAGATTATCATTTAGTAGAATTCAGCCATGTTTCCTCGCTGTCAAATTGCATGGTTATCACTCAACTGGGATTAAAACATCCAACCAGGACTGAGGATAAAGAAAAAGAGGAATAATAACTGGGATATTTGTAAAAGGCGGTTACAGAGTTCCCCTTAAAGAATGGGTTGCAAACTGGATAGTTGAAGATATGGCTTTATACTTGACTATATTGCTATTTTCCATATAACACTGGCACAAAGTCTTGATGGTTGCAGACAGATTAAGTGGCACAATACGTTTGATGATTACAAAGAACTAGTGGGGACTGTAAACACAGAACAGTTTCTATAGATGGGTCACTTCTCCCTCAAGGAAAGTTCTGCCTTGGCTTACTAAATCCCTGGTCATGGTCTAAGGCTTCTTAAAGGAGAATAAGTATTGACTTGAAGGGAAAGCTGCCTCCGAAGTACCAATGTAGTTCCTGTTACTTGAGTTACTCAGTGCTCAAGTGCTTGACTCGAGTAACAAGCCAAACTGAAATCAATGGGAGACATGAGCATTTAACCAGGTGCCCCCTGCTCAGCAATTGCCAACATACTGCCGGAGTTCTAATATGTCTTGCAGAAACGTATTGTATTATTTTCGTTCTAGTTCCCTTCAAGGGATGAAATATACCAAAATTAGAAAATAATAATGCAATAAGTTACTGTAGAGAGTGTGAGATATAACTGAGGGCTGAACTATCATTCGGCCGTACGTTATTGAAGGTATATACCTGGTATATAAGAAGGACCGCTGAATCGGAGCGGGTGCAGAGGAGGACGACCTAGGTCATTAAGGGAATGGGTGGGTTACAGTACCAAGACAGGTTATCACGCTTGGGGTTATTTAGTTTAGAAAAAAGACGTCTTAGGGGCGATCTGATCACAATGTACAAATATATGAATGGACAGTACAGAGATCTTTGTTGTGGTCTTTTTACTGCTAGGTCTGTAACCATGATAAGGGGGCATCCTCTACGTCTAGAGGAAAGAAGGTTTCACCAGCAGCACAGACACGGATTCTTTACTGTACGAGCGGTAAGACTGTGGAACTCTCTGCCACATGATGTTGTCATGGCTGATTCATTAAATAAGTTCAAGGGAGGCCTGGATGCTTTTCTTGGAAAATATAAAATTACAAGTTATGGGCATTAGATTTCCGGTGATACGTTGATCCAGGCATTGTTCAGATTGCCATTGGAGTCGGGAAGGAATTTTCTCCCTGTGATGGGGAAATTCTCATCTGCCTTATAGGGTTTTTCGCCTTCCTCTGGATCAACAAAGTAGGGTTTCTCTAGGTTGAATCTGATGGACTCTTGTGTTCTTTCAACCTTATTAGCTATGTTACAATGTGTATGGCCACCTTTACCCATGCACCACGAGGTGCTCCGTCAAGCTTCAAGCTCAAGTGAGCACTCCGATGCAAGGGTTTGCACTTGAGACACTGGTGCTAATAGACCCATGAAACATGCCCCGTATGTGTAAGTCTTCTGGCTGAGTAACACCTCCAAGATGGAGTCACAAATCTCCAACACTGATTCAGACAGGCTTTGCTTAGGCTGGATCAGGGTTTCCCAATTTAATCTCTCTGTAGTTTCCTGGAGCTGTTTCTTTCTGTAACTTATTGTAATCAGGTTTCTCTCTGATGCAGGTCTCTAAATGCTTGATGTACAGTTTCCTTTTCGGTCTCTCTAACTTGATCAGTTCTGCACTGCAATTCCCAACTGTGTGGTGCAGATCTGCAGTATATCCGTGACATGATAGCCATGACTGCACTAGGCTTTGCTTGATGCCTACTTGGGACCTAGTTTGGAACTGTGAGGTCCTTGTGCAACTTTTCCTTACAGGCTAAACTTCTACATACTCTTACATTCAAACTTGGTTTATTCTGAACAGTGAACCTAATTTACCACAGCCCGGAGTGTTAGTAGGTTAATTCTCTCACAGCCTAAGGGTCCTATTACACAGAGCGATTTTTAACGATTAACGACTAACGATAAACGATCGCAAACGAGATTGTTTATCGTTAACCTGAAATCCTTCACCATATTACACAGAACGATACATTAGATGCGATCGGTACTACAATCGTTATTGCGATCACCACTATGATCTTTTATTCCTTCTGATCCCAGCAAAACAATGTGCAATTACACTGAGCGATTAATGAAAAAATGCGGAACTTGAGCGAACGAATGTGGAATTACAGCGAACGATTAGCGAACGACTAACGATAATTTTAGGTTCAGATCTAAATCAACGATCAACGACATACGAACGATTTTTCGATCGTTGCCTGCAATTACACAGAATGATTATCATTTAAATTCAAACGATATAACGATTTTTCGCACGATAATCGTCCCGTGTAATGCTGCGTTTACACGTAACGATTATCGTGCGAATTTGCGCGATAACGGTCGAATTCGAACTAAATTGTACGTGTAAACGCAGCGAACGATTGAACGACGCACGATAAGTCGTACATTTCGATCTTTCATCAGGTCATCAAATCGTCTTTCATCGTACGCAAAAAAATCGCAAATCGTTCCGTGTGAACAGTCGTTCGCTGATTTAACCAATGTGTGAGATAGGCTTAAACGATCGCAAAACGATCGCAGTGCGAATATTCGTACGATATATCGTACCATCTAAACGCTGATCGTTATAAAAAAATAATCGTAAATCCGACATCGCTAATCGTACGATCGGGCCAATAATCGTTACGTGTAAACGCAGCATAATAGGGCCCTTAGCCTTACCTGATATATCATAGTGTAATACTAAACGTTTTACTCATTACTTACTGCTCCATCTTAGGAGATGTGATGAACCATCATGTTACTGAAGTATCAGGTTACATGCTGCCCATTACAGTCTATAGATAGGGGAGTAGGGAAGAAGTAAAGGAGGAAGGGGTGGCTAAAAAGTGATGGAAACAGACAGAACTTATAGTGAGAATTAGATCTTACCTCAGTTCTGGAACTACAAATTCTGTTGCTCAGCACTTCTTTATGATGTCCCCCATGCTGCTGCTTCTTCTGAGGGTGTGCTACGAAGATATTGGAGCCAGGATCCCCTTTTCTGTAAGTGTTCAGTATATGGGAGACATCATAGCAGCTAGTCTATCTGAGGGGCAAAAATAATGCTCAGTGATTTAGAAGAAAAAAAAACAACAACAACTAAATAATATGTATAGTGCAACACTCAAAAGTTACCTGAAAAGACTCTTTAAAGTACACTTTAAGTCAGCTTTCTTGCAGTGTATGCCTTTGTGTATTATCATGAGCCCTAATAGTTTTAGAGTATAATAAGTTTTGCCATTAAATAATCCCTGACTGTGCACAGTATCTAAGAAGTAACTTCAAACACAAATCACCCCATTGTATCCTCCAGCACACGTCTCCATAAATCGGTCGCCTTTAGAGACCTAATTACATTTACTATGGTAAAATAATGACTCGTCCTGAATAGCGCTCGGTTTTAACAGCGCGGGTCAGCCTCAGATGCCCAGCTGGAGAAATGTTAATGTTAGAGTGATAATTAATGCATCTATTCATTTGGCAGCTATGCAAATCTTTTACACGAACTCTGGAGAGCCATGCGAGATAATCCAATGGTCTGGTTTGATGACCTCTTCCTTTTATTAATACTACAAAACCATGTCCAACACGTACATCAATCCTGAGCCGCCTTGTGATTTTACATGATTAGAAGCCAGTAAGTAAATTGCTGCAGCCTTGCCTTAGATATATTAATCTAAAAAAAAAAAAACGTCGTCAACGTAGCTGTCTGGAAGTTTTCAATATTGGTATATTTTATGTCTTTTTTGCTCCCTTGCAGAATAAAGTGTCACATCAGGTTTCACGCTCCCCGGGTCTGTATCACAATCTATATATAGCTTCCTGCAATAAACAAGCACAAACTATTTCCTCGGCGTAGGATTTAAGAGCCGCAATATAAAGCTGAACTCAGCAAAAGCTACAGCCGAGAGATAGACTGGAGCTTTGCCAGTGGTTTCTCGGTGACAGCACAATTATACCCTATTAACAGTTACAATTTAGGTGTCAGCGTTGAAAAAAAAAAAAGATTACTAAAATAAGTCAGTAATAGCAAAATGGCAAAAAAAAAAAAAGAAGGGAAAATGAAACTGCAGCAGAATGAGTAGGAATGGAAAGTATTGGTAAAAAAAGTCACATAAACTTAGTGCTGTTACATCTGCACACAGAGATGCATGAAACACTATAAAGTGTTAGTCTCAATTAAAAAAAGTTAAAAGTTCTCATTGGTGGGGGTCCTGGTGCTGAGTCCCCTACTCTCCTGACTGCAGAGGATGGGCTCATAGACTTTCTATAGAATGTGTCTAGTGGGGAGAGACCCAATCATCTCCTATTTAGGTAATTGATGGGGGTCTCAATGCTCAGACCCCTACTGATAGGAACTTTTGACATTTCTCCTACTTATTTAAATGGTAGTAAGACTTTAAAGGGATTTTCTGGTGACAATCTTTTTCTTTCAAATGACTGGTATTTAAAAATCTCCAGTATTCCAGTACTTATCAACTGCTGTATGTCCTACAGAAAGTGCTTTATTCTTTTCAGTCTGACACAGTGCTCTTTGCTGCCACCTCTGTCTGAGACAGGAACTGTCCAGAGCAGGAGAGGTTTTCTATAGGGATTTGCTACTGATCTGGACAGTTCCTGACCTGGACAGAGGTGGCAGCAGAGAGCACTGTGTCAGACTGAAAAGAATACACCACTTCCTGCAGGACATACAGCAGCTGAAAAGTATGGTAAGACTTAAATAGAAGTAAATTACAAATCTATATAACTTTCTGGCACCAGTTGATTTGAAAAAAAAAAGGATTTCCACTGGACTGCTCTTGACCTTCCTCTTTCCTCATTGCTATTCTATAGTACTCTTGGGTATCAAAGAAAACTTGGGCATAAATCATTTAACTTTATTAGGAAATAAAATTCAGGACATAAAAAAACATGGCTACAGAGGTGTAAATAGGGAGTGTATATGGGGAGTGTATACATTAAAACATCATCATAACCTATTGCACTGAACCCGTTGTGTCAGACCCGTATCAACATTAAAGTACATAGGCAGCGCATGAAATATAATGCATCCTGACTGTGTCACAAGTGTGCCGGTCACCAAGCTGAAGGTCAAACAACAAACTGGTTTCAATATAACCATTAGTATTCTGAAGTAAACTCACCCATAATGTATGTATGCACAGCGCCCCACCCCATGGGTCACAGTCAACAAGTTTTATCTAACAGTTCATTGCTGCATCATAATTACACTGATCCTACCTGCTAGGGTGGATGAGTTGCAATTAAAGAGTGTGTTGTAATATTTTGTAACATTACAGCGCAGGAGTTGCACCTGTGTCATCCGCGGCGGGTCCAGGCTATCAGTGATAGTCGGGGACCTGCCGCAACTCTCAGCATCGGAGCCGCGCTAGTTAATCCTATAGATACTGCGGTCAGCGCGACCACAGCATCTATAGGGCTCCAGATAGAGAATTCTCCCTCTACAGAGGGAGAATTCTCTCTCCGGTGTCCATCGGGGCTTTGCGAAATGATCGTAGAGCCTCGATAGTAGCCATGGGAACCAGAAGCCTCAGGCTACAGAAGCCGGCGGGGGTCGGGAGGGAAGGCTGGGCGGGCTGAGCTCTGCCCCCTCCCCTCTCTCCCCTGCCACTGTTACAAGATAGAAACAACAGCAGGGGACAGAGGAGAGGGGGCAGACATAGAGAGTATAAGTTTGTGGGATCATTATGATCCCATAAGCTGATGTCAAAACACGACCTGGGCATTAATGCATCAATGACCCCAGGTCATGAAAGGGTTGACTATGGTACTGTGAATATTCATGTACTTTATTCTCATCTTGCCACAATGCCAAAAAAAATTCAATAAAATGTTTGAGAAAAAAAAATGGACGTACAGTTACGTCCCTGGTCCTAAAGGGGATCATACTGTACATGTTAGCATACACTTGGGGAAGCTGTCTGTGTCACTAGTGCTGCAGCCTCGGCACAGTGTTGCAGAGCGAGCAGGGATAACAGTCAATCACCACCGACTCAAGTACATTTTTTTTTAGTTTTTTTTTCTTTTTTTTAACACAAACCCATCATTTAAAAAAAGATACATTGTAAAATATCTGTACTGTATATGTTTTTTTTTTTTTAAATAGAACATCAATTCTCATTAGTAAGCAGCTAATATCCATAACTTCCATCTAACCATGATCTCCAGGGGGAATTAGTGATATGATTTTCTCTTTGACATGATTACCTTAACCTTGGCTGCTCTGGATTTTACATATCTGTGGCACATTTAGCTTGTTTATCCCTTCAATATGGTGCATTTTTGCTGGAGAAGAATTGTGAATTGCTACATAATCAATAATTCATTAGAAGCAATTATCCAGATGTTGGAGAGAACACAAAGCATCTTTGATATAATTTAAAATCATTACTGTATTCCCCACAAGTATAAAACCACCTGAACAAAGGCTACGGAAAAAAAACTACTAATACGGATAGTCCAGTGCAATAAATAGGAATATTAACAAACAGGGAAGGGAGGGTAGGAATAAAGCAGTGTTCTCTATGCAGGTCACTATGTCTCATACACACACTGTCATGTTAGATCTTTCCCGATTTTGTTAGATTTTAACTTGTACCAGAGACTTTAGGAAAAATGGAATTTCAGGAGGTTTTGTTCTGTAAGTGTTTAGCTTCCCTGCAGCGCCACCACAGGAGAAACTGAGCATTACATCATGTCCATTTAACTGTCATTTCAGATGACTTTTCAGGATAAACTGTCCAGCGTATGTATGTGAGAAGCGGGACTATAGCTGCCCATTCTATCACTAGTTTACGCCACCCTTTTCACCCTTGTTACCATCCTGCAAACTCCACCTCTCTGTCTGCTTTTCCTATGCTAAGCTGCAGTGGGAACACAGACTAGCCCCTGTGCTGCCACCTGTACGCTATATACTCATGCAGTGTCCCAGATGTGCTGTTTCTAGTACATCTGTAGGTCGGTACTATTGCCTATATATGCTCTGGGATGAAGGCTGTAGTTTGCCTTCCCACCACTAGATGTCACTATGTCCTATGCACTTTATGTAGCACAGCTGGAGGAAGCTAGACGAAAGGGTTAACTGTTTTCTTGATTGACTGTCTGTTTTAATGTATCGTATGTCATGATTTGTAAGCTGAGACCAATCCCTGTCAAGGGTACCTCATGCAGGGCCCTTCTCTGTCTCCTAGTCTATCAGAGGCCTTATTCTGAATCACAAGGTGTATTTCCCCCAATCGTAGAGCTCCCTGAGGGATATATAGTGTGGTGGAGCACATGGGGAGTAGTTCATGACAGCGATTAGGTAAGTGCAAGTACAGCAAAGAACTCTGCTGTAAGTACTAGGTCTCCCCAGGGGTTGCCCCAACGGCTAGCTTTACCTACCACACTATAAATCAGCAAAGTAGAGACTTTGGATCTCAAGTAATTGCAATCCTACAATTCCCATCATGCCCGGACAGCCAAAGCTTTTTGTTCTTATTTGACAGCTTAATTTAAAAAGATTTAAATCCTATGGAAAAAAAATTGCATAATTTTTTTTTTAATTGTTGATCTGTTTCCTGAATTCTTTATTTCCTAACGTGGGGTTCTTCTAACCTGCTGATAGTTCCCCTTTAATTAAACAGTCACGTGAGCATTAAGTTCTTCACTATTCTGGCAGTGTTGGTAACATTTTTGTCAAAAGAAAGTTAAAAAATCTGATTAATCAAGCAGGTGAAGATGAGAAGTAGTCATGACTTCTATCAAGATATTTTCTGTTGACAGGTTGTTAAGCAAACCTGTCATTTATCAAAGATGGTGTAAAGTGAAACTGGCCCAGTTGCCCCTAGCAACCAATCAGATTCCACCTTTCATTTTCCAAAGAGTCTGTGAGAAATGAAAGGTGGAATCTGAATGGTTGCTAGGGGCAACTGAGAGGGGCTGCTGAACTTGGATAGCAGGGGCTGCTGAACTTGGATAAAGCTCTAAGGTTGTCTGGAAAACATGGATGCAGCCAATGACTATATCCATGTTTTCCACATAGCCTTAGGGCTTTATCCAACTTAATGCTCCAGGTTCGCTCATCTCTAATCTTCAGCTCAAGGATAAATGAATACTAGGCCCAAGGTAGAGAGTGCACATTTATATTCTGTAGAAGCCATCAGGGCGACAGCCACGGGGAAGATGCACTTCTCCCATTAACTGATTTATTCCTTTAAATGGGTAAATGTAATTAATACATTTGTATAGGTATCAGGGCTATAGAACTGGGAGTTTCACGGCATTTGTTTTACACAAATGGATACAAATTCGATAGACCTGGTCAATGCTTTCATTACAAAGTGAATAAGTAATGCTGTAATACTGTGTACAAAGATTATGCTGCCATACGATACACAAAACTAATGGCATTATAGAATTTATAAGTTATATCTCTATCGTAAAAAATAGTGTAGTGGTGTAACCTGGTTTTAAACTGTGAAAAGAAACACTAGTTCCCAGTGCTGGACTGGCCCACCAGAGGACCGGAGGATACTCCGGTAGGCCCCCAGCTTTAGAACCTGCACAAACACTAACTGACATGTTGTTTCCCCACTAGTTCTTCTTTGGTGGGTCCCCAGGATCATTTCCTATGGTGGGCCCCAGATACTCCAGCCCGACACTACTAGTTCCTCCCTAGTGGTCTAGAGCGGACAGTGACCTGGCTGCAGCGGGTTCTGTGCAGGTTCATGGCGCATAGCATAGAACACTGTGCGGGTAAGATGCGGCATCCCTTCAGCTCTATAGGTTAAGTGCTGGCCACGTATAGCAGGACAGAGCAGAGTTCACTGTGCGCTCTACACTGAGGCCCCACCAGTACCAATCCCCTCCCCCCGACATTGGACTCTGTTCTGCCCTGTTCTGTCTGAAGACAGTCCCTGTCGGAAAATGGTTGGGCACCACTGGTCTAGAGTACTGAAAGGAGTTAAAGGGATATTCTCATCTTGGGTAGTTATGCCCTATCCACAGTATGCACAGAATAGGGCACAACTAAGGGGTTTGACCACTGGAGCCCCTGTGATCTTGAGAACACGAACCCCAAAATCCCAGAGAGCTGCAGGCTTGAAACTTTTCTTCTTGTTTTATTTAGCAGAACTGAAAAATAACCACAAGAAAATGCATCATTACACGAAGCGCTTGACCTTGGAAATCTCTAAGATTATTTGTATTAGCAAATGAACAGCGATCGTTTTCTTGAAAAGGTTATGTTAAAAGGTTAGAAACTTCTTAAAATAGAATTAGTTGTAAAGGGCCCTTGAGGAAATCTTTCTCCAGAATTTAATCAATAGCCATCGTCATGTCAAAGTATTTAAACTTATTAAAGTTTCCTACAGTAAAGAATACCGGGAAATGATCCAGTCAGGTAAAAAGTTGTCAGTTTTGAAAGTGTTGGATCGGTGTCTAGTCGAGATTAGTTAGATTTACCTGCAGTCCTTTGTAAAACTATCGCATGGCCAAACAACAGGACAACGTTAGCAAACTTTTCAAAAGTTCGGTTCGGCAGGTTCGGCAAACTTAAATGAACTGCACTAAAACAGCTAAATGATTGCAGGCATTTAAAGGGGTTGTCCGGCGCTAAAAAATTATTCACAGAATAACACACATTACAAAGTTATACAACTTTGTAATGTATGTTATGTCTGTGAATGGCCCCCTTCCCCGTGTCCCACCACCCCCACCCGTGTACCCGGAAGTGTGGTGCGCTATACATACCTGTCACGTGCCGACCACGGTCTCCGATTCTCAGCAGTGACGTCTTCTTCGGGCGGCCGGCGGATCTTCCCGAGTGACGGCCGCCCTCTGCAGCGTCATCCGAAGCTCAGCCGCGATTGGCTGAGCATAACTGTGCTCAGCCAATCGCGGCTGAGCGGCTGATGACGCGTCACAAAACGGTCGCACACTCCATAGTGTGCAGTGGGGAGTTCTGATGCGAACTCTGCGAACTCTGCGGCTGCAAAGATCAACCGCCCAGTACTGCAGTACCGGCTGGGATGATCTTTTCAGAGACCGGCTGGCACACACAGTGGCCGGTCTCTTACTTAGTCTGCACATGGCCTAAAATTGGTCTGGAAACCGCGTATGCAACACCATGGGGAGACCCCTCGAGAGGGAATATCACACCAGTCCTATACCAGGGGGGCATAATGTACAGTAACCAAAACCCTCTAGTCTTCATTGCTGTCACATTTACAGCTCGGTGTTATATTTATCTGGTTTAGAACCAGTGGTGTGGCAATTTCTCCAAGGTGTCCCGGAAGCTGCTTTTAAACCTGATGTCAGGCCACATGGTGCTCGTTTTACTGTGAGCATCCTACATGATCTAAACATGCTACCATGGCCTGCAGCATCTCCACACCTATCTTTCTTTGAGCATTTCTGGGTCTTCCAATAGCAAATCTTGAACATTCAGTGTGGCAGAACATTCCTTAGACAACCATCAACAACCTCATTGATATCGCGCCGAGACGTGTAAGTGCATGTATTTCTGCATAAAGTAACATAGTTAATAAGATTGAAAGAAGACAAGAGTCCATCAGGTTTAACCTAGGGAAACCCTACTGTGTTGATCCAGGGGAAGGCAAAAAACCTGTATGAGGCAGATGGCAATTACCGGGAGAAATCACAGGGAGAACATTTCTTCCCGACTCCAATGGCAATCAGAATAAACCTTTGATAGCGCTCATACACGATACTGAATAAATCAAAGTTTTTAATATTTTGTTTCTGCTTTTTTTTTTTATAATCTGCATATCATTAACACGTCTATTGATCCTGTGATTTCTATAATTCCACAACTTTTCCTTCTTGGTGTTGCAATTTTAATGTTGAGGAGTGTGCCATCCAATCTTAATAACAAGCACAGCACTAGAAAGCAATGGGCTATTAAATCACATTAATTTAAGTACTAATTTCCATCTTGAATTAAAGCACAAAAACAAGAAAACTATTTGCATGAAATTATTTACCGCCGTCACCCGAAACATAAAATTACATTATCATGGTCATATTTCTGCCATGTAAGCATTTGTTACATAACGAACGTAATAAAAAAGTTCCAAAACATCAAATGAACAACATTTTTTTTATTAAATATTAAAATATTTGCGGAAAATGTTCATTATGTTAGTTCAAATAATACAACATTAGAACCACCACCCTATAGTGTGGATTTGGTGCCACCAAGACAACTGTGACCTTGGTGCCACCAAGACAAATTTAATGGTATCTGGCACCGATATGTCAGCAGAAGACTCTTGAAAATGGTACTCTGGGGATTCAGCTTTTTTATATACAGTATATATATTACTGGGCTACACAGAAAACAGTAAACAACCCATACTCACCTAACACGCTCCTTCGGGGGCCTCCTGTTACTTTGGATTCCCCGCGGAAGTTACTACCAGTTATGATTGAGCATGCTCTATCAAGCATAGTACTCGATTAAGCATTGGAGTGCTTGATCGAACACCTCGTGGTGCTTGGGTTACTGCAAGACAAATTAGAACTCCGAAGGTATGCCATGAATCGACTGTTCTAAATTTTGTCCCTTAAAGGGATGTGAAAGCGAAATATTAAAAAATATCTTTTTTTGTCAAATTTTTGAAGATGAACAAGGCACCCTCTTCTGTACCAAGCAAGGGAAACCTGGTTAAATGCTCAAGTCTCCCATTGATTTTACTGGAGTACTTGAATCGAGAACCTGAGTATTGACTCGAGTAACAAGCAACCCTAATGTTCAGTACTACTTTTCTCAGACATCTGATTGGATACAGAACATTTGTGGTGACCGCCCCGACGGTGAGCAGGGCCGGCCAGCCGGTCATGGGTTAGCTGGTATAACGTGACTCCACTGATGTAGTGGTTGGCCGAGGTATAGCTCTGCCCTGTGTTCTGTCATGACGCCACTGCCGGTTGGGCACACAGGTATGGTGGCACACCTGCTTTTATTTTTAGTGGGCTGGCTACACCTTTTTCCCCTGTGAACAGTAACCTGCCGGGTTGTTTGGGGGTCCCTTGGGCAATTATCACAGTGGTCCCAAGTGGAGTAGTGACCCACCCGGACTATTGGCACAACCACCCACAGAAAGGGGAGATAACCCAAGGAAGTGATTACTGTGTCGGTGCTTAGTGAAAAACCATTACAATAAATAAAATCTGTTTACTTGATAGGCTACATCTGTACTGAGAGTGGAGCAGAAGATATAGCAGTGCTAGCTGGGTTATGTTCTAAGAGGTAGAAAGTTCAGAAAAGTAGAGAGGAGGATGTCGAGAGACTTCCAACCCAAGTAGTAATGTGCTCTGCCAGAACTTCAGTGGTAGAAGGGGTAGAATACTTGAAAGTAGAGAGAATACTTGTGCATGTGTTTTGACTCTTTGGTCTTTGTACCACCTATTGCTCACCAGTGTCGGGTTACCCGCCCTAAAGGGTGAAACAAGCCCCAGACCTTGTTACCTGGGATGAGCAGAGTGGTCAGAGTTCTCTGCTTACACCCGCGCTGCGAGATAGAGTGCATAGGCTTCTAGCACCTTTGCTCCATCCAGATCAGTTCCTTTGCTTTGTGTGGATACTGTCCTGCACTGTCCATGGCATGGGTTAGGATGATCCCTGACTTGTCCTCTCTAATAGTGACATAACACTGCATAGTTTATTGCGAAGTTGCTTGAAGAGAAACTGTAGGGAGCGTTCTAGCTTATGTCCTACCTCTACAGAGTCTAAGGCAAAAGACCCTACACTTACTTTACCCATGTGACTTCCTTCCTACAGCATATGTAAGGTGTGCTGTGAGTGGGTGAGGAGTTCATGTGAAAGATGTAAAGAGAAAGGTGATAGGAAAGAAGAAGAAAGAACTCTCATTGGCGTACAGATCCATGTGAAAATAACCCTTTAACTTCTACAGCTGTGCAATATCTAGGCACACATACTATTGATAATGACATCTAGTGGTAGAACTTTGGTGCTGCTACATTACCATTACACCACCACACATATGAGTACAGACTTTTGCAAAGGGTGTAACCAATAGCAACACCTGTGGTTGGACACCAAACATTTAACCCAGAATCTGAAATAAGTAGAGTGGTTTCCAGGACTTAGTCTTAGTTCAGGGGCTATCCTCAATCAGGGTCCAATTGGAACAATTAGGTTCCAAACACTAGCATTGAGTCGTCCTGCCAAACTATGTAAGTATTTTTCTTTTTTCTTTTTCTTTTCTTTTCTTTTCTTTTAAGGGGGTAATATAAGAATTCCCTAGAGTCACAGAAAAATACTATACTGATGACCTGCTCATGAGTTCACAAAGCAAACAAGAACCACAAAACTTACCAGGATAGTGGAGCATAGAAGGTCATTCACAGCATCCTTCACATCAATGATTGATTATAAGCCTCATATAAATAATGCAGCATCGCTCGTCTATAAAACTTAAAGTTTTATAAAACTAAGAGTGACGGCTAAGATTAAACCCACCACCACCGACAGCTCCACATGATGCTCCAAATCACTTGTCTTCATAAAGTGTCTAATGCTGCATATATTTTAGTGTCATCACTTTATACTATGGCTGATAGGTGTATATTATTTGGAAATATTGTCCTTTGCATATACACGTGCTAAGCACTTTAGGACTATAGGATAACACTTCTCACTTTTTAGCCTTTTGCAAAGGCTTAAACAGTTGCTAGACGATGACTAAGGCAGGGGCGCACCATGTACTGATAAAGTAGTAGATAGTTGGGTCCCTTCTGTGTCAGGGCCTAATAGTAATAAAATATAAATCAACAATCTATTCTAAACCAAGAAGGGGTATCTCACCAGTTGGCTCCTGGTGGGGTTTCTGATACTTGTAGTACTCACTAACATTCTATATCTCCCAATTATGCAGGGTACAGGCAACTTGAGGTGCAGATCTTTAAGCTGTGTAGGGGGCTAGGCCTGGCCTGGCCTTGCGGCCACACGGTCCCAAGAATGCAATAAGAGGGGGTGGGGGTGGCTGTGTATTCTATCTGATTTTGTTATTTTAATATGTACATGTTGTTGTAGAAACTTTTGTAAGCTTAATTTAATATCACAATATCATCGCTTTATACTATACCATACCTGTATACTACACCACCACTTTATACTATACCATCCCTGTATACTATATCATTCCTTTATACTATACCATACCTGTATACTATACCATCCCTTTATACTACACTACCACTTGGAGGGAGGGGCTTGCATGGCTGACTGAGCGGACGTGGTCTAGAGGGCTCCTGCTAACCTGACCGTTTATCCTGGACATTATCCTGCACATAGGCACCCCCAGGGCTGTCTATCGTGGCTCCAAGGCTCCCCTAAGCTGGTGTGGTGCGGCAGGACCCCTCAAACTCCTTCGGCTGAGCCGCTGACGGGCTCCTCCGGTGCCTGGCCTCCCTGTGTCTCCCTCCCGCCCGCCATTTTGCTCGGCGCGCTGAGACGCTCTGCATGCCCGGACCCGGTAGCCTGCCTCCCGGACCCTGTAAACTGCCTCTGGGGACCCGGAGACCTACGTGAGGGCACCCGGACCCCCCTCCATCTCCATCGGCCGCTGCCACTTACCTGCTGACTGGCCTCCGGATCTCTCCTCCCTGCCCGCCATCTTGCCGCGGCCGGGTGTGTTGGCGGCCTTCACGTCCGGCTCCGGGGTCCGGCCTTGCCTGGCATCTGCTTCCCGCGGTTGCGGCCGCGGCACGGTCGGTCTGCCTGCTAGGGCTCCTGCTGCCTGCTGGTCCTGATTGGGGTCCCGGTCCTCTTCTGGTCCCCATCCGACTGCCGGTCCGGGGTGTGGGCCTGCCGGAGCGGGTCTCTGGGCCTCCTGGGACCCTGTGAAGAGCGGCGGCCTGGTGCGCTGGTCCGCGCGCTTATCCCCCCTCCTGGACTGGGGAGCAGCCGCCATCTTGTGGGACCACGTGGAGGGGTGAGTGGCAGCGGTGCTGCAGGCACGAACAACGCAGCACACCACACAGGGCTGCGGATAAGGCCCCTGCTGTCTCTCCTGGTTGGCCTCTCTCCCACCTCCTGAGTTAAAGGGACAGTACCGAATTATTGCAGGGCACCTGAGTCCATTTATGCCCTACCAGACTTGATTGGCGGCCGGCCCAACCAACGGATACCCTGATGAGAGGTAAGAGGGGCGGCAGACGCAAAACCACAGTTGCGAATAGCCCCGAGCAACCTGTGATGGCCTCCCCGCACGCTGACCGTAGGCCACAGGCTGTCGCAGATGCGGGCACGACTGCTGAATCTCCAGAGAATGTTTCACATAGCGGAGCAAGGGCGGCGCAGAGACTGGAACATTTCTCTAGGTCGGATTCCCCTGAACGCGCTCAGCCATCGCCGCTTTCGCTGTTTGAGGGTTCCCCGAGCCCAATCCCACCTGTGTCTCCAGCTACTTCTCTCCCTGAAGCTTCCCAGATAGATCTAAAATTTGCAGAAATCCTGATGGCCATTAATGTGTGTCAAACTACTCTAACCTCCAAAGTGGACGAACTGAAACAAGATTTCACCATTGTCAAACATGATCTGCAAAAACTACGTGACCGCACGTCTGAAGTGGAAAGGCGAACCTCGGACTTGGAGGACACCCTGCGGCCGATTCCGGCGCAAATTGCTGACCTGCAGCGCTTGGCCACCCTCGCAGCTGACCGTTCTGATGATCTGGAAAATAGACTAAGGAGAAACAATATACGTCTGGTGGGCCTCCCCGAAAAGTCGGAAGGGACTGATGCTGTCGCCTTCCTGGAGAAATGGCTGAAAGACCTTCTGGAACCCGCTACTTTCTCTCCTTTCTTTGCCATAGAGCGAGCCCACAGGGTTCCGTCCAGGCCGGGTCCACCGGGAGGCCCTCCAAGACCGCTTCTTGCTAAACTGTTGCATTTCCGAGATAGAGATGCTATTCTTCGGGCGGTCAGACTGAAAGGGGAAATTCTTTACAATAACGCCAAGGTCTCCTTCTACCCTGATTTTTCAGTATCTGTGCGCAAACAGAGAGCAAGCTATACAGACGCCCGCAAGATCCTCCGAGAGAAGGGATACAATTATGCTATGTTATTCCCAGCCAGGCTTCGAGTGGTGGATGGCCAAACTACCCGTTTCTTCAACTCTGCGGATGACGCCCTAGCTTGGGCAAGAAATGCTAGACGTGCCGTGGCCAGAAGTCCAAGGCCTCCTGATCTATGACACAGCAGTAACAAATGATATGATTTCTGTTTTGTGCCTAGAGAGATAGTGAGTTGGGGGATGCCTAGATCTCTCAGTCAGGTTTAGTAGACAGCCCTATGACTAGTTAGGGTTTCGTTTCCCTTCTTTTTTGTTTTATTTTTTCCCTTTTTTCAGTTGTGCTAGTTATCCTTCCTTCCCTCTAGATAGGTTGGGTATAGGTCTACACAAGTTGGGGTTAGTGCTAGACAGGGTCCTAGGAATCTCCTGGGTTGTTGTTTAGTTAGGCAGGGTGTTTCTTGCCAAAGTTACCGTTTGTTTCTTGTGCATTGCTGATGTGTGTCTTTTGTTTTTTCTCCTTATGTCCTAGGTTGTTGCTGTCATCTTCGTATGTATGGTGTGAGATTGGTCTGCGGCCTCCTGTCCTCCCGCTCGGGCTCAGGTATTTCTGTGCCCTGCTCATAGGTGTGGCCCCCCTCTTAGCCGATAGACATGGCATCCCTTAAAGTACTGGCCTGGAATGTCCGTGGCCTTAATTCTAAATTTAAAAGGGCCACAGTAATGGATTTCTTGAAAAAATATCAGCCAAACATGATTTGTCTCCAGGAGACTCACCTTACGGGGCAGAAGGTTATGGCTCTCAAGAGGGCTTGGATAGCGCGTGGTTACCATGCTTCCTACTCTAATTACTCCCGCGGGGTCTCTATTCTTATAGCCAAATCGCTTCCGTTCAACACATATAAAGTAGAATGTGACCACTTTGGTCGATATGTTATACTACACGGTGCTATGGCAGGGAACTTATATACAGTAGTTGCAGTGTATGTTCCACCTCCTTTCCAAATATCCCTCCTAGAATCGATTACTGCAATAATTTCTGATTTCCCTCCAGCCCCTACATTAATAATTGGAGACTTTAACGCGGTGCTTGACCCCTCCCTGGATCGCATGTCTGGTTGTGATCCTGCTAGTGGGTCCCTGACCTCCTGGTGCGATTCCTTCGGCCTTTGCGATCTATGGAGGCGAAAGTATCCCACAGATACAACTTATTCCTGTTATTCTGCGGCCCATAGGTCTCTATCCAGAATTGACTTAGCGCTGGGATCTCCAGATCTTCTTCCTCTGGTCTCTGACGTCTTGTATACACCAAGGGGTATCTCTGACCATTCAGCCATAATCGTGACCATACAGACTCAGCCTGCTCCACGCTCTAGATTGTGGCGCCTACATCCCTCCTGGCTTCTAACACCAGAAGTAACGGATGCTGTCCAGAAGGCTCATATTAGTTACTGGGAGTTTAATTCTTCCCATCCGAACCCCCACGTTAGGTGGGATGCGTATAAAGCAGTGATCAGGGGGGCATTTACTCTGGGGATAGCATCCTTTCGTAAGAGCCTGCGCTCTCGGGAGGAGAAGTTGGAGGGGCGGTTGAGAGAGGCGGAGGCCAGATTCACGTCCGACCCTACTGTGACTCACAGACAGGCATGGCTCCAGCTACAAAGGGAGCATCTCCTTATACAAACCGATAAGACTAAACGCAACCAACTGTCCACTCAGGCAGCTGTGTTTGCCTTTGGGGATAAGAATGGGAAGCTCCTGGCCTATTTGGCACATGCAGAGAGGCCATGTGCATCGGTGCCCTGCCTCTCTGGTGACTCAGGTCTGCATATCACCTGTCCTACAGACATCAACCAAGTTTTTAGAGACTACTATGCTGATCTCTATAGCTCTCACCTTCAACCGGATGGGGGTTCTGTCCCCGCCTTTTTAGACTCCCTCCCTCTGTGGAAACTTTCAGATAAACAGTCCACCTCACTAGACGCCCCCATCACATTGGAAGAGGTGGTCTCGGCCGTCGCATCCCTTCCCTCCGGGAAAACTCCTGGGTTAGATGGGCTTGTGAATGATTGGTATAAGGGTCAGGCCGAACAAGTGAGTCCGCTCTTGCTGTCGGTTTTCACTGAGGCATTGGAATCGGGGGTCCTCCCTGCCAGTATGAGGGAAGCCCTTATAGTTGTACTCCCTAAGCCCGGAAAGGATCCCCTACTTCCAGACTCCTACCGTCCCATCTCCCTTCTTAATTCTGATATTAAGGTCTTGGCCAAAATACTAACCACCAGACTCCGTAGTGTCATTCCCACTCTGATTCACCCGGACCAAACAGGCTTTATGCCTGGGAAGGCCACGGACATTAACGTAAAACGTCTTTTCTTAAACATAGATGCCAGTAGGTTGGGTCTCCAGACTGGGTTTGTCCTCTCTCTGGATACTCGTAAAGCATTTGACTCGGTGGAGTGGCCTTATCTTTGGGACGTCCTCCGTAGACATAATGTAGGCCCTAGATTCCTGTCCTATGTACAATTGTTGTACTCGGACCCGATGGCGCGGGTTAAAACGAACCTTGATGTATCCAATCCGTTCCCCCTTAAACGCGGTACCAGGCAGGGCTGCCCCTTATCCCCTTTCCTGTTCGCGCTCGCCATAGAGCCTCTGGCCGTAGCGATCAGGCAACTAGACTCCATTAAAGGCATCCAACGCGGCTCCCTGGTCGAAAAGGTCTCCTTGTATGCGGACGACGTCCTTGTTTACCTGGCGGATGACGGTCCGTCCCTTACCTCCCTACTAACCCTCCTAACTCAGTTCGGGTCCTGCTCTGGGTTGAGTGTGAACTGGGATAAATCACTTCTGTTTCCCCTCCCCAATGCTGTTCCAAAACCTCAACACCATCCAGTCCCCATTCTTGTTGTCCAACAATTTAAATACCTCGGAGTTCTTGTTTCCCCTGCAGTCTCCAACTATAAAACGCTTAACTTAGACCCACTCTTGTCCCGTACTGAAACTAGACTGAAGGCGTGGGGTTCCCTTCCCTTGTCGTTACTGGGGCGAATTAATATAGTTAAAATGATATACCTTCCAAAATTTACGTACCTCTTACATAACTGTCCCACCCCCCTCCCCCGTTCTTATTTTAAACAATTAGATAGCATACTGAGGGCCTTCTACTGGCAGGGTCGGTCTCCACGATTTAGCCTTTCTACCCTACAGGCCCCCAAGGATTACGGAGGACTTGCTGCCCCCAACTTCTGGGCGTACTATCTGGCTTCACAGCTGGTCTACGCCCACTGGTGGCTTGATATAGACTACAGCAATGCGGCCACTTCTCTATACGGAGCCCTTGCCGGTTCATATGAGGGGCTGGCGAATACTCTATACAGATACAAAGGGGTGGGTGATGCTCCGCTGCTTCCGGTGAGAGCTGTGGCGGTTGCTTGGATTCAGGCGCAGAGGTTATTACATAGCTCCACCCCGTACTTATCTCCTAAGACGCCTCTGTGGTTGAACCCTCACCTACCGCGGTTTTTTAAACACCCGGCAGTGGGCTACTGGACCTCTAGGGGACTTAAATATGTGGGTCAGCTCTTTCCTGGTTCTTCGGGCCTCGTCTCCTCTACTGAATTGCAGAGCTCACTTAATTGCCCCCCAATTGATCCGTTCCGCTTTCTTCAGCTGGGCCAGTTGGTGCGGGCTGAGTTTGGGTCGCGAGAAGTTACTCTCACAACCTCAAGCCTCGAGACCCTGTTGCGCAATGAGGATCTGGAGAAACCCCTAACGAATATATATGCCCTTATTCAAACAATGAGTCACAAGCCTTATGAAACTGCCTACACCAAGTGGCTCGGAGACATCCCCGAGCTCTCAGAGGATGATTGGGAGGATGTTACTGACTACTTCCTCTCTTCAGTGGTGAGTGCACGGGATATTCTAATTCAATTCCGCTTTCTACACCGAGTCTACTTTACTCCAGCACGGTTAAAACTCCTAGGTATAGCGACTGATGATACATGTTTCCGTTGTCAGGGTGATGTAGGTACATTTCTACACTCAGTATTTTCATGTCCTAGAGTACTGCCTTTCTGGTCCTCAGTGCTGCTGTTTCTGCACCAGCACTTTGCTTTTCCACGAATTTTATCGCCCCAGGTGTGTTTACTGGGAGTCATAGATACTGTTATCTTTGGCACGTACAAGAGATTGTTTTTCCGTATTCTCCTTTTTTGCGCCAGGAAGGTAGTGATCATGGCATGGAAATCTCCAGACACCCCTTCTTTGGGGCAATGGAAGACACTGGTTAACTCATACATCCCCCTGTATAGAATACTCTACCAGAAGAGAAACTGCCCAAAAAAATTTGTGAAGGTTTGGTTGCACTGGTTGGCCCTTCCTGAAACGGCCTCTCCGATATAGTCTTAGGAGAGCGGGCGGTGGCGGGCTGGGGGTGGGGAGTGGGAGTGTCGCAGGGAGTGTAAGGTGTGTGAATGTTCAATGTCTGTTATGTGTAGTATGTTCTTGAGAAGGTGGCCTTTGGTATTGGGGCTATACGAAAGGGGCTTCCTCTCATCTTGAGAGTGTCTACCTTGTTAGGGGCTTAGCCCTAAATATCTAGTTTACATTTTATAACCCTGAATTCGAGACTCTATATACGGCTACATGGTGTGCAAAAGGCCTTGCCCCCTAATTTTGCTGTGTGGAACTCAATGCCGTGAAGGCTGGGCATGTGTTAATAGTGCTTTTGTTGTTTTGTTCCTGGGGTTTTTTTTTTTTTTTTTTTTCTCTTTTGTTCTTTGTTTTGTTTTCTAACTGTTGGTTATGAAAAAATGTATAAATAAAACCTTTTAAAAAAAAATACTACACTACCACTTTATACTATACCATCCATTTAAAGGAGAAGTATATAATAAATAATAGTAAACTCACCTGACTACAGAGGCACAGTAAGGGGTGAATTTATTTGTTTATTATTTTCCCACACCCCCGTTTGCCTTCCTTTTTCAAATTGGTGGGACTTCTCCTTTAATATCAGATTCTTGATCAAATGATGAACTAAAACAAACCAAATCCTAATAACTAGCTTGGCGCTAGAAAGCAATGGGCTACTAAATCACATTAATTCAAGTATTTATTTCCACCTCTAATTAAGACACAAAAACAAGAAATTAGCATGAAATTATTTACTGCTGTCACCCGAAAGATATAACATTACATTATCACCGTCATATATCTGCTGTGTAAGCATTTACGGCGTAATTAAAATAAAAAACGCCCAGAACAGAAGGATTTATAATATATATTAGAATATTTGCTGAAAATGTAAATGATACAAATTGCAAATGATACATATTCTATCTATCTATCTATCTGGAAAAACGAACAGGACACTAAGTTTAAAAAAGCTTTAAAGGAGTAATCCGGTGTCAAATATATATATTTTAAATAAACTGGTGTCAGAAAGGTATATATATTTGTAAATCACTTCTATTTTAAAATCTCAAGTCTTTCAGTACTTATCAGCTGCTGTATGTCCTGCAGGAAGTGGTGTATTCTTTTCAGTCTGACACAGTGCTCTCTGCTGCCACCTCTGTCCATGTCAGGAACTGTCCAATGCAGTAGCAAATCCCCAAAGAAAACCTCTCCTGCTTTGACAGTTCCTGACATGGACAGAGGTGGCAGCAGAGAGCACTGTGTCAGACTGGAAAGAATACATCACTTCCTGCAAGACATACAGCAGCTGATAAATAATGGAAGTAACTTACAAATCTATATTCCCAAAAAATTGGTTTTCAGTTCTTTAATAACATATCTTATATTATTGCACCTATATGCACTTTAAATTGTGATGGTCCTCCAAACCTGTGCTGGAGAGTACATGTGGACTAGATAGGAATGACTCTGTGGGAGGTAATGTGTCTTAAAGGACAAGTCCGGGCATTTAAAAAAAAATTTTCCGAAATTCAAGGGCATCAGCGCTTTGGGACTCTTGCTGGGCTTTGGGATCTGCACCAGACCCAACGTCACAACTCGGCTTTTGGACTGGCCGCTCAGCCAGTCAGCAAATGGGGCAGGACGGCACTCCGGTCATTGATTGGCTGAGTGGGCTGTCAATCATCTGGGACGACTCGGGGGAAAATGCCTTCTGGCGGGGTCCGAGGGCTGGTGAAGTGGCGGATCACTGATCCGGGGAGAGGTAAATTAGGATTGCTTGTTATGTTACATTTTAGCCATAGCCGGACTTCTCCTTTGTGTTAGTAATTTATTTTATTTCATTTTTTTGTTTATTATACAGGGGACAGCTGTGTTTCCTCAGCTTCTCCTCTACTCTATTTTTCAGCAATTAGAGGCATGCCTCACAGCAGTCACATGGATTTAGATAACAATAGACTGGAACTGACCCTATTCGATTCTATGGGAAAGTTTTGTAGGCATGTTCTGTGACCTAAGCGGAGGACATTGTGAAGGGAAGGGGAATGGGGGTACTGTGACCATCCCCACCTACCACAGGAAAGGACCCCATTTTGACTTTAGTGTGGCAACAGACACTATTTTTTGCTTATAATTAGTAAAGAGATATAGGGAGAGTCTCGGGCTTGATGGGTTTTCCAACGTATTGATTTTTAGACGCTGGAGTGAGATTAGGACACCCAGACCAAAACCAAAAATAATGAAACAGGGCAAGGGCTGCTCAAAGGGGTTATCCAGTCTTAGCAACACACGTCCACTTCCTTCCAAAAACAGCGCCACTCTTGTCTTCAGTTTGGATATGGTCTTGCAGCTCAGTTCCATTGAAATGAATGGATCTGAACTGTAATACCACACACAACCTGAGGTCAGTGGCGGCACTGTTTTTGCAAGAAATTAGACATGTTTTTCTACTCTTGAATAAACAGTTGCAAGTTATGGACTCTGTTTATGAAAACTAAGCTTTTTAGGGGGTGAAATATAGCAGAATTCCCTATAGTGAGAGGAAAACACTATATATAACGTAAACGTTCACAAGTTCACAAAGCAAGCAAACACCCAGCGTAGAAGGTCACTCCCAGCATCCCCCACATCAATGATTGATCTGATGCCTAATATAAATAATGCAGCATCACACGTCCATAAAACTTAAAGTTTTATAAAACTAAGAATGACGGCTGAGATTAAACTTCCCAGCCAGCGACGGCTCCACATGATGCTCCAAATCACTTGTATTGATAAAGTGTCAGAACTTTATTGTTTAATTCTATGGCTGGGGAAGGGGGAGGGGAGAAAAAGTCTTTATATACTGGTCACATCAATGATTGTTATATTAGAAGGGAGAAAGAACCAAATAAGCAGCAGACACTGATGCTTTTATGATTTATTTAAAAAAAAAAAATAAAAAAAAAAAATATATATATATATATTTTTTTTTTTTTGGGGGGGGGGGGATTTATCATTAGAAACAATAAAATGTTGAATGTATTTTGAATTTGTTTTGGCTTTTTTTCTAATTTTCCATTTTACTGTCTAGATTATAAAATAATTCTGGAATTTTGCAGTTTTCTTTCTCACCACTAGGCCAAAAGCTACATTGACCCTTCCTGTTCTGCCTGTGATGATAAAGAGGAGGCTACTGTAAAGTGATCTGTACAGCATTGCAGTGAATAGATGAAATAGATGAAACACGTAGCTCAGCCTCCCACTCCATGTGGAATGACCTCTTCAAAGGTCACATTGTATGTTCAGTAATGTTTACCATTCATGTCAATGAGATAGGTCCTTTTTGTCTTTGTCCATGGGGCTTGCTGTAAAGCACTAAGTGCTGTTAAAGGGGTTGTCTACATATTTGCAAAATATCTGGACATGATAATAAGGGTCTTACAGCTACTGGGACTGTTAGGTTTGGTTCCCACTCTTCATAGCATGGCGTTCCGAGACCAGATAAAGATTCCATCCATATCATGGCATCCTATGAAGAGGCATGTGATCATTACATTTACCGGGACTGTTAGGTTTGGTTCTTGCTCTGTATAACAAGTATAACAGTATAGTGGGGGCGAACTGATGCAGCGGTCCCGGATCTTCTCTCCTGCTCGGCGGCGCTCACGTGATGTGACGTCATCGCCGAGCAGGAGAGAAGATCCGGGACCGCGGGGCTGCAGCTGTGAGCTTCCGGCCTCTGTCAGACTGTGTGTGCCTGAAGCTCACCCCCTGCCTCGCACCCCGGACCTCGGTGCTGCATGGGGGAAGGGAACCAGCCTGCCTGCCCATCCTGCCTCTCTTCCCCAGTCACCCCCAGCTGCCCACACTGCAGACGAGTTGTGGTCGGAGAAGTCTTCATGATGCTGCGCCAGAAAAAAAGTGAGCGACGGCAATTCGAGAAGACGTCTCCTGTGAGTCATTAGTAACTGCACTGTAATCACTTCTATAGTGTGCAGAGCCTTAGTACCATTGGGGTCTCAATGGGTCAGTGTATTGTTTGCGGTAGTGTACTGACACAGCCCTGCGGTCACTACAGTACACTAGCGCAAACTTTTAAACTAGGACTTAACTACAAGAGTTGCAGGCACTACAACTCCCAGCATATCCTGAGGGCTGTAGATTGTCAGTAAATGCTGGGAGTTGTAGTGCCTACAGCTGTTGTAGTTGGGTCCTAGGTGTATTATACACTGGAGGCTTTGTGGGAGATCAGAATACAGAGATCTGTGGAGGCTCAGTGTGTGGAAGTGACCCCAGAACATCACTAATAGGGGATAGAACAAATACATCTCCCCCTATCCCCTATTAGTGATGTTCTGGGGTCACTTCCCTGCACTGAGCCCCCACAGATCTATGTATTCTGATCTCCCACAATGCCTCCAGGACCCAACAACAGCAGATGCAGGCACTACAACTCCCAGAACAGTCTGCAGGCCTCAGGATATGCTGGGAGTTGTAGTGCCTGCCGCTGCTGTTGTTGGGTCCTAGGTGCATCATACACTGGATGCTTTGTGGCATAAGAATACATAGATCTGTGGGGGCTCAGTGCAGGGAAGTGACCCCAGAACATCACTAATAGAGGATAGGGGGAGATGTTTTTGTTCTATCCCCTATTAGTGATGTTCTGGGGTCACTTCCCTGCACTGAGCCCCCACAGATCTATGTATTCTTATATGCCACAAAGCATTCAGTGTATAGGACCCAACTACAACAGCTGCAGGCACTACAACTCCCAGCATGTACTGACAGTCTGCAGCCCTCAGGATATGCTGGTAGTTGTAGTAAAGTAGTACAATCCTCTTATAGCTGCCGCTGTAGACAGATGTATTACTGGACCTTCAGGGCTGATGGTTGTCACCCACAGATTGCAGCCACCAGGAGCCTCTGCACACAGTGATTTATTACAGGGTTGTCCTCTCAGAGACTACAACTCCCAGCATACCCTGAGAGCTGTATAAATGGAGGGTGTTCTGAGATTTGTCACAGATACAGATGAATTCAGGAAAGGAGCGGGGTCAGCATGTCGTGTCTCACTGGTTGTATATTGGTGAGCCCCAGGTACCCCAGTCCAACACCGGACAGAACCAGTCCCCAAACTAAGACGTCCCCGGCCTCCTTCCTTCCTCCATCACGTCTGTTTGATGAGAACAGCGGGCATCAAGCAGAGCGGCACCCAAGTGCCAGGATATATACCATGCATGTACAGTAACGGCGGGGGGGGGGAGGGGAGGGGGGCGCCTCTGCGTGCAAAGTGCCTAGGGCAGCATGAACTCTAAATACAGGCCTGTCTACAGATATACTGTTTCGATGCTGTTAGAGGGGGCGAAGCTAAAGGGCGGGTCTCAAGAACGAATATAGCCCATTTCTGTACTTCATCTGCCCCACAGAGTTGAATAGAACAGCAACGGTTGTGTCCAATCACGGCTCCATTTAAATGGGGAACCACAGAACCCCTCTTACTCACTCATCGCTACTGTTGAATGGACCTGTCAAACTGTTGAGGTTTGGCAATGTTCTCCGAGCCTGGACATTTAGTATTTCATTCCCCTAGGGGGTCAGGAAACCATGGATATAGCCTACAGCCTACAGCTGTATCCATGTTTTCCAGGACTCCCTAGGACGACATCCAATTTCTGCAGCCACAAGGAAGCAAGTGCTGAGTGTTCAGGCTCTGAAAATCTTGCCAAACCCCAACAGTTTGACAGGTCTGCTCAACCCTACTCATCGTCTATCCTGCATATGAGTCTTAGATGAGCTCTAGTGGTGGGAAACCCCTTTAACCCTTTCACAACCTGGGGTCATTGATACATCAATGCCCAGGTCGTTTTTGGATATCAGCCTATGGGATCATAATAATCCCATAAGCTGATGTCGCTACGTCTGCCCCCTCTCCTCTGTCCCCTGCCGTTGTTCCCTTCCTCCCCCCGCCAGCCTCCGTAGCCAGGAAACTGGAAGCCTGTGGCTACAATCGAGGCTCTGCAATCACTTTGCAGAGCCCCTCTGTAGAGGGAGAATTCTCTGTCAGGAGCCCTATAGATGCTATGGTCATGCTGACCACAGTATCTATAGAGTTAACTCTCAGCAGCGAATGCGGCTCCTGTTCTGAGAGTTGTGGTGGGTCCCTGGCTATCACTGATAGCCGGGACCCGCCGCGCTTGGCACAGGCGCAGCTCGTGCGCCTGTGTTATCCTCGCTCGTAAATTAACATTGCTGCAGCATCAGGCATAGGCTGCAGCAACGTTATTTTACTGCCCAGCGGCGGAAGAGGGTTAATCCACCCTACAGTGATTACCCAGCATTTTCCATGACAACTTTGTGTTGAGTTCCCATAAAACAACTCCCGATACATCACCACTGTGTTCACCTGACCATACCCTACTATAGAAGAAGGCAGAAATCATGTATGTCACTCATGTTTTTACAGATCTAATTTTTATCGTCCTCCTGTCAGATACTTAGCATCAGTTAAGCGGCATTTTGTTGGTGCTATGTTCAGCCATTGAGGAATTGATTGATAATCCTGTCTTTGCCGGAACATAGGCTGTCAGTGACCAGCAGGCCCGGCATCCTCACACTGTCATCGTCTGACATCGAGACATATAATCATCGTCGGAAGTAACTTGCACTTATAACTTGCACTGCTGGTATCATTTACATCTCCGTATGACTTCTTGCTAATAGTTATGTGAATTCTCTATCCGAGCAGTAAAATTCTTACTTGGCAGATGGGTAAATTTGAGTGAAATATACACTTGGTAGATGAGGCACTGTATATATGTCATTGCATGAGCTGAGCATTTATGGGAAATGGAAAATCAAACCATATGTTAAGATCCTTCGCGAAAATGGCACTTACCTGTACCATTCAGCAATCATCAGGCCCGAGCTATCTCAAGATAGCAGAAATGCAATTGCCGCCTGTCACTTGACAAATAGTCATTCTCAGTGGTTGCTTGGTTTTTTCAAAAACTTTTGTATTCGACATCAAAAGAACTTTCTTTATACATAACAATCTTACGAAGATTATTCACTCAGGGTCTTGATCTGAAGGGAACAATTTTATCCTTGGTTTTGTTAGATTATTTTATATTTTATAAAAATGTTACCTATATAAGATATTATATTTTATTTTATATTATTTCTTTACAAAAATATTCTGTATTTTTATATATTCTCTTTGTTGCACTATAGGATCTTCAAAAACTTTCGTCTTGTAAAGAGAATCTCTGTATGTATTTTTTTTCCTAATAAAATTCACTTTTTAAAATACAGTGAAACCTCTATGAGCTGACCACCCAATTTTGCACAAAAAAAATCTGTCTTTTATTAGGCGGGTTCTGGTCAAAGAAAATGCAGAATTAAATGTCTAGTTGAAGCGGGAACATGTACAGGATACACTTACACATTTATATAGTGATGAAAGAGTGCACAGTCAGGTATTTTATCATGTGTTTAATGAGACAGCATTCAGCAAACAGTACTGTATTATGAACTTTTTTCGTACATCCCTACATAGGGGAAGTATTGCCCAGCCCTAAAACTATTCTTGGAATTGAATACAGTATAACATAAGTACAGTATCATCTCCATACACCATTCTATTACATCACTAATTTTAGGATCTATACACCATTCTATTCCATGACTGATATCAGCTCTATACAGCAATCTATTACACCACTGATATCAGCTCTATACACCAATCTATTCCACCACTGGTATCAGGATCTGTACACCATTCTATTCCATCACTGGTATAAGAATCTAAAGGATACACCATTCTATTACATCAGATCACTGGTATAAGGATCTATACATCATTTTATTACATCACTGGTATCAGCTCTATACATCATTCTATTACATCACTGATATCAGCTCTATAAACCAATTTATTCCATCACTGGTATCAGGATCTGTACAACATTCTATTCCATCACTGGTATGAGAATCTACAGTATACACAATTCTATTACATCACATCACTGGTATCAGGATGTATACACCATTCTATTACATCACTGGTATCAGGAGCTCTATACATTATTTTATTACATCACTGGTATCAGGATCTATACATGTACATCATTCTATTACATCACTGGTAAAAGAATATATGCACCATTCTATTACAGAGCTGATATAAGAATCTCCACACAATTCTATTCCATCACTGGTATCAGCTCTATACACCATTTTGTTCCATCACTGGTATCAGGATCTATACACAATTCTATTACATCAATGGTATCAGCTCTATGCACCATTCTATTACATCACTGGTATCAGGATCTATACACAATTCTATTACATCACTGGTATCAGCTCTATGCACCATTCTATTACATCACTGGTATCAGGATCTATACACAATTCTATTACATCACTGGTATCAGCTCTATGCACCATTCTATTACATCAATGGTATCAGCTCTATGCACCATTCTATTACATCACTGGTATCAGGATCTATACACAATTGTATTACATCACTGGTATCAGCTCTATGCTCCATTCTATTACATCACTGGTATCAGCTCTATGCTCCATTCTATTACATCACTGGTATCAGCTCTATATACCATTCTATTCACCAATCCCCTGCAGCTTGTGTTGAGCTGGTGGGGGCAGAGCAAAACAAGTCTGGCACTGATTGGCTGATGCTCAGGTCACCAACCATTTGGTGAACACTACAAACCGGCCACACTAAAAGCAGGTACCAACATCACACCTGTGTGCTGGACAAGCACTGGCGTCACAACACTGTAACATCCCTGGCCGAGACTATAACAAAGGTCCACGAGGGGATTAGGTGTGGGGGGGGGGGTCTTATTTTAAGAGGATGTCTTATTTTCGGGGAAACACGATATATAGTTTCGCATCAAATTGTTCCCATAGATTTGCTGCATTTAGTCCAAGATATAAAGTAGTTGACTGAACTTTCTTAACTTTTTTGAATTTTTTGAAACTTTGAGGGGAAACTTATGATGAAATGCCAGATACATTCTGCCTGGCGTAAAACCCTCCTTCTAATCAGATCAGAAGTCTGACAAGACACAAGTCTACATTTTCTACAATTTCCCTTTGACACCAGCTGTGATTCTGAATTGAGGAGGTAGGGATAGATGGCAGAATACATAGATTGGATGATCTGACGGCTCTCTTATTTCAACGGCGGTGGGCCTTTTAAAACGTTTTAGCTGAAAATAAATAGATTTAATGACAGCCTCTTCAGATAACCTATCATTAAGAAGGAACATTGACAACTGTGTAAATTGCATTTTTGTAAAAGTCTTCTCCAGTGGTTCTATATTGCTTTTCACTGTCTGTTGAACATACTGGCTATAATAAGTCAAGCTGAGGTTAATTTCTAGCCGGTAGATCTGCTTTTCTGAATACTTTCACTAACACAGTAAAGCTTATGTAACACATGTTCTGACCCCAATCCTCAGAGGCGTTGTTACTTCTAATCTAACCCATCAGCAATATAGATAGACTGTGTATAGAATGACTGCCTTTATGTTGCAATATACATCTGGAAGTTAAAACGACCAATGCATCCACTTAGGGGGTCAACCTAACCTACTGTTACCACTTTGGCTATAAAATGTGTACATTATATAACAGCGATACAATACAAAGGGAATAGTGAGTCAATAGTATTGGTGCCAGCTGCATAAAAGGCTGCTACAAGAAAGACTACCTCTTAAAGGGAATCTGTCACTAGGTTTATGCTGCCTTAAAGCTGCGCTATGAGCAGGTTGAGCCCAATAAACCTGCTGATATGCTGTAGAAGTTCTTTACCTGATGACTGCACAGCTGGTAATGATTCCTCTCTTCTCCACGCAGCCCCTAATTGCCCCTATGCTAATCAGAGGCTTAGGAGCATTTGGGGCATCACCCGACGCCCCGGAGCACCAGCTCGGCCCGCCCAGTCCATGCCCCCTGTGCCATTTACTATGCATATATGTCATCTGCCATATATATATATACTATGCATCTGAATATGCATAGTGGGCGGCCCAGAGCAACCCCCTCGGCCCGCCCAGCCCGCCCCCTCCCGTGCTGCCCAGCCTGGGGGCGGACTAAGCTGGTGCTCCAGGCTGTCGGGTGACCCCCGAAATGCTCCTAAGCCTCTGATTATTCATGTTTGTCTAAGGATGAGATTTAACTACCTAAAACCTTAAATGGATCACATTAAACCTAAACGTCATGCGTATTTGATGTCTCCAATTTTTGATCTAGTGTAGGGATCGTCCGAACCTGAACTCTCGGCAATGATTCCCGCTGTTTTCCACCTTCGTGGAGGGGGTGGATACAGCCGGAGGACCGCCTGGAAAACTGGGATACAGCCATAGCCATAAGCTGTATCCCAGTTTTCCAGGCGGTCCTCCGGCTGTATCCACCCTCTCCACGGAGGTGGAAGACAATCATTGCCGAGAGTTCAGGTTCGTACGAACCCGAACCTCGGCAGGTTCGGACCATCCCTAATCTAGTGGTATTAGGTGTTGTGTTCAGATGGTGTCCACCCCAGAGTTTTTAAAGAACTCTGATCTGTGATTATCGTCCCCCTGACTGACTGATCTGTATAACAAAACACTTCTACAAAATATGATAATTGATCACCTAAAAGATATGATGGACTCAAACCAGCATGGCTTTACTGTGGGCCGATCAGGTCAGACTAATCTCATTGACTTCTTTGACTATGTCACTTGATTTTTAAATTTGGTCTAATTTTTACGGATCTGTACCGTTTTTCCTTGAAAATAAGACAGTGTCTTTTATAAATGTTTGCTTCCAAAGAGGCACTATGCGGGAGATTTACAAACATGGTGTAAAGTGAAACTGGCTCAGTTGCCCCTAGCAACCAATCAGATTCCACTTTTCATTTCCCAAAGAGTCTGTGAGGAATGAAAGGTGGAATCTGATTGGTTGCTAGGGGCAACTGAGCCAGTTTTACTTTACACTATGTTTGATAAATCTCCCTCCATGAGTGTGTGTATCTGTGTTAGGGTATGTTATCGGGGAGGAATAGGGAGGAACTGAAGGGGAAAGTTTTCTTCTTGAAATTTCCTCTTCAGCTCTGGCGGAATAGGCACAGAATTCGAGCAGAATTCAAGCAGAATTGAAGCCGAATGTGGAAAATCAGAGTCCCTTTGACTTCTATGATGACAAGGATTTCACTAGCAGAATCTGCCCAAAGTCAATTCTCTGGGTAGAAAGCAAATCCGCGGCGGAACACTCTGTGTGTGAATTCCACCATGTGAACAGCAGAACGGAAATCCCATTGAACACAATGGGACATTGGTCTGTAAATATTTTATGGGCAGAAATTCCTCGCCTATTCCTCAGCGTGACTATACCCTTAGGTAGGCAAAGTAGCTCTCTGGCGCCACCTATTGGAGGGTGCATCCCTCCAATTATTAGCCAAGCCACAATCTCCTCCAGAGAGAAGAGTCACATCTGTCTATAGATGCCTAACTCTTCCTTTTGGAGGAGATCCAGTACATGTATTTACTATATGATAACTCTAACATCTTTATAGGTAACAAAATCCTGTAACTGTATAAAACAGCCTGTAATATTAATATTTGCAACCTGAGCCAAGCAGACGTTCCATCGTGAATGATGTCTTGAAAAATGACACAGGACAGGGGTAGAAGGAGGTTGGAATTATGATTTATATGTTGGGGGTAGATTGCTTATGTATGGGGGTAAAGTTGTTTTTCCTGACAGATGTTGCGGTAGAAGCTTTGCCAATAAATACCAAACTCATGTCAGCTTCTCGACACTGACGGAAATAGATGTTGTCATATTGAACCAAAGAAAATCGTAAAATGTGTCTGATAGGCTACTTTTATTAACTATATTTTTCAGGAGAGCCGATGCAGCGTCTTTTGGGTCCAAATCTCATCTCAGCTTAATAAACAGTAAAAAAACAACAACATTTATTTACAAAATAAAGATGAGACGAAGGACTTTGGTATATGGGCTGTATACAAGGGGCAGTAATGCTACATTCACGTCACGTCTGTGGGACATGTTTGGGATTTATACTGTAAACTCTTCCCACATCTAAACTGATCTATCCGTAGACTCTAGGACAGAAAGTGTCATCGGGCATACAGATGTGTAAACCTTTAACGTACCGTAAATTTGGTTAAGGACTCGTATTTGTCACGATGGAAATTAAAAACGTTATCGCAACATGCTAGCAAAATACTCAATAGAATTCATTCACATCATGACCACTAGGCTGTCGCATACTGTACTGGCATGTATATTTGCAGGGTCCTACTACGTGATCCTGTAAAGAAGAGTGTTGGTTGTAGGAGGTCTACCTTGCTGTTTGAATATTTTACAGACCTTGTATCCTTTTATGTAATTCATGAGTAACTTTTGCCTATTGTTAACTTATTGTAAGTAAACCAGCCCATATCCTAAGACTGCATGGTACATGCAGTACAAACTCAATACCTTGTGTTACCACTACACGCTAACCATTATTTTGCCTGTAAAAAAAACAAGAGACTGTACAGTGCTGATCCACAGGACACACAAAAGTCCTAGTGGAAGGCTTCATGTCCACCTGCATCCAAGACTGCCAGTGACACCTCAGTGCCCTACCATCCCATTATTACCGTTCCCCACGACACTCCCTTTGGGTGGGGTAGAGACGAGCGAGCGAGCCTCAAGTACATTAGGTCCTAACCTGAGCACACTGCATTTGATTGCCGGTGGCTAAAGAAGTTGGATGCAGCCCTAGGCAGTCCTGGAAAACATGGATAGAGCCAATGGCTGTATCTATGCTTTCCAGGCAGCCTTAAAGCAACCACCAATGTGCTCGAGGGTCGCTCATCTGTAGACGCTGTAGTGTACCACTCATCTCAGGATTGGCTGAAGCTAGAGGAATGATTGGGAGGGGAAACATTTATATTTTTGACTGGTAGAGTACATGGGAATACGACCTTCAACTAACACAATAAATAAAAACAAGTCTCTCTAAGCTTAAATGAGGGGATATCCCGTGTTCCTGACCCTTGTTGAGTCTTCAGTCTTTAGTATGGGTCAGTGCTTCTCCATTCCAGTCCTTATGGCCACCAACAGATCATGTTTTGAGGATTTCCTTAGGTGATATAATTATACTCAGTGCATCAGGTGTTCTATGTATGGGATATCCTACTGGTGGGCCATGAGGACTGGAATCGAGACGCACTGCTATAGATGTCATTCTTGTACTCTCATTACCTTCATCAGTTTATTGGGTTCTGCTTTATTATTAGATTTGGGAATAGAGAGGGAATGTAACTCATTCTTATTCATCTCGAACCTGGTGAATCAATGCTACCTTCTCTGTTTGCGAATCTCCAGGATGATCAATTGAGTTAGAAGAATAATTAGAATCAATGGGATGTCAATCAGATGTAAGGTTTGTCGCTCCTGCTATATGCAGTTTGATCTTAATATGTTTCGGTATGCACGCTGGGCCCTATGAATAAGGTATGTATGTAAGAAAATCGCAAAAAATAAAACCTTAGGGTATGGTTGCATGAGGTGGATTTTAAACAGTGGATTTGCATTGTTAGGCTATGTTCACACTACGTAAGTTACTAATTATCATGGCCGTTGTTGCCAATATGTGTCGGCCACACACTCCATTGTGTGCAGCGGGGAGTTCGGATGCAGGCGCACAATGATGCGCCCGCATCCGAATTCAGCGGCAGTGAACATTATGCATTACCGGCCTGGATGATCTTCTCTGACATCGGCCGTTCCTTGTTAGCCGGTGTCTTACGCCATGTGAATGTGGCACAGACTACTTTCAAAGAAAATCTGTCTATTTACACTGTTACTATTTTTTATAAATTTTCAATAGTTGAAGGAACAGCCCAGGTTTGTTTGTTTATTTCCTGCACCATGCACACTCACCATCACTAATCCTACAGTGTCATCTGTTTCATTCCAGCACAGCTGCATCCATGCTTTTCATTGTAACTGGGTCATGTGATCAATCACCAGCATGACTCACAGAAAACCGCAGTACAGAGGAAGTAGTCTGTCCTGGGTTATCAGACTTCCTTTGAACTACTGGATGACATCATCACCGTCAAATCCTTCCTTGCACCTTATTCAACTAGAAGTGCTGTCACACTTGTGCACTGCTTCTCCATGCAGAGTCATCAGCACTGCCAAAGGTACATCGCTTTGTGTTATTTCACATGAACAGACTGGTACCGGCGTGGGGATGCCGGTGCTGCGGGCCTTTTTTTGTAGCGCCACCTGGTTCCTGTCCCCTCTATGACGCGGCTCCATTGGTTTGTAACTCTGGGGGCCGGCGGGCCCACCCCAGTCTGTTCATGTGAAAAACCCAAAGTGGTACATTCGCTTTAATTACAGAAATTTTCAAAAACTTTGTAATTGGTCATCTTTGTATTCTCAAGATAGGCCATCAGTCTGACTAAGGTGGAAGCAGACAGCTCCATACATTGAGTAGTGGCCATGCTGGGTTATTGCAGCTCAGTACCCGTTAAACTGAATTTGAGTTGAGCTGCGGTAACCCAGTATGGCCACTACACAATGAACAAGCCATTTACTTCCATCTCCATTCACTCTGTACATACAGATGCAACAGCTCTGCAGAACAATCAACCTAGAAAAAGACAGTAGTCCATTAAACGGAAAAAAAATTCTGAACTTGCTAGAAGAGTCTGTACGTTGTGGGAGCGGCGCACGAGAATACAGACATATCTGACGTAGACTATTTGTCCATTTCATTACATTTCTTCTGCCCAAGGTAAAATCACTATGTCAGGAAATGTTCTGACGCTTCGGATGATTAGATCGCACAACATTTCACTCTTTCTTTCTACCAAGGTGCAGAGTCCAAGGCTACAGCAGAGACTTCTCATTTCTGACTTGTAACAAACTCCACGTAACCCATTCCTGCGTGGTCTACACTTCCATATTGAAGCTGAATCATTTACCATTTCCGTTGCTCTTTTCAGTCCTAGTATTGCATATTGATGCTCCTCCGCTATATCTTCAGGCACTTTAGAGTTCTTCTGAACTCCGCCTGACTGGAAATCACAATTGAGGAATGATGATGAAGAGTAAGGCTTTAGGGTATAGTCACATAGCGACAATATATTACTTTTTCACAGAGGTTTTACAGTAATTATGTAAAAATCATGGAAAAAGCCATTGTATAGACTTGTATACTGCTGCATTTATCTCCACCTCTACTGCTGGTAATGGATTTTCAGGGGAATATGGGCATGTAGGGACATGATATTCCTTATGAATAGAGATGAGCGAACCGGGTTCGGGTTTAGAGTCCATCCGAACCCGAACGAACGGCATTTGATTAGCTGGGGCTGCTGAACTTGGATAAAGCTCTAAGGTTGTCTGGAAAACATGGATACAGCCAATGACTATATCCATGTTTTCCACATAGCCTTAGGGCTTTATCCAACTTCAGTAGCCACCGCTAATCAAATGCTGATCGTTCGGGTTCGGATGGTCTCGAGCATGCTCCAGGTTCGCTCATCTCTACTTATGAAATAAAACTTTAAAGGGTACTCTGGACAGAAGGCTTTTTATTAGTGGATGAAGACAATGGGAGGAAATGAAGAGAATGACGTCCACATACCTTCCCAGCTCCAGCACTGGGGCCCACATCCAGCTGCTCCATTGCCTGGTCTCTGGCCATTCATGTCTCAGCAGCTGTAGTGGGATCCCATCTTTGCTGCTGAATGGCTGAGCAGGCCTGCCAATGTCATCTCTCAAGTCCTGTCTCAGACATTAGTGGCTGTAAATCGGGGAGGTAAGTGGGCATCTTTAATCTACCTGCTCCCCGGCAATACTGAAAAAAGTAAATGTAAAAGTCTGGTGGCCGGCACTACTGTTAACCCAGTAACGTGGAGTGTGTTAGACGGCAGATCACAAAGACCCGTGTACCATGGAACAATCGGCTAGTGGAGGTGCTCAACGCCAAGTGAACAGTCCAACATAGGTAGCGATAAGAAAAATAGAGGCGGTCACTCACCACAAAGTGGTGAGTGACCGCCTCCATTTTTCTTATCGCTACCAATACTGAAAAAAGGCCTCCTGTCTGGAGTTCCCCTTTAATATTTATATGAAAAAAAGGTTTAGAATTATCATAGAATTTTCATCTTCCTCTAAATATATCATTTCTCTTTTGGACTCAATGAGGGGGATTTATCAAACAAGGTGTAAAGTGAAACTGGCTCAGTTGCCCCTAGCAACCAATCAGATTCCAGCTTTCATTTTCCAAAGAGTCTGTGAGGAATGAGAGGTGGAATCTGATTGGTTGCTAGGGGCAACTGAGCCAGTTTCACTTTACACCATGTTTGATAAATCTCCCCCATTATATGTACATGGCCATGTATGCTATATACCCTGTTTCCCCGATAATAAGACATCCTCCGAGAATAAGGCATAGTGGAGGATTTACAGGATACTTAAAATAAGGCATCCCCCAAATCTAAGACCCCCGCCGCCACCAGGGTTATGTCTGGTTATGCTGGTTTGTGATGACAACTATTGTACAGTATGTAATATTCTTTTTTTTTCTGTTCAACAATAAGTGTGAATTCTTCAGGGAAAAATAAGATATGCCCTGAAAATAAGACATGGGGGAGATTTATCAAACATGGTGTAAAGTGAAACTGGCTCAGTTGCCCCTAGCAACCAATCAGATTGCACTTTTCATTCCTCACAGACTCTTTGGAAAATGAAAGGTGGAATCTGATTGGTTGCTAGGGGCAACTGAGCCAGTTTCACTTTACACCAAGTTTGATAAATCTCCCCCATGGTGTAGAAGTTTCATCAACTTCCCCCTACAAATACATATATTTTTTTCCCATAACAATTTATGGCAAAATGAAGGACACCATTAACCAATTCATGACCTAGTCAATTTTCTTTTTTAACTCCTTGCCTTCTCTTTGATACTTTACACTAAAGAATAAAAACATTTTAACCACATTCTAGAAGCACAGATGGATATATAAAAGGTACCATGTGTCCCCCTTTCCTCACAGCTAACAGTGTCAGCAGTGTGAAACCTGTTTTGGAGTTGACAGAATAAATTTAATGGAGTATTCCGGAGTCTGACGGTATTCCCCCCCCCCCCCCCCCCCCCCAATACATTGCTTTAATAAAGTTATACTACTTTGAACTATAATATATATATATATATATATATATATATATATATATATATATATATAAAAAGTATTTTTTATTTTTATTTACATACTGACTTCAGTGCCTAAGCCCTGCTGTTACCGATCCCGGCTCTGTTCTAGAGCTGCCGACCACTGTTATGCAGAGCAGGATCCCGTTCATACTGAATATTCTTATGTACTTTACATGGTGTGTGTGTGTGTGTGTGGTAGAGGCTGCCTGAAGCGATCATCTGTTGCCATCAGTCATTGTTATCACTGCTCGCTCGGCTTTTAGTACAGTGAGTAGTGATAACAATGACCGCTCACTGGGCAGAGGCTGCCGGACACCGCAATCTTGTTGAGAACCCTTCTCCCCATGTACTGTATATAACAATATACAGTACATTGGGGGAACGGGACCCTGCTCTGTATAGCACTGTTCAGCATAGGGGACATTCATAAGTAATTCTTAGATTGCTTATACTGATCAATGCAAATCTATTGAAATGCATTGATCACTCAGATTGGCACTTTGCTAGAACAGCCTGCTCATCTCTCAGTCGTGATCACACCTATGCCATACAGTACACGTACAGCAGATGTTGCAAAAAACTATTTGGAAACACTGATGGATAAAGTAAAAGGCTTGTCTTTTAGAAGTTCTGAAAATAGGAAACAAATGTCGCCCGGTCTTCAAAAGTTTGGAAATGAATGACCTATCATATTCATTTAAGGGTGTTCTCCAGCGACAATTTTCTTTCTTTTAAATCTACTGGTGTCAGAAAATTATACGGATTTGTTATTTACTTCTTTTCAAAAATTTTCAGTCTTCCAGTACTTATCAGCTGCTGTATGTTCTACAGGAAGTGCAGTATTCTTTCCAATCTGGAGAGCAGGAGAGGTTTTTCATGGGGATTTGCTACTTCTCTGGACAGAGGTGGCAGCAGGGAGCACCGTGTCAGACTGGAAAGAATAAACCACTTTCTGCAGTACATACAGCAGCTGATAAGTACTGGAAGACGAGATTTTTTAATAAAAGTAAATTTACAAGAAAGAAATTACAAGTACCCCTTTAAATGATAATAATTTGCATAACATTGAACCACTACAAATAGTAACATATTTCCGAGTACAAATAGACCTACAGCCAATGTGAACATAGAAGTTATATCGCTCCCAAGAACACCATGGCCTCTTCAATCAGCTGGTCGGTGGGGTGTCGGGAGTCAATCTAATATTCATGAACTAGCCTGAGGATAGGCCATTGGTTTGTATAGGCTGAATAACCCCTCTTAATTCGGTGACAAACTTCAGAGTCTTTTCCTAATGCTACAAAGTAGTATCTCCCATCAGGTGATCCAAAGGCATGAAGAAGCATAATCATTAGCTAAATAAGCTCCTAACAAAATGAAGGGAAGTGCTGGCCCGGAGGGCGCACAGCATGAAAGCAAATGCTGCCTGGTAAGTGAAGGGGGTGCATTCCTGTTAATAGCTCCAGATAAACACAACATCATTTTATATGAAATCTTAGATTGATGAATGGAAATGGATTCAAAATGGAGGTGACCCAACATGAAATTAAATATATCTTTTATGCCTGCCATAAAATTGGATTATAACATATTTTATTTTAAGCACTTTGCAGAATCGCTCGGATATCAAAGCTCTTAAAATGGATCTAAGTGCAGGAGAGACACATCCGCGGCAAGATTGGAATCCATTAAGCCATTGATCATAGGAATGATCCAAATGGTTCTTACTCTTTTAGGTGGCATTTATTATAGGACTATAAAATGAGACTTCAAAGGTAACTGTGCGAGCGGGGAAAAAAACATCTTTCGAGTATGTTGGTGGTCCTGTATAAAAGTCAATACAAATAGGAGTAATGATTTCCCCTTGAATTCCGTAGTAGACAGGACAGGATAAAGGTTGATGGGGGCCATATCCAACTTCTGCAACCTAAACCCTACCAGATCCTCAATCACCAGTACCAGGAGAGGTCAAATAGGGTTTTGGCTTTCCCCAGTTATGTTTGTAGGAATTATGAAGACAACCAAGCCAACAAAATGTATTGAATAGGCAATTAGAGATGAGCAAAGCAGCTGGTCATTCGTTTCACGAGCTTCGCAAATTTTTGGTCAAACTTATAGAGATTCGTGAATTGAAAACTAATTTCATTAAAAAAACCAAAACTATAGTAGCTACAATACTGGGACTATTACAGAAGGGCTAATTTGTTAAAGCATGTTGTTGTAAAAAAATAAAAAAAAATGGAAAATTATCATAATAAAAAAAGTCAATCAGCCAGTCAATCATCCAATTTCCGCCATTCCTCCCCTCTCCATCCCTATATCGCTCTGTTAGGGGCCTATTCCGGGGGAGCAATTACCGGCCGAATAGGCCCGATTTGGCCCGATTCGGACAATTATCGCTCGGTTGAATAGAGAAAATGATCAGCCGATGATCATGTCATCGGCTGATCGTTTATTTAGGGCCAAACCTAAAATCATCGATTCCCTGCCGCGCATCGCTACGGTGGAATAGCGGTGCGCGGCAGGTGACCGACGATTTGAGAAGCAGCATACATTATCTGGCGGGTCCCGCAGCACAGCATCAGCAGCTCCAGAGCGGCCTGACTGAGCTGTCAGACCGTTCAGCCAATCACTTGCCGGGACCGCCGCGGCCAGTGATTAGCTGAGGGGTCTGACAGCTCAGTCAGGCTGCACCGAAGCTGATGCTGCGCCGCGGGACCCGGGGAGTAAGACGGAGCGGAGGAGAAATCCTGCCAGGTAATGTATGGTGCAAGGGCTGCAAGGATATCAGTAACAATGTCCCTGCAGCCCTTACTTAACGATCATCGGGGCTGTGGAATAGGCCCAGTAAATGAGTGCCGATCTAGCAGATCGGTGCTTGTTTACATCTTTGATCAGACCCTGCTTGGCCCGTGGAATAGGGCCCTTAGTCTCTCCCTGCTCTGCGGTAACTGCCTGTTGTTACCTGCTCTCTCCTCCACACACAGCCGACTGGCCACCCCCATTACCGAACTGGCTTATATAGAGGGGGAGGTGCTTACATCACTTAGGGGCCTGCAGCTGATTGGACGGCGCTAAGGATTATGGTTAATCCCTTTCTCCTGCCCAGTGACGCTCCAGACAGCATGTGCAGCTGCCATATTTTTTTCCTGAATTTTCTAAACGAATCCGAGTGAACTTGCTTTGCAGTAAGGAGTGAATTGACAGCGCGAATCGCAACGAATTTTGATTTGTCAGATTCACTTTGCTAATGTCTATAGGCAATATTTATTAGAGATTCTTATAGATGTAGGAGGGTACTGGAGAACACTGCTCCATGGCATACAATTAAAGTTGTGAGAACCTCATTGACATGCGCAGGAAGGATCAGTATAGATGCATATTTTGACACAGAAATCTTGTTTAAATCCACTCACCCTAAAGATCCCATATACTGATGAATAAGAGGTGGAAGAAAACATATTTTAAATGAGCCCATACAGCACTTAATGAATTTAATATCCACCCCTGCCCCAATTTTTCTAATACAGTTTGCCTGAAATGTGATGAGTCCTTCACTAACTTGTGGCATGGGGTGTGGGAGTGTTCTCATACTAAAACTTACTGGCAATCTGTCTCTACTTATATCCTCACCCATAGGAAGGTTAAAGTTCCCGAAACCCCTCTTATCTTTCATCAGTTACGACCTCTGAAGGAGAATTATAAGGGCGATCCCTGAGATGGTTCATATAGTCCTACATGTAGATCCCAGTTGAAATTAGTTTTTGGAGTCAACAAAATTTCTGCTGAAGTTCACAAAAGCCAAGGCTCTAAGCAGATGGAAATATTTCTTGCAGTGGCATTACCAACCACAGGAAATTAGAGATATTGTTTCCCCACTTAGATGTACTGATTGGTATTGTCAGAGTCATTTAGCTGGGACACCGGGATCTCTCCATCTTCTTGGGAAACCAGGCATCAGGACCGGGAGGGTTAATATGGTCTAGCTCAGTGTTTCTCAACCTGCGGTACGCGTACCCCAGGGGGTACGCACCGCAGGTTGAGGGGGTACGCGGGTAAGGGGGGAAAAAATTATTTTGGGTGCCAGCACCTATCCCTGCCGCTTCTCTCATATCCTTCCCCCAGCAGCAACCTTACCAGCTTTCTGTGGGGTACAGGACATGGTGAGGCTGCTGGGGGAAGGATGAAGTCCGAGGTCAAAAACCAGCAGCCTCTCAACTCACTGTCTCTGAGGCCCTGCTGGTCCGGCCGCCTGCGGGGACATCAGCCTACCGCCGCTGCCGCATCTCCTCTCGCCGGGTCACCTCAGGCAGCCTGTTGGGGATTCGTCCCCAGGCTGCCGTATATCCTCCTGGAGCCCCCGGCTGGACGCTGCAACCCGATCCGGCAGCCTCACGCTCTTCCCCCGCGGCTGCCGGATCGGGTTGCAGCGTCCAGCCGGGGGCTCCAGGAGGATATACGGCAGCATGGGGACGAATCCCCAACAGGCTGCCTGAGGTGACCCGGCGGAGAGGAGGTGCGGCGGCGGCAGGCTGATGTCCCCACAGGCGGCCGGACCAGCAGGGCCACAGTGAGTTGCGAGGGGGTAGTGGTGCTACCCCGCCCGCGGCTCCTGAAGTAGATTGTGGACCAGGATATGGGGCGCCCCCCATGTCCACCTGCCGCCGCTTCTCCCCGGTCTCCCCTACGGCTGACGCTGCTGCCTGTGGAAGTGGTGTGCCCCATCTCCCGGTCCACAATCCAGTGCAGCAGAAGCCCCCGGCGGGGTAACCCAGCGCACCACTACATCATCACCTCTCTCCCCCCTCCACATCCTCTCTACCCCATCATCACCTCTCTCCCCCTCCACCTCCTCTCTACCCCATCATCACCTCTCTCCCCCCATCATCACCTCTCTCCCCCTCCACCTCCTCTCTACCCCATCATCACCTCTCTCCCCCCATCATCACCTCTCTCCCCCTCCACCTCCTCTCTACCCCATCATCACCTCTCTCCCCCTCCACCTCCTCTCTACCCAGGGCCGGCGTTAGGGGGGGGCAAGCAGGGCAAATGCCCAGGGCCCCCGTCCCCCAGGGGCCCCCTACCGCAGTTCTAGTGGAGAGGAGAGCACAGACAGCGTCCTCCAGCGTCTGGCAGTGATCCCCGGCTGCTGCTATCAGGGGTCACGCAGAGGCTGCAGGACGCTGGGCTCCGTGTCTGCTCCCCCTCCCCCTCCCTCCAGCTCCTCTCACTGCACGTGACTTCCTCCTCTGGTGTGGAGCTGTCGGGACGATGGAGGAGAAGGCTGCCGGGTGAGGATGACAGCCTGCTGCTGCTGCAAGGTACATGAGGGGGATTCACCACTACAACCAGCATGCTAGAGGGGGTAAGTATTCTGTATATGTAGTGTGTAATGTGTATGAATGTAGGTGTATAATGGATGAATGCAGTGTGTGTTACATGTCCTGTGTATAGTGTGTGGACTGGATGGTTTGTATCTGTATAATGTGTTTTCATGGGTGTGTGAGTGTGTGTGTGTGTATATATATATATATATATATAATATTAGTGTGTGTGTGTATAAGAAGCACTGCTGACTCCAAGTGTTGAGGTGAATAGACTGTATATAGGAGCTGCAGCCATTCTCCGGCCTCATCAGTCCTATGTAATTGCTGCAGCTCCTATGTATAGTGTATGATGACATCACTAAGGCAATACGGTGTATTTTATTGAGAAAAAAATAAGGTGGTATTCAGTCCTTAGGTGGTGGTCACTGTATGGTGGTAATATTGGTCTGTATATAGTGTCATTATGCAGTGGTCACTGTATGGTGGTAATATTGGTCTGTATATAGTGTCATTATGCAGTGGTCACTGTATGGTGGTAATATTGGTCTGTATATAGTGTCATTATGCAGTGGTCACTCTATGGTGGTAATATTGGTCTGTATATAGCGTATATATATACACTCATTACTGCCATAGATTGACTAACACATAATGACACTATATACAGACCAATATTACCGCCATACAGTGACCACCACATAATGACTCTATATACACACTATATACAGACCAATAGTACAACCATAGAGTGATCGCCCACATAATATTGGTCTGTATATAGCGTATATAGCGTAGAGTCATTACTGCCATAGATTGACTGCCACATAATGACTCTATATATACACTATATACACCAATAGTACAGCCACAGGGTGACAGCCACATAATATTGGTCTGTATACAGTGTATATACAGTCATTTATTATACAGTGGTCAGTCTATAGCGGTAATATTGGTCTGTATATAGTGTATATAGAGTCATTATGCTGTGGTCACTCTATGGTGGTAATATTGGTCTGTATATAGTGTATATATAGAGTCATTATGGGGCGGTCACTTTTATGGTGGTAATATTGGCCTATATATAGTGTGTTTTCTTCAATAACGGTATGGAGGTAATATTTGGTCCTGATTATAGTGATTTTTTTAAATTTATTTTTTTAAAGCAATTCATATAAATAGTTCTTGTATTTACACCACTAGCGGGCAGTCCTGACATTTAGCGGCAGTCCTGGCATGTAGGGGCAGTCCTGGCATTTAGCGGCATTCCTGGCATTTAGCGGCAGTCCTGGCATGTAGTGGCAGTCCCAGAATGTAGCGGCGGTCCTGACATGTAGGGGCAGTCCCAGAATGTAGCGGCGGTCCTGACATGTAGGGGCAGTCCCGACATGTAGGGGCGGTCCCGACATGTAGGGGCGGTCCCGTCATGTAGGGGCGGTCCCGTCATGTAGGGGCGGTCCCGACATGTAGCGGCGGTCCCGACATGTAGCTGCGGTCCCGGCATGTAGCGGTAGTCCTGACATGTAGCGGCATGTAAACTTCTGAACTGAGTAAGGGCCCTAATACATGGAGCGAAAATTGTCCGAATCAGGACGCTATCGCTCTGTGAGGACACCGGGGAACATGATCAGGTAGTATATATCACAGACAAGGCCTGAGGGCACCGGGGAACGTGATCAGGTTCTTTATTGTTTACTTTATACAGCAAGGATTGCACACACATCACTAATGATATACTGTATATATACACATAGGGGGAGATTTATCAAACATAGTGTAAAGTGAAACTGGCTCTGTTGCCCCTAGCAACTTATCAGATTCCACCTTTCATTACTCAGATTCTAAGTAGGTGGAATCTGATTGGTTGCTAGGGGCAACTGAGCCAATTCTTCTTTACACCAGTTTGATAAATCTCCTCCATAGCTTTTGCTGCATCATAAAAGAGCCATGTAATAGGCTCTCTAAGCGAGCTCCATTCTACCAGATTGGCGCTCACTTCTGCAGAATATCAGGCCGTGTAATACGGCCTTAAAAGTGGCCGTATGCTTCCAATAACTGCTGGCTGAACATTCCTTCAGCTGACAATTATCTCTCCCATCCGGTCCCGTCCTCCCCATACATAGAAATTTGGCACATCTGAGTTTTCCTGTGTTTTCTATGAGAGGGTAAAGCCATAGCCATACAGATCTGATGGCGGCTTATCTCTCTTAGAACAAAGAGGTTGGGCATTGATTTTCCATCAAGCTTGATCCCCTATGTCCACTGATATCATCTGTCAGAGGACTGTCCAGAGAGCCCCATACACCTTACACTGATGGCCGAACCCACCAGGAGCAACAGGTACCACCAACAAAAGAGTAAAATGTATGGGGACCTTAAATTGTTGCTAAAATATTTCAGCATTTGGGGCCCCACCTTTAACTTTGCCCAGGGCCACATCTAGTCTAAAACCGGCCCTGTCTCTACCCCATCATCACCTCTCTCCCCCCATCATCACCTCTCTCCCCCCATCATCACCTCTCTCCCCCCTCCACATCCTCTCTACCCCCATCATCACCTCTCTCCCCCCTCCACCTCGTCTCTACCCCCATCATCACCTCTCTCCCCCCTCCACATCCTCTGTACCCCCATCATCACCTCTCTCCCCCCTCCACCTCCTCTCTCCCCCCTCCACCTTCTCTCTACCCCCATCATCACCTCTCTCCCCCTCCACCTCCTCTCTACCCCATCATCACCTCTCTCCCCCCATCATCACCTCTCTCCCCCCTCCACATCCTCTCTACCCCCATCATCACCTCTCTCCCCCCTCCACCTCGTCTCTACCCCCATCATCACCTCTCTCCCCCCTCCACATCCTCTGTACCCCCATCATCACCTCTCTCCCCCCTCCACCTCCTCTCTCCCCCCTCCACCTTCTCTCTACCCCCATCATCACCTCTCTACCCCCATCATCACCTGTCTACCCCCATCATCACCTCTCTCCCCCCTCCACCTCGTCTCTACCCCCATCATCACCTCTCTCCCCCTCCACCTCCTCTCTACCCCCATCATCACCTCTGTACCCCCATCATCACTTTTCTCCCCCCTCCACCTCCTCTCTACCCCCATCATTACCTCTGTACCCCCATCATTAGCTCTCTCCCCCCTCCACCTCCTCTCTACCCCCATCATCACCTCTCTCCCCCCTCCACCTCCTCTGTACCCCCATCACCTCTGTACCCCCATCATCACCTCTCTCCCCCCTCCACCTCCTCTCTACCCCCATCATCACCTCTCTACCCCCATCATCAGCTCTCTCCCCCCTCCACCTCCTCTCTACCCCCATCATCACCTCTGTACCCCCATCATCAGCTTTCTCCCCCCTACACCTCCTCTCTACCCCCATCATCACCTCTGTACCCCCATCATCACCTCTGTACCCCATCATCACCTCTATTCCCCCATCATCACCTCTGTACCCCCTCCACCTCCTCTCTACCCCGATCATCACCTCTGTACCCCCTCCACCTCCTCTCTACCCCCATCATCACCTCTGTACCCCTCCACCTTCTCTCTACCACCATCATCACCTCTTTACCACCATCATCTCCTCCCTACCCCCATCATCTCCTCTGTACCCCCTCCACCTCCTCACTACCCCCACCACCTCCTCTCACCTCTCATCACCCATCACCTTCTCTCACCCCCATCACCGCTCTCCTCCTCTGTCCTCCTCTCCCCCCTTCACCTCCTCTCTCTTCCTCTCCCTTCTTTACCTACTCTCTTCCCTGTCTTCTTCTCCCCCATCACCTCCTTTCTCCCCTGTCTTCCTCTCCCCATTCACCTCCTCTCTCTTTCTATCCCCCCTTCACCTCCTCTCTCTTCCTCTCCCTTCTTCACCTCCTCTCTCTCTTCCTCTCCCTTCTTCACCTCCTCTCTCTTCCTCTCCCCCTTCACCTTCTCTCTCTTCCTCTCCCCCCTTCACCTCCTCTCTCTTCCTCTCCCTTCTTCACCTCCTCTCTCTTCCTCTCCCCCTTCACCTTCTCTCTCTTCCTCTCCCTCTTTACCTCCTCTATCCTCCTCTTTCCTTCTTTTCCCCCTCAGACCTTACTCTCCCCTTAATCTCCTTGTGGCTCAGAGGCTGGAGAAGAGAGGAAGACCTCCTCCATGGGCGGATAACGTGAGTATGAATTTTTTTTTGTTTGTTTGTTGGGGCAGGAGGGGGAGGGAGTAGAATGGTGGGCGTTACTATGGGGACAGGGCAGGAGGCATTATTACTATATGGGGGGGTCATAGAAGGAAATATTATTTTTAAATGAGGGATCCTAAATACGGGGACAACCCACACACCTACTCACTTTACAGCGCATTACGCCAAACAGCAAAATTATTACTGTATGGGAGCCTATAGGTAGGAAAAAGGGAGGGAAGTTAAAGGAAAACTGTGACGCCTAAGATGTTTGGCAGGTTCTCTGGCAAGAAGTAAATTGTAGCTGCAAGAAATCATCATGGTGGTCTGGGCCAGATGGAGAGGAAAAGGAAAAGTGATATATGGCTACATGGGGAGGTATCTGGCTATAGAAGGAGGTATCTTAACTACATGGGGAGATGTCTGGCTGCAAGGGGGTAGGTATCTGGCTACATGGGGAGATATCTGACTACATGGGGGAGATATCTGGCTACATGGGAGGAAGTATTTGGCTACATGGGGAGGTATCTGACTACATGGGGGGAGGTATCTGGCTACATGGGGGGGAGGTATCTGGCTACATGGGGAGGAGGTATCTGGCTACATGGGGAGATATCTTGCTACATATAAGGGGTATCTGGCCACATATAAGGGGTATCTGGCTACATAGGGGAGATATCTGGCTACATGGGGGGAGGTATCTGACTACATGAGGAGGTATCTGGCTACATGGGGAGATATCTTGCTACATATAAGGGGTATCTGGCTACATAGGGGAGATATCTGGCTACATAGAAGAAGGCCTCTTGACTACATGGGGGAGATATCTGGCTACATAGAAGAAGGCCTCTTGACTACATGGGGGGAGGTATCTGGCTCCAGGGGGACATATCCATCTCTGTGGGATATATCCCACCTGCTTCTCTGGCACCCGGTTTACTGACAGCCTGCTCAGCCAATCAGTGCACAGTCCCACCGTAGCCACTGATTGGATGAGCGAGCTGTCAGTGAGCTGGGAGCCAGAGAAGCAGGTGGAAGTACAGGCAGGTAAGCAGGATCTGTTAGGGGCCGGCAGCTAATTAGGTAAATAGGCAGCGGCTACATTCTCGCAGCAGATTGAAAATCCTCTGTGAGAATGCAGAGCCATAGGCCATAACAGTACAGAGTATCGCAGTGGATTTTGCTGTGAAACATACATGTAAATCTACCCCGGGCAATGTTATTAATGGATGGCATTGTTGGGGGTACTCGGCTGGAGCATCTTGTCACATGGGGGTACTTGGCCTGAAAAGGTTGAGAAACACTGGTCTAGCTTACTCTGTGGGATTAGTCTAGGATTAACTCATCAGGTGTTTTAGAGGTTAGGTGGATATTCACTGCCTGGCCCCATGGCTGAATGCTCATGTGTATGGGGTAGGGGTGGAGGGGACGGGAGAAATAACTGCTGGCTGAACCATTGACAGCTATTGGGGGGTGTATAGGCACCTTAAGGCTTAAAAAAAGGAAGCCACCTACATGACTTGTTGGGTGGATAAAATAACAAAATGCCCAAGGGAAGTTGAATTGTGGAAGTCTTGTAAAGTGCCTTATTGTAGAGTCAGCCAAACCTGTCCCACTGGCTGTCTGTCTAAGGTCTGTGTGGTGTGTTGGATTTCTCCACCATCAAAAGGTCTTGCGTGTTGGATTTTCAACTGTTCTGAGAGGAATAAGCCAGCAATGAAGCCATCTGGCTGCGCCTCCCCTCCATAGTGAACCCAAGAATGTTTGGCCATGCTGAACCATCTTGTGTCTAAAGAAGTTGAGTGAGAGAACACTAGAGAAGAAGTTTTGAAGGGCAACACTAACCAGAAGACTAGCTCCATCCATAGTGTACCATGGTGTTGGTGCCATTATATACTTATCTTTTATGGAATGTTGGAAAGAATAAATATAATGCTATTGTAATGAAGACAAAGAATGGACGGTCAGAGGTTGCCAGTAAGTTATAGCCAGAATCCGATGAGTTATTCTGATATACTAGAAACCATAGCGTTTAATGATAGCCTGTAATGAAACAAGGGAACGTAATCTGTTTTTATGGATTGAAGAGTCTTTGTCACCTTTGCTCTTGTTTTTAATCATCCTTAAGGCTTCTCACATCGCGCTTTATTCATCGGCCGGTGATATAAACACAATTTAGACGCCTTTTATTGTTACGTGAACTTACTGACCTTAATATTCCTGATGCTACTCAATCCTGTTGCCCTTTAACCTTATCTTTATATATTTCCTCTACTCCTCACACTTTTATTGCTATCCTAAGGAAATATACGCGGACTTATATACGTATATATACAGTATTTAAGGATAATAACATAAAAATCTCACAATGAATACGTCATTTTGCACCTGTCATGTATCCCAGTTGAGACCAATAAATGTAGTAATTTCCACGTGAATATAATAGATAAAATAAACACCAAATGAATGCCAGTCTATCATAGAAAATGATCATAGACATCATTATCTATTACGGCCAGTTCACACGGAGCAAAAGCAGCGGAATTCGTCCTGCCCCAGTCTCCCACAGTGTGTCTATGGGAGGGTTTGCTCCGCTTCCGCCGCTCTTGTAGAGCTCTCGTAGAGCTGCAGAAGCAGAGGCGCGGGAGCCATCCCATAGACAATAGCATCAGGAAAGTTTCCTTGCTCATTAAACTTCTTTGATAGATAGGGCCCAGTCTTCAAGCCAAACAAAAAACAAAAGATTGGAGCGACCATCACTTGGCTACTACAGAGTCGGCACATAGGAACAGATTACATATCCCCGGGGGACATTTGCAGAGACCGCCAACCCTTTGTTTAGGGACCTCACTGTTGTGTTAAGCTACATGTCCTGTAACAACTGTGATGATAGCACTATGCAGACAGTGTATTTGACTTTGCTCTGCCTTTGGAACCAGATGTTGGTGGCCTCGGCTGCCCCAATGGTTGGTGACCTCCACGAGTTTAGGGTGACTTTGGCACTTGTCACAGGAACCTGGAGTGGTAGCACGGTAGCATGCAGGATACGTAGACCTTGCACGGTAGCTTTGTCCTACTGGGTTCAGTTCCTCTTACTTCAGGATACTGCCCTGCACTTTTTAGAGAAGTTCCTGGCTTGGGCAAGAGTATTCCTAGGTGGCTTCTCTCCCCTAAGTAGAGCTTAGCACTAGGGATGGTCCGAACAGAGTTCGGTTCGGGTTCGTACAAACCCGAACCCTCGGTAATGATTCCCGCAGTCTGCCCGCTCCGTGGAGCAGGCGGATCCAGCGGGAGGACCACCTGGAAAACCGGGATACAGCCATAGCCATAGGCTGTATCCCAGTTTTCCAGGCGCTCCTCCCACTGGAAAGCGGGAATCTGCTGCCGAGCGTTGGGGTTCATACAAACCCGATCCTCGGCAGGTTCGGACCATCCCTACTTAGCACTGCGTACTTGCTTTAGTTACTTGCATAGAGAAATTTGTATTGGTATCTTTTGTCCCTGTCAGGGGTCCCGTCCAAAGCCAGGCCCTGGCTTAACTTCTGCAGGGACTGGCCTTAGTTTCTTACCTCTAACAGTGAATACTAAGTCTGAACTGAACTCACTTCCTCCACCAAGCTAATTCTTCCTACATCTGTGATGTCCATGAAAAATGCAGATCAAATCAAAGCAAACTATTCAATTTCCCCCCTGACCTTTATGTGGACTGGGAAAAATACTGAATGTGTGAATAAGGTGAAGTAAACACATTTGCTCTTTCTTTGTCTGAATATTTTGCTGGGAACTGGACTCAATTCTTGACATTGGAGCTTGAGGACTGTGAGAGCGCTGTTCCATTGAGATCCATTGCTGTGAGATCGAAGATTGGAGCGGTAAGCTGGCTATTTTTTCTTCTTGTGTTTTTATTACATAACAACTGTTTGCCTTTTTGTAATAGAGTCCTTATGCTTGAGCCCCTCTTCTACATCTTTGCCTTTAGATGACCCTTTGCACCTCGGAGCACATTTTATCAGGTGTGTTTGATGCTTGAAGTTTGATACTTCCCCTTGTTTACTAATTGTATTCCTTTTATGTTCATTTTATACTCTTATTATACTAAAACCGTTCTGTCATGTTCTTCTTCCTATTAAACCTTCATGCTTTGACTTGACGGATCAGAAACAAAGCTACCAGGGAGCTGTGCGCCTTCCATAGCATCCATGCAGCTTGTTAGTTTGTGTGAGTACATAACCTGATAATTCCTTGATCATACACTAAAACACATCCCGGTAAGATCAGTAAAGTCCTCATTTACATTTTCTAGCCATCTCCATCTCTAATATTTGGGTTGTAATAGACATGTTTCCTTCCTCTCTCCAGACGAGTTGATGTAATTGCTCCCTCTTGAATTTCTCCATTGAATAACAATAATTTATTTAAGAACTATAATCATTTTACAGGAACATTTTGTGCATTTTTTTTTTTCAATTTTACTAGATGAAAAATGGGATCTGCGGGATTGTACGTTGTCAGCAATGTGTTCTTATTCGGAGAGATGTGCCATAGGCTTTTTGTGTATACAATCTCTCTCCAGTCGCGGAATACGTGTACTGCTGGGACAATTTGTTTATTGAAGACAACAATGACGAGGATTAAACAAGCCGAACGGTACAAATCGTGTGTCGGACTAAATGCTGTCATCCTTTGAATAAATATGAAGGAAGCGAATGATATCTTAAGGGCTTACAGTGATTTGTGAACCAAAAGGGTAATTTATTTGATAGGAAAACATTGCAGAGTATCTGTCCTGTAGGAAAAAGACAATTGCCAATCTATAGGCAGTTACCCTTAAAGGGGTTGTAGCATAAAGCTGTGCGGGTAAATCAGATGTGTGCAACATACATAAAAAGGAGAACAACAGGTGACTAATGATATTCACGAAATGTGTGGTCGGACCACTGGTGTTACTCCGCAACTGGTCCTACAATGGCTACCAACCTCTCGCACTCCACTATCTAAACATATTCTTCTAGTTCACCTCCTGCCAAACTCCTTATCCCTGCACAGACTACCCCGCCATCTTTAACAAGTCGGTATGCCAAAGTGGAACAAATACACATTATGGAAGAGTTGGTGAGTTGGACACTACAATCCCACTCTAAATTCGACCAGACTTGGGCTCCTTTTTCGAAATTAAAACTGGCACATCATGTGGAGCTTTGATCCAGACTGGCCTATCTGGCCTCTTCCCCTTCCCCTGTTCTTACCTCCCCCTCCTGTTCAATGTACCCCCCTACCCTTCTTCCATCGCCCAGGGCATAAAATGCTTGTGAAATACACCTCAACTTTGTTCATGCCCCAACCAGAGACAAAGCTATAAGCCATAACCCCCCCGTGTTCGGTGTCTGTTGATTATCTGCTTGTTTGTTGGCTTGTGCATTTGTAGTTCTCCGTCTTCATGTTTCTAATTATGTCTGACTAGTGCGCACTCATAGCAGTTGTACACTGCTAGCTAGAGCCGTGACCTTTTAACACCTGTCTCATGACTCCATCTTTTGGCGCACTCATGTCTGTTACAAGTTCAGCTAATGTTATTTCTTTGAGTTCTCATATGGGTGTATATGATCAGTTATAATGCCATCGATGATCTCTGCCTTGTTCCCACCACTCTTGTAAATATGAAACAATTAAAAACATTAAATAAAGAATGTTAAAAAAAAAAAAGAAGAAAAAACAATGGAGGTCAACTGTGCTGTGTTCAGTGATATAACTTACAACTCTGTATTGTTGTTCTCCCCCATGGATCGGATCACTTCACTGCAGGCTCATTGAAGACCAACCGCCAGTTTTTTCTAAAGATTTCAATTGAACTGAGCAACCAAGGTCAACAGGTTATGAACACAACACAGGCTCATGGAGGATTAGACAATCTACATCTCTCAAACAAAACATACATTAAAGTTTGTAATTTTGAAACATGTTTCATTTTACATAATGCATCTATTTAGACCTAGTTTTCCTAATGAGACAATCCCTTTAAGTCACCAGTATGGGCCCTATTACACAGAGCGATAATCGCCCAAATCAGGCCGATTCATCCGATTATGGCTCCGTGTTATAGAGATGATCAGCTGATGACAACAATCATCCAGACCTAAAATCATCGTCCGCTATGTTTCTAAAAGATCCCTATGGGATGCAAGAGACACCTTTTTATTATGGAGAGTTATTTTCATACCAAGATTATCTCATTACGGAACTGTTTTGCTGGATAGCCATTACAAAGCGAAGACCTAGCATGTCTATGCAATGTATAGACAGCCTACTTATTTCATTGGGCTACATGTAATGCGTTATTTCTCACATGGTGGCGCTGTATTAAAACTGTACGATTTAGCCAATTATCGCTTCCCTCCAGATAATTGATAATGTATTAGATATTGTATTAGAACTGAAGGCACGCTGATGGCTTCCCTCCAGATAATTGATGGACACCACTACTACAGGATGGCCACTTTCCCCCTACTGTTGTCTCCAGTTTGGGTGGGGTTTTGAAACTCAGTTCCATTGCAGTAAATGGAGCTTAATTGCAAAGTGCACCTGAACTGGAGACAACAGTAGGGGGAAAAGTGGCCATGTTTTTGTAGCGCCGGATAACCCCTTTAACATTTTGGGATTGTTTAAAACCAGACAACCCAACAAAGAATAATTGTATGCAGAATCATAATTTAAATTCTTGCAATATGTTTGATATATAAATTACTACTACAGTGGTATCACTTAAAGCGACTCTGTACTCACAATCTGACCCACCCAAACCACTTGTACCTTCGGATAGCTGCTTTTAATCTAAGATCTGTCCTGGGGTCCGTTCAGCAGTTGTTGCAGTTATTGTCCTAAAAAAAAACTTTTAAAATTGTGCCAAACGGGAGTATCTGTGCCCTAACTTTGCACCACCCTCTTCATCATTAGGAATGCCACTGGAACATTTTCTACATGCTGAACATTGCACAGGTGCTTAACGATCCAGCCCATATGCCGGGCTGCCACAGCTGGCAAATAGGGGACAATCTGCCAAGGTCATTCCTAATGATAAAGAGGGTAGGGAGGAGGGACGAAGGGGTGGTGCAAAGTTAGGGCACAGATACTCCCGTTTGGCACGGGCTGCAAGTTTAAAAGTTGTTTTTTAGGACAATAACTGCATCACCCGCCAAAGGTACAAGTGGTTTGGGGGGGGGGGGGGGGGCAGATTGTGGGTACAGAGTCACTTTAATGTCCAAACAGTGTAATTTTGCTTGACTTATCCCTCTGAAAGGAAGATGAATACACAGTGTGGTTGAGGTGCTGCAACCTCAACTTGACTGTGCAATAGACTGCAGTGGAATTAGATATTCTGCAACAGCTCTGGGCAAATAATTTGCAAAAGTGCTTTGGGAGGGAAGTAAGCATGGTGGAAGGACAGTGATGAGGAGCTAAAGGAAAGCAATGCATTCTGGGAATTGTAGTTTTGAGCAACTGCTTAACCAGGAAGCACAGCAACTATACTCACCTCCTCTGGTCACCTGCCCTCCAGCTTTCCTACTTCTTATGGGTTGTGTGCTATCACAGGACCTGCCTGCACAGCCAATCAGCAACCTCAGAGGTAAGTGGGGAAGTTCCTGAATGGTCACTACATCACAGGGACGAGGGTGATGTGGTTGCCAGGTGAGGACCAGGAGCATTGGCACAGCAGCTGCGTGGAAATGGGGAAGGGGACTACAGCTTATTTGTTATTTTTACAGCTTTCCAGTAGTACACTTTACACATAGACGCAAAATATGATAGAAATAGGGTAAATTATAATTTAATAAATTATTCTAAATTGCCAAATTATAGACTATTGATGATACTGCTGAAAATCCAATGTTCTTTATTGTGCAAACCCACTGAAGAGCACAGCAATGAGTATATAATGTATATAAGATATATGTGTATATGGTTTCTTTCAAATTGCCGGATCTGGATGCTAAGCAGTAAACAACAGTGAACTTGTGACCTGTTAGATAAGATCCTCTTAGTTTTTGCTGGGGTTTGAAAGGCCCATGTTTGCAGGATTAACTGTGGCCCCTGGAATGGAATTTTAATCAATAAAATAAATAGGTCTAATCAGGAAATCTATAGAGTTAACTGGAAAGTACTGGTGCGTGCAATGTTCCCGAGCACAGCTGATTTGTTAGAATCTTTTCGAGACCGGGAAATCAGTTCAACATGATGTTGAAAATGTGATTCTTTAAAATAAAGGGATTATTCCTGCGCTGGGCGGCTCTGGCGTATTGGGAGCACACTCTATATTTACTGGTTTATCGTTACAATGGCAGGTGATAAATATTGATGACAAACAAATCTTCACGGCCGAGAACAGAGACACTACAGTAACACAGAACAAACTCCTGCCACTTCCCTGTCTAGGCTTGGCACTCTTTATACACCATCAGAGTGGCACCTCTACCTGGGTACGATATTGTATAATTATATTATAATATTAAAGGGGTTATCAGTAGAGCAGAAAAGATCTGACCTCTTCTGCTCTCCACCTCTCCACTTCCTCCCTCTGACCGTTTCTGGTGGAACTTCTGCAACGAGAGGGGGGAAGAAGCATGTTGCCTTCATTGTCTGAGGGCGGAACCATGTCCGCATGCAATGTCCAATAGCTTGCCGATGTTGCTGTGAAATTGGTTAAATCGGTAGCTATTGCTCATTGCCCGCAACGTGCTCTTGCTCCTTCTCGTCTTGGAAGTTCCACCAGAAACGGTCATAAGGAGCAAGAGCATGTTACGGGCTATGATCAATAGCTACTGATTTTACCAACAAGAGCATGTTACGGGCTATGATCAATAGCTACTGATTTTACCAATGTTACATCAAGATCGATAAGCTATTGGACATTTCATGCGGTTGTGGTTTCGCCCCCAGACAACGACAGCAACATGCTCCTGCCACTGTTTCGTTGTGGACGTTATCACCAGAGATGGTCAGAGGGAGGAAGTGGAGCGCCAGAGAGCAGAAGAGGTAGGATTTTTTCTGCTCTTGGTTTTCTAACCCCTTGGTCAAAAACTTGCAGCAAATAAAAATCTAAATGTAAGTACATAGTGGTCTCACAAAGGAACCTTTTTGTCACTGTCATCCCTGGATAGATGATACCAGACCTGGACAAATATGGATTTTTCTTAGGGCTAAACTGAGGAGCAGAAAACAAGCCACACTGGTCAAACAATTGAACACATTGGAACAAAACTGGGAACTTATTATAAGGCAAAGAGCAATTGGAGATGGGTTCCTATGTAGCGAGGAGTAACAGATGACTGGCACAGGAAGAAGATTTTTGGCTAGGGGCATCACTAAAAATCCCGGCAAGGAAGCAGTGCCGAAGACCAAGACTCTATGCACAAAAGCTGAAAGAGTGCTTGAATTAGCCTTGTCAGTCTGGGCTCTAAAAAACACCTAAAGTGGCGTGGCAGTCAGTCTTGAATGTTCTGCACTTATACTGGTCGACTTTGAAGTCTAAAAGCCAGTAAAGTCATAAGATCAGAGACATTTTCTGAGAAAATATACTTATAGTTTATAGTATTTGACTGCCCCGGCTTCTCCGGGACTTGCACAGAGATCTTTACAGCTGCCATGTTCAGCTGTATAAACCTATATGCTCTAAGCACTCCCTGAATTTACTCCTCTATAAGCATATGCAACAGAACCACTGGGGGGGGGGGGGGGGGGGGGCTGCAGAAGGTGTTGAAGTGCAGTCTTCTGGGTGTTGTAGCACAAACAAATTATGAACGTAAAGTAGAAGCGTACGTTTTGGTCTAGCAGTACGCACTTGTGTACGTATCAGGGGTCGAGTGCAGTGTAAAATACATGATGACGAAAATGAACGATAACTACAAATCAGTAGTAGCGAAATATCAGGTATTATCCCACACTCACAGTATACAGCCGTATACCATACGAAATACATAATTTGTTTTTAAAATACTAAATAATATCAGGTATTATCCCACACTCACAGTATACAGCCGTATACCATACGAAATACATAATTTGTTTTTAAAATAATAAAACTAAAGGGCTGGTCAACTCCTTTACAGGACGCAGACTGCGCAAATCAGTAGTAGCAAGATAACAGCTATTATCCCACACTCACAGTATACACATCAGTAGATGTCTGAACACACTGCCTGTCTCACAACAGCTTCTAAATAAATGTTTTTTTTATACTTTTAGCCCTAACAAGGGCTTTCGGGGGTGGGTGGGAGGATGAATCGAATTTTTACTGCGTTGGTGTTCGAATATTCGAACGCATTTGAAGAGCTCGAATAGCGTACTAGCAATTTGATTGAATAGTATTCGCTCATCACTAATAAAGAGGCCAAAGAACATAAAAATAAGTCTTCATACAGTTGACATGATGGCTCCACATAATAATTAATACCTCCTCCTCTTACGTGTTTTGTGCTTCGTTGTCTCTTCTCCTTCCATTATTTTCTTGCTTTCTCCATTTTTCATTAGTTTCTCATTTATTGCATTGTGACTCTACAGTAGGTTTTCCCCCTTTATTGGCTCTGGAACAACTCTTTTCCACCTTTTTGATGGGTAGCCTGTTCAGACAAAGACCATTATTGAAATCATGCAAGACAGAGCCATCGCCTATAAGGGATATTATAAATCAGTATTCCTGCCTTGAAGCAAATTACAGTTTAGTAAGATTAATGTCAGAAAGTGACGAGACAATGCAGTACCCGCCAGCTTCTATTGTCTATGATGTTGAAGCCTTTGTAATTGAAATTATATTAAATTATTATGGGGCATCCAGAATTCCTATTTTGGAGACATATGTGAAGCTTACATCACATATTACTCTCATAATGGGCTCGGCAAATGTTCTAATGTCCAATCTGACTTTAAGATCTCACGGGCAATAAATATTAATGCCATGCGCAACGCAGGAATTAAAAACATGGATTAGGTCTGCGGAAGGGCAGGTATACGTCACCATAATATAGGGAATGCAGGGAAATTAATTGTAAAGTCTTTTCTTGTTATATATTGAATATAATAATCTAGATTTCTAGGCAAGTGCATATATTACATTTCCTTCTTTAAATGGGTCATCCAGTGAAAACTTTCTTCTTTCAAATAAACTGGTGTCACAAAGTTATATAGATTTGTCATTTACGTCTATTAAAAAATCTCCAGTCTTTCAATACTTATCAGCTGCTGTATGTCCTGCAGGAAGAAGTGTATTCTTTCCAGTCTGACTCAGTGCTCTCTGCTGCCACCTCTGTCCATGATAGGAACTGTCTAGAGCAGTAGCAAATCTCCATAGAAAACCTCTCCTGCTCTTCAGACTGAAAAGAATACACCACTTCCTGCAGGACATACTGCGGCATATAAGTATTGGAAGGCTTAAGATTTTTTAATAGAAGTAAATTACAAATTTCTGGCACTTTCTGACACCAGAAAAACATTTGCACTGGAGTACCCCTTTAGTTATTTTTGTCTAGATATATTGAATATGGAAATTGAATAGGAATCGCCTTCCTCTGTCTAATGCTTTGACTACTTGGAAGTGATGCTCACATCCCAGTGGTAATGGGCGCTTGTAGGTATATTTTGGCTACAAGCTATATCATAGGGCAAAAAGTGTATGAACACCTTACCATCATGACTATATGAGCTACTTTCACGGGCCATTCCAAAACCATGGGCCTTAAAGGGAATCTATCAAATACAATTCAAGTTCCACTGTTAGGCTATGTTGACATTACGTGAACGACCGGCCGTTCCGTGACCCCAGCTGGGTCACAGAACGACCAGTCTCTGCCCAAATCATCCCGACCGGCCGCAGTGTTCTTATGCGGGCGCATCAGTGCGCGCCCGCATCAGAACCTCCCACAGCACACAATGAAGCAAGTGGCCGGAGCAGCTCGCTTCATTGTGTGAACTGACAATGTTTTTTTGGCGCCGTTCAATTCACAAGTACATTCACAAGTACAAGGCCGAGGTTGAAGCAATGGAGGCTGGCCAGCCCGCCCCCAGTGGGAGGAAACCCCCACCCATCTGGAGCTGCAGCAACGGGTTCCCAGCACCGATGTTGTTCTATACATGGGTAATACTTAAAGCAAATTTTTTTTCAGATGGTACATTCGCTTTAAGTCTTTGCATCGCGGATTAGCGGCGGATTTTGTGCGTGAGACTCCCGGCGGATCCGCCCATGTGAATTTACCCTAAAAGCATTTTTCTATGTTATGGAAGTGCAGATGAATATATAAAAGATACAGTGGGGGAGATTTATCAAACATGGGGGGAGATTTATCAAACATGGTGTAAAGTGAAACTGGCTCAGTTGCCCCTAGCAACCAATCAGATTCCACCTTTCATTCCTCACAGACACTTTGGAAAATGAAAGGTGGAATCTGATTGGTTGCTAGGGGCAACTGAGCCAGTTTCAGTTTACACCATGTTTGATAAATCTCCCCCATGGTGTCTACTTGACCTAACAGCTATGTAACCAAATAAACTCTTATATTTTGATGGCTTAAATCTCAATCATACAATGCATGGTTCACAAAGCTGGAAAATTAATAGCTGTCATGTGAATGCATAACTGCTGATAAAGTATATTTACATACTTGCCAACAGTTCTGTATTGAAGACATTTTATGCCACTTATAGATCAAAGTTACTTTCCTGCAAGAACAGCGCCACTCCTGTCTTCAGGTTGTGTGTGGTATTACAATTTAGACCCATTCACTCCAATTGAACTAAGCTGCATAATCCACACCCAACCTGAAGACAAGAGTGGTGCTGTTTCTGGAAGAAAGCAGACATGTTTTTTTTGCATGTGAACATGCAACATGTGAACATACCCTTTGCGACATGTATTGTTAAAAGTGTGACACTTTAGTTTAAGTGTATGATGGGAGGAGAAAGGTTGACAGCATTCATGTGGAGGGCTGGAGGAGCTTGTGGGGGTGAGGGGAGGAAGCAGGTGTAGATTTGGTACGCCAAGCGCCCAGCCGGATTCACTAAGAGGAGTATGTCCCCAGCTAGGGTGCAAATGCTTTGCAATTTACATATCTGTGTGAACTGTGCCTGCCTATCCTTGCATGGGGTAGGTTCCAGAGTGTGCTGGTGTACTGTAGTGTAGAGCCACCATGCTTTTGATGGAGCTACGTCTTGGCTTGGTCTTTAGATCAGTTGAGATTTATTGAGTGAATGAAACTAGACTCGTAGCTCTCATGGCTCCTTATGGACATGTACCATGGCGTAAATAGAGCTTTAGATTGGATTGGAACTTTTTGGAACCTTGAAAAACCTCAATAACTATATATTGATGTATCATTCTCATTTTATTTATTTCAATTTTTTTAATTTATATTTTACATTGTAGTTTTACATATTAATGTTTATGTACTGTATAGTGTATAGATTATAGTTATAGAAGTTGATTGAATGTTTGCAGCCCTGGGATCTTAAGCAAAGTCCATTCATAGAGAGACACAGACAAGGTTGCAGTCCTAATGCGGTAACCTCCGTAGTTTTATTGGCAGCAGTAGAGGTGCAATGGAAACAGGTACAAAATAACATAAACGGTAAAATAAAAACCTGCTTCTCTGAGCACTACCTAAACAGTGTTAGTTCCCTCACGATCACTACAGCAAAAAACCCAAACCTTGCAGGAGACACAGGTACCTTCTGTGTGCAGCTCAGCAGACAAACACTTTTCCTTGTGTAGCAGCCACTCCCTATCCAGCTGACTAGCTGGCCAGACAAAGTGTGGCCTGGAACATGGGGAGTAGTCACCCACCCAACACTTTGACTACTCCCAGTAAGAACCGTCCCGGATCAGCTGACTGCCAACAGCTATACTTACTATAAAAAATTTTTTAAACACTTACTGCAGCTAACAACAGCTTATTGGCTCTTACTTGACCAAGGCCAGGTATCTCTGTAACTTATATCTGACCCCTCTTCACCAAGTATATCTGAAGAACCTAGCTGGAATATATACACCATTAACCCTATGAGGACCAGGCAAAAAATGACCAAGTGGACTGCTTCCTAGATTACCATTTCATTAGCGGCAGAAAGCAACAATCAATACTGAAAGTTATTAAAGCTGCAGGAAAAGCAAAAAAGTTCAACTCTATCCACAATGACAAAAATAAAAACTTTTTATATAGCCCCAACATATATTACAGAGCTGTATACAATGTGCAGCCCCTGGTCCCAGTAGGGTTCACAATATAATTTTGGGTTCATTTGGCTTTTTTGTTGACTATTGTAAAAAGTAAAATGTAGCTATTTTTGTTCATGTTCTCTATGTTACATATAAACTGTACCCTTTCTTCTTCATTACTTAAAATAATTACTGGTTCACTGAAAAAAGTGTATGTGGATGGATGCCTGGTAGGGATGGTCCGAACCAAGTTCGGTTCGGGTTCGTACGAACCCGAACTCTCGGTAATGATTCCCGCTGTCTGCCCGCTCCGTGCAGCGGGAGGATCCAGTGGGAGGACCGCCTGGAAAGCTGGGATAAAGCCATAGCCATAGGCTGTATCCCAGTTTTCCAGGTGGTCCTCCCGCTGTATCCACCGGCTCCACGGAGCGGGCAGACAGGGGGAATCTGATGCCAAGCGTTCGGGTTTATACAAACCCGAACCTCGGAGAGTTCGGACCATCCCTAATGCCTGGCTTTGTTTTTCCTTTGTCATGTTGCAATACTCGCAACTGAGTTAGACTTTGACGCAAATGGGACCACCCTTGTATTTCCCGTTTTTTTTTTTGTCCCAATACTCACAACTGAGTTTAACTAAAGGGGCTACGTATCAGGGTGGCTTGGTGATCTCCACACTAGGAGGCCCCCCTTAGCGATTGGTTTCCTTCACAGGAGGGATATCTGGCTATTCCTGTGTTTTGAGATTCGCAACCGAGGTTCCACAGACCCTATTTTTGCATATTTAGTTGGACCAAGTGGTCAATTTTCCATGTTATTGATTTTACATTGAGAGTTACAAATTCTTCTTCTTCCTCTTCCTCTTCCTCCTCCTCTTCCTCCTCCTCCTCCACTATTATGCTCTTTTACCATTACTATTGTATGTCTTCCTCCACTACTGTGTTCTTCAGCCATTACCATGTTCTTTTACTATTGTGTGCTTCCTCCACTTCTGTGTTCTTCATCCATTACCATGTTCTTTTACTATTGTGTGCTTCCTCCACTTCTATGTTCTTTCTCCCATGTTCCTCCACCACTGTGTTCTTCCTCCACCACTATGTCCTTCCTTTACTACTGTGTTCTTCCTCCCCTACTGTTATCTTCTATTACTATGTTCTTCTACAACTGTGTTCTTCCTCCACTACTATGCTCCTTCTCCACTACTGTGTTCTTCATCCACTTCTACGCTTTTCTACTACTGTGCTCTTCCTCCATAATATGTTCTTCTGTTGTTCTCTTCCTCCACTACTGTGTTCTTTCTCCACTTCTATATTCTTCCTTTATTACTATGTTCTTCTACTACTGTACTCTACTATGTTTTTCCTTGACTATTGTCTTCTTCTACTATTATGTTCTTCCTCCACTACTGTGTTCATCCTTCACTATTATATATTTTTCCCATTACAATGATAATAATAATAATAATAATAATAATAATAATAATAATAATAATAATAATAATAATGCTTTTATTTGTATAGCACCAACTGATTCCGGAGCATTTTACAGTTTGTCAATTTTGCTATGTTCTTCCTCCACTACTGCATTCTTTCTCCACTACTATATTCTTCCTCCACTACTATGTACTTCCTCCACTACTACTACTACACACTTCCTCCACTACTATATTCTTCCTCCACTACTACATACTTCCTCCTCCACTACTATGTACTTCCTCCTCCACTACTATGTACTTCCTCCACTACTACTACACACTTTCTCCACTACTACACACTTTCTCCACTACTACGTACTTCCTCCTCCACTACTACGTACTTCCTCCTCCACTACTACGTACTTCCTCCTCCACTACTACGTACTTCCTCCTCCACTACTACGTACTTCCTCCTCCACTACTACAAACTTCCTCTTCCACTACTACGTACTTCCTCTTCCACTGTTATGTACTTCCTCTTCCACTGCTATGTACTTCCTCCACTACTATGTACTTCCTCCACTACTACGTACTTCCTCCACTACTACACACTTCCTCCACTACTACGTACTTCCTCCACTACTACACACTTCCTCCACTACTACGTACTTCCTCCTCCACTACTACGTACTTCCTCCTCCACTACTATGTACTTCCTCCACTACTACGTACTTCCTCCACTACTACACACTTCCTCCACTACTACACACTTCCTCCACTACTACACACTTCCTCCTCCACTACTATGTACTTCCTCCACTACTACGTACTTCCTCCACTACTACGTACTTCCTCCTCAACTACTACGTACTTCCTCCTCCACTACTATGTACAGTACTTCTTTTACTTCTATACACTTCCTCCACTACTATATTCTTCCTCCACTACTTACAGTACATTACATGAGACATGCAGCTAATGCACAGAACGGTATGCACCCCTTAAAAACTCCAAATGCGCTGGTGACAAAGGGGCAAAGCCCTCACTTAGTCATGAAGCTGCTAAGCAACATCGCAACAACTATAAACAGACATTTATTCCTGACAACCTCTTTGACTTTATGTGTCAATGTGCTTATATTGTCAACACAGAACCAACATGAAACATTGCCGCTGCTTAATAAAAAAAACCTGTAGCTGGCAATTAATATGCTTTGTGTGTGCTGCAATGCTAAGCTCCTTCATTTGCTGAATGCCATAAGTGCCCATTAAGGGCAGCATCAATTCTTGCCAAATGTTGGAACATTTTATGGTTTGTGGAAAATTACAGAGGGAAGAGTCGGAAATAAATCCTTAACTACTTTTTGCTATGACCTGAGAATTCGCATTGATTGTCACGGCAAGTCGCTATGTACCAATAAACCGTTAATTAAGAAATTTAGAAGAAGAAGGTTGTGCCGTCTATTCACCTTGTGTAACATGAGAAACGATTACGCTGAACTGCTGAACGGGGTGACAGGGGTATAGGCACTGTTCATATTTCGGATATGCAATGAGCTTGAAGAATTTATATGAGCAAAAAGTTACAAATTACAGAACAATTTGTGATTATAAACTTATTATACTAATGGAGAAGATATATTGGTGAACTCATATGCTCCTATGTCTGACTTAACAAACGTTTTTATCATTATTTGTATATAGAAAAACCCAGGTGGGCACCCCAACCATATGTAGAGGGCAAGCCTATGCATATAAATAGCAAACATCACCAAAGACACACAGTTAAAGGGGTACTCCAGCAATGTTTTTTCTTTCAAATCAACTGGTGTCAGGAATTTATATAGGTTTGTAAATTATTCTATTTAAAAATCTCCAGTCTTTCAGTACTTATCAACTGCTGCATGTCCTGCAGGAAGTGGTGTTTTCTCTCCAGTCTGGCACAGTGCTTTCTGCTGCCACCTCTGTCCATGTCAGGAACTGTCCAGAGCAGGAGAGGTTTTCTATGGGGACAGGAGAGTTCATGACATGGACAGAGGTGGCAGCAGAGAGCACTGTGTCAGTCTGGAAAGAATACACCACTTACAGCAGGGCAAACAGCATCTGATAATGGAAGACTGGAGATTTTTTAAATAGAAGTAAATTACAAATTTATATAACTTTCTGAAACTAGTTAATATGAAATAAAAAGATTATTGCTGGAGTACCCCTTTAAGCAGCACATAAAAATTAAGAATAATCCTATACAAACTACAAAAAGGGAGCAGGTGGAAGGGAGACAATTCTCCTGAAAAAAAATCACCAACAAAAAAATAAAATGAATTAAAATACAAAAACAAAGACACGTACCCTGCTTGCGTCCAAGCAAGGGTACCCCCAAACATACAGCTAGCCCCAGTGAACACACAATATGGATATGTCAGGGCTATATTGTCTCAAACAGTAATAATTCCAACCTTGGTGTCCTGCATAGAGGCTGAAGAGAAAGATGGAGGAGAGCACTGGGGCTGAGGAGGATGAACCAGAGGCTTAGAGGGAGGACACTAAGGGTACTATTACACCAAGCAATTTTCCGACGACTAACGATTAATGATAAACGATCTTAAACGACCGCTAAGGCAAACGACACGAAATCGTTCGCCCAAGTACACAAAACGATGATCGTTATTTATGATCGTTCTTGCGGTCGTTTAGTCGTCGCTATTGCGTACGTTTCAGCTGTGAATTTTTATTTCACCGAACGATGTGCGAACAATGTGCGAACGATGAGCGAACAATCAAACGATAAAAATAGGTTCGGATCCTATTAAACGATCAATGATTTCTCGTTGGTCGTTTAATCGTTGCCTGCAATTACACGAAATGATTATCGTTGAAATCCGAACGATTTAACGATTTTTCGAACGATAATCGTTCCGTGTAATACCACCCTAAGGTGGAGGACATGGATGATGGAGAGGGGCACTGAGGCTTAGAAATGAGACTGGATGAGAACACAGAACCAGAGGAGAAGGTGGCCTAGGCACAGAGGCTGAAGACCAAGAAGGAGGCTGCTGGGAATGGAGGAGGCCATGAGGGCTTTAAAGGTGGATGAAATGGTGGTCAGATAGAGGAGGGCATTGAGGCTGAGGTCAAGGATGGAGGAGGGCATAGAGGTTGAGGAGACAGATAAAGATGAGGAAGAGGATGCAGAAGGGCATGGGGGACGTGAAGGAGAACATAGGGGATGAGAAGGAGGATGTAGAAGGGCACTGAGTCAAAGGAGGAGAGAGGAAGACATGTAAACATGCTATACAGTGATGTCATCTCCCCAACCATGCTTCTAGGCTTATTTTCCAGTACTTCCCCCTCCTCTCTCCACCTGGCACCGAATGAGAAAGAAGAAGAGGTGAAGCCAAGCAGTAAAGGGTATGTGCTGCAGGCTCCATCTTTCCCTCCTTCACCCTTGTGCCGCAGTGCTTGTTGGGTCTTAAATAAAATCTCTTAACTTGGCCTAATGTTTATTTAGCCAACTGAATGTTAGTTCTATTTAGTCAACATGAGATACTGTTTTATGACACTAGTACCCCCCCCCCCCCCCACAGGATGACTTAAAGGAGAAGTCCGGCGAAAATTTTTATTAAAGTATTGTATTGCCCCCCAAAAGTTATACAAATCACCAATATACACTTATTATGGGAAATGATTATAAAGTGATTTTTTTTCCCCTGTACTTACTACTGCATCAAGGCTTCAATTCCTGGATAACATGGTGATGTCACTTCCTGGATAACATGGTGATGTCACTTCCTGGATAAAATTGTGATGTCATTTCCTGGATAAAATGGTGATGTCACTTCCTGGATAGAATTGTGATGCCACGACCCGACTCCCAGAGCTGTGCGGGCTGTGGCTACTGGAGAGGATGATGGCAGAGGGATGCTCAGTGGCCCTCCAGTGCCCTGTGTCCCTCAGTGTCCCCCTGCCATCATCCTCTCCAGCAGCCACAGCCTGCACAGCTCTGGGAGTCGCGTTGTGGCATCACAATTCTATCCAGGAAGTGACATCACCATTTTATCCAGGAAATGACATCACCATGTTATCCAGGAAGTGACATCACCATGTTATCCAGGAAGTGACATCACCATGTTATCCAGGAAGTGACATCACCATGTTATCCAAGAAGTGAAGCCTTGATGCAGTAGTAAGTGCAGGGAAAAAAGCACTTTACAAGCATTTCCTGTAATAAGTGTATATTGGTGATTTGCGTAACTTTTGGGGGGCAATACAATACTTTAATAATTTTTTTGCCGGACTTCTCCTTTAATAATTCTAGTAAACTACACCGAAGCCTCAAACTTTAATTCAAAGAAAAACTTTCTCTACTAGGAAGAACAGCTGTGCCGCACAATGCACCATTTCACTTTTTTTTTGCCACATATAACATAAAGTTATTTGTTTTTTCGTTTTTTCCCCCTGTTTACTCACATCTGCTGGATTGTAATTGATCTGGCATGCTAACATCAGAACAAAAGAGCAAACAGGTCTACCGACACATACTATGGGGAAAAGAGGAGAGGAACAAAAGGAAAAGCAAAATAAATATTAACTGGGAGAAAAAAGCCGAACAAACAGCTGGGATAATATTATTTTAGCGGAATTCAGCAAATATTACCATTAACTAATTCAAAGAAACAAGTAAACTCTGAATACAAACACGGAATTAGCCAGAGTAAAGAAAAAACATCGCATTCGGGTCCACAAAGTCCGATACTAATCGTAAAAGTAAATGTTCTTCGCTAAATTGCTGCCCCGCTTTTTTTTATGTTAATAGTGAAAGGTTATTTGAAGTAAATGAAAGTGCGTTTAACTTCATAGAAAACTCTGATTAAAACTAATTGGGATTTTATTTGAATATTTTATCTTTTATATTCATTTTGAAATTTCAGTTTATTTATTCAGTTATTATTCCCATTGCTTATTTAACGCTGACAGATTCAGGTTCTACATGGATTGTAATTGCTTAGTCCCAGCGGCTTCCAGTGGGATTTAGAATGGAATTTTTATTTCTTGCACAGCAGCAATAACAGTTTTTTTTTTTTTTTTATATATACCTCGTTTTAGCTGTATTCAATTTTTATTTTTTATCCAATGATATGACCCACTCTATACTAGCCAATACTACTATATTGGAGTCATAGCAGGTTTGAAATGAAAAAAAAAAATATATATATATTTTTGCAGTAATTACTATATTGAACTCTCTGATACCAGTATGTTTGCTTTTATTGACACGTATATGGGTAAAATAATTAAAGAGGTACTCTGACATCTGAAAAAAAAAACATGCTGCAGAAGCATATAGCAGCAGAGTCAATGACGAGTGGCATGTGCACTGTTTAGACAAGCGATGAATAGGAGAAATCCTGAGCAGGGGCATTTCTAATGATGAGGAGGGTGGGGGAAAAAAAAAGAAAGGCATCCCAGGACTAGTGCACAGACACTCTAGGCCATGCCTCATTGACTCAGCTGCTGCAGATTGGGGCTATGTTCACACTGTGTATGAATCTGTCCATAGTGCGAACCGCGAATATACGCACGTAGTTTTGAGGTTGATGCGTTCGCTTGAAAGTATACGATATACGCCCGCACAGTGCACACTACGTATGAGCTTATGGCCGGATCATATACGGCGCCGTGAAAAATGAACAAGACCATTGTTTGAGGACGGAAATGTTGAAACTCACGGCCGTGGATTTCCATGCGGTTCCGTACGAAGTACTTATTTCAGCCAAATTGAACTTGATTTTTCGATCCAAAAGGTTCTGTGTGGTTTACGGGGCTGGGGGAAGATTTCCAAGTAAATGACCTGCCTCAGATTGCTTCGAATCAAGCTAGGGAAGCATAACTGTACTGCGGGCGTATGTTCGCGGCTCGTACGCATCCGGACACATGTCTATTTTTCCCACGCCCGTAGTTTCAGCCGCACATGTACGGCGGCGTACGATCTACGGACGGAATCATAAGCAGTGTGAACATAGCCTAAAAGATTATTCTTTACCCTAATGGTGGTTTTACACAGAACGATTTATTGTTCGAATTTGCACGATAATGGTCGAATTCGAACGATAATCGTATGTGTAAACGCAGCGAACTATCAAGCGACGAGCGAGAAATCATTCATTTTGATCTTCCAACAAGTTCTCAAATCGTCATTGATCGTTCGCAAAAAATATGCAGATCGTTCCATTTAAACATTCTTTCAACGATTTCACCTATGTATGAGATAGGCTTAAGCGATCGCAAAACGATTTTTCCGTACGATGTATCGTTCTGTGTAAACGGTGATCGTTATGAAAAAACGTCATGCGATCGGGCGAATTATCGCTCCGTGTAAAAGTACCATAACCAAGGCATCGGGAGCATTTTAAAAAACACGACCAGGAAGGACTTTGTTAGGACTTGGGCCGTGCATTTGGCTCGGTTTCCATAGCAACCAGCTTTCCCAGTTATATGTCGGTATCTGAGCTGGGCTGTCACTTGTCTCAAGTTGCCTGTGATAGTGCCTAGTTCCTAGTGCCTTGATCTAGCCTCTCCTGACTTTGCTATTCTGTGTATTTTTGACCTTTAGCTTTTTGTGACCTTGACTTCTCTCCTGGACTCCGATTTTGTACTTCAGCTCCCGCACATTGCAGACTTGGACCACTGACCCCTCTTTTATTGTGTGTTTTTTTGTCTTGTCTTGTTATGTGTTTCCACTGCTGCAGTATAGGGAACGTCGTCCAGTTGCCCGCTGCTACCTAGGGCAGAGTGTGGAAAGTAGGTAGGGACAGCTGGGTCAGTATTAGGGCTTGCACAGTCTGTGTCATACCCCGCCAGTTTCCTGACAGACTTACTCTCTTTAAATGGCACCAGCGGTTTGGGGAGGTGGGTTGGTGGATAGAGTATTGCTTTAATGCCGAACTTATCAAAATCATGTTTCTTATATAATCTCTCATTTTTCTCTACAATAGCTGCAGACATCTCTAATGGAAATGGACTAGGTTACTTTCACCACTTTTACGTTAAGGACATGTTTCTGATCTATCGAAACCATTTTTACAAATTCAAAGGGGAAAAAAACCCACCAACAACAAAAAACAAGCCTATACTTTATTGCCTGCATCATAAAGTGCTTCTGCTCCTGTCCTCCCCAGAGCCCAGTATACCCATGTCAAAGCTGCAGCCAATCGCTGGACCAATGAGACCAATGCATAGCTATAGGGGTTGCAGGGGTCGCAGCTGTGATTGGGCCCATAAACCAGAGTTTGTCATACATTTTTCGGAATGCAGATCTGTACAATATACGGACAGTGTGAAGAGCCCAATTGAAATCAGTGGGCCCTAAATTTTTCTATAATTGCAGATCCAGATTCAGATACTTTGTATCCCATATGCGTCCCCTGATGATTCCCTATGTCGAAGGTAGAAATGCGTAGGGATCTTTTTATTTCATGTAAGCCTAGAGGAGTTTTATTTTGAGCATGCACATATCTGGGACATCTTCACCCTACTTAATGGGTAGGGATCCTCCTAACATCCCCCTGATGGCTAATGTCAGGCATGAGAATTCTAATTCTGGGGTGTCTTACTACAGAACCCCATCCAGCGGAATATACATATGTAAAAAGAAAAGAGGCTAGCTGTCAGCTGATCACTTACTGATGTAGGATCCAGCCCAATGCTTATCACTGCTCACTAAACACAAGTTCCTGGTATAACTCAATGACGCTATACCTTCATTTTATTTTCACCGCACACAATACTCTATTTTCATCCTCCATTCAGCACAGATAACTCGGGGCATAAGGATACAAAACAGGAGCAGATGATAACTAAAAGCTTGCTGGATCCTCAGGTCAGAGAATTTGTTCAACCAAAAGATAAGCACCGCCGGACACCTAGCAGCTGCTTATCCCCTTCTCCCTATGGCGAAAAACATGTCTGCTCTTCCAATGGATTTCTATGTAGTGTCAGCGGAAGAATGAAGCTGTAACCTTTAGTAGAACATATTCGTAAAAGCTGTATACTCGCCTCGTCTGCTATACATAAAACTTTATAATAACTTTATTCAGCAATCCATAAAAACTTGTACAAAATCATAAAAAAACTAAAACTCCCACACATTTCAGACCTTAGTTTTTTTTTTTTGCTTTTTATGGATTGTTCTATTCCACTTAAAGGGGTAGTGCGGCGGTTAAAAATTATTTACTAAATAATGCACATTACAAAGTTGTACAACTTTGTAATGTGTGTTATACATGTGAATGGCCCCCTTACCTGTGTCCCCCCCCCCCCCCGGAAGTGTGGTGCAGTATGCTCACCAGATTACTGTCGACCCCGGCTGTCATCTTGAGTCGAGTGACGTCATCTTCGGGAGGCTGGCCGAACAACTCTAGCCATCCCTCATGCTGGCCCCCCTCTGCTGTGTCATCAGCTGCTCAGCCACGATTGGCTGAGAATAACTGTGCTCAGCCAATCGCGGCTGAGTAGCTGATGACACAGCAGAGGGGGGGTCATCTGGTGAGTATACTGCACCACACTTCCGCACGCCGCACTACCCCTTTAAGTTTTTTTTTTATTATTATAGTGATAGAAGCAAAACTTTAAATCCTATCAATCCTAAGAATCCTGGAAGAAGCAGGAAGGACTGGTGGGAACTGGGTGGTGGAGGAAGAGGTGGGCTAACCCAAGGCAGGGGTATTAGAATGTGTCCCATCATTGGTCTTTACAGTAATGTCTGTTGGATGGACATTCTCTAAATCAATTTGCTCCAATTGCTCCCCCTTACCCAACAATCCATAGACAGTAGTTCCTTTTTACCTTAGTGCATACCCCCCATTTTTGCCCCACTTATAGCGGCGGTCCAGCTGCTGTATGTCCCGCAGGAAGTGGTGTATTTTTTCTAGTCTCTCACAGTGCTCTCTGCTGCCACCTCTGTCCATGTCAGGAACTGTCCAGAGCAGGAGAGGTATTCTGTGGTAATTTGCTGCTGCTCTGGACAGTTCCTGACATGGACAGAGGTGGCAGCAGAGAGCACTGTGTCGGACTGGAAAGAATACACCACTTCCTGCAGGACATACAGCAGCTGAAAATTTATAAATAGAAGTAATTTACAAATCTATATAACTTTCTCACACCAGTTGATGTAAAAACTATTTTTTCCCTCTGGGGTATTCCATTAAATGAATATTGCTTTGAAGTGTTGAGCAAGCATATAGCATAGTGCAAGCAGAGTGCTCTATCGAGTATTGGGCTACTTCATCAAGCTCGGTACTCAATGGAACACCTCATGGTGCTTGGATAAGGGGGCCATACACCTTCAATAACAGAAGATTGAACGATAGTTGGCCGGTCAGTTTTATACCCCACGGCAGTAACATGTTGCATTTTTTCTTTCAAATTTTTTTGTACATTTCATTCTTTAAAGGGATGTGCCAACAAAGTGTACAAAAATTACAACAAAAAATACAATCGGTTTCGGCATGACCTACTAGGACTCTGATGGTGTGTCTGCAATAGCAGGTAAACCGTATTCTAAACCGAGTTCTAAGGTGTCTTGTAGTAACCTATTGAATTTTTTTCACTTAAATTTTTGTATATTTTATTGACACATGTCTTCAATGAACTAAATATACAAAAATTAGAGCAAAAAAACACAATAGGTTAACCAGACACCCTCTACTCTGCCGAGCAGGGGACACCTGGTAAATGCTCAAGTCTCCTATTGATTTTAATGGGGTTCGTTACTTGAGTCGAGCACTTGATTCAAGTAACAAGTATTTTAGGGTTCGCTCAACACTACTTTTGACCTCTTTGGTTAATAAATTGCATTCAATGTTGTCTATGATGCCCCTAACATCCCCCTATGCCACCATCTATCCTCCTAGTTCTGCTCTTTGGTCTTGGTTGACAATGAACAATTGCCCCTTTGCCCTCACCGTAACCCAGCCCTGTATACAAGTAAATAAATCTCATCCGTTATTACAAGACATTGTTCTCCCGGCCCCCCTAGGCACATTCTTACAGTAATAAAACATTATAGCCCATTATGTAACCAAAAGTTGAAGTTATGCGATTTGTACAAATTTATAAATCAATTTTTGCTGTTCTGAAGAAGAAAAAAAAGAATCTATTTGCACCCTTGACTGAGCTGAACATATAAAATTAAATATGAACAAGATCAAATTTTATTTTCCTTTTATTCCATCATTTTATTAGCCTGAGCCAGATTTGGCTTCAGACTATTGTTCTCCCTTTTGCCTTCGGAACGCGTTATGAAGTTCATAAACTAAACTATAATGTAGTTCATGGATTCCTGCAGGACATATGTGCGCCGTGGTTCTGTTTTTTTTTTTTTTTGGATAGCGAGGTCTGGATTTTTAAGAAATACAATTTAGCTGTAAGGCGTCTCAGTGTTGCACAGCATCACAGTCTGAAAACCTCGGCAATCATTTCCCAATTCATCGTAATCTGTTTGTTGCTGTATACAGCTATAAAGAAAATAAGTACAATTTTCTGGAAATAACAAGTGTTTTTATGTGAAACTGCTACCTTTTACGCTATATAAATTCCCATAGTATTCCCTTCAAAGTATATGCTAGTTTAATAGTTCTGTATCATAGCTAATAGCTAAGAGGAAGCCTAAGGGTGAATATGAGTATGAAGGGAGGCAGTACTCACACCCAGCCTATGGTGTCTGCAACAAAGGCCTCTCTGCCATATTATAGGACAACCAAGACACTAAGCCCAGGAGCTTCAAATTTCACTTTATATCAAGATTGTGGTTTCTAAATCACTTCATTTAGTCCAATACCTGCTGTTGGAGGAATTCCATCTCTAGCAGTAAAGTGACCCACACAGGAATTGGGGGTGGGAATTTTTACAGGGGCAAAAATCTGAATTGTGTGCTTTTATCCTCCAAGGATCCACACTGTGCCTCAAAGGTAAACAAAGGCTTACCTCCCTCTAGAGACTTTATATCAAGATTTCTAAATCAATTTTGTCACTCCTTACCCCAGAAAATATGCTAAATAAAGGCTTATCTCTAGACGAGGCAACCTTGAGCACGCTCGGGTTTGTCTGAACCCGAGCGCTCTGCATTTGATTCCTGGGAACACATTTGTTTTCCCGGCAGCCTTATGGCTGCATCCAACTTCTCCATTTACCGGTAATCAAATGCAGAACGTTCAAGTACACCCGAGTGTGCTCAAAGTCAGCACATCTCTACTATCCTCTAATCACCCATAATAATATTCTGGGCAGCTGTCCGTAGTGTAAATACTTGTGTTCCTACAATGTGCACAGTGCTGCCTCCTGAATGTAATCTCTTTTCCTCTACTTCCTTTAATCATCATCCTGCAGAGGCCCATGGCTGCTTTTACAATGAAACCCCCTTCCTTGATGTGATCTTGTTGCTATTTTTCTGTCTGTTCACACAGCATCTTTGCAAACTAATACAACAATGACCCCCTTCTTTCCCTACGCCATCTATACTACTGTATTGTAAATCATCCACAAGCACATTGCCAGCTTTTTCAGTGTAGTTGACTTTTTCAGCATTATGTCATGGCATAGCAGAGATGAAAACATACTGTACTGTCAAGGGCCAGAGAGGTAAGGTAAAGGAAGGCCAAGTGTGAATACAGCTGGAAAATAGCCCAGCTCTGCTCCTACCCACTGATATGGGCACAATAGTTGTGTACCATGGAGGGTGCCATCGGGAGATCAATAACAGCAGTGAGGGCATTAATATCACTTTATAATGCCAACATGATGTACATTTTGGGCAATCTTACTAGAGACCATAGGAGGCCATCTAAAAATCAATAGATTATTTAATCCTAAACAAATGGGGGATGGGTTGGACCTACCTATCCACCAAATATAATGCTGTTTTAATATCTTACTAATGAGTAATGCAAAAAATTCCAGTGGGCAATCCGTGTATCTAGGAAATCAATGAAGAATGCAATCCCATTACTAATAACAGCACTGTCTGCCTTGGTACGATGAACTGTATACACCCCAGGGTGCCATGAAATGAACAGCTGCAATGGATGATAGGACTTTTAATCGGTATAACATAGTATCATTTATTTAAGTGTTCTTATGTTATATTCTTCCATCCTCAGGCTGTGCACACATCTGTGTTGGAGGCTCCATTAGGAGTCTGTGTCAAAGATTCTATCAAAAATGCTTGAAAATATTAGCAAAATTTGTCTCAGTATTTTTTTTTGTAAAATGGTGGACATTACACCCAATGGAAAGGGCCAGACTGGGACTGAAATCTGGCCCTGGCATTGGAGGGCACAGAGGCCAGCTGGCCATCTGGTTTATGTTAAACATATTTAAAGGGGCCATCCAGTACTTAAAAGCTTTTGATATTGTGATGTGCGTCTCTGGTTCTCCCGCTAACCGCTGCCAAAACAAGCTCATCTCAAGAGTGACAGCCCACTCAACCAATCAACCGGTTCTGTCCTGTCTCAGTCAGTGATTGGCTCTACGGGCTGTCACTACTGAAATGAGCTTGTCCCAGAAGTGGCCCTGGCAGTGGTTAGCTGATTCTTGTGGGTGGTGCCTTGTTGAGAAAACCCATCAATGCTTGGTATTCCGAGATTAGTATTAAAATTTCCAGATTTTTTTTTTTATTGTTGATATTTCCCACCTCCCATCTAATCCTTAAGAGACTGATTCCACTACTTAGTTGACTATCTGCACTTTTACCTGAATAGTCAGGTGGGTTGAAACTCTTTCAAAAAGGAGTGTGAATCAAGCTCAGGGGGTTTCAATTATGAGCCTTAGGGGAAGAATTAGACTCAGGGGGTGTTAATATGAGGATAAAAGGTGTAAATATGAGGATGAAGGGTATAATTCAGATTCAGGAGGTGTAACTATGAAGCTGGGGTAATATGTAATTGTAAGGCTGAGGGGGACTAAGTATGAGGCTGAGGGGGTTAATATGAGGCTGAGAGGTGTGTATCAGACTCGGGGGATGTAAATATGAAATTGAGAGGGCATGTCGTTTGCTTCACTGTGTGAACTGCCAGTTCCTTCTGCGGGCGGAATTCATTGAATTCATTGAATGAATATACGATGTGTGTGCGCTCCGGTCGGGATCCCATAGCAAATAATGCTATGTTCCACCCCGCAAATCTACGGCTGTATTTCTGCGGCGTAGATTTACGTAGTGTGAACATAGCCTAAAAATGTAAGTTTCTATGGGGACTTTGACTTACTATACGCATTCACATTAACATACATATTTACTGCTATAAAGACCAGTAGGGACGTTGATGTTGATGCAGACAGACCTGAATCCACATAAGTCTCCATGACAGCACTTAATACAGATCAGAGTCCTTCAGTAGTTTAGCCTCAGGCTTCAGTCCTACAACTTTAAACATCTTACTGTAGAAAAAAGTATTTTAATACCCGCCCTATAGCCTCCCTGTGAATTATACATTTACCCTGCGGCCCTTTATAATGGATGCTACTAGGTAATGGTGTTCGCCCCTCTTCCATTACGAATTGGCTGCTCCTCGGTTCCTGATCTAGAAACCTATTTCTTCAAGACAAAATAACTTTTTTATTCGTACATTTTCAGCTATAATTTTCTCTATTTTACCTAAATCACCAGATTTTCGGTGGCAGGGATCTTTTCAGGTCTTAGCGGCACTTCATTACCACAGTAGCTAGCATTGAGAGGCTCCTGGATTTACAGCATCGGGCCTCGGGGAAGTCTTTATTTTTGAGGTCTGTAAAGTCAATGCATTTCTCCGTAAGCCATCGTCCGCATCAGGACTTGCACTTTTATTATTGGATTAAGCCTGGGGCTTTTGCTATCAAATCTGTTTCCTTGGGAAGCTTCGACAAAAAGTGCCTTCAATATGTGAGGAGTGAATTCCGCCACAGTTTATCCTAAGTAATTATGCAAATCAGCCGACTGAATGGAGTTTCAATGACTTCAGCAGAAATGTACTTTCTATTTCAGTCTGACTTATAAATGACTCGACATTATTATCTCAGCAGTTTTAGGACACGCGGTAATGTAAGGTGTGAAAAATATGTTTTGCTCGGCTATAAAATTGACGGATTTTCCCATTTTTCCGAAGATTTATCCTCCTTTCGGTGACAACCCTACATTGAAGAATAAATAAGAAATGCCACTGATGAAAACGAATAAATTGCCGTTGTTGAAAATTAAGTTGTTCCAGTAGCTTAAAGGGGTTTTCCCCCCAATACCACAAGTGATAGTATACTACTCGGATATGTCCTCCCTGGTTGATCTTGGGGAACCAGCAGCCGATACAGCCACAGTCCCTTAAAATAAAGTTGGGCTAAATCTGGCTCCTTTAAAAGGGATATATCAGCAGATTATACGATATGTCCCTACTGCACAGGAGACGCCGAAAAGGAAAGTGTATCGCCAAGAAGGAAGGTGTGTGACACCAAGAAAGAAGGTATGACACCAAGAAGGAATGTGTCTTACCTTCCTCCTCCGTGCCATTATGGTGCAGTGAGTCTTTTGGTCCACGGTCCAGTTAGACTTTTAGGACCACTGGGGCACCCATTAGGAGCACTACCCGCCCTGTTAGCGCCGATCTACCCCTGGCCAGCCCTTTTTTATTAATATTCAATGGAGCAAGCTGGCCAGGGGAAGGCCGTATTATAGTTATCCTAAAGGATGCCCCTAACGGTGTCACCGGACCATGGGGCGAAAGACTAACTGCACCGGAATGGCACAGAGGAGAAAGGTAAGACACATACCTTCCTTCTTGCCATCTTCTGTGCAGTAGGGAACATTTCACAACGTTTTAAGCCCTACTCGGTCAGCTCTCCCTCCCTACATTGACTAACTACCACTGTGAATATTGCTGCCTAACTAAATTCAGATGCTGTCCCTGCTCGTGTCACTCTCCCTACTGAACGGCACAAGAATCCGGAAAGACTGTAAGAAAATCCACCTTAGCGCCGCGTTTTTATTGCATGTACGTGATGTACGTAATGATGTTATTCGTACAACCAATCACAGTAATGCCAGTAGTGACCATGGCTACTACATTACCTGATGTGCCCTTCCTTCCCCACACGGTCATTGGCTCTTTCAAATTGGTGGGAGGAAACTCACGTTGTGTCCATTGCTATATAAATGCTTGCGTATTTAAATATGTTCGAAAATGATAGTTATAAACATTCCGATCATCAAATTGTTCGTGATCAGCGAACTAGAACAATTAGCATTATGTTCGTATGAACATATGAACATTTACGAACATGTTAGCTCATCACTAGTCTCCACAAGAAAGGGCTAGTTATCATTTGCATAAAATTAGCATTTTTTAATGGGGTGAAAAGCGTCTCCTCACCGTTGCAGCAGACTGTGTTGCGTTCCTTCCAGCACAGCCGGCTGCACATATAAAGTCAGGCTCCAGCTATCCATCATTCACTCACTGATAGAAATGTGATCATTATCTCTCTAATTGGTCCCGGGCCTAATAATTGCTTATGCTGCAGCAAATCTAATTATATGAACACGTATGTCTCCTCAGTTTCAGATTAGAAATCATCTTCTGGTTAAATATGTTGCTCTCTTGTACTCTATTAGGGCCCTTATATCTCGGAGGGTTGCAGAAAATGTCATTTTGAAAACCTCTTAAAGGAGAACTAATGAAAATCCCAAAGCCAATATTTTTATTAGTTTTAAGGGGTTATCGAGGAAAAGTAGAAAAAGTGCTGGGCAGCAGGGGGTGCTATAGACACAATGAACGAGTGCAACTTACCCTTTCTGGCCCCGGATAGCAACCACTCCACATACCCTGGTAGTCTTCTCTATCTCCTGGTATCTGTGACGTCAAGGCCTACAGAAACTACCTGCTCAGCCAATAGGTGACAGCTGAAGACATTCATTGGCTGAGTGCCGAAACATTTGTCCAAACCGGAACACTCGGCATTTGAGTCCATGCAACTGAGGAAGTTGGATGCAGCCCTAGGGCTGCCAGGAAGGCAAAGATACAGCCTATTGCTTATGGCTGTATCCATGTTTTCTAGGACTCCCTAGGGCAAAATCCAACTTCTCCAGCCAATGGGAGTCAACGAGTCGGACGAACGTTGCCAAACCCGAAATTTCTGTAAACTTGCTCAACACTAGTTGTGATGTCTAGTGATGAGCGAACATGTTTGTAAATATTCGTCTGGTCGTCCGAAAATGACGCTAATTGTTCGCGTTTGCCGATCACGAACAATTTGTTCAATGATCAGAATGGTTACAATGATCGTTTTCGAACATATTTAATGTTCAACCACATAACAGTTGGCATATTTAATTCAGAAAGTTCTCTCACCTCGTCCTTCGCTTTCTTTGCCTGTAGGCCATGAATATTAGGAGTGGAGGGAGTAGCCCGGTATCTATCTATCTATCTATCTATCTATCTATCTATCTATCTATCTATCTATCTCCTATCTATCTATCTATCTATCTATCTATCTATCTATCTATCTATCTATCTATCCATCCCTGGTGGAGAAAAGAAATACTGCAGCTGTATGGAATGTATATACAGTATATAATAGATGCAATAAAGAACCTTACGAGTAAGAAGTAAAAAGGGCCAAATTAACCTTTCAATGATATCAAAACAGGGAATTTGTCTCTATATTTGCATAAAGTTTGTCATTTTTTTTCTATTATCTTTTCAGAAGGAATTTGCCAAATTTCCTTGAATTTCCTAACCGCGAACATTTCTCATTGGCCGTCCTAATCTAATCATTTCTATGGGCATGGTGACATAAGCTTATTAGTTTATGGCATATTACTTTCTAATTAAAAATAAATATGCGTTTACTAAACAGCTCATGCGGCTCCCGTCTATAAACTCCCTCCTTGCAAAGCATTCTCCATTTTTTGTGAGAAAAAAAAATTCCTATAATTGAAAATCGTATGAAATTCAATTAGCATGTAATTTGCATACAGATGACATTTTTAAATTAATTATGAAATTTTGCACTGTGTGCGTTTAGCATGTCTGCAGGCCGCATCCTAACATATGAGATCCCTTCAGTTTCTTTGCAGCAGGGAATATTTGCCACGTCTTCAACAGCTCATCACATTTAAAGGGGAATCAAGAGTTTTTGATAAGATCTGTACAACATTGACTTAATAGGGTACTCTGACTTTAGGCTAAAAAAAAATAGAGACATGCTGAAGAAGCATATAGCATTGCTAATCTGTCTGCCCAAGTTCTGAAAAGATCAAAAATTAGTTTTGGTGGTCCTTGTTCTATAATTCCTGGTGGGACCATTGCTCTGTACTACAATCTCCAGAATGCATTGTTTTTTCTTAGCTCTCTACCACAGTCCTCCCACCCTGCCTACTCCCCTCCCCCAGCACTCCTGCCAGTTCCCCGCCCAAAGCTTTTTCAGAACATCTCATTTCACTGGAGAATATTGTACAGGTTAAGGTGAAATTGCAGCACCTGCTGTTTTACTCCCTATCTGCTCTTACTGTAGCATCATTCATCACAAGGCAGCATACTATAAGCTCACCACACTCTCCCTAAAAGTCCCAATAAAGAGATGTATGTACTCTGTGAATATGACAGGAAGATGGTGATGTAAGCTGCAGCAATTCGCACCAAAATCTGCATTACTTCATGAAGATTCTTCTTTTCCCAGGCAATTTTTTGTTGTTGTAGATAATGGCTATGCCCAGGTGTTGTAAGAGACTGGCTGTTCCGTGACCCGCCGGGTCATGAAACGGCTGGCCTAAGAAAAGATCATCCCGGACAATACTGTAGTACTGGTCGGATGATCTTTAGCGCCGCTGAGTTCTGATGCGGGCGCATCAGTGCACGCCCGCTTCTGAACTCCCTACAGCACACAATGGAGCGTGCGACTGGAGCTGCTCGCTCCATTGTGTGAACTGACATGGTTTTCTGACATGCCAGTTTTCTACGGCGCCGCTAGGGATCCCGGCCGGAGCGTATACTATGGGGGACATTTATGAAGTCCGGCCTTTTTCACGCCGGGCTTACAAATGTCCCCGCAGCTCCGGAGCTCAGGGCATTTATGTAAAGGTGCACTGCCTCTACATAAATCCCGATTGCACAGAGCCTGTCCGTGCGAAAATTTTGAAACCTACAACAGCTCAGAGTTGGTGTAGGTTTCAGTATCATTTTTCCACAGAAGAAATGATAAATGCGGCGCACACAGAGGCTGCGCCCCTTCTGCACCACACTGGCGAAGGTGGGGCAGATGCGAAAAATATATTCGCTAAAATACTGTTTGCAAATATTTTTACACTGATTTGCCCCATCTGCGCCTAAAAAAGGCATTTACGCCTTTTCATACATGTCCCCCTATGTGTATACAGTCCGGCCGGGATTCTCTCAGCCTGCAGCACTATGTAAGTACCTCAGAAATCATGGCTGTTGTAACAACGGCCGTGATTTCTGCGGAACTTACGTAGTGTGAACATAGCCTATGTCTGCAGTAAACTTGTCCAATGTTTATGTAGACTAAGGACCATACTCTACTCTAAGGGCCCTATTCCACCGGACGATTATCGTTCAGATTATCGTTAAATCGTTCAAATCTGAACGATAATCGTTCGGTTGAAATGCAGTTAACGATTAACGACCGAACGAGAAATCGTTGATCGCTTTATAAGACCTGGACCTATTTTTATCGTTGCTCGTTCGCAAATCGTTCGCATTGAATAAGACATCGTTCGGTCGTTCGCAATAGATACGAACGCAATAGCGAATAAATATTGAGGAGAAACGATCGCAATTACGATCATAAGTAACGATTATCGTTCCATGGAAATGACCAAACGTTTTCAGGTCTTTCGCAATAGCGGTCGTTTGAGATCGTTAATCGTTAACGATTATGCAAACGATAATCGTCCGGTGGAATAGGGCCCTAAGACTATAAGGAAGGGCACTCATAAGGCCACCAAAGCCTGAAATGTCATTGTGATATACTCCCATGCAAAGTTACCATATCGGCACTAGAATAATGCACAATCATACTGACTATACAGTTTTATGCCCCCTTTGACAAGCTTAAAAAAAAAAGATATACATTTTGGAATTGTGGCACTCAGGAAAAATAAATACAAAACCTGCTAGAGAGAAGCTAAAAGTATGGAACAGGCAAATTAGTACATCTGTACCAGTGCCTCCAGCAAAATCATGCTGGAACCTCTAAAGGAATGCAAGCGGGTCTTCCTCTTCTGCAAGGGGTCGACTTGGGAGACTTCTGCCTAAGCTCAGAACATACTCATAGGCAGCAAAAATAAGAGGTGGTGTTTGCTCCAAGATGATTTACCCTCCTCTTTGTTGGGGGTTTAAAGGCCTATATCTGTCTGTTGCCTATTTTCCCCTTAGTTACAAATGTCTACACTCTGCAGTAGATGCACAACTTTCTTGGCCATGTGACTCCCACTTCCCTCTACCGCATTGTTCAGCCAGTCTTTCTTTTTCTCCTCACTTCTTCCTTTAGGCTATGTTCACACTGCGTATGAGTCCGGCCGCATTTCATACGCCGCCGTACATGTGCGGCTGAAACTACGGGCGTGGGAAAAATAGACATGCGGCCGTATGCGTACGAACCGCGTACATAGGCCGTAGTACAGTTATGTTTCCCTAGCTTCTTTTGAAACGATCTGAGGCAGGTCATTAACTTGGAAATCTTCGCCCAGCCCAATAAAACTCACAGAACCTTTTGGATCGAAAAATCAAGTTTAATTTGGCTGAAATAAGTACTCCGTACGGGACCGCATGAAAATCCACGGCCGTGAGTTTCAACATTTCCGTCCTCAAACAATGGTCGTGTTAATTTTTCACTGCGCCGTATACGATCCGGCCGAAAGCTCATACGTAGTGTGCACTGTGCGGGCGTATATCGTATACTTTCAAGCGAACGCATCAATCTCAAAACTACGTGCGTATATTCGTGGTTCGCACTACGGCCGGAAACATACACAGTGTGAACATAGCCTTAGATTGTAGAGGCATACAGAAGCATAAAGAGCTGTGAACTATAGCCTGGAAAATAAGTGTCAATGTCTGCAATTGTGATTCCCTGCTTGGCATCAGCTGCAGTATTCACGGCACACAATTCTACCCATTCAGGGGTTATACAGCCAGTCATTTAACCACAATCATAAAATGTTTTAATATTTCACCAAGCCAGAACACATGGGCAAAATATTATAATATCCCTGGTGGTCTAGAGTAGTATTGCAGTTACAGCATTTTAGCTGTTTTCTATGTGATTTATTAGGTAGTAATAACAGTATTTCTGGAGATCTAATAATACCTAGTTGTCTAAGGTAGTCAAAGGGTCAATTCCCCGTGTGTTACCTGCCTTCTTGGGCTCCAGTGTTGTCTCCGTCCAAGAATGGGTCATAGTGCATTCAGCTTCCTCTTCCATATGAAATCCTAGGAATGGCGTCACAGATCAGGGCATGGGGCATGGATGATCTTTTAACTCTTAATAAGCTGGTAGAGCACTTGTAGAGGGGTCTCTCATACTCTCCAAGGTACATTCTTTTTTAAAGCTGTAATGGCCGTTCCCTGAAGAAGCTGTATGGCAGACATATCTGTTGTCATTGGATCAGGAGCAATAAGTATTGACTGTTAACCCTACAGAAGCTGATACAGCAAACATGCCATTCATCATCATGGCACAAACCGTTTGGTTGTCCCCTGATGAAGCTCTTATGGTGGACGTATAGATTGTCACCCCTGCAGAAATGGTGATGGCAGACATATTAACCATTACCCCTGCAAAAGCCGCTATGGCAGACAAATTGTTTGGCGCCCGTGCAGAAGTTGTTCTGACATTTTTTTTAATTTAGTTTGAAGGGGAAATTCTTTTTAAGTTGTAATACTGAGGATTAACTGCTTTGTAATGCTCGCAGGATGTGTATTGTGCGCCGTGTTCTGTATTATGCTGGCTCATATAAATAACAATGGGAATAGCCACATGAGGATGCGGAATCAAAACAAATTCACAGCGAAAGTGGAACTGGATACTTGGAAGGCTCAGTGGTCCATATGTTGTGAGGCAAACTTCCAGCAACCCTGCTGTATGCAAGTAATTTACTGCAGATGGACTCCAGAACTCAGCTAGATTTTCAAGCTTACATTGTGCTGATCCACAATTTTATATCTCTATTGCTGCCCATCTGTGCCCCATGCATTATCAAACTTTTTTATGCGCCTAGGGAGCCATTGTTGTCCTGTATTGTGACTCGGAAATTCTATAGGAAACTACACAGTTTGAACGGGATGTAATATTTGGTATTATATAATTTTTTTAGGTGCAAAGACAAGGCAATGAAACTGTATAAAAGTCATAGGTAAAAATAAAATATATAGATTATTCCAAATTCCAATTACTATACATATACATTTGAGGCTAGTCTTGTAGTGTAACTGTATTTTTTGTGAATGCCGTAGAGATGTGTTAAAACTTTTAATTTGTGGTTGGGTGGGGGATGTTGAGACCCCCACCAGTTGTTAGAACCAGTTAGGAGAAGCACGCTGTTGTTCCCCGCTGTCTTGCGCTCACTGATGGGCTCTGTAGACTTATGCAGGATCCTGATATTTTATCATTTGGCCACTAGAGGCCGCCATTTGTAGTTTTGAAGAAATTGTGCTGCAGTTCCATACCTTACCACTGGATGCTGCTGTTGTTTAGCCCTTGTTCTTGCCCTTTTCCAAGATGGTCACTATGGATGGTGTGGCAGCCATCTTGCTTCCTATTTGGGCCTACTTCTGACCATGAGGCAATGCAAAAATATTAGGATCCTGACAGCTTTATTCAGGGAGAACAAGAGAGTGGGGAGGAACAGCACTGAGCAGTACACAATTATTCCCAGTTTTGCTGTAAATTTTCAATAATTGCAGTGTCCTACTGTGTAATCTTAGGACTTGTTGGTTGGGGTGGTAATTTGCACTACCTTGCTCTTATGTGTATTTGCACTTTTTTGTACTGTTCTTGAGATGCCGTATATCATTGTTATGCTGATGTTAACCCCTAAACTTTTGCCCCTATAAAAAGTATTAGGAATATTTTGGATTGTGGTTTGCGTTTACTTTAGCCCAAACTCTCTACTTAGGGACCTATCACACACACAGAGATATCTGACAGATTTTTGCAGCCAAAGCCATAAATGGATTAAGAAAAATGATAGATCCCAGTATTCCTGTTCCTGTTCTCTCTTTATAGTCCGCTCCAGGCTTTGGTTTAAAAAAATCTGTGTAATAGGGACCTTAGAAGTGAGAGAAATATGTCAGTCTAAGACAGCCTCCATCATTGGAGGATGTATGTTGTCTAGTGACGTCTCTCCTTTATGGAGGACATGCCACCAACACCATACCCAAGATTAAGAAATTGAAAGAGAGAGAAAGATGAAAGTTGATTTGAACCAAAGAGATTTACATTGTGAGGATGAATCAAACGCTGTGTCCACATATACCCTAAAACCTTTTGGGGCTTCAGGCCAGAACTAGATACCTCAAGGCTACTATTTTTACAGAGACCTGCACCCTGCAGTGGGCATTGCAGCACAAAAACAAATAAGCATTTTTAGGAATTCAGTGGGAATGACCAGTGCAGTGTGCAACCCCTCAGTGAGGTGGATTCAGGACTAGAACTACTGGGCTGAAGTGGAGTTACAGTGTAGGGGCCCTCCATATTCAACTTTAGTTCTGGAAGGGTGACCCCCACCCCTCTGCTCCAGCGATATCCGGGCACTAAACAGTTTGTGCTTCAGGACAACCATCACTATAGTGCATGTTTCACAGTACCGGACCCATGAGTGTCGGACAAGCCCTCGTGCCGGGGTGACTACCATGATCAACGTAGAATCACAGGTCCCAAGTGTGTGCTACCCCAACTCTTGTCTGTCTTGTTGCTACAGTCTCCTGTAAATCTCAAACTAATGCTGGTGACAAGTGTTTCCAACAGTCTTTTTTTTAAGCGCAGTCCCAGAAAATGTTTGTCCAACGCTCTGTCCTGTATCCACAGGGGGAAGAAGTTTTTTTTTCTATAAAAGTTCCTATTATATATTGGATTAATCCAATATACAATAATGTATAATGGTTAATATCATCTATTCACTTCTCCTTACTCCCGTCTCCTCCTCCGCAGGTTTGGCTCCTCTTCATCTCTGTGTCCCATCGCATATCATCATGTACTGATGCTGGCCAATGTCTCTCTATGTAATTTGGCAAAAATTGTTGTATTATTATCTAATTTATTTGCTAATTTTATATGGAAAAAGAAAAATTGTTCCCGACAAAGCCAAGTATTTTTCGTTAGAGGACGCTCCAGGTTTCCAGATATAAATTATGTGACCTGTTGCCTACACATTAGTGTTTTGACAGCAACCAAAATTCTTATTATCGCTTCCTTATAGGGCAAATAACATAAGGAAGAAAAAAAAATACTTATCTAGTTTATGTTTTCCCTGCTGTTCCTCTTCTCGAATGAAATTTTCATGGTTTAAAAAAGATTGAAGGAATATAAATTGTAGCCTAAAACATAGTGACCACTAATTTATGTAAAAAAAAATTGTTAAAGACATTTATGCCCTTTAAAATTCGTTTTCAAAGACCAAGACTCAAGTTTAAAGGTGCAGACAATGAAAGTTTAGGTCTCAGGAGAAAAATTATTAGAGTTTACTTTCTCAAATTTTATAACCTTTACTGGCATTCAGACAAGACGGAAAGGTCATTACATATTACATTACCAACCAGCAAATAATTTCAGACGCTCATCTTACACAAATATAATTATAGGTCAACATGTTGTAGCTTTGCTTACAGTAACGGCAATTTCTGAAGACAAACTGTCTTTGGAAGAATCATTACGTAAAGGTGGAGCAAAGGTTGTAGTGACTTCCAGGTCCTAGTGTCTGAGGAAATGCTTCCGCGGGAGAGGATGGTGGAGCATGTGAGCTTGGTGCCAAGAGCTCGCCAACAAGTGGTCAAAAGTTTTGATCAATTGGGATCTGTTATTCAGATCCCCATCAATCTTGAGAACAAACTTGACGAAGTGAGCAAATCTCCTCCTGGCTTGCTTCTCTTCTTGACTCACTTCAGGAGATGGGCTCCCTCAACTTACTGCATAAGACAAGACAAGAAAACAGTGACCCAGGAAGAGAAGAACTCAGCAGCAATATCTCCTGCTCCTTCTAGCAATTGGAGGGACTATGAACACCCAGAGCAAGACCCATGATAAGTTTTGACATGTTTGTATGACGTTAAAAGTTTTTTTTAAACAATAGTAATTAGACATGAGCGAAGTTCGGATTCGCATTAACCCGAATGATCTACTGCCTGGAAAAGTAGGATGCACCCTGAGGACTGCCTGGAAAACATGTATACAGCCTATGACTCTATTCACTTTTCCATGCAGATTGTTTGGGTTTGTGTGAACCTAATCTTTCAGCAAGTTCTCTCATCTCTAATATTAGTGAATTCATTTTGGAAGGATTCAATTTGCTTTCAAACTAAAGCAAGGACTCCTTTTAAAAAGACAGGAGTCTCTGCTCCTGCACACTGGAGAAGCATACATTATATAGCATGATGCTCGGTTAACACTTGGTTGACTGGGTAGAGAGTACTACGTGGGTTATAGTGAGTGTTGGCAGTGATGCCTACTGCATTACCACTAACTTATGGGCTGGTTGCACACATTCATAAGGCCGGATGTCAAGCAACTGATTACTGAGTTGCCAGGCATGCAGTGTATGTCTTACTGTGTAGTGTACAGGAGTAGGGGTAATAATGATTCTAATAATGTTTATTTCTATAGAGCTAGCAAATCTGGCAGCACATTACAATTCTGAGGTTACCTATACAATCAGACATTACAGAATTACACACTACTGAAACAAGAAGATTGAGGACCCTGGATGCCAACGCTTACAATCTATTCCATTTTATGGCACCCTGAGAAAATTACATACAGGTACAGGGACACCTGTCAGACTGAAGTCCCTGCTTCTTTAGGTACTAAGTAGGCATCTGTATACAAAATGGTCATCTACCACCAGGCTGCTGCTCAGATAAGGTCCTATTATGCTGCGTTTACACGTAACGATTATTGTGCGAATTTGCGCGATAACGATCGAATTCGAACGATAATCGTACGTGTAAAAGCAGTGGTCAATCAAACGACAAGCAAGAAATCTTTCATTTTGATCTTTGAACATGTTCTTAAATTGTCGTTGATCGTTCGCAAAAAATTCGCAGATCGTTCCGTGTGAACAGTCGTTCGCCGATTTAACCAATGTGTAAGATAGGCTTAAGCGATCGCAAAACGATCACAAAACGAATTTTCCGTACGATATATCGTACCGTCTAAACACTGATCGTTTTGAAAAAAAACAAACGTTACTCCGACATCGTTAATCGTACGATCGGGCCAATTATCGTTTCGTGTAAACGCAGCATTAGATGAAACGATTATCGGCCATACTTGGCTGAATACTGGTCTTACGGCCAATAATCGTGCACAATGATGCGCAATGTCAGCTGATCGTGGTCTTTCAACATGTTGAAACAGCACGATCATGTCAGCGGTTGTCTGCTTACACTACTCTCTGTAATATGAGCGGCGGTCTAGTCCAATGACTGCTGACTTCAATAGGCCTCCAGGATGATCTAAGAACCTAAGCACAGGTCGGCGCTCACTTCCCATCTCATTATCATGCTGTGTAATACGCCCTTAAGCGGTGAGGCATACAGGGGGGACTTAATCTCTATCTGTTTTTTGGTCTTACCTAATTTCCCATCTCCACGTCCCATGACAGACTTATTTAGAGATACACTTTTCAGTAAATCCATTGAATCGGAGGCAGTCTCAGAAATCTCCACCAGCTCTGGCGCTCTCTTCTTACTGACATGCAGTTTGAGGACTACATATTTGGAACTCGGACATCTCATAAGGATAAGGTTTTTGGACAAACTACAGGGGATTTACAACATATTGTACAAGATCTAACCAATAAAGTGGCTCGGTAAGATTGGAGCCTTTACCCTCACCTTTCAGGAATGTTGGGGACTGTGACAAGTACCGTAAATTTATGAAGCAGTGTATGCTATGCTTTGGTGCACACCTTGCTTAGTTTGCCACTGATAGATCAAAGGTGCTGTATATTATTGTGTGTCTGACATATATTGCTTTAGCCTGGGCGAGCCCTCTTATTGAAACTAATGATGCCCGGCTTGATGATCTGGAAGCCTTCCTAGCAGCCACAAGCCAAGTGTTTGATGATCTTAACCAGTTCGCAACTGCAGAAGCAACATTTATGCCTCCGTATGAGGGCAGGCGCTCTGTTTCTGTATATTTTATAGGATTCAGATGGGTATTAACATTGGATGAAATGATGCTGTGAAAATAAAATGGATGTCCACCCTCCAAAAAAATAGAAAGTAAGAAGCCTAAGCGTCATAAAAGCCTTTATTCATCTTTCTCATCCAATGGTGGAACAGAACAAACAAACTGGCTTAAATTTACTAGTTGCTGACGTGCCCGCTATAGCCGCAAATAGGCAATGAAGTCGGGCATGGTCAACACAGACGGCCCCCAGATAATCAGGAGAACATCTATGTAACCACTAGTGTCAAGGACTAAAATACTTGACTGCTTATTACTCCAGTTGAGCATTTTTTTAATGCTTGAGTACTCAACTTGAGTATCGAACTCCATTGAAATCAACGGGAGACTTGAGCATTTAACCAGGTGCTCCCTGCTCAGCAGAGAGGAGGGTGCCTGGTTCCGCTTCAAGGGTTGTGGAAACAAAATGTACAAAAATTAGAAAGAAACAATGCAATAGGTTACTGCAAGACATAGATTTCTGGCGGTATGCCGTCAATTGATGGCATATCGCTGACTTTCTAATGTGACTCATAGTCACAGGTTTTATGAGGTATTACAACTTAACTTCATAGACAAAGAACTGCATTACCACACATAGACTGAGCACAAAAGTGGCGCTGTTCCTTGAAACAGCTGCTCTGTTCATCTAATCTTGGATAACCCCTTTAATTTAGAATCTCTTTAACAATCCCTTTAACACTACTGTATAGCTAATTTGATGCATTACTATTTTAAAGCGTCTAATTGGCCTCTTTTATCTTAATTAGGGACAAGTACATGATGGAGTTCAGTGCCGACCAAGTTACAAGAAGTTAGTTGTAGCTGTGAATTCCTGCATAAATGCATCCCGGCTCTGGCAGGGACACTAAATCACTTCTTTGATCATAAATAATTATTTCACTTGGGTGGATTTATGTTTTCCAGCAGGCATACATTCTGGATATTTTATGTAGCTGTTAGTCCTGAATTTAAACATAGTGCAGACATTTTTTTTGTAGTTCCTTGAGTATATAAAGTGGACCTATCATCATAGTCGTCAAAGTTGTCATAAGTTGTCATTGGGCGTGTATAATTGCAAGGCGCTGTACTGTTTGTTAGAATTAAAGAGGAATGCATTTATGAAGTTTTTATTTTTTATTTTTAATATTTAAAAAAAAAAATAATTTCATATTTTTGATCCAATATATACATCGTTCAGTAGGGGACACAATCGGTCGATTCTTCAATTCCTCTTGTTCTTTGTAGCTCCTTTGTTAGCTTTGCTGCATAGATTGGAACAGAATGAGCAAAGTCATCTCATTATCATTAGAGGGTGGGGGATTTATTGACAGCTGTACAGTACTGTACTGCTGGACAGTGGGGCAGCATGGGTTGGCAACACCTGGGGCAAGGCAAAGTAATGCTCACCCCCCCCCCCCCCCATTTTCTCCCCAGGTAAGTAATTCCACCTCAATTACATGAACATCTTCAGTAAGTAGAACCCCCCCTCATTAGCTGTCCCCAGTAAGTAATTCCCTCATTAGGTAGGAAATCCCCCCCATTAGATAGGTAGTCCCACATTAGTTGGGTAATCCCCTAATTAAAGGAGAAGTCCGGCAATTTTTAAAATTCGGCAGCTGGCAGGGGGGAATTCAATTACAAGTACAACCTTACCTCTCCCTAAACCCTGGTGAGCAGCAGGACCGCTCTCGGGACCCCCGCCGGAATGCCTGTCCCGGCTGATGGACCAACCGCTCAGTTAATCAGTGACTGAAGGGGCGTCCAACCCTAGTCATTGATTGGCTGAGTGGCCAGTCCATCAGCCAGGTCGTGACCTGTCAGCGCCAGAGATCCCAGAACCTGGTGAAGGTCCTGAGGCCGGTCTTGCTGCTAACCACAGGCACAGGGAGAGATAATTTAGTACTTGCTATCAAATTCCCCCTTGCCCTTGACGGCTACCGAGTTTCAAAAATTGACGCACCTTGAAGTAGATGGCCCTAGTAGGTAGAAAATCCCCTCATTAGGTAGCCTATCCCCTATGTACATACAGAGGAAGGGATTCCTGTTGATCACTAGACTCCCTGTTTCTGTACAGTAATGAGGGGCGATGAGTATATTGTATGCATCGCCACTCGCTTAGCATTCACAATATTTTGCGCCTCTGCCACTTTAGCCCTCATCCCCCCATTGCTGCTTGAAGATGAAACAGGTCTCTGATGGAGGAGGCTGTACTTCATCAGGTTTAGGAGACTGAACTAGTTCATTGACATTACTATTACAAACAATTACCATGCTGCACCATCTAACTCTATAAATCAATAAACTAAGAAAGTGTGTGGGGCTGCACATTGCTGGGCTTATTCTGGCTGCCATAGTCTTCTCTATTTTGCATTCAGATTTGCCATGTACTGTTCTTGGCCCAACAATCTGCTTGTCTTAGTACTGGAATACTCACCAATGATAATTTGTCTTAATAGTTGTCTAATATGAAATGAGTAAGGCTAGTTCTGTTACATATGACGGAAGAATGAATGCTGTTAGAGCCCTGATGGCCATATTGTAAGCCACAGATGTGAACACAGTCTTAGATGTCTGAAATGAAAAGGTTGGTATGAGATGAATAATATCCTACAAAATCCTTAGGTTGGCTACAGATGAGACTGTGTCATCAGATGACATCGGATACATGCCGCATTAGTGATACTAGTCTACTCAGAATCCTCGAATTTCACTTGAGTATCGGCCAAACAAAATTCAGCAAAGCAGATCATAGTATTAACAGATTTTCCTTCCAGCTTTATACTGAGCATAAATGGCTATAACAAAAAAAAAATCTTACTGTCAGCACCTACAGCAAGAATTGGTTTATTACCCTATGGCCAAAGCAGGATATGGCTACTTCAAGATGAAGTGCTACAAGGTTATTATACTGAATACACTACAAAAAGTTTTATGGGAACTTTTAGTTGTGCCTAAAAATTAAAGAAAAAAAAATTGCTACCCCTAGTGGCCAGCATTTATAACGGTAAGCAAGCGCTACCGATGGCGGCATGTTTCTAAACGTTTAATTTTAACATACAAAAGAACGTGGTCAACCACATTTTTGCTTATGAAAAAAACTAAGAAACAGGCGTGTCTCAGTTTATTATTTTTTTAACACCCTACTCCAAGAAAAAAAAAATAAAAAAAATAAAAAATATATATATATATATATTATGCAATGAATTTAAAGCACATGGAATACACGACCAATGAACTACTTAATCACATTCGTATGAACCCGAACTCTTGATAATGATTCCCGCTGTCTGGCCGCTCCATGCAGCAGGCGGATCCAGCGCGAGGACCGCCTGGAAAACTGGGATACAGCCATAGCCATAGGCTGTATCCCAGTTTTCCAGGTGGTCCTCTTGCTTTATCCACCCTCTCCACGGGCAGACAGCGGGAATCTGATACCGAGCGTTCGGGTTCATTCGAACCCGAACCTCGGAGAGTTCGGACCATCCCTAAGTCCAAGTTTATCATATTCTTTTACAAATTTTAGAAGTAAATAAAACTGTTTCAAATGACAGCAAAAAGTCTGAAAAGGCAATGGGTGGGGAAACATAATAAACAACCTATACTCACCAGTCCCTGTGCCTTTGCCGAGCCGCGTCCGTAGTATGCAGTTCTGTGGAAACTTTTCCTCCTTCAACCCCCCATAACAGCACCATAGTTTAGTACAATGCAATACCTCTGTTTTAATGCTGACAGAGCTCACTATGTTCCATTGAGTCTTTAAATCCCGATTTAAAAAACAAAACAAAAACACTCTTGTTATGGATAGTGCCTTGCATGGACAGAGGACAGCCGGGAGCTCTGTGACAAACTGGAAAGAATACACCACTTCCTGCAGGACATACAGCAGCTGATAAGTTTTGGAAAACTTTAAATTCTAAAAAGGGAGACAAATCTAACCTGCTAATATGTCCTTATTGTACAGGAGACGCCAAGGAGGACATAGCATGTCTTACCTTCCTCCTCCGTGCCATTCCTGTGCAGTTAGTAGTTTGCTCCACGGTACTGGGGCGGCCTTTAGGAGCACTACCCACTGATCCAGTCCGTCCCTGGCCAGTCTGCTATATTGATTATAACTAGAGATGAGCGAACCTGGAGCATGCTCGAGTCCATCCGAACCCGATCGTTCGGCATTTGATTAGCGGCGGCTGCTGAAGTTGGATAAAGCCCTAAGGCTATGTGGAAAACATGGATATAGTCATTGGCTGTATCCATGTTTTCCAGACAACCTTAGTGCTTTATCCAAGTTCAGCAGCGACCGCTAAACAAATGCCGATCGTTAGGATGGACTCGAACCCGAACCTGGTTGGCTCATCTCTAATTATAATTGAAAAGTGATGGGCTGACCAGGGGGTGGATCACTGCTATGGGGATAGGCAGTGCTCCTAATGGTCTCACCGGACCATGGAGCAAACTACTAATTGCACCAGAATGGAGCCCAGGAGGAAGGTAAGAGACATGCCTTTATCCTCTGCATCTCCTGTACAATAGAGGACTATCAGCAAGTTAGATTTGTCTTACCTGCTGATAGTTCCCCTTTAAACAGAAGTAATTGATGATTTGAAAGCAGTTTGTTTTCTCTTAAATTCCCTTATTAACACAGAATTAAAGGAAGTCATTGAGGTTGTCCCCAGTAGCTTCGGCCTGCCCTGCCTACCTAGATGTATCCCTGTACCCAAACAAGGATACTTCTATCAATCAAGGCTGATGGGGTGGTGAGAAGCCGCCAGGGACCTCCCCAATGACTTGTGGTTCGGGCAGCATAAAACTGATCACAGGTTCTCTTCCATCTTCCATTCTATCTATAAATAATGTACCGTACTAAAGGGAATGCCAAATAGTAATAGTATAAAGAAGTTCTACATTTTGTAGTGTCAACTCCCAGTAATTAAAACTGACAAGAATCCAGAAAATGAGACACAGGAAGCTTGTATTGTTGCAGGTAAAATGATTTGAAGCATAAAAATTCATTAGAAATCAATTTATGCAACACGAGAAACCGTTTCCTTATTTGCTCGAGGTTCAATCTTGTTTATCTCACAACAGGGTAATTGGCGTTTAATAGCAATACGAAATGTTTTAAGTTGTCACAGTGTATTATCCTCGAGATTTTTCACTGTTCCCATCCATTTATTTTAAAAGCTTTATGGTTATTAAGAAATTGTGAAATGCGGCCTTTAGAAGTGTAAATTTCACAAATACCCAGCGAGTGCAGGACTGTTTACCGTTATCATCCCAATGATAGCTCGGGAAGAGGCCACATGCTAAAAATAAGCTCCGCCAGACAATATTTCCTATTTGGTTTCTATATTTATTTAGAATATTGAATAATATTTTTATACTATTTATATTTAGTGATGAACGAATACTACTCGATCGAATAGTATGCTTTTTGAGCTATTCGAATGCGTTCGAATATTCGAACGCCAACGCAGTAAAAATTCGATTAGCCCTCCCACCTCCCCTGCAGGGGGGAAGGACAGGCACTAGGAATAGGCAGGACTTTAAAAAAAAAAAAAAAACTCTAACTGAGATTGGCTGGCTAAACTATGTCACCTCCTGAATATAAGAATAGGGGATTTCAGATTTGTGTCACTTGCTGGTTGGAGCTAGAGAGGGACAGTCTGTTCACCAGGGAGAGAAAGCTTTGAAGTTAGGTCGGAAGGGACCCCCAAAAGCCCTTGTTAGGGCTAAAAGTGTAAAAACCATATAAACCATTTAAAAACCGTTGTGAGACAGGCAGTGTGTTCAGACATCTACTGATTGACTGTGAGTGTGGGATAATAGCTTTTATCTTGCTACTACTGTTTTGCGCAGTCTGCATCCTGTAAAGGAGTTGACCAGCCCTTTAATTTTATTATTTTAAAAAACAATTATATATCCGGTAAACGGCTGTATACTGTGAGTGTGAGATAATACCTGTTATCTTGCTACTACTGATATGCGCAGTCTGCGTCCTGTAAAGGCGTTGACCAGGTCTTTAATTTTATTATTTTAAAAAACCATTATATATCCGGTATACGGCCATATACTGTGATTGCGGGATAATATCTGTTATCTTGCTACTACTGATTTGTAGTTATGTTTAATTTTCATTATTACTTATTTTACACTGCACCTGACCTGATACATACGCAAGTGCGTACTGCTGGACTGAAACTTACACTTCTACTTTACGTTCATAATTTGTTCGTGAATCTTTGGTGTACACTTGGGAAAATTGGGATGTTTGCTCATCACTAGTGTTAGATGCAGCCAGGCATGCTTCCCCTGCTGTCCCATATGCATTCCAGAGGTGTTGGCATCATTTCCTGAGGTGTCATTGTGCACTTGGTGACCTCCTAGTGGTCAAATATTGATTTCTAGGCCCCAAGTATTTTTCTCCCATAGACTAGAATGGGATTCGATATACGGATATCGGGAGCTATTTAAATCGAATTTCAAATTATCGAATATTTCACTATTCACTCATCTCTATTTATATTACTTTTATATTGCTATTTAGATGAGCATTGCCCCCTAAAGCTCTCCAGTTATTTAGGAAAAACTTTTGACATGTCACAGGAACATGAAAGGGTTTTCACTACTGGGACCCCAACCAATGAAAAGGAGTGGGGAGAAGCGCACAATAGCATGCTTCACTTCACATTTGCATCGTAAAATATACTTCCGGAGGTTGAGCTGCAGTTTCCTATTGCAGGATGCAGGTCTCTATTGAGCATGACATGATAGTGATAAGTACTGGTTATGGTCTGAGGTCCTTCTGGTTACCAGGTTAAACAAAGAAGGCAAGGCTCTCCCTAGAAAACATGGGTGAAGCCATTGGCCATAGACTGTATCTATGTTTTCCAGTCAAATGCTGAGTGTTTTCCAATTTTCCTGTAGTTTTGCTCATCTGTAGTTTTATTGATAAGGACCTTTATGGTCAAAACATCGCTGTTTTTGTACTCAGACATGCAATGAAAGATTGAAGACTTTCACTTTATTTTGGGTACCGTTGGACTCTTTTCTAATGATATCTGATGACATCAAATGGCAGTAATGCTTTAAATGGGTTTTTCATTGAAATACTATTAATGGCCTATTTAAAAGACAGGCCACCAATAGTTGATCGATGTATACCCTATACGACCATCTGTATGGTATGGCTGAAATCAGTTGGCTCTGTATTCCATGTAGTGGTGGCACAGAGTTATTGCAGCCTTAACTGTAAATATTACCAATAAGCCCTGCCCCATCTGTTTGTTAGCACGTAAGTATCTTATTTTTGACAGATTTGACTATTTTCTCTATTAATTGTTACTGGAAACAGCAGTGATCATTCTTCCATCCTTGTATAGAACTAGACAAGACATTTATAAGCTTCTGAACCAGACTTAATGGTCCTTAACCAAACTAATGGGCCTCATTTATCAAAGCTTTTATAGGGGTACAACTGATGTGCCGCATGTCTCCAGGCATGCATGGAAATACCTTCCGGTTTAGAAAGCTCATCTATACGACCATGGTGAGAACAGCTACAAAAAGCTTCTTTCACTCTGGGGTGAACAGCCTATTCATTTTAATGGAACCTGTGTAATGCTTCACATCGCCTGCGGTGGCGCTGTAGGAAAACTGTTTGCTTGCTGCTGGATTTCCCACAGATCACAGATGATCACCAGGAGTAGGAGAAGATTGGAATTAGGGGTGCCCCTTTAAAATTTTTTTTTTTTTTTAAGTTTTCTATATTACTGTCCAATATTTTGCAAGTGCTGTGACCGAGCCTTTGAGAGACTTCAGACTTCACCCCTAAAAGAAGCAAACAAAAACGCCCCTTCATATTTAAGAGCTTCTCTGCCTGCCATGGCATAAATAAAAGGTACGTTTGACGATACACTTGTTGAAGAGGCAGCAGGTAGGGGGCACAGAGCTGGAAATAATTGCAATATTGTGAGTAGAAATAGTTTCAGAATCCAGTGTTTCTGATGATGACCTCCAGGTTCAGCCAGAACTCGATGCCGTTTTATTTCCTTTGTTTGAAATACTCTCGAGGAGAATTTTTTCCCCTGCTTCCGTGACTTCCATTTCACAAGGGTAAGCTTCCATTTAGCGGTGATACACTATCTCCAGAACCAAGAAGTATTAGAGTATAAGAGTTGTTTTATGAAACCTGACATTTGCTAGTCATTACTTTTTTCCATGGTGCCGGAGAATGCATGTAAAATATAAAATATTTAGTCAGTGCAGGTAATATTGATCTGTTTATCTGGTGCCGTCCATCACTGTATGACTTGTACCGAATAAAGCAGCAGGATCTGATGTTTTTATATGAAGGTTGTAATCAAAATATGGAAATATAAAGAAGGAACGTCAAAAATTCATTGCTTCGGCTCAAAAATCAATCCGGTTCCTCTCCTTGGACTCCTTCAAGGTGTTTATGGGGTTGTTTTCCCAATCTTAAATGAAAAGTGACTACGGAATGAAATGATTTGAATATCTGAAGGAAAATCCTACGCAGAAGGGTGGAAGTGTTCTGGGTCAACTCAAAGGAAGGAGGTCCAAATGTCCAAATGTCCAAATGTCCAGAGTGCAGTGACCCACAGTGTAAGTTGTTCTTTCTCAAGCCAAGTGTACTGTGAGTTGAAACATTGCCATTTCTTATATACATTTGTGGATGAAATAAATGGATACTCATTATTAGAGATGAGTGAACCTGGAGCATGCTCGTGTCCATCCGAACCCGAACTTTCGGCATTTGATTAGCGGTGGCTGCTGAAGTTGGATAAAGCCCTAAGGCTGTGTGGAAAACATGGATATAGTCATTGGCTGTATCCATGTTTTCCAGACAATCTTAGCGCTTTATCCAAGTTCAGCAGCCACCGCTAATCAAATGCCGAATGTTCGGGTTCGGATGGACTCGAACCCGAACCCGGTTCGCTCATCTCTACTCATTATTAAAGCTTTAATGTCTTAAAAAAAAAAAAAAAAGTTTTGATGTCAAACAGAGATGTAAAAAGTTTTAATTAGTTTGCGTCTCAGTGCTGTGACCCCAACTGATGTCTAGATATAGCCAGGAGATGCACATGGGGGCACACTTCTCTGTACTTCTGGGCTCATCACTCAGTCCACCTCATTAAAGGAAACAAACTCCATAGTCTTAAAATGAAGCCCATCTCCTGCAACGAGTTGGACTGAAGGATATGGACACCCTGCACAGTGACTCCTGCACAGATCGCAGAACATGTCCACAACCTCCTACCATAGTAATCTGTGAGTCCTTTCGAGACGCTGGTTTCCTGTGTCCAAGCATTTTTTTGTGATTTACAAGATGGCTGCCTCACAATCTTATGTAGTTCATTCACCTCTAGGCACACAGCTAAAAAGAGCCCTGCCCGGACAATGCAGTCCCATTCAGTTACAGTAGTCCAACGCTGTATGATCACTTTACTTAAACGCAACAATTTTTGGTCTCGAACCCCTGTCATCATGAGAACATCCAGTTCTGAGAGTTTACTTTTTATGCTTCTAAATATGTTTTCTAATTTTTATGCCCTATAACTCACTCATTTACTGGGTGTTACATTACTATCAATCTCTCTCAATGTTCTAAAGGTTCTGTTCGTTGAAATGCAAGACACTAAAACTCATATATAATTGATATGGAGCTATTTTCCCTTATATAAAATATCTATTATTGAGGCATCCACACACCCTGAAGAATGACTGCCATAATAAACCTTTAGGGACATTAAATATGTATAATTCCTGCATTTATAGCTTGATATTATAGGGAAATGATACACAGAGTAGCTGGATACACATGGCAAGAATTCAAATACAACCAAATCCAAATAACTCATCCACTAATACTTGGTTAGGAGATAGATACCAGTGGTGATTTTCTGAAATATAACCTTTACTTTAATTGGGAACAGCAAGGTAGCAAAGTTGTGGGAAGAAAAATCATCGTAAGAGGTGAGTAAAAACTTGAGGCAGTGTTTACCTTACCTATTATTATATATATATATATATATATATATATATATATATATATATATACACACTCACCGGCCACTTTATTAGGTACACCATGCTAGTAACGGGTTGGACCCCCTTTTGCCTTCAGAACTGCCTCAATTCTTCGTGGCATAGATACAACAAGGTGCTGGAAGCATTCCTCAGAGATTTTGGTCCATATTGACATGATGGCATCACACAGTTGCCGCAGATTTGTCGGCTGCACATCCATGTTGCGAATCTCCCGTTCCACCACATCCCAAAGATGCTCTATTGGATCGAGATCTGGTGACTATGGAGGCCATTTGAGTACAGTGAACTCATTGTCATGTTCAAGAAACCAGTCTGAGATGATTCTAGCTTTATGACATGGCGCATTATCCTGCTGAAAGTAGCCATCAGATGTTGGGTACATTATGGTCATAAAGGGATGGACATGGTCAGCAACAATACTCAGGTAGGCTGTGGCGTTGCAACGATGCTCAATTGGTACCAAGGGGCCCAAAGAGTGCCAAGAAAATATTCCCCACACCATGACACCACCACCACCAGCCTGAACCATTGATACAAGGCAGGATGGATCCATGCTTTCATGTTGTTGATGCCAAATTCTGACCCTACCATCCGAATGTCGCAGCAGAAATCGAGACTCATCAGACCAGGCAACGTTTTTCCAATCTTCTACTGTCCAATTTCGATGAGCTTGTGCAAATTGTAGCCTCAGTTTCCTGTTCTTAGCTGAAAGGAGTGGCACCCGGTGTGGTCTTCTGCTGCTGTAGCCCATCTGTCTCAAAGTTCGACGTACTGTGCGTTCAGAGATGCTCTTCTGCCTACCTTGGTTGTAACGGTTGGCTATTTGAGTCACTGTTGCCTTTCTATCAGCTCGAACCAGTCTGCCCATTCTCCTCTGACCTCTGGCATCAACAAGGCATTTCCGCCCACACTACCGTTCAAAAGTTTGGGGTCACCCAAACAATTTTGTGTTTTCCATGAAAAGTCACACTTATTCACCACCATACGTTGTTAAATAAATAGAAAATAGAGTCAAGACATTGACAAGGTTAGAAATAATGATTTGTATTTGAAATAACATTGTTCTTACATCACACTTTGCTTTCGTCAAAGAATCCACCTTTTGCAGCAATTCCAGCATTGCACACCTTTGGCATTCTAGCTATTAATCTGTTGGGGTACGCTGGAGAAATTGCCCCCCACGCTTCTAGAAGCAGCTCCCACAAGTTGGATTGGTTGGATGGGCACTTCTGGCGTACCATACGGTCAAGCTGCTCCCACAACAGCTCAATGGGGTTCAGATCTGGTGACTGCGCTGGCCACTCCATTACCGATAGAATACCAGCTGCCTGCTTCTGCTGTAAATAGTTCTTGCACAATTTGGAGGTGTGTTTAGGGTCATTTTCCTGTTGTAGGATGAAATTGGCTCCAATCAAGCACTATCCACTGGTTATGGCATGGCGTTGCAAAATTGAGCAATAGCCTTCCTTATTCAGAATCCCTTTTACCCTGTACAAATCTCCCACCTTACCAGCACCAACCCCAAACCATCACATTACCTCCACCATGCTTAACAGATGGCGTCAGGCATTCTTCCAGCATCTTTTCATTTGTTTTGCGTCTCACAAACGTTCTTCTTTGTGATCCAAACACCTCAAACTTGGATTCATCCATCCACAACACTTTTTTCCAGTCTTCCTCTGTCCAATGTCTGTGTTTTTTTGCCCATCTTAATCTTTTTCTTTTATTGGCCAGTCTCAGATATGGCTTTTTCTTTGCCACTCTGCCCTGAAGCCCAAAACCCTGCAGCCGCCTCTTCACTGTAGATATTGACACTGGTGTTTTGCGGGTACTATTTAATGAAGATGCCAGTTGGGGACCTGTGAGGCATCTGTTTCTCAAACTAGAGACTCTAATGTGCTTATCTTCTTGCTTAGTTGTGCAACGCGGCCTCCCACTTCTTTTTCTACTCTGGTTAGAGCCTGTTTGTGCTGTCCTCTGAAGGGAGTAGTACACACCATTGTAGGAAATCTTCAATTTCTTAGCATTTTCTTGCATGGAATAGCCTTCATTTCTAAGAACAAGAATAGACTGTCGAGTTTCAGATGAAAGTTCTCTTTTCTGGCCATTTTGAGCGTTTAATTGACCCCACAAATGTGATGCTCCAGAAACACAATCTGCTGAAAGGAAGGTCAGTTTTGTAGCTTCTGTAACGAGCTAGACTGTTTTCAGATGTGTGAACATGATTGCGCAAGGGTTTTCAAATCATCAATTAGCCTTCTGAGCCAATGAGCAAACACATTGTACCATTAGAACACTGGAGTGATAGTTGCTGGAAATAGGCCTCTATACACCAATGTAGATATTGCACCAAAAACCAGACATTTGCAGCTAGAATAGTCATTTACCACATTAGCAATGTATAGAGTGTATTTATGTAAAGTTAGGATTAGTTTAAAGTTATCTTCATTGAAAAGTACAGTGCTTTTCCTTAAAAAATAAGGACATTTCAATGTGACCCCAAACTTTTGAACGGTAGTGTATATATATATATATATATATATATATATATGAAACTCAACAAACAATGACAAATTCTTTGTTATTAATGTTGAGCGAGCATGTTTGGTCAAGCATAGTGCTTATTATTATTATTATTATTATTATTATTATTATTATTATTATATTTTTTATTTATTTATTTTTTTTCCCCGTCCTTTAAAGGGATGTTTAAAAGAAATATACAAAAATGTGAATCCAAAAAATGCAAAAGGTTTCTGGAAGACCCAATCGACCTCTGGCAGTATGCCGGCAATTGCAAGCAAATGGCCAGAGTTCTGATATATCTTGCAGAAACCTATTTAATTTTTTGGTTCTAATCGTTATATATTTTGTCACTTGAAGGCATGTTTAAACAGAAAATCTGAACGAAAAAATATAATAGATTTCTGCAAGACAAATTAGAACTCTCTGGCATTTGCCGGCATGCCACAGTCCAGACTAATGTATCTTGCAGAAACCTATTCCTTTTTTTTGTTGTCATTTTTGTATATTTTCTTTAAACATGCCTTCAAGAGATAAAATATACAAAAATTTGAACAAAAAAATTGAAATAGGTTAAGTAGCCACCCTCCACTCTGCAGAGCAGGGGACACCTGGCTAGATTCTCGAGTCTCCTATTAATTTCAGTAGGGTTCCTTACTCAAGATGTGCGCTTGAGCATTGAAATTTGCTCAACTTGAGTAACAAGCTATCAACCATATTGGTGCTTTCTCAACACTATTTGTTAAATCACATGACACAGTTTTTGTTTATGCCGATAGGCTCTAACAAGGATGATTAAAATTACGATCATATTTGAATAGTAATTGGAATGCAAGGAGCAGCAGGGTGACCGTATGTGAAAGACATCATGGAGCACAGTTGTAGTTGGCAATGGTAAAAGCAGAAATTAATTGTATACTATACTATAAAGTATGTCACTGACTGGTTACTTCAAGATCCTGCAGTGTTAGGCCTTATTCACACGTTCCGTAATTTACGGATCCGTATTTCCGTATCCGAGTTAGTGCACATTGAAGTCTATTGGGCTATTCACACGATCAGTAGCAGAAATGGATGAAAATCAATCCGTAAAAAAAAAAGGACATGTCCTAGTGCGGACCGGGTGCGGACCCAGATTTTTTCACGGATGCTCTCATTGACATCAATTGTCTACGGATTGTTTGCGGATTGCAACATGTTTGGCATCCGTATTTCCGTAGAAAAATATGGATAACTCATGCTCCTATTGTGCACAGCAGTATATAGAAGTGCTGGGATCTATAGTTCTCCGGATCTCCGGGCGGACAGCTGACGGAATTCCGCGGACATTTTCCGCGAGAATTCCTCAGTCTGAACCTGCGGCTGCATCAGACCCCCTCCTGCGGCTGCATCAGACCCCCTCCTGCGGCGGCATCGGACCGACCCCCTCTGCGGCATCAGACCCCCTCCTGCGGCATCATCAGACCTTCTCTGCGGCGGCATCAGACCCCCTCCTGCGGCGGCATCGGACCGACCCCCTCTGCGGCATCAGACCCCCTCCTGCGGCATCATCAGACCTCCTCTGCGGCGGCATCAGACCCCCTCCTGCATCATCAGACCCCCTCCTGCATCATCAGACCCCCTCTGTGGCATCAGACCCCCTCCGGCGGCATCAGACCCCCTCCTGCGGCTGCATCAGACCCCCTCCTGCGGCGGCATCGGACCGACCCCCTCTGTGGCATCAGACCCCCTCCTGCGGCATCATCAGACCCCTCCTGCGGTAAGGATGCGATCTCCTATGCGATCCTCCTGTGCCGTTCTGCCTTCAGTGCTCTTAATTGATTCATTGATACTTTCCTAACCACATAGTAAACACCAATTTATTGAGCTAATTGGTAATGATGATTGGCAGCTGGGCTACAAAGGTACAAGTACCAATTACCTCAATAAATTGGGGTGTTTACAATCAACACCCCAATTTATTGAGGTAATTGGTACTTGTACCTTTGTAGCCCAGCTGCCAATCATCATTACCAATTAGCTCAATAAATTGGTGTTTACTATGTGGTTAGGAAAGTATCAATGAATCAATTAAGAGCACTGAAGGCAGAACGGCACAGGAGGATCGCATAGGAGATCGCATCCTTACCGCAGGAGGGGTCTGATGATGCCGCAGGAGGGGTCTGATGATGCCGCCGGAGGGGGTCTGATGCCGCAGAGGGGGTCGGTCCGATGCCGCCGCAGGAGGGGGTCTGATGCAGCCGCAGGAGGGGGTCTGATGCCGCCGGAGGGGGTCTGATGCCGCAGAGGGGGTCTGATGATGCAGGAGGGGGTCTGATGATGCAGGAGGGGGTCTGATGCCGCCGCAGAGGAGGTCTGATGATGCCGCAGGAGGGGGTCTGATGCCGCAGAGGGGGTCGGTCCGATGCCGCCGCAGGAGGGGGTCTGATGCCGCCGCAGAGGAGGTCTGATGATGCCGCAGGAGGGGGTCTGCCATTCATTCACTGCTCAGTCTGGTCCAGCAACGGATGGAATACGGATGGAATACGGATGGAATACGGATGTCCAATCCGCAATTTCTCACGGGTTGTTTCAGGACCAGAAAAAAATACTGAACGTGTGCATAGGGCCTTAGGCTCCCTCTCTGAAAAAAAAACAAAAAAAAAAAACACACAAAAAAACCACAGTGGGACTGTGTGCAGTACCCAATAGGAGGATGGCTGGAGTAGTGAGGGCAGCTGAGAATAGTAATTCCTCTACAGCTACCTCATATGTAGTTTTGTAACGCAATGACTTTGTATATTCCTTCCTGTTGATTCATGAAACATTTTGTCCACACAAAACTGGAAGTTCTTGACGCTGCTGTGCACTGGTACATGGTGTCTGGTGTTCACCTGTGATGTTGTGTGTGCTGTATAGACAGTCCAGACTCATTTATAACCTGCAAATAGAAGTAAACTCTACAGAAAGGTTACTGTACCTTGAATGGGTGTTTGGCATCAGGTCAAAGTTCACTGGCCATCTGCTTTGTGAGCAGTAATACTAAAGTCTTCAAATATGCTCTTAAAGCAGTGCTACAGCTCAGATCCATTGAAGTGAATGGAGCACATGAGGTTTACGCTGCCATGTACTAACCCCCACCCCCACTCAACTGTATCTCTGGATCGCATCGCAACAAATCTCAGGAGAGACACCCTCTGTAGTTAATTACTTTATCAAAATAATCCTCTCCAGCAGCCACAGCCCACACAGCTCTGGGAGTCGGGTTGTGACATTACCATTTTATCCAGGAAGTGACATCACAATGTTATCCAGGAAGTGACATCACCATGTTATCCAGGAAGTGAAGCCTTGATGCAGTAGTAAGTGAAGGGAAAAAAAGCACTTTATGTGCATTTCCCGTAATAAGTGTATATTGGTAATTTGTATAACTTTTGGGAGGCAATACATTTCTTTAAAAATTTTTGCCGGACTTCTCCTTTAACTACTAGTCACTTCTGGTGGAGGCTTATGTTTTCAAAAACAAACAGATTGAATTGATCAAGCCACACTGCCCCATGTACCGCGTGCAGGTATCTGATACACATGGGTCCCTACACTAAGTCCACCCTGTGCCGGTCAGCGCCCCCCCCCCCCCCGCAGGCGTGTACAGTCAGGGAAGGGAGGCCATGGAACGGCCCTGCAACCCCCATGCCACAGGACTAGACCCAAAATTGCCACACCAAAACCCAGCCAGCACCACCGGCGGAGGAAGCTGCCCCCAAACAGTCTGGATAAGGTATTGCACTCACCATAGCTATCAAAGATAGAATGGGACAGACAGGAAGGATTAAAACCATGAGCACTCAGGTGTCTCCTGCTAATTGCGGTCATGTGGGTCTCACCAGGAGGAGTGCAAAACACAGAGAAAAGAGAGAAACAAAATACAGTTCAGGGAAGAAAAAGAGTGCTGCACCTCCCACCTATGGCTGATATTAGTACCTCTCGGCTGCATAAAAAAACCTCAGAATTCTGTATGTGAATTGATCAAGCCACACTGCCCCATGTACCTCGTGCAGGTATCTGATACACATGGGTCCCTACACTAAGTCTGGTCCTGTGGCATGGGGGTTGCAGGGCCGTTCCATGGCCTCCCTTCCCTGACTGTGCATGCCTGCAGGGGTGGTAGTCGCTGACCGGCACAGTGTGGACTTAGTGTAGAGACCCATGCGTATCAGATACCTGCACGCGGTATATGGGGCAGTGTGGCTTGATCAATTCACATACAGAATTCTGATGTTTTTTATGCAGCCGAGAGGTACTAGTATCAGCCATAGGTGTGAGGTGCAGCACTCTTTTTCTTCCCTGAACCACATTCCATAATTAATGTTGACTGGACTTGTCAAACTGTTCGGGTTCGGCAATGTTCTGCAGAAGTTGGATGCTGCCCTAGGGAGTCCTAAACAACCTGGACAAAGACATAGGCCATAGGCTGTATCCATGCTTTACTGGCAGCCTTAGGGTGGCATCCAACTTCTAGAGCCACAGGGAATCAAATGCCGGGCATTTGGGTTTGAGAACGTTGCCGAACCTGAACAGTTTGACAGGTGCATAGTCAATGGGTTTAAATGACCTAGCTACGTGTTCCCAGCTAGTTTAAATATGTTTTTTTCATTCCAATTATTACATGCATGTAAATTCTGAATAAATTTTAGATAGGATGAAGACTTCTAGATACGTACGACTCCTGCAATTTGCCCTTCACAAATATCCACAGATGATGCTCAAAATGGGAAATAATAGCAACACATTCCCCGTCAGAAAGCGTTCGCCTCTTTGGCAAAGTGCTCGGAACTAATCAGCATCCAATTAGTGTGAAGAAAGGAAGGACAATCTAATATCTCTGCCTTTGTCTGAAGCACATGGTCTCCCCAGGAACTAGTGTCTAATGAAAGTGATGAACAGGTTCTGGAGGAAAGGAGTCATTACGTGTGTTTTTCTTCCAGAACTAGACCTCCGAGACCGGTGGGAAGCCATATGCAGCCTCAGCTTTTTACTATACCCTACCGTAACAATATATCATGGCAGTGGGGATGAGGATATATTTCTGTTCATAGGGAAAACATTGCTCTCGGTATTCCGCAAAGCCTTCATCATCACTAATCGGAGGCGTAATGAGTGGAAAAACATGTTCATTTACATAACCGGCGTCCAGTCAAGTCCATCTCGCCGACAGATGGCTTTTCAGTCTCACCTTTAGAGAAATCACAAATGACTCTGGTTACTGTTGGCTGTAATGGTAGAACACTTTAAGGCATTGCAACCTATCGGAGGAAGATAATTTGGGATTTCATCTTCCTCAAATGTGTCCCTTGAACAGCAGATGGGGCAACAGCTTCCACTTTCTTATGGGCTCGTGTACATATCAATCATACGTCAGATGAAGCTGCGTCCTGGATGGCGGATTCGCTGCTTCAATGCATACTCTGCAGCCTTACATTAAAGAAGGTAATTACTTTCCATGCTGCTCTCCATTCCCCAGTTCTTATGTTCTGGTGTTGGATCGCTCTGTAGGGATTGCTTCTTTTTTTGCAAACATCACGTTTTTCCTATAATTTCGCTCTTCAGGATGCTCCGGCGAATGTGTTATTCATTATTTGTCATGTTCTGCTCCTTTTGAAATTTTCCTTTTTCCTTTGCAAAACATGAATGTCACATTTTTTGCGGGGGCAGGGCACCCAGGGATCTATATTATTCAAAATATCAGTAAATTTAATTTGCTTAAATATATTCTAAAAAAATTATAATATTGCAAGCATATAGAAATGTTGGATGACTGCAAAACTCATCCTGCAATTACATCCTAGTCAGATATGTAATGATTAAAGGTAAGGTCTGATTAGACACTGGGTCTTGCCACAAGAGGGTGTAAGAGTCCCCACCCCTGAGAAATAAAAGTCTCTCTGAGGCTACTTTTGGGTAGTGTCCCTTGTGATAAGAGATCATTGTGTGCTGCACATGCCTCGACGATGCACTCAAAGACACTTTGCCCAACTTTGAGAAGGGGTGTGTAGTGTTGGGTGAACTTCCCAAACTGTTTGGGTTTGGTAATGTTCTCCAAACGCTCAGCATGTGACTCCAGGTGACTGTAGAAGTTGGATTCCAGGAAAACAGCCCATGGCCATGTTCACATGGAGTAACAGACCAGCCGTTACGTGACCCGTCCGGGTCACGGAGCAGCCGGTCTCTGAAAAGATCATTCCGGCCTGTACTGCAGTACCGACCGGATGATCTTTTTGGCCGCAGGGTTCTCATGCGCGTCAAAAAAATTGTGACTTGGGCCTACTCCACACCGCTGTGAACATTTCTTTCCGTTTGAAAATACTGATCAGGAAGCCTTTCAGGAGGCTTAAGAAAAACATCAGTATTTCCACATACTGCGCATCCAGAGCTGTCCAGAATTCCGGATGCTCCCATAGGTTTCATTGGGGCATCTGTGCCAGAATTCTGGAAAAAAACAAACAAAAAAACATGTCCTTTAATGTCCAGATCGATTTTCCGACATGAACACCCTTCAGAAATATCCTGAAGAGTATCCATGCCCAAAAATTCCTATGGGTCATAAAATCCCAATAGTACCCTATAGGTTGTGGGGTCTTAATGTGACAGATCCTTAGGTCTACTGGACCCCCTGTGCCTGTGCATAGAGCTGTGGAGGTGCCCAGTTCCTGAGTGATGATCATGTCTAGTGCACCTTGGTATCTACCTAGCTTTGTCGGATGTTCATCACATCCCTGTAACCACCTACAATGGTCTCTTTTTACATTCTTGCAATATACTGGCTTGGATTCATAAAATATCAGATCCTGTTGTTCTTTCAGCTTTTTTCAGTTTTTTTTCATAGTTCCGTGCATTTAGTTTTCTTCATTGGGCTACATTATCAGATTATCGCGGAGGAGCAGATAACCATATGTAACAGCATTAAGCATTTTGGATTCTTCTTCTTCTTCTTCTCGTATTTCTTCCCTCCTTAACTTTGTTAACAGAAGTTTCTGGCAGCGGAACTAAGCGCGCCTCGTACTGTACTGTCTGGAAGTTCCAAATCTGAAATAATATTCTGATGAAATCAGCATTGCTATTTCTGGAAAGACTCTATTTCCAGATATTTTATCAGCCGAATTCTTGATAGATGTGGTGTTTAAGCTCTATATCTTTTTCAGTTTGTTTGCCAATTTTGGTAGAAGATTCAGTCACAACGGCAAAATGTAATTATGTTCTCGGGGGCAGGAGTGGCCTGTACCTTAATGCAGAGGTTTGGAATTTGATCTATTTCCCTTGGTCCAGATTAAAAATGAAAGATTCCTGCTGATGAAAACGGCAAAATATGATTCGGGCTTCTGTCTTTGTCAAGAAAAAAATGTTACGATCCCTGGATGACCTACGGAGAAACTTTTATAACAAATAAAAATTCTATACCAATAGTTTTTAAAGTCATAAAATAAAAGGAGTTTTCCAAGGCTTAAAGTGTACCTGTCATTATAAAAACTTTTGATATGTCATAGAGACATGTAAAAAGTTTTGATTGGTCTGGGTCTGAGTGCTTAGACTCGTACCAATCAGGAGATAGAGCGGGAAGAAGACGCGTTGCAGTGCATCCACTCTCCGCTCTGAATTAAAAAAAAAAAAAGAGTTGAACTTATAATGGGCTGCTATGGCGCCTCTTTTTTTTAAACTCACCCCTCTACCTGCTCACAATCACAATCGGTACGGGTATGAACACTTGGACCCAGACCGATAAAAACTTTTGACATCTCTCTTTGACATGTCCAAAGTTTTTTATAACGACAGGTACACTTTAAATGTTTACCCCTGATTACACAATCACCATGACTTGCCCGTATGGCTTAAATTGGAACTGTCATTTTTTTTTTTGAAATTTATAAAATTTTGAATTGGCACTTTTACCCAAAAATTTTTTGATCATAGAGACAACAATTTTTAACAGGTGGAGTATTTAGTTTGTTGCCAATCAGGAGAAAGAGCAGGGAGAGGTCCTCCCTATTCCTGACTCTGTATCATTTGACTGAAATGGCTCCAAGGGGGCCGTGTCGCTCACATAAACACAGAGCACACAACAGCAGAGGTCTCTATACGCTCATCCTCACCCAGACCCAGGCCAATAAAAACTTTTAACGTCTCTGATATTTCAAAAGTTTTTTGTGAAAGCTATGGATTAAGGATTTTTTTTTCAATACACTTTATTATTTCCTTGTGATTGAAAACTGTTGCCATTCCTAAACTGCCAATGAAATTCTGTTGTAAAGCTGTGTACGGGCAGTAGCAGACCTGCACAGTACATTTCCGTCTCCCAGTGCTGTCAATCTCTAAGTAGGTTTACACAATGCTCTCTGGGGGAGACTGACATACACCGATCTTAAATCAAGCCTCACCCCCACTTACCTTTCCAGATTTAGGCTATGTTCACACTACGTAAAACTAAGGCCGTAGCTCTTGCCGCAGAACTACGGCCGTAGTTTTGAGGGGTGTAACATAGCCTTATTTTCAATAGGATCCCGGCCGGAGCGTACACACATCGTATACGCTCCGGCCGGGATCCCATGCGGCGCTAGAAAAAACTGACAAGTCAGTTTTCGGCGGCCGGAATTCAGTGAATTCCGGCCGCAAAAAGACCTGTCAGTTCACACAGTGAAGCAAGCGGCATCATAGCTCCGCGGCCGGAAAGATCACCTGAACGGCCGGGTGTTCACGTTGTGTGAACATAGCCTTACTAAGACTTCACACCTCTTATAACTGTTGGGACCTGCACCTGCCGTACAGGTGAAATCTACATGTGCTCCAGAGCATCTGCCATGATTTACGGTAGATTTCTTCCATGGTTTCCAGGCGTAAACCATGATAAACCATGCCTCCTGTATGCCCCGCCCCCACCCATCAGTTAAGCGGAGCAGGGCTTATACAGAGATAAAGAACACCAGGAGCAACAAACTGACAGATGCGGCTCTGCTACTGCTCAACCACAGATAACTGTACAGGGACAAACTATTGCAATGGCAGTATAGGAATGGGGGGTGGAGCCACCTTCGCGTTAGTTTCACACATAACGGAATTGCAGCAGATTTGACGCTGTGAGTTTGCAGCAAAATCTACTGCGATTCCTGTATTGTCAGTTTGACTCACAGCGGCCCGGTGAATACTTTACCGGTCTGCATTCTCACTTGCTTCTGGGGCTCCCAGCTTCCTGACGTCCTGCTCAGCCAATCAGTGACTGTGGCGGGACAGCACACTGATTGGCTGAGCAGGATGTCAGAGAGCTGGGAGCCCTAGAAGCAACCTGGAGATTGGACCAGTAATGTATTCACCAGGCCGTTGCGGGTTAAGGGGGCGGCATTTACATACTTGCAGCAGGATGAAAATTCTGCTGCGAGTATGTAACACTATTCAAATTGATAGTACAGGAATGGCAGTGTATCTCGCTGTGAACTCGAATGCGCTGGGATTCCACTATGTGTGAAACTGTCCCCAGACTAATTTTCACACACTTGGTGACATAAAGCACATTGAAAAAAAATAGAGGTAATCCTAAAAAACATGATTTTATAAAAAAAAACATGAAATTCTGGACAAACAGTATTTCAATATTCAGGAATCTATACAATTTTTTTCAGTTTCTAACCAAATTTATTCTATTCAACTATTTTGTATTTATTTGCCGTCCTGTAGATCACATGAAACACGGCCTCAGAATGAATGTCACCGCCTGAGATCTCAAATAAGACATGAAAGTCTCATGTGTCCTAATAAATTACATGTTTTAAAGGTTACTTCAGTCCTCTTAGAGGGATACGGCCTACAGCATGCTTTATTACCTGTTCTCTCATTCCCTAGGACAGCAGGAATCTTATATAGAGGACCTTACCCTGCATGTATGGATTATATCCGCAATACGAGATGCGGTGGAGATACACGATAGGAAAAACTTTTAATATAAAAAATACTAAGCTGTTTTATCTCATTGTATACAGGACACATCTGAGATTGAAAACTAGCAAGGTCATGTGTTCAGCCTCCTCTTCATGTTTCCTAGCAACTAGACTATGAGCGGTGATACTCCCCGCTCACATATGGGAATTACTGGACAAAAACGCAACTTTGTAAGTGTAGAAGCAACAAAAATGTGATGTTCAAATCATATTTGTTGGTGATATGGATGTAGCAGAGCTCAGTTTGTTAGATATAATTTAAAGTCTTACGGGGAGATTTATCAAAGTGGTGTAAAGTAGAATTGTCTTAGTTGCCCCTAGCAACCAATCAGATTCCACCTTTAATTTTCCAAAGAATTTGTGAGGAATGAAAAGTGGAATCTGCTTGGTTGCTAGGGGCAACTGAGACAATTCTACTTTAAACCATGTTTGATAAATCTCCCCTATAAACACTAGGAAACCCTACTTGGTACAGGAGTAATGACTGGGATTTCATGGGGTGTTACCAGACCTGCAAAGGAAGGGGACATTGCTAGAATTGGGAATCATTGGGAATCTTCACTTTAAATTTAATAAATCTGCATCATCAGGACAAGGATCCTGTTAAAACTCATGGTGGAGTCAACAGTCTTTGTCTTCTTACCCTTTCACTCTGGCAGGTCACAGACTGACTAGATGAGGTTGAGGGAATGATGAGGAAGTCAACGCCTCAGAGCAAAGGGTCAGATGACTACCGTGCATCATGTTGCATCCTCTGAATGAAGACAAAATTGCTTGGTGTAGAAAAGGGGAGAAGTAGGCATTTTTTTTTAAAGGGGCATATATCTTTATAGACCCTGGCAACCCCATGGGGCCATGAGCAAGTGGCAATGGGAAATTTGTGCCTCGGAACCCAATGGACTCTATGCCCAATACACATCTGCCCTAATATGGAAACCAGCACTGTCTGTATTGTTACCAGAGGTGTAGCTATAGGGATTGCACAAGGTGCAGCTACGACATGGGCCCACGAATCCTGAGAGCTTCAGGAGAATGAGAGAGGCTTCAGGAACTTCCGGCGCCTCTCTCATTCTCCTGAAGCTCTCCCGGCAGCCGAGCGTCTCTGAGCCTCTCCGATGAGACGCTTGGCTGCCCGGGAGAGGTTCGACGATCTCCGGCGTAGGTAGTGTACGTCACACTGCCTGCGCTGGGAACGGTACGGGAGGCGTACCAATGCTGGGAACAGGCCCCAGATGAGTTAAATGTTTTTTTTTTTTATATCGGTCGCCCCATTCGGTGGGGATGGGGCCATTTTTGAGCCCCCCCCCACCGTATGGGACGACCATACCCAGCATATAAGAAGATCCCCGACTTCCAAGGAGATTTTCCGAGGTTAAAAAGTCGTCTTATACACCGGAAAATATGGTATATATATCTCGGATACTGCATCTCTGTAAGACCATAAGTAGGGGGGAGGGCTCAAGCCAAGGGTTTACATCCTTTAGATACAGCCCTGCTTGTAACTATGGAGAAAGACACTTCGGCATTGGACCATTACAAAACAGTCATATATTTTGATGAAGACTGTAGAACAGGGATGGGCAACCTTCCGTCCTCCAGCTAAAGCGTTGGCTGTCCGTGCATGATGGGAATTGTACTTTCACAACAGCTTGAGGGCCGCAGGTTCCCCATCGCTGCTCTAGAGAGATGCTTAATTTTAGTTTAGATACTTTGGAGAAGTAAAAGTGTACACATCCTTTAAGACAGAACATCCCACCGGACGCGTTCCTTACCAATGCCGAGCTGCGGATATCCTTCTTGTTGCTGAACAGGATTTGTTGTTAAGATCTGAAGCTGTTAACCACTCCAGCAGCTCTTTCTCCAGCGCGTCTAGGGAAATGAAAGGTCTTAACTAGACCGCATGGCCGTATGGTGCCGAAAAGACGCGCAGACACCCTCATCGGAGAAGTGGGGTGTGTGGTTTGAAAGCTGGGATAAAAGTTATTTAAAAGCATGGCCCCTACAAACATTGGGGCTTCAAAATCAATTAAAGAAGTTTAATGCGACTGTTAGAAATAGCTGAACCCGGGAACATTGCGACTATGGATCAGTAAATTCATCAGCAAATCAAATCTGCGCCAGTTATTTCATTCGGCTTCAATTATTTCACCTCAAATGCTTCACGACAAATGGCACTTCAGACTTAATCACGTATTACAAAGTTTCTGCTGTTTCTGGAGCATTTGATTTTCTCATGGCGTGATGATAAGGCCGGCATTGCTATTCCAGGAAAGCTGTATACTACCTGCGGATCTTCCTTCAGAGAGAGGGAGCCCACATTGAATAGGCGGCTTTAAATAGTCGTCTTAGGGTGGTATTACACGGAACGATAATCGGCCGAATTGGCTCGATTCGGCCGATTATCGCTCCGTGTAATAAATGCAACGATCAGCCGATGACAACGATCATCGGCTGATCGTTGATATAATTTAGAACCTATTTTCGTCGGGCGCCGACCGCGCACCGCTGCGTGTAATAGCGGTGCGTGGCCGGCGACTAACGATATACATTACCCATCCACGTTCCAGGGCTGCTCCTGCCGTCCGCTTCTCCTTGCGTCCCGCGCGCGCTCTAGCGTCACAGCGGCCTGTCAGCTGATAGGCCGCTCAGCCAATCACAGGCCGCGGCGGTCCCGGCCTATGATTGGCTGAGCGGCCTACCAGCTGACAGGCTGCTGTGACACTAGAGAGCACGCGGGACCCCCGGGAGAAGCTGACGCAGGAGCAGCCCTGGAACGTGGATGGGTAATGTATGCCAGTTTAGCAAGGGCTGCAAGGACATCGGTAACGATGTCCTTGCAGCTCTTGTCAAACGATTATCGGGCCGTGTAATAGGTCCAGTAAACGAGCAACGATCTAGCAGATCGCTGCTCGTTTACAGGTATTATCGGGCCCTGCTCGGCCCGTGTAATACCACCCTTAGCCTAAATAGGCTTTAATGGAGAAAGCATTGACTGCCGCTACGTGACATTGTGTAGTACTGAAGCTCCCAGTGGAGTCTGGATAGAGATGGAGTTTCCTTACAGTAAATATCCACTTCTCATCATCATTTCGTTCTTTTTTTATGCACAGACTTATTTCATTTACGTCTGGAACTTTATTTTTCTGATAGATGCTAGAGGGGTGGCAAGGCATGCAGTACTGTATGCCTTGTTACTCACTTAAAGGGGTACTCTGGGGGTAAATTTTTTATAAATCAACTTGTGCCAGAAAGTTATACAGATTTGTAATTTACTTCTATTTAATAAACTAAAGTCCTCCAGTACTTATCAGCTGCTGTATGTACAGCAGGAAGTGATGTATTCTTTCCAGTCTGAGTGCTCTCTGCTGCCACCTCTGTCCATGACAGGATATGTCCAGAGCAGTTTTTATGTGGATTTGCTATTGCACTGTACATAGAGGTGGCAGCAGGGAGCACTGTGTCAGACTGGAAAGAATACACCACTTCCTGCAGGACATATAGTAGCTGGTAAGAACTAAATAAAGCTAATAAATAAAGCTAATTTACAAATCTATACAACCGGTTGATTTGAAAAAAAATTCCTTAAGTGTAACCCTTTAAAGGGAATCTTTCAGCCATATATCGTGCTCAGAGCTTAAATGGCACATCGGCTAGGCTGAGCTGCAGCATGCATGCCTCCTTCCACCCCACCCAAAGAATGAATGTAAAAAACTCAGCTTCCAGCAGTTAGAGGTGAGGAAAGGGAGGAGACATGCATAATGCAGCTCAGCCAAGCCTCTTTGAAACTTGAGCCAGGAGGATTATATAGGGCAGACTGATTCCCTTTAACATTATCTGGGCTAGGTGCAATAGTGCATGTATACAGTTGACAGCTTGCATCAGTCATGTAGTATAGGAATTGCTCTGCAACTCAGCAGGTACTTGTCGGCCACTATACCACTATCTATCATGGCATCCCAAACATACCTGGAACAAAGCTTGCAAAAACACAAAAAAATGCAACAGCTCACCGCAATGGCAAGATACAGACCCACTACAGACATGAAAGTAGTTAAAAGCCGCCCTCCCAACAGCCAAAAAAAACTTCCACAAAAATAATAAGGCTCTTGGTTACCATTTGAAAATGGTGTAAACCACCCCACCACGAACAAAGCTTGCTCATTCAATTTCAAACATAAAGGGCTTCTCTGCTTTTGGAGTCCTTACTGATTAAAAAGAGTCCGTTGACAATAAGAAGATTCCCACTACTGACATGTAATGGATCAGCTATTATAGGTGTGTAAATCTAGCATTGGCTTTCAATATCCCAACAACACCACCGCAGGAAAACTTAGGTATTACATATTGCAATTTCTGAAAAATGGGTTGTCTGTGTTAAAGCGATAGTTCTACCCCCCCCCCCCCCCCCCCAAAAAAAAAGGAAAAAAAGAAAGAAGAAAAAAAACTCTTTCAAATCAACTGGTCCCAGCAAGTGCAAGAGAATTGTAATTTACTTCTCTTAAAAAATCTCAAGTCTTCCTGTACTTATCAGCTGCTATATGTCCTGCAGGTAGTGGTGTATTCTTTGCAGTTTGACACAGTGCTCTCTGCTGCCACCTCATGTTAGGAACTGTCCAGAGTAGTAGCAAATCCCCATAGAATACCTCTCCTGCTCTTCAGACTGGAAAGAATGCCACTTCCTGCAGGACATATAGCAGCTGATAAGTACTGGAAGACTTAAAGGGGTTATCCAGCGCTACAAAAACATGGCCACTTTCTCCCTACTGTTGTCTCCAGATTGGGTGGGGTTTTGAAACTTAGTTCCATTGAAGTAAATGGAGCTTAATTGCAAACCGCACCTGAACTACCCCTTTAAGCTGGACAGGGCAGGTCCTCCACAGAGAGAGAGACTCTTTACAACCACAGTGGCCAAGAAATTAAGATCCTGAACAGAATTACCCAATAAGCTGTGTGAACACTGATCTTCTAATCCAGAGAACCCCTGTAAGAATTTACCAAAAAGGTTTAAATAAACATTAACATTCATAGTGCGAGGAAGTGCGTTCCAGAAATAACTAGCGCTCATAGGGCCGTTCCTCCAGCAGAGGTGACCTGTTGAAATTTTCAGTATCTGCAAAACAAATTAATCAGAAACAGACAGCATAAGACAGATACCGCCTTCCCCGAGGCATTTGTCATGTATCCACATTACTGTCACAGCATGCAGCCTTCCTATGACTTATTGTCCCTTCAAAGATACTTAATTTATGTATTGAAAACACAACTCTTACATTTGCTAAGTTAATGCAGCAGCCGTTCTTTGAGGGCATTTCTAGCTTGAGAAAGTAAACACAGATTCTGTAATATCCTAGTAGAAAAAATAGAGGTAGCTGTGAAAGTGGCAGAGAGGCTGACCACGTGGATGGAGTAAGGACCTCGGGTTGGCTGTTGAAGGGAATCTGTCAGCTCCCGGGCCCTACCTAAGGTGCTGACAGTGTTATGTAGCTGGCAGTCCCCTAGTAAGCATGGTGCCTTTTGGTTATTTGTCCGTGTAGTGGATTCTGCACAATCCTAATATAATGAAGTGTCAAAGAGGAATTGTTTGTGCCACACTCCGGTACACCTCACCGCTCCTACCTCCTCCCTCCTCTTCATGAATAATCAATGCTGCCCAGCCTCCTGCTCGCTTAACTGTCAGCCAGTGTCTCTGATTGCAGATCAGTCCTCTGTAGGCAGTTTATGTCCGAAAGAAACAGCTATAGTTGACTCAGTATGGTTGGAGCTGTGGACTAGGGGTAACTCACCTGTCTAGAGATCTGCCAGCAGTTCATTCGTTGGTTCAAATCCTCTGATGAAAATTAAATATAGGTCTTTATTTATTTATTTTTCTTCTTCTCATTATTGTATAATTTTTAAGGCTATTGTTGACAATTTTTGGGGGGCTGCGTTAAGTGGACCAAAAAGGGGGCTCCAATTTTATTCTTTGCTTTGGGAACCCATCCTCTATGTTTGCCTCAAAAGCAAACCAGTGGGGGAAAAAAACCACTATCTGTCAAAGACATAACATTTTCCCATTTTGCCACTTTTCCTGCTAGTTTCATGTTTACGCCTTTCTTTTTCTAGCACAAAATGATCATAAATAAATAAATAAAAACTAAGAGCTTGCCATTTATAAACATATTTCTTGTGATCTAGCGGTTCGGAGCGTGTACATCAGAATAAAGCTGACATGCTGCAAATGAGTTTTTTCTTACAGGTGGTACATATCTGATAGATGTCAGCTATTTTATCATGATCACAATGCCATAACTAATATTGAAGGGCTCTGGAGGGAGTTTGTTTTTTTTAACAAAAACAAAAAACTCCAAAACATTTATTTTACATGGTCAGTATTCATCCTAGATTTTTTTTCTTTTATTCTTGGGTCCCCAAAATTGGGATATATATACGGAACGGGAAGGCAGCGGGAATCAAATGCTGAAGGTTCGAGAAGGTTCGAGTTCAATCCAACCTAACATTTCCCGATGTTCGATCATCTCTACCCAAGATGAGAAAAAATTAAGGTTTACAGGAAAATAAGCATATAACTAATATGGATAAAGCAAGTCCTTAAACATACAGAAAGAAACTTTCTATGTAAAGGACCGTCATGTTTTTAGGGTCCCAGAAAAATAAAACTAAGCCATCCTCACCTGGTGCCAAAAGGAGCAACTCATCCTGGAACAGGTGCAGGGCAGTACAGAACATGTAGTATCACATTATACTGTAGAAAGGCACTACTAGTAAAATGGGCACTTTCATTAGTCAATCATCTAGTTATTCGAGTGTGCCACAGATCCTGACTGTCTGTAACAGTGTATGTTGATAATATTGTATCCTGAGGCCATTGTAAGTTGAGGAACCACTATACTTGTTCCCTGTTCATGTAATCTTGATTCTGATACTTGGAACTCATCGATCCTTGCTTAGTTTATCTTTTTAGTCTTTCTTTTTTGCTTCAGTTGTTTTTGGGTCTTGGTGCCTCAAGATGTATCTTTTGAAAGTTTAGTCTAGGGTTAGTGCAGGGATAGCTAAGGCAACTGGCTTAAGAGTTGTGCCTTACACAACTGAAAATTCTATGTGCTTTTTTTCACCACTTCAGCCGTGTCTGAATTACGTTATGGAGCGCTGTCTTATATTTTGTTGTTAGTTCCTGACATGGGCAGAGGTGGCAGCAGAGAGCACTGTGTCAGACAGGAAAGAATACATTACTACCTACAGGACATACAGCAGCTAATAAGTAAGAGATTGTTTAAATAGAAGTAAATTAAAAATCTATATAACTTTCTCAGTTGATTTGAAAGCAAATAATTTTTGTACCTCTTTAATGGACATAAAGATACAAACTATGTTTTTTTTTTTAAATATTTTCACAAACCTATGGGTTTTCTGTGCAGAACAGACTGATGAGCAATCCAGAGGATAAGTCATTAGTCACTGATCAGCGGGGTGCTGACACCTGGTACCCCCACTGATAAAATATTCTGCACCTGCACCAGGTTACTGGAGCTCAGATGTCATTCATGTGAACGAAAGCTGAGCTGTGTCGTCAACTGCTTCTGGCTCTGTTCACTGTGTAATGTGCAGAACAGCTGATCGGCGGGGGTGCCGAGGGTTGACACCCCACTAATCAGTGACTGATTACCTATCCTGTGGATTGCTCATCAGCCTGTTTTACCTGGAAAACCCCTTTAACTGTCTCTAGGGAATTTCAACACATAATACATCAATATTAATCTATACAATTCACTGCAATACTTCTTTAAACCGCTCTCCTAGCACTAGAAGTGGCACGTCCACAGGCTTAAGTTAGGCTGTCATCTCAACTGTTCACCACCTAGTGATTGCATTGCAGAAAGACCAAACAGGGGATACAGGAGGTTCTCCTAACTCCCTAGATGCCTCAGCTGCCGCTGACCACAGCATCTAGGGGGCTAAATTGTTGGCATCAGATTTTTCTTCAGTCCTGGATACTGCCGGCACTCGGCACCCAGAGTTCATGGAGTGGATTTAGTTCCAAAATCTTCTCAATACTCCCGGCCTGATATTTAGATGGACATATAAATCAATTGTTGGGAAATGGTTAAATTATATAACAATCAGTCAAAATGGCAAAATGCAATGAATACTTTCACACTTCTTTATTCTAAAATAGTTACATATTGTAAGGAAGATGCAGCGAAAGTTCCATTTATCTAAAATCAATCTGTAATTTTCCTGGTATATGTATATCTATCTCAGCTCTCATCTAGGGGCTCAATAACCAGGTTGTCATATTAAAACCACGTTTAGACTCGCTCTTTGAAAGCTGTGCTTAGCCATGTGTGAGCTCGGAATAGCTTCAATAGTCTTCAGTGTGAGAATCAATGAGGCCTGTGCAGGAACAGATGGCCGCTGTATACTCTGCTTAAGGAGAAGCACCACGGTTTAATAAAGTAGAAAACTTGACGTTTTAAATTATTAGACAAGAGCTACATGGCCGACACTGTCCTCACCAGAAGTTGGCTTCCTCGATTTTGTGCCGACTACTTGCAGTTACTGGACCATGTGTGCGAAACGATGATTGGGGTATCCCCCCACCCCCTTACTTCTGAGGCTTGGAAATATGAAAAGTGAAAGTCGGGGAGAAGAGCCTTCTTATGCCCCTGCACAAATCCTTTTGTCCTCTGGCATAAAAGGGGTCTTCCGGCAATAGAATTTTTACTTTTTTTTTTTAAAGGGGTCAGGTTGGCTTAAAAAAGGGATTCTCCCCCTCCTATCCTCCCACTATTGGGGTTCCCACAGATCAGCAATTCTGCCACTGTTCTATGCGTAAAGGAAATGCTGCTAAGCCTATCACTGGCCACAGTAGTAACTTATTTCAGCCGTTGATTGGCTAAGCAGGTGTTTCCTTGTGTTAAGATGATACCAGAAAATACTGATCAGCAGGGATTCGGGCACTGGTAAAGTTGCAGCAGTGAGGGATCAGGCAGGTGAGTACCCAATTTGTTTAAGCCAACCTGACCTCCAACTTGAAAAAAAGTCTGTAAAAATGTATGATCAGTCAGAAGTTCAGACCCCAACCACTAACAAAAATGAGCCGGGAGAAGTGTTCTCTCCCAGTTGAGATGGACTCCCAACGTGTCTATCAGACCATGTCAGACATAGGAAACATTTCTATAACATATTAAAAGTTGCCTAAAGTGGCAGGTACACTTTCCGACTTTATATTGTTAAGCTACATCGATCTTTTCCAGAACATTCATTGAGTCAACAATACTTTTCGTTTTTCCTGAAGAAATGCTATATGACATATATTCAGCTCCATGCACAACTTCAACCTTTAACCCAGTGAATTATGAGCGGTAACCTTTCATGTGCTCTGTGCTTGTCACTCCAGGAATCCCTAATCAATATGACATTCATACAAACCCATAAAAAACATGTGGCGCACAGGCAGTCTGGTATATGAACAGATAATGCAGGCCTGGGTATGTTTACACTGTTTATTATTATAAGTTGACCTGTTGAAGACATAGCATTTCTAGAAATGTTCCTGAGAAGACTTTGGGCAACATTTGCAAAGGTCGATGGGACTTGGTTTTATATTGCAAGCCCTGGCCGCAGCAGTAATTGTATAGTCAAATGCATATACATGGACTGTTTGAGCCCCTTTGTGGGTTTCTATTACACAGCATGCATCTGGAACAATTGATGGCGCTCCTGTAAGAAAACCACAAGACGTTGAGACACAAGACCTATTGTAGAGCTGTTCCGCTCTTGTGGCTTGCTGAGATGAGTAAGTGTGTGCAAGGAACCCATTATCTGTTCTACTATATTCCAGTTATGTACAACCTTCTCCAATCCACACAATCTGTTTCAGGACCATAGATAGCGCCATCACCCAAAAAGACTCAATGCAGCCAATGTCACAAATTCATTGAACCTTTGGAAATGTTACCCATTGTCTGCAGACCCATATTCATCATAAATCCACCTAGAATTCTGATAACAGCTGTCGGCGCAGGTAGACGCCACCCGGGGATAGTTATTTTTGGACATAAATAAAAGAAAAACGGAATATCACTTTGTCCACATCTGTAATATGTATATAAAGCACAATACTAAGTAGACAGCAATAAACCACTTTGTATCATGGTCATGTATCTGGGTCATTGATGCCTATGTGCACTGTCTGTAAAAATGGTTCAAGAAATCACTTATCCAGAAGCACAAGAACACCTCATCCCTCAGCGCCTACATGCCGCTTTAGCTTGCCCGATAGTATCTGCTAAGCTGCATTAGTCCATGTAAGATTTCCAAATGCTTTTCCATAGAGATGTCTTATAAGCTCATGTTGTTCTCGTGTAAATTTCTCTTCTGAAGCCAGTAGAAGAGTTATTGTCCTTTCACTACTGTTGTCCAGCTATGTTGCCCAGGACGTACTACTTAATTCCACAATAGGAAGACTACAGTGAGTAGCTTTTTGAATTTCAGAGCATAGGAATCTTTCTTCGTGATCAGCGATCGTGAGAAATACTCTGTCTCTGGATAAGTAGCTCACAGCATTATTTTTCCTGGAAAATATATGCAAAAAAATTTAACGTCTTCCACCAGAAACCAGTACTGGTGCATTGTTCCCAAAACTCAGCATTGCTCTGATACAATGAAACCTTCTTTTTCTCCAACAGGTTCTACTTCAGCATAAGCTGGATGCCCTGATCCTCTCCTGAATTTCATTGCTGGCCACCTGCTTGGGCGTCTCTGTAAATTAAAGAAGATATATAAGTGGACTCTTTTGAAAGGAACCCTACATGCTGATGTTAGACACCACGACTGTAGAGGGCATGGTTTATATGTTGAATTACCTATGCCTGTTGCAGGATCTGTTAGCTAGTCTGGTCTGTACGGGTGTTTGCTAGTCTTGTACATATGTTATCTATTAGAGATGAGGGAGTAGTAAAATATTCGAAAGTTCGAAATTCAATGCGAATAGATCGTGATGCTCTACTTTTCGATCGAATATCGAACCCCATTAAAGTCAATGGGGAAAAAATGCTCTTTTCTTGGAAACTTAAATTAGACAATTGGAGGTCACCAAGTCCATAATGACACCTTTATGAAATGATTCAAACACCTCTGGGATGTGACTGGAGAAGCAGGGAAGCAGTATTACACCACTATCACAGCTGTCCCCGGCAGTAATACCGCTCCCTGTAATAGTTAATATTATTATTAATATTGCTATTTTTCCTTAACAATAGCAAAACTATATATATATATATATATATATATATATATATATATATATATATATATTGTGAGCCCCACATTTAGATTGTAAACCCCATAATTAGATTATGAGCCCTATTGGGGGCAGGGAGCAATAGTTGGCAAAACTATGTGAAGTGCTGCACAATCTGTGTGCGCTATACAAATAAAAGCATTAATATATATATATATATATATATATATATATACACATATATATATATATATATATATATGTATATTTACAGTTTGTTTGTTTAATTGAAACAGCATTTTTTTGTTTCAGTTTTGCTATTGTAAATTAAAAATAGCATCATTAGAAATTTGCTGTTTTAATTAAATATAGTGTATTACAGTTTATATTTAATTAAAATAGCAAATTTTCATTTTGCGTTTACAATAGCAAAATTAGACCGAACACATTTGCTGTTTTAATTAAATATACAATGAATTAATTTCCTGCTATAATGGAATAGACAGGAAGGGGATTCCGTCTATTTTATTATAACACCCAGCAGGCTATAAGTTCGTTTAGATTCGGATACTCGATCGAAAACGAATCTTTCCAGTAGTGCAATACTCTATCGAATAGCTACTAGATCGAGTATTGCTCGCTCATCTCTATTATCTACATCTCTATTATCTATTATCTATTTACAAGACTATAGAAAGAGGAGGGAACACAGATAATATTATCTAAATGAAGCCTCTTGACATGTCAGGATATTGTGGTGAAAAACTATCAGTACAAAATTCTGCTCTCTGCTGTCGCTGTGGTTTATCTCCCTCCAAATAAAGGGGTCAGCTGTAATTTTCATGTCCAACCTCTAAGACCACCTCCATCATCTGTCGTTTGGGAGAGCCTCATACACCTCAGATTGATATCTGAAACTGCAGCGAGTAGCCAGTCCGGAGTCTTAAAGGGAACCTGTCAATCGGGAAGCAGGCGCAGAGCCCGCCCGACCCCCCGGTGCAGCCCCAGATACTTACCCTTTCCTGCAAGTCCCACTCCTGGAACTGGTTCCGGGACGAAGATATCCCCGTCGGAAGCGGTGGGCGCACGCTGCAGAGTTGAGTCCGATGCCCTTAGAGAATGACGGCTCTATTCATTCTCTATGGGCATCGTACTCATCTCAGGTACTTAGCATACAGCGCGCTTAGCTTCGGGCACCGATATCTCAATCCCGGGTCCGGTTCCAGGAGTGTGACTTGCAGGAAAGGGTAAGTATCTGGGGCTGCACCGGGGGTCGGGCGGGCTCTGCACCCGTTTCCTGGGTGACAGGTTCCCTTTAAGTCTAAGGTGTATGGGGGAAGAGTCACACAATCCCTTAAACTCTGATCCTTGACTTTAAATGTACCTGTCGCAAAGAGTGTTGGACCAAATCGGTGTGCAATCCATTTGCCACAGGAAATTCTTATATCAATGGAGACAACCACGCTGGGTCTTTACTGTGCACGATCCAGGTTCTGAGGTCATGCTCATTACTGGCCTGGCATAGTCGTCTCCATGGATTCCCAAACTTGCCAAACAGGTCCAGCATACTTTGGGACAGGTACCATTTACAGCAACCTAGCAAGTTTACTGCCATAGCCAGGTATGCCTCGCCCCAACAGTATATTAAAGGTGGGCTGCACTCCAGGAAAGAAATTCGGAGAGTCCCAAACAGAATGGAAATCAATGCAATAAAGTGATAAAAGTCAATCACAGGATAATGATCAGATGAGCGCGCAAACATACGAGGAAGAAGAGAGAATGAAGAAACAAGCAGAAATCAAAAATAAATTGTGACTTCAAATGCAAATCAATATATCATTTTTCTACTTGTAAAATCTTTTGCTCTCATATTCGAGGTATTATGCAAATCTCTTATCTCGAAAGTAACTGGTTCTCTTTGCAATAAAATAGATTTCATACTTGTGACTCTGAAGATAGAGTAAAGAGAGGGATTATCTGGCAAATGGTGAGGCAGCGCTCGAGGTCTCGGGAGTGCAATGTGATCAGCATTCTGCACAAGGTCATCCTTCTTACTAAGATCTGACAGATATTTAATAAGTCATTGTAAAGTCTGATAGAAAACCTTTATCCAGCAACAGACAGATTTGATGTTCATGAAAGAAACATGTTTCCGTATATTCTGCAATCCGAGAAACCCGATGCCGGAATAAATGTTTACCGTTTTAACAATTTAGACGGCACAAAGAACCCTCTGATGTCATGAGAGATCAAGAGGAACAGGTCTTATGTGATGTACTTGTGAGCCCTATAAATGTATCTATCAAGAGATGCCGGCCCTACATGGGTGTAGTAATACAAAGAGCATACAGATTATGGCTCCCGGCAAGACGGAGTGGATGCATAGGTGGAAAACTTGTATAGAGAAACTGCTTACCCTGCCACAGTAGGCACATTGGTCTCTCCTCAACGCGCCCCATAAACATGAACAGGAGGATTGGCCAAGCCAACACATTAACTATAACCAGAGGGAAGAAAGGTATACATGCCCGATATCGATACTGATCTGAATCTAATGTAATGCCTCAATTGTCCTAAATCGTACATGACATTGCTTGGAGTATTAAAGATATTGGACAAGGCAGAAGATGTGCGGCTGTGTTGGGGAGTAGTAGTTGTAGTAGTTACATAGTTACATAGTTACATAGTTAATACGGTTGAAAAAAGACACATGTCCATCAAGTTCAACCAAGGAGCAGCAGTAGCAGCAGTAGTATTAGTAGTTGTAGTATTGGTAGCCGTACAGTATGGAGTATGATGGACAAGACAGGAGATGTGCAGATGTGAAGGGGAGTAGTAGTAGGAGTAGTAGTGGTAGAAGTATTAGTAGCAAAAGTGTTGGTAGCAGTACAGTATGGAATATGATGGATAAGGGAGGAGATGTGCGCTGTGTAGGGTAGTAGTAGTAGTAGTAGTAGTACAGTATGGAATAATACGGACAAGGGAGGAGATATGCTCTGTGTAGGGTAGTAGTAGTACAGTATGACCCTTGAGAAAGTCCCTAGCGGGGACGGAACGCATGGGGTTCTGTGGACGCCGATACAGATCCCCTTATCTGGTGTTATACATCTTTTTGGCCTTGGCCCTTCTTTCTATTTACCTTGCATTATCTTTGTACTTGTGTTTATCTTACTTTACATTGCTCTCACCAGTGAGGATCCCCTGTACTCTTATGTCGGCTTGTCCTTGTGCCGTGCTTATCATACACGGCACAGTGTTTGGTTTGTTTGTGCATTTTAAGTGTTTTTAACCTGTGTGTCCCACTTGCTTTTTTGTACTAATAAAGTTTATCTTTGTTACACTTCAATTGATTTACTTTGTTAATATTTATTATTGGATGTGCCACTGATATATTTGGCATGCTTTTGTTTGTGGGTTTGATTTGTAGTACAGTATGGAATATGATGGATAAGGCAGGAGATGTGCGACTGTGTAGGGTAGTGGTAGTAGTACAGTATGGAATATGATAAACAAGGGAGGAGATGTGCGCTGTGTAGGGTAGTAGTAGTAGTAGTACAGTATGGAATATAATGGATAAGGGAGGAGATGTGTGGCTGTGTAGGGTAGTAGTAGTATTAGTAGTACAGTATGGAATATGATAGACAGGGCAGGAGATGTGCACTGTGTAGGGTAGCAGTACAGTATGGAATATGACAGATTAGGGAGGAGATGTGGGCTGTGTAGGGTAGTAGTAGTAGTACAGTATGGAATATGATGGATAAGGGAGGAGATGTGCGCTGTGTAGGGTAGTAGTAGTAGTAGTAGTAGTAGTAGTAGTAGTAGTACAGTATGGAATATGATGGATAAGGCAGGAGATGTGTGGCTGTGTAGGGTAGTAGTAGTAGTAGTAGTAGTACAGTATGGAATATAATGGATAAGGGAGGAGATGTGTGGCTGTGTAGGGTAGTAGTAGTATTAGTAGTACAGTATGGAATATGATAGACAGGGCAGGAGATGTGCACTGTGTAGGGTAGCAGTACAGTATGGAATATGACAGATTAGGGAGGAGATGTGGGCTGTGTAGGGTAGTAGTAGTAGTAGTAGTACAGTATGGAATATGATGGATAAGGGAGGAGATGTGCGCTTTGTAGGGTAGTAGTAGTAGTACAGTATGGCATATGATGGATAAGGGAGAAGATGTGTGATTGTGTAGGGTAGCAGTACAGTATAGAACATGATGGACAAGGCAGGAGATGTGTAGATGTGGCAGGGAGTAGTAGTAGTGGTAGAAATCTTATTAGTAGTAGAAGCACAGTATGGAATATGATAGACAGGGGATGTGCAGCTGTGTTGGGATAGTAGTAGTTGTTGTATTAGTAGTAGAGGTGGTAGTAATAGTAGTACAGTGTTGGGCACGACGGATAAGGCAGAAGATGTGCAACCGTGTAGGGTAGTAGTATTAGTAGTGGTAGTGTAGTAGCAGTAATATAGAACATGATGGACAAGGCAGGAGATGTGTGGCTATGTTGTTGGGCTAGTAGAGGTGGCCACCATTTTGAGAACTACAATTTGCAGAATTGCAGATTTGACATAAAATTCTGAACAGATTTAATTTGTCCTGAATCAATTCAGTATCCATTAGATAGGTGATAAATATTTTGTCTAGAATAACCCTTTAATGGATTGTCGGATGGGGTTGAAGGGGGTAGGAAATAATTCATGGTTGAGACTTATCCTGCATAGGTCCCAGCAGTCTCATTAATAATGATACAGTATAATGAACTTACCTCAATGAAAAAGAGACTAGCAGAAGATGTCGGGTGATGGTACATGTAAATTGTTACAAGGATGGCAGCGACAACCACCAGAACCAGTACAAGGATTCCTATAATTAATCCTGTGTGCAAAGACCCGCGCTGCTTCTCCGCTGCACTGTCATCTGTCGAGGCTGCAAGGTGAGGAGGAAACATGACAAGACAGAATGAAGAATAGAACGTGCTTTTCACGGGATATTGCATATTCATACACTGCCGCCTCTAGAGAATACTAACATACTCAACAAAACCTAAAAATAGGCGATAGAGAAATAGGTACATTTATGGATGGAGAGCAAGGGAACAGTGAAAAAGAGTTGTGCTTGTGATTCCTATTTACATGGGTATATACTGTATGAAAACAAACACAGTCATATGGAAAAGTAAGGATAACCCATAACAACTATATGAGTTATAACACTATAAAAGAATTTCCATTTGTCACTCTCAATAGTCATAGGCAATACCCCTGGGGTAACCAGGCACCTGCACAGTGATATCTAGGTTTTAGGTAAAGCCAATGTACACTTTTTTTGTACATGAACAAACCGGTATCGAGGCGGGGATGCTGGTGTTGTGGTCCTTTTTTGGGACCATGGCCCTATTCCCGCACAGGTCTATTCCCGAGCACCGGAATTCAGCGTGATGAAACTTCCCTTGTGTGCCAATCTCACCTCCCCAGAGACAATCCCCTGAGATTGTCACACAAGGGGCTGGCGGACCCACCCCCAGTACTTCATGCCGGGCTGGTGCTCAGGAATAGACCAGCGCTGTGCGTAGGAACTGGGCGGCGGTTCAAAGGAAGAACACCGGCACCAGCATCCCTGAGCTGGTCTGTTGATGTAAGAAAAATAAAAAACAATGTACCTACTGTAGTTGTGCATTCGCTTTAAAAATATATATATTTTTGTAATAATTATATACAAAGTAGCCATCTTCCAGAAAGGAGAGAGTTTGTTCTTTGGTGCCACCTATTGGAGGTAGGAAGTTGATGCCCCACCCCTTTAAAGAGCCCTAAAACATGACTGAGGATTATTAAACAAGCCAAATTCTCTTCCAAAACAAAGAGTCACCCTTTTATATGCAGCCATTTCAAAATTAGGACAATACCCAAAGGTGTGTAGAGTATTTGAGGATGTACTTACTGGGAAACATATGCTAAGTAGCTTTGCTCCAAAATTGGAGGCAAGTTTAGGGTTCTTTAAAGGGGCAATCAGCAATTTTGTAGTGATTCTTTTACTTTAACATGAACTAGAAGGCCTTAAAGGGGGTATTCCAGGGAATATGTTTTCTAAGTAATTTTGCTTAGGCTGCTGCCATACTCACAGAACCTGGTCCTGATGCACAGCACTTGGTTGGCACAAGAAACTGCTTAGCCACTGACTGGTTGAGTAGAAAATTCCCTGTGTTGACCCCAACACCAGGAAATGCTGTACGATGGAATGTCAAGGAAGAGGGGAAAGTGAGTATATATATATATATATAGATTTTATAGTTTACAACACCCTGAGAAAAATTATTTAGAAATAATACTCTCTCCCTAATTAGTAGAAGCATACATGCCGTTATAAAAAGATGCAGTGCGTCCTCTTTCCGCTCCATAAGAGCCCATTATAAGTCCAACTCTTTTTTTAAATCCAGAGTGGACGAGCTGCAACGCGTCTTCTCCCCGCTCTATCTCCCGATCAGTATGGGTCTGAAGGCTCAGGCGCGGACCGATCAAAACTTTTGACATGTCTCTGGGACATGTCAAAAGTTTTTTATAATAACAGGTACACTCTAAAATGGAAGAAATAAACTTATCCTCACTGTCCCCGCTCCCCTGCTGTTCTCACGGAGCCTGGTCCCGCTGCACAACACTTACTGGGGTTGGTGTAAGAAACTGCTCTGTCAACAAATCAGTAATCACCTAAGCCAATGATTGGCAAAATGGAAAATTCCTTGCTCTGACCCCAACACCTGGAAGTACTGCATGGTGGGACAGCCAAAAGCATGCTGGGAGTTGTATCTTTGCAGTCACAGGTTGAAGATCACTAGCCTTAAATAATACAGAGAATCATATCCCCGGCATAAATCACTTTTGCATGTATGAGCGATTCCATATCCGTGTAGAAAATATGAATATGTTGATGGAAATCACAGATGAATGCCCCCTTGGGACCCATCTATATTTCTTCTCTATTTAAACACATGACACTTTACATCTGTCTTTTAAAACTAATTATACAAGCAGCAGCGATAAAAACATAAAATGTCATATACCGTGTATGATAAAAATACCTACAAAAAGAAAAAAAGTGCAGCTGCGTCACCAGCAGATGTTTTATCGCCTCCAGTTTTGTCAACAAAATATCTCTGAAAGCAATTTGGACACAGCGAGCGCCGTAATTACCCAGATAATAAATGAGATTTCTGCTTTTTCACAATAAATCAGCGGAGCTGCCCTGCAGTCAGTGGAGGGGCTCCCATTGTCATTATAGTTTACAACGTTTCCATTGATCAGTGTCTAAAATATTTATATGGCCAGAATGATGATTAGGTGGAAGGGATCAAAATCCCTACTTGTTAAAAGGGGTACTCCAGCTGGTCAAAAAAAAATACTACAAAAACATAAAGGATTGGCTCCTTATCTGCCCCAGTTATGAAACCACCAACAATCTGTTTTCTATGTCAAATAATCATTGCAATTCCGGGTTGAGCGATTCCTAGAATGCATTGCCCTCCCACCCTGGAGAGTCGCTTCCCATAGCACTCATGCCAATTCACTACTCTCCTGCAGAACATTGCTCCCCACAGCAGATTATCTCACCATACAAGTCTTCAGCAGCTGCTGCATTCACTACCTGCTCTTCTGCTTGTGGCGTTGTTTAGCACACCTCATGGTTCCCTAAATGTCCCAACAAATATTTGTTTGTACAGATGTAGCCAGGGTTAACATGATCCCTGATGCAACAATTGTGTCAGGGAGCTATGTTAAGTCAATAAGAAAGTCATTATGATCAAGTTAACACAGGCTACATATGTACATACATGTATATAGTATATATAGTATATATCCAGCCAAGTCTCCTGAGACAGCAAGAGACAGGAGAGAGGAAAGAGATGAGGAGCAGGAGACAACACCACATTAGAAATGAAAAAAATACACAACTTCCTGTTGGGGTAAATCAAGCAAAGTCATTGTGATCAAGTTAACACAGGCTACATCTGTACATACATGTATATATAGTATATATCCAGCCAAGTCTCCTGAGACAGCAAGAGACAGGAGAGAGGAAAGAGATGAGGAGCAGGAGACAACACCACATTAGAAATAAAAAAAACTACACAACTTCCTGTCAGGGTAAATCAAGCAAAAACATTCTAAGGCAAGTAGTATTGGTGATAACATTATATTAATTATATATCTTGGGGTGAAATTTATATACAATTTTCTGATATCGGAATACCCCTTTAATATCTTGTAGATCTTTAAAAATATAAAACATTACAACAACAAAATAACAATATAAATAACATAAGTGTATAAAATATACAAGTCCATAAATGTACTGGCTGGCCCAGCCTCACACTCACCAAACACATCTCTGTATTATCCCCCACACGTGCAAACTTCATTTTCCCAAAAACACCACAATAATAACACAAATATTATCAAAACTCAGAATTTAACTAACAATAACTAACATAACTGTACTCTGTACTAAACCCCTGGTCCGGTTGCATTCAAAAAAATAAATAAATAAAAATGCACAAATAAATACATACATTGATCCCTACACCAAACACCAAAACATATATACTGTGTGTGTATATATATATAAATATATATATATATATATATATATATATATATATATATATATATATTTTTTTTTTTTTTTTTTATGGGGGCGGCCCTGAGCTGGTCCTGCATCCCATGCCCCCAGTACATTACAGACGTCCATGAACTGGCAACATTTTCCAAACCCTAATGCTTAGATTTTGCCCAAGGGCTGCCAAAAAACATAGGCTATATTCTTTTTTTTTCAAAGACTCTGTAGGGTGGCATTCATCCTCTACAGCCACTGGAAGTCAAATGCTGAGCATGTAGGTTCATTGAATGTTGCCAAACCTGAACAGTTCTGATAGTCCGCTCAACCCTAGTCATCATCTCATACACAGAAGGGTTAATCCACCCTTCTTATAGGTTCATCATGAACTGCAAAGATCGCAAATCATGATAAGTCATAGCAATATGACTGTAATAATTCATGTGCAGGTAAGCACGGCATGTACACAAAATTATTCCGAAGATGCACGGAGAAGCTCTGTAAGCAGCACTGTCTATAAAAATCCACTATTAATGCTTTACTGTTATCGAGCATGACACAGTTTTAAACAATCCAGTTTACTCTATAATGTAATCTGCCCGGCTTGATACAAACAACTTCATTATGGAACTTTTTTTTAGTTCAATTGCCTCAACAAAAAACGTATTTCCAGACCAAATAATTCTCTAAACAGTTCTAAAGCAGTAATATATTGAAATAGAAAACTGAACCGCAAAGAACATGTCTCAGGGAGATAGAAGTCAGGGAGAAGATTGATTTTGAGCCTACTGCACTATATCAAGCAATTCTTGGAGATTTTTTTTTTTTTACAATAAAGTCCGGGATGGCTAAGAGGGTCCAGTATTTGTTCACAGGTAGACCACATTAGCGCCTATAGCAGGCTTATCTATTCTATAACATATATCTAGCAGTGATTAGCGGACTTCCAAAAGGTTCTGGTTTGGCTTGGCATTTCACACCTAGAGACTGTAACCATGTTTTCCAGGACTCCCTAGGACTGCATCCAACTTCTCCAGCCACCGTGATTTAAAGAGTCACTGTTGTATTTTAGTCCAAGCTATTTTAAGAAACTTTGTAATTGGGTTTATTAGGCAAATATGCATTTATCTGAATTCAAAAAGACTTTTTCCAGCCCCCCCCCCCTCCCTCCTCTTTACCATCCACTGTAAAATATCAGGAAATTGTGACTTGTTGCATCAGACACAATCATGTCTGTTCTATAAAGAGGGGAGGGGGGGGGAGGAGGGAGTTAGTCGGCAGCAGAGATCAGAGAACAAAGTATTACACAACAGGGAGGTGGGTGACAGCGGTATTTAGATGTCAGAGAGGTCAGTGCTGACTGTCAGAGGAGATAGCCAGGCGATTAACTGTAGATTAACTCTTTGTTGTCCTGTTTTGGTGCCTCATCTCTCTCTACCCCTCCCCTCTCCATAGGCAAGCCATGAAGACAGGGGGGAAAACTTCAAACTGTTTTTTCATGATAAAAATGCATTTTTCGTCTAATAAACCCAATTACAAAGTTTCTTAAAATTAAAAAAAAAAAATTAAACGACAGTGACAATTTAAATGCCAAACCATAGGCTATGCCAAACCAAAGGCTGTATCTATGTTTTCCAGGACTCCCTAGGGCAACATCCAACTACTTCTCCAGCCACCAGGAGTCTAGAGCCCAGCGTTCAGATGAACCCGAATGTTTGGACAGTTCACTCATCGCTAATACCTTAGTGTGTGGAGCTAATGATTGGATGATGGATGGGATTGGGATCATCTACCTATTGGGCCTATAAACAGTAAAAATTACCTAATGGGACACCTATTTGTGCACCTCCCGTATACACTGGGAAACTACATACTGGAGTACGTGTCTACCTACTGGAGTGACCAACCTACCTGCCTAATGGGCAAAGAAAAGGAATATGCTGAAAAGTTTTTTGGCTGAAAGGTTTTTCAGCAATTAGTTGTAACTGAAAGGAATTGTCTTGGCGATCTGGGCCAGATGGACATGAAGGAAAGTGACTAGTGTTGAGAGAACATGCTCTTTTAAGCATAGAGCTCAAGCTCAATCGGTCAAGCATCGGGGTGCTTGATCGAGCTCAATGCTTACCGAGCACCTCAAGGTGCTCAGGTAAAGTTGGCCATATACCTTCAATAACTTGTCAGTTAAATCTCCCGCCTGCCACAGTAAACTATTTCTTTTTTTTGTTCAAATTTTTTTGTACATTTCGTTCCTTGAAGGGATGTTTAAACAAAATATACAAGAATGAAATAAAAAAATGAAATAGATTTCTGAAAGACTCATGGTGGTATCGTGGCAATGGACATTGTTAGTTCTAATGTGTCTTGGAGAAACCTATTACATTATTTTGTTCTAATTTTTGTATATTTAATTTAAGTGTAAAATATACAAAAATTAAGAAACAAAAATTGAAAAGTCTAATCGGGCACCTTCTGCTCTGCCGAGCAGTAGGCAACTGGTTAAATGCATGAGTCTCCCATTGATTTCAATGGAGTTCATTACTGGAGTCGAGCACTCGAGCAATGAAAATGCTTGAGTGCTCATTACTAACATGCACTAAAGCATTTTAGTGCTCACTCAACACTAAACGTGACCAATTCCAATTAGAGAAGATGTCATCTGTGAGTCACTGAATGTAACTGCACAGTACTAGCTTATATGGTCTTCAGAGCTGGCATGAACCACTCTATAGGGGCATATTGGTCTTTGCATAGTCTTTAGGTATAGGGGATAATATGTGGTCATGGTGTGGTGGAATATGTTTCTGTAAGAAATCATAAAAGACCATAATGAATTGTACTTGATCATTATAGATCATTATGGCACATAACAGGTCAATAATGTATTGTATATACTGTATATGCACATAATGTACGTGGTCAACTTATAGCTTTGTGTTGTACAGAGATCAGAAGGGCCTTACTATACCTCCATATATCCCTAATTTCAGCAATGAATGAACTGTGGTATGTTCCACTACATGCCATAATCTGTGGTTATGGGGCAGGAAAAGGCTAGAATAGAATAGTAAACCACAGAAGAGTGGTGTCGTGTTCTGTCATATGGCCTCATGCCCCTGTACCTTTGGCCTTGTAGACACGTTACGCAAATTTGTTTGTAATTGCAGATCCAAAATTACAGACAAATGTAGGACCTTTTCTATTGGGATAATCACACTTTCCATAGTTTTTTACATATTTGTAATCCGCCCCACCAAAAAAATAGGACGTCTTAGTACGGGCCGTAATTAGCCGAACGGATTAGCTAATAGAAGTCAAGAGGATTCACATTTTTTGCCCATGTTACAGTGTTACGAATCTGCAAAAAATACAGATTGCAGATGCACTATGGGCAAACTTTTTGCAGAATACGGACGAAGATTGGGGACATAATTTACAGTCCTGAAAAATTGCTGAATATGTGATTGAGGCCTTATTTTGTATAAAAATACTAGAGTGACAATAAAAAAGAAATTCAAAGCCTCCCACGGAAGTCTGAGTTGTCTTCCGAGATAATTTTGGAGATACGTTTATCAGCAAGAGATGGACAACTGCAAAACACGAATCCTCTTAGAAGATCTAAATCCTCTATAAGGCTGGGTTCACACTATGTATATTTGAGGCTGTATTTGTGATGCTGTATAGCAACCAAAACCAGGAGTGGATTGAAAACACAGAAAGGCTATGTTCACATAATGTTGTAATTGAGTGGATGGCCGTCATTTAATGGCAAATTTTTGCTGTTATTTTAAAACAACGGCTGTTATATTGAAATAATGGCAGTTATTTACCGTTATATGACGGCCATCCACTCAATTTCAACATTGTGTGAACAGAGCCTTTCTGTGTTTTCAATCCACTCCTGGTTTTGGTTGCTATGAGGACTTGACTTGAGGACCAAATACTGCCTGAAGTATACAGTGTGTGAACCCAGCCTTATAAAGAAAGCACCATGAACCGAATCCCTAATCCAAAGAGACAATTCTCTGCGGTCCAGTCGCTAAAGATATTAAAAACAGTCAGGATAAGAAGAAAAGAATAAGGACTCGGCATGTCAGAGATTGAAGATCCCTTCCTGGAAAAGGAAATCACAGCAATCTATTGTGATAGGAAGACTTCATAGTGACAGTTCATGATATGTATGTGGTCGGGGGCAACAATAAGGCCAAATGATCGGAGGGGTCTTCATTTTGTTAAAATTGGCAAAAACAGGGAAAAAAATAATAGCAATAATGGAAGTAACAATAAGTGCATGGCGATTTCCATAATCAGATCTGGGTTCTTTCACCTCAAGGTTACACTTCTCAAGAGAAATTGATTTCAATCTGTTTTTGCGGAGACAATAAACAAAGCTGTCAACTTTGGAAATAAGCGATGCCACATATATCAAGTGACACTTCCTAAGTACCAGGCTAGCAACCGACTCCTGGAGGCTTCTTTTTTTTTTTTTGGAGCCAAACTTTATTACAATCATTACCGAGCAGCTGCTGATCCAAATTAAAGGTTAACCAACTGGGTGGAATGTAAAAAAAAAATAATTACACAACGTATATCCTGTCTGTGTCTAGACTTTCACTTACATATGGATCTTAGGAATTATATAAAAAAATAAAAGGGGAAGCATCTGGGCAAATTAAATATTCATAGCGATGAAGTAACAGGCAATTAATATGGTAAATGATATCCTAAAAATATATACTACAAATCGTTTATAGAAAACTATTGCACCATAGGCATTTTCTGTCTACTTGAGAAGTGTACTTCTCCAGTGTGGGATGCAAGGTACACTATGTCATGATTTATTGTCTTCTACCATTGGTTTGCTTGGGGCAGTAGTTATAATATTGCCTTACCTCTGATCAGTCTGAATTGGTTGCTCATCTCAGGGCTGGTTTAGACTAGAGATGATCGAACAGCGCTGATGTTCAGGTTCGTACGAACTCGAACCATCGGTATTTGACTCCTGCAGTCTTCCCTTTCCGTGGGGAAGGTGGAGACAGCCTGAGTCCCGCCTGGAAAACAGGAATACAACCTATGGCCCAGGCTGTATTCCTGGCCATTTTGTAGGCGGGACTCGGGTTGTTTCCACCTATCCCACAGAACGGGAAGACTGCAGGAGTCAAATACCGATGGTTCGAGTTCGTACGAACCTGAACATCAGCGCTGTTCGATCATCTCTAGTTTAGACTAGGAGTTTATTATTGGTTAGCTTCCCTTTAAATACCCCTGACTTTTGCAGTGCAGTGCGGATTAGAACTAGTGATGAGCAAATGTCTTGATGTTCGGTTCAGGTTCGGTTCGGTTCGAACATTAAAAAAAATTAAAGTGATTGGTTTGTGTTTGCCGAACATTCAAAAAACAAATAACGAATGTAAAGTAGAAGCATACGTTTCGGTCTATGCACATGCGTACAGATTATTAGGCGCAAATGACGCCATTGCATATGTTTCGGTCTAGTGTTACGCACATGCATACAGATTATCAGGTGCAAAGCGTAAGTTGCGCAGTTGCGTACATTGCCAGATAAATGTTCAAAAATTATCGTTCTAACCATTCCGATCATCAAATTGTTTGTGATCGGGGAACACAAACAATTAGCATCATGTTCGTACGAACATTTTCGAACATGTTAGCTCTTTACTAATTATAATATATGTCTTGTAGGTTAAAAGGGGTTTTCTAGCAAAACATGCTGATGAGCTATCCACAGTATAACTCATCAGTCACTGATAACTGAGCTGTTGACACCAGGTACCCCTGCCCAGCAGCTGTTCAGTGCCCACACTACACAGTGAACGTGGCTGGAAGCAGTTGTCTCGGTTCACTGTGTAGCGGTGGCGGGAGGTAACTGCAATTCAGCTCCTGCCCAAGTAAATGACAGCTGTGCTACAGTGACCAGGTCTGGCCACTACACAGTGAATGGAGCCAGCGAGCGCTTAAAGGGGTTATCCAGCGCTACAAAAACATGGCCACTTTTCCCCCTCTCTTGTCTCCAGATTGGGTGGGGTTTGCGTCTCAGTTCCATTGAAGTAAATGGAGCTTAATTGAAAACCAAAAATGAACTGGAGACAAGAGAGAGGGAAAAGTGGCCATGTTTTTGTAGTGCTGGATAAACCCTTTAACAGCTGAGAATAGCTCATCAGGATTTAACATCTCAGGACTGCTCTACAAAAGCACTGAACTTCACACGGGTTAAATCTTTCAGTGCCATTGACCATCTGCCATCATCTGTTATAAAAACTAGCAGCCAGATGGGGCAGGGGGAAATTGATTACAAGTACTAACTTAACTCTCCCCGTGCCCACTGTGAGAGGCGGGACTGGCAGCCGCACCCCTGCCGGAAGGCGTTTTCCTCTGAGTTGTGATGACGTCATGACTTGGGGAAAAATCCCTGTCGCGGCTGATGGACTGGCCATTCAGCCAATCAGCCGGGTCAGGATTTGTCTGCTCTGGAGAACCTGGATCGCATCCGAGGCCCCAAGGCCGTTCCCGTGGCTCACCACAGGCATGGATAGAGGTAAGTTAATCAATTTACCCCTCTGCCCCTGCTGGCTGCCGGATTTTATAATCCGCCGGACTTCTCCTCTAAGGTACTGTTATTGTAGCCATTAAGAGCTGTTCCTCCATTATATGTAAGATGTTCAGTAAGTCTAATGTGTTATGCTGCAACAATCTTTGAACCTTGGTGTTTTGATCTACAATGACTGTGCACCATCATGGGTACCCCAGGGTCAAGGACTTTCCACCTCATGCAGCCCACCATTGGCAAAAGAGCTATGGGACCACAAGGTTAGCACTCATTGCTAGTAACACCTGCACAAAACTACTATGCCCAGCTGGCTTTCATTGTACTTGCTCCCACATTTTACAAGTGTTTTCCTGGTGACATTTGAACATTTCATTACCCTGGGATATCACTTTAAAGATAATTTCTGCATGGACCCAAAAAAGCTCTGATGCTCTGCTCAAAGGTAAAATTGGCAGCACATCATATGGACCTGAACCATCCGTGTAGTCATTCATCTAGATCAGGGGATGGGGAACCTGCGTCCCAACAGCTGTTGTAAAACTACAATTTCCATTATGCCTGGGGCAAAAGCCTTGTCTGTCCAGCCTTGTCTTTCCCATTCCTGATCTACAAAGCTGCCATAAAATGCTGTATTCCTGGTAAAATCAGCTATCTTCAGCAGGTGCCAAGAGCCAGACCGATGGCGATCGGCTGATCAGTGTGACATCTGCATTTTGATAGGGAATGTGCCTTTTAAAGCTTCTGTCGTATCTCAAAGCAACATGCAGAAAAGCTAAATGAAAAATACTGATTAGTCTATTTAAACATTCACTGGGAAATGTATTCATGCTCCAATCTGGCTCAGTAGCACCATGCCTGATGTTGATAGTATTACAAGAAAGGTTAAATCTGTGTATTCTCCCTTTGCTGACAAAATGACATTTCTGAGTTTTTACTGGTAGATGTTAAATGAGATACAACAATGACATTTCCTGTAAGATAAAAAAAATCTAAAGCTGTAACCGGTGCTGTTATATTCTCTCACTTACTTTCAGATCCAAGGAAAATTGTCTGACTAAAAGGGACAGAAGGATAGCCATGTACTAGAGGTAGACCCACACATCTGTACTCTTTACTCTTGTTGCGTCAAGACAAGTCGGAGTTCTGTTAGTGAGTACCGCTAAGGTCAAAATCTTAAAAAATAGTCCATATCTACCTTAGAGGGAGGATCTGTCCACCTTTATGGAGAAAGCCACAAGGACTCAGAACCTTTAAGGCAAGAGGCCAACTTAGAAGATAAGACTATTGTCAGGAACTTACCTTGCCTCGCCCCAGCTGCCGTCTCTTCTGGCATTCCAGTGGAAGTGTTCTGGCATCCCCATGATGATCAGCCCTAGGTGGCGCAGCCAATTAGCTGGGGTTCCAGGAAAATGGATTGCATTGCCGGCCTCCTGAGGCTCTATATAACCTTTCTACATCTGCAAGAGAGTGCTTGTGATTCTGTCACAGGTATGTAGGGATACTGCTGCATGGGACCCTGGGAGGAAGAGTACTATCAAGAAAACATCTTACCACCTCAGCCATCTCCCCTAGGGACCTCTGTCAGAGCATTCTGGCATCCTCATGAGGACTATTGCTAGGTAGCGCAGGACTCCCCCCGGAGGGGGACCGCAAGTCATGGGTCACCCTAACGTGCATACCGGAGGTGATTCCCGGCACCCCCGTTGTAAAAACCGACTTCCATGGGGGGTCTCGATGTCACTTTTGTACCGGGCCTAGGGTGCACCATCGCCAGGTACAGGCGAGTGGTTTGTCCCGGTCGGTTCTCCTCCTGCATGGTAGGGGCACGACTTTGGGGGCCTGCTGCACCGGGTCGGTAAGTGCCAGGTACGCGGTTGATGGCTCATGTTGTTGCCGTCAGCCAATCATTGAGAGGGCAACACCAGGCCAATGAAATACAGCAGCAGCATCTTGCACTATATTTACCTACTTATTACAGAATCATAGGCATTCTGTAGCAGATGTTGGCTTTTAAGTAAAGTGGGATGCCGGCGTCATGCCTGATCGTCCCTGAATTGATTGGCTTGGCCTTTTCTGATATGTGGTCCCGGGTTGCCTAGTGATGTTCCTCATGGAGATACCAAAATGCTTCTACCAAGGGTCTCAGAGTTGATGGTTGTGGTGCTGTAGCGTGTTGAGGTAAGTCCATGACAACTTTATGATTTTGTTGAACATTCCTTTTCCAAACCAAGGATATTAATATGGATCTAGACTCCTTTTGTAGTTATCACAGCTTACACTCTTCTGGAAAGACTTTTTACAAGATCTCACATTGTCTGTGGGAGTTTTTGACTATTCATTCACAACAGCATTTTAGAGGTCAAGCACTTGATGTTGGAGAAGAAGGCATGACTCACAATCAATGTTCCGATTTTCCAAAGGTGTTGGATTGGGTTGGCTTGGGTCAGGGTTCGGGTCATCAACACCAAATTCATTGCCCCATGTCTCTATGGACCTGTTGTTATCATTTTTATGAAAGACCATCAAGCTCATGAGAACCTCAAAGATTATGGTGCTCAATGGAAGTAAAGTTGACAACATAAGTTTCTCCCCTCCTTGCATAACCTCCTTGTGGGTTGCTTTCCACTTGACTTGTCCCTTTCCAAACCCGATAGCCTGCCATCACATGACACAATCCTTCTTCTAATCCTTGAGTCATCCACCTTGTCCATACTAAACCATCCTTTTAATGGCTAACATTACGGCAACACTACACTATAGCATGACAACACTACACCACACCATCTCAAGCCTGATCAATAGTCCCAGACTTTATTTTTGTACACATTCCACGCTAGTCCCATAAACCAAGCCAAATACAACCGATACATTAATATTCCTGCTCCCATCCACCACTCAATTCTCCTCGCACATCTCCCGTACACCTACTGTGAAATTGTCTTTGATCTAATTGATCTCTGTATTTTCCGCTGCTTACAAATTGTTTCCTTTGTACCTGCAGATGCTGATGGAATAATTTTTTCAACATATTACACACAGCTTTCCTAATGCGCTTCCAATTACGTCTCGGCGTTAATGATCTCGACGTCCAAGACGATGTCACATTTTAATGAGCGCTCTTTTCTTAGAGGAGAGAGACGCCCTCCATGACATTACTTCCCAGAGATCTTCTAACTCTTTGGCTTTAATTGGAAATTTTGCACATAAAAAAAAAAATAAATCAGTCAATGATATCTCGTTTGAGAGATTTTGGTCAAAGACAAGGAACAGGATATTCGATTTTCTGGAAAAATCTCCGGTGTGAAGGCTGCATTACTTAGCTACAAAATTCACAATCCAAATCCTGTCAACTCCTGAATGCAGTGGTATTAGCGGAGATTGTATATAGAGGTTTAGCCATTGAAGAGCAGATAGCTTTGTCATTAGTACTTGATACTGTCTCTTTCCGTCACGGTATTGTTTGTACTAAAAAAGGAAAGCCGCGCTGTAGGAAAGTCAGGCTGCTGTCAGTAAGCCCAGAAAAGCCATCTTTAAGTCGCCGTCTTTATACTTACAACTGGAATTGGATTTCTCTCTGCAGTACAATGACTATGTAACAACCTGCTTTAAAACGCGCAGTAATTGGCTGCGCTGAAATATTTAATGAGCCAAAATAACATAATGGAAGCCTTAAATGGAAATATAATGGATATTGCAGGTGTTTAGCACAACCTCAAAACAAATATGCTCAATAGAAAAGCTTTTAGTTAGTTAATTGCCACCTACTAAAACAGTACAGCACATAAATACCGGGTAAAACGCGTGGTCACATCATTACAGACACCATCCGGTAGAATTGGCTTCCACAGGTGGAAATGATTTACGAGGGTTTAAAGTGAATTTTCTACTATGTAGATAAATACAGATGGAATTCGGGGCTAAATCCTATCATAAATTTACAACATAATCTGCATAATTCAACAGTACAAGTAAATGTAAGAAAGTTTTTAATGTATCTTATTACAGAATAATTCTACTTTCTCATATTCCTTTCCTACCCTAGTCCTAAACTCATCATTCACTTTGGAATAAACTACTCAAATCCATCTCCAGATGGGTCAGCGAGCTGCAGAATCAGGTTAAAGTCACCCATAGAAGTTGAAGGAGAGGGAAGTAAAGGGAGAGGGAGTATTAAATCTCACCTTAGTACTTAATTTAAGGGTTATACTGCTTAGTACTGTTCCATAACGCCCTCCATGCTGCTACTGTTTCTTAGAGTGTGGTACAGAAATAGAGGGACATTGGCAAATTACCTTTACCATAGGCCCTGGGCTGTTCACCTGTGGGCCCCCCACCCCCACCCCACTGTAACTATGGCAGCACTAGCGTAATGTTCATAGAACTAGATAGATAATCTCATGGTGCCTTGATTTGTGCAAAATCACTGTAAAAAGTTAGTGATTGTTTTGCAAATCATGGCAGAACTGTACCCAGGAGACTATACACCACTGAAAGTATATGCCTGTTTGGGTGGCCATGGGCCCCCGAAACTGACTTATTATAATCCGCTATTGTATAGGGCAGTAGGACTCCCTCTTGTGTGTGTGTGTGTGTGTGTCTGTGCAGTATATGGGAGACATCATAGCAGATGGCATTCATCCAATAGCTTAAGAACTACTTAAAATAAAAGATGAAGAAGGAAAAACAAATGGCATAAATAAAGTATATAATGGTTCTTGTACTATTTCCTATATGTACACATAACTTTCAGCTTATGTTCTAAAGATACCTTAAAGTGAGTCTTTACCAACATTCTGCCCCCCTTCCCACCAACTGTATGATCAGATAGCTGCTTTTAATCCAAGATCTGTCCTGGGATCCGTTCGGCAGGTGAGGCAGTTATTGTCCTGAAAAATAACTTTTAAACTTGCAGGCCTGCGACGCCTCTACGTTCCTCCTAAATAATGCCCCAGGCAGGATTTCTCCAAATCACCACTGCACTTGTTACTTAACGATCCAGCACATGTGCAGTGTTTAGACAAGTGATGATTAGGAGGAATCCTGCCCAGGGGGATTCCTAATGATGAAGAGGGCGGGGAGGAGGGACAGAGAGGCAGTGCAAGCCTAGGGCACAGACACTCTAGGCCACGCCAATTTGACACAGGGCTGCAAGTTTAAAAGTTGTTTTTTAGGACAATAACTGCATCACCTGCCGAACGTACCCCAGGACAGATCTTGGACTAAAGGCAGCTATCTGACAGTACAAGCGGCTTGGAGGGGGGGGGGGGGGTCAGATCATGGGTACAGAGTTGCTTAAAGGGGGTACGCTGAAGATCTTTTTTTTCTTTTTTTGCTAATTAATTGGTTTAATTCATTTGAAATAATTCATTACTTTATAATTGACCTTCTTTAATAAATGTATACTTTTCCTCTACTACTAAATTGACTAGCAGCAGTAAGGGGTGACATGGGCCCCTCTGCTGCAACCAACGTTCATCGTAGGAATTGCAAGGCAATCTAAACCCTGCAGTTTCTGGACTCTGCTCTGATCAAGTATTACTGGACAGCTCTATACAGAACAGGACATATTATTAGAATATACAATCCCAAGGGGGAGGCATTGCTATAGCACAGCGCGACAGCCTCTCCACATTGCTATGGGTTAGTGCCCCCACTATACATCTGTATGCCTCCAGGTAAAATAGGAATCTGCAAGAAATATAAACACATGGCATTCTCCATCCCATCACTTCTACAGTAGAATCCAGTGCTTGTCAGAGACACCATACAGCTGCTGATAGAGTACCTGGCTGAATGAATCTGTTAATGACAGCACAGGTTCACCGCTCTTTTAAAGAATTATAGTCATAGGTGAAGAGCGGTGACTACTATATTAGTTCTGCAGGCACATGGACTGATAAATCATTCCACAAATCACACCTACTAAATCCGCAGAAGCTTTACTTGTGGAGGGGGAATGGTTGTAGTTATATGCAGTACATTGCATGTACCAAATAATTTATGTGTTTTCAACACATTGGGGGGGATTTATCAATAGTTGTTGTGTTAGCTTTGGGGTAAAATTGTTGAAAATTTTAGTAGCAATTGCTTATTTTCTCAAAAATTTGCAGTGACTTGATGTGACCAGCTGATAATCTAAAGTAATCTAAAACGTTCAGGCAGTTAATAAGTTGCCACGAGATAGTAGATGGTAGAATTATCCCCAAGCTAATTGTGCAAGTATCAAGAAATATAACTCTTATTTCAATCCGCCACTCCATCGTTGCCATATTAAGCTTTAGAGGTTGTATGCAAATTAGGAGATTTGCATACAACCGTTCCCACTGAGCAAAACTAGCGGAATTGTCCGCCGCGGAATGTCGTTAGCCTCCCTCTCATAATGGGAGTCTATGGGAGGTGCGCGCTCCTGCTCTGTCCGCGCTGAAGAATGAACATTCCGCTAGTTTTGCTCATTGGGAACGGGGCCTTATACCTCTGTTTTGATTGACCAACCTGTGGGCTTTATCTATTAATTTGCATAAAACTTCTAAAGCTTATATCTGGAGTGATGGATTAATATAAGAGTTATATCTCCTGATTCAGGATATTGTACACTGCCTGTACTTCAGTCGAGAAAAGGCTGCTTACAGTTCCGCTTTAAAGGGAATCTATCAGCATGGTCGGATTCTAACAGGGTTCATCAGGGGAGTACCTCCAGCACCCTATTCTTACCCCGAGTGCACAGAACAGGGCACTGGAGTGCTATGGTGGAGGTACCCTGTACTTCTTTGCCACATCCCCTATTAGAATCTTAGTTGAGGATGTCCTAGCCTGTTGATGGATTCCCTTTAAATGATACAGACATGACTGTACAAAAATACTAAAAGTCACCTCTCCTCGCCGTTCGGGGACCTCTGGCGCTGCACATGTCATGACCTGGCTGATGGACTGGCCGCTCAGCCAGTTAGTGACTGGGAGGGGCCCTCCAGTAACTGATTGGCTGAGTGGGCTGTCCATCAGCCGGGACATGACATGTGTAGCGCCGGAGGCCCCAGAGCGGCGATCCGGGGAAAAATGCCTTCTGGCGGGGGTCCTGAGGCTGGTGCCGCCACTCACCCTGGGGACAGGGAGAGGTAAGTTAGGACTCCTTATTATAGTCCACTCTGCCCCTGCCGGCTGCCCAATTTTAAATGGATGATGGATGGATTACAGGGCTCTTGTATGCGTACAACCTTTTGCTACCACATTTATTAAAGGGGTAAAATATCTTCCAATAAATTACCATTCCTTTGACTCCTTAAAACTAGAGATGAGCGAACTGGGTTCGGGTTCGAGTCGATCCGAACCCGAACGTTCGGTATTTGATTAGCTGGGGCTGCTGAACTTGGATAAAGCTCTAAGGTTGTCTGAAAAACATGGATACAGCCAATGACTATATCCATGTTTTCCACACAGCCTTAGGGCTTTATCCAAGCTCAGCAGCCACTGCTAATCAAATGCCGAAAGTTCGGGTTCGGATCGACTCGAGCATGCTCCAGGTTCGCTCATCTCTACTTAGAACGTATTATAAAGAATACACATCAGAGGAAATACCGCTGCATACATTTCATCCAATCCTAGATTTAGATTGATTATAGAAGGACTACATAATGGTGGAAGCCGGCCTAGGGCTGGAAGCATCACACTGCCGAATACGAGGACCTCTCCACGGACTCTTATTGATTAAATCCCTGCTCCAAAACGGTTCCCTGTGATTGCAGTTTTACACAATCCAGCCCGGAAGGGATTAATGACTCGACATTCATCACGTCTGAAACTATTAAAGACGCCTGCAAGGTCTTCCAGGTCTCGCTGAAGTTGTCCCCCAGCAAAGGTGGATGAATTTTATCTTATTAAAAAATCTTTTGCCTGTATAAAATGCAATGAATAATTGAAGTTTTCTTGAAGAGTCACGTCTCGCCTCAGAAGGTATTCAAAAACAAATGGGAAAACTGTTTACAGCTTTATTTCTATGCAGCTTTATAGTCTGTATCACATATAAGTAATCTGCCCCCAGGAGTGGGATCTATTATGTGGCGGAGTCTCCATACGTTAGAGTAAGGGCCCTTTTACACAGAGTGATAATGGTCCAAATTGGGCGATTATTGCTCCGTGTAATAGAGACAACTAGCGATGAGCGAATAGTGAAATATTTGAATATTCGATATTCGTAAAAATATCTCCCGAATATTCGATCGAATATTCGATCCCAGTAAAGTCTATGGGAATAAGTATTTGATTATTGAAAAACATCTATACGACCACTTGGAGGTAAAAACCGGAAGCTGGGGGATTTGAACGCTTATCGAATATTTATCGAATATTCGGCGAACTATTGGTTAATATTCGATATATCGAATACCTTACTATTCGATCGAATATCTATTCGATCGAACAGTATTTGCTCATCACTAGAGACAACAATCAGCCAATGAAACGAGGCATAGCCAGCGGCTGACGATTGCCCAAACACCTGACACCTTACCTCTGGTTTCGGCAGCTGCGGCATCTGACCGGCCTGTCAACTGAAAGGCCACTCAGCCAATCACTGGCCTGTGATTGGCTGAGCGGCCAGTCAGCTGACCCGGAAGCTGCAGAGCACAGGAGAGAGGACCGGGAGCGGGGAAAGGTATAGTACCAAATGTTAGTGCAAGGACTGCATGGACATCGCTAATGATTATCCCGATTATAGGCCCAGTAAACAAGTTTCAATCTAGCAGATTGGCTCTGGTTTACTAAAATGGTTGGGCCTTAGTCGGCCTGTGTAATAGTACCCTAACAGGCACAGAATAGCCCAACGTCTTGTCTCAGTCTATGTTTTTTTACTCTTTTTTTTTTTCAGACCCTGATCAAGTATGCTGAATAATTCAGAGCTACGGTACAACGGGTTATTGGTACACCTCCATAAACAAAGCACAATACAAAAGGTTGGATAAAGGTGCAAGTGTTTCTCTAGTCTGATAAATCATTTTCAAGTTCATTTCCGTCGATTTCTACTCAGGTCTAGAAAAATACAGAAACACAGCAGGAAAATACTCTCTGAAATGGAAATATGTGTATAGTTTATTCCTACAACCCTCAACCACTACAACATTAAAGAAGAACAGTTGACTGTAGCTGTATAAATGATATAATAAACATTCTTAAAGTGACACATTCTTAAAGTCATCTTTTATCAACTGCAGATTGTGTTAAGTGGGCGTGGCCTCGCGGCATTAGCACCACTTAGTCCCGCCCACAACTATTGGAACAGGCTGGCCGAAAGGTCTAGACTCCACCCCCTTTACGTCAGCCAACCAATGGGCGTCAAGGGGGTGGGGCCAACGTTGCAGTTGTGGGCGGTTCTAAGTGGTGCTAATGCTGCGAGGCCACACCCACTTAATACAATTTGCAGTTGATAAAAGGACACTTTTTACTTGAACAAGCACCATGATGTATGATATGAAATAAGGTATGAAAAACGCTAAATTTACCCTTTACACCTGTGTAGAGATGTCAAAATGCACAAAGGGGGGGGGCAGTGTCACTTTAAAGGCGTTACCAGGACTATGAATTGATGAGCTATACAACAAGTGCCACAACACTTCATTATTTACCTGGAACAGCACCATGCTTTTAACAGTGGCCGGGCCTGGTATTACAGAGTCCCATTTACTTGAATTAGACTAAGGGCCCTGTTCCACCGGACGATTATTGTTCAGATTATCGTTAAATCGTTCGAAACGATAATCATTTGGTTGAAATGCAGTTAACGATTAACGACCGAACGAGAAATTGTTGATCGCTTTATAAGACCTGGCCCTATTTTTATCATTGCTCATTCGCAAAACGTTTGCAAATCGTTCGCATTGAATAAGACGTCGTTCGGTCGTTCACAGTAGATACAAACGCAATTGCGAAGAAATAGCAAAGAAAAAACGATCGCAAATATGATCATAAGTAACGATTATCGTTTCATGGAAATGAGTGAACTTTTCAGGTCTTTCGCAATAGTTTGAGGTTGTTAATCGTTAACGATTATGCGAACGATAATCGTCCGGTGGAATAGGGCCATAAGCAACTGCTTGCTGTAATACCAGGCACAACCACTACCAAAATTATAGTGCTGTACCTGGTAAACAATAATGAGCCATGGCCCCTTAAATCGTTTGAGATTTTTGAAGTGATAGAGCCACATTAAGGCTATGTTCGACAACGTCTTTTTTTGGCAGTTTGTAAACAAATAGCACGATGATGGCTGTTATTTGCACTCAAACGGCCATAAAAGACGTTGTGGAGACATTGCCTTAAAGGGGTAGTGCGGCGCTAAACAATTATTCACTAAATAACATGCCGTGTCATCATCTGCTCAGCCGCGATTGGCTGAGCATAACTGTGCTCAGCCAATCGCGGCTGAGCAGCTGATGACGCGGCAGAGGGCGGCCGTCACGAGGGACGGTCGGAGCGGTTTGGCCGGCTGCCCGAAGATTACATCATTGTCACAAGATGGCGGACGGGGGTCGACACGGATCAGGTGAGTATAAAGCCCTACACTTCCGGGGGTGGTGTGGGTAAACACGGGGAAGGGGGCCATTCACTAACATAACATACATTACAAAGTTGTATAACTTTGTAATGTGTGTTATTTAGTGAATAATTGTTTAGCGCAGCACTACCCCTTTAAGTAAATTTAAAATAAAACAGTTCAGTAACCATGAGAGTGCATGAAAGTCATTTTGAAGCTATGCTAACATTTTTAAGTTTATTGGACAACCGCCATTTTACAACCAATAACGTCCATTATTTTGTAACGAGCTGTTATGATATAAATAATGGCTGTTATTATTATTAAATAATGGCCGTTGATGGTCATAAGATAACGACAGTTAAAAAAAAAAAAATTGGTGTATTTTTTATGCTGTGCTGAGTTGTACAACCTGAGCTCTACTCCGGAGCTGTATTCATAATTCAACTATTTTTTATTGGAAATATAAATTACACTAATTCCCACTTCAGGAACATAGTAGGAAAAGGCGGACATCTTGTAGTATACAGTGGCTAATAATGATCATGATCAGCTCCCCCTTTTCTTGACGTGGGAACATAGCCGAAGACTGTGCAGCTGAGCTCCTACAATGCTCCACGATCATTGGGTTTCCTTAAATCAGATAGTTCTGTAGTGCCAACAAAACATCCTGGGAGATTTCACTGTCGTTTTTGTATGTTTTTTTTTTTTTTTTTTCTTTTCAGAAATCAATAGTTCAGGCAATTTTAAGAAACGTTGTAATTTGATTTATTAGGCAAATCTGCCATTATCTGCATTCAAAACGACTTTCCCCAGGTCCCCCCCCCCCCTCCCTCCTCTCTCTCATTCACTGCTCATTACCAGGAAATCTCGATTCTTTTACATCAGTCGGGCCCCGTGTAACCTATGGAGAGGGGAGTGGGAAGGAGGGAGGAGGGAGTTTAGTCACCAGCAGAGAGCAGAGAACAAAGGATTACACAGTGGGAGCTGTGTGAAAGCCGGTAATCAGAGATCAGAGAGGTAAGTGCTGACTTCAGAGGAGATAGCTTGGTGATCTAGCTGTAAATTAACTGTTTGTTGTCCAGTTTTAGTGCCTCATCTCCCTCCCCTCTCCATAGAGAACCATGAAGACAGGGGGGAGAGCTTCAAACTGCTTTTTCATGATAAAAAATTTTCGGCTTATAAACCCAATTACAAAGTTTCTTAAAATCGCCTGTACTATTGAATTCTGCAAAAAAAATTTAAATGACAGTGACACTTTGGGTATAATGCAGCTTGTAACTCAGGGTAAGTCATTGTATCTTTTTAGAATAGTTCCAAACAATTTTATATACTGTACTTTTATTTATTTTCAATAAAATCATAAAAATTTAGCTAACCTCCATTGTCCTTGAGATGCAGTGCAATCTTTGTGTCATCTGAAAAAAACAAAAAAAACAACAGTCACAGTTTTACCAGAACTTTGTATGAAGTCAAAATCGTCATGCGATATGGCGCTACTTCTTGTTTTCAAAAAAGGCCAATGCAACTGAATAAAGTTTTATATTTTCAAACTTGTCAAACAATGGAAAAAGTTGCCGTGAACTTCAGCTTCAATTTGTCACAAGTTTTGATTAGAAACTTATATGGAACAATTTTGAATTTGAAATACTTGAACTTTGCGTTAATATTGCCCCAAACTGCAACCTACTCCTCTCTGCGACTTACCCTCTGTAGGGAGGCTGCTCGGTAGATGTGATGTTGTTAATCTTGACGTTGTGGTATAATGTCTGGATGTTGTCACATGTGCTCTGCTGGTGGTGTGACGAGGGGGCGATGTTGTCGCTAAAAAGTCTTCACACATCTTCTCTTTGGACTGTTCAAAAAGAGAAAAAAAAATACAGAAAGAAGTTCCGCATATTAGGTAAGGACAGTTATAGTTTAAGAGTTTTTTTTTTTTTTTGTCTTAAAAATAAGAATAAATCAATAAATATACATTTATAAATATAAATGCCTTAAAGGAAAAAATTTTTAAACTATTAAATTCAGCTCATATGTCCATAATATCTTGATAGTAGCAACTCAAAAAGGAACAAGGAAATCCACTGGTGCTGTTGGACGTCAGAAGCCATGTCAAAAGTTATTGATCACAGGGGGTCTTACTGATGAGACCTGCTGTGATCAGGTGATATAACCGGGTAGAGAGAGAATAAAAAACATAATTTTTTATATGTTGCTGCCCATGGTGAGACTAACAATTCATTCCATACTTGTATTTATCTATTCAGTCTCCTTCTCCCAGTTCTGAGCTGCTGCTTTCTGCTGAAAACATAAAAATCAGTGTGTGAGCTTTTCTCCATGCCACCCCCCTTTTGAGACAGCTGATGTAAACAAGTCTCTGGCAGGCTGTATCTGCAACAGTGTTGCTTCTTTGTAATGCTGGGAGGAGTAATCACTAATCAGTGAGTTCATCAGCAACTTGACCTCAGATTAACCCTCCCAGCAATGCAAAAAGACTACAATGTTGCAGATAAAGCTGGCCAGTGACCTGTTTACATCAGCTGTTTCAGAAGGGAGGGGGGAGGAGGGGGGGAAGACAGAGAGAAAAACTCACACACAGATTTTTGTGTCTGCAGCAGAAAGCAGCAGCTCAGAACTGGGGGAAGAAGACGGAATAGATAATAACTATGGAAGAAATTGTTAGTCTCACCATGGGCAACCTAATATCAAAAGTATAAGAAGCGTTTGTCTATACACTCATTTATTAGTCGCCAAACTTTAGCTCTTAAAGGGGTAGTGTGGCGCTAAAAAATTATTCACAGAATAACACACATTACAAAGTTATACAACTTTGTAATGTATGTTGTGTCTGTGAATCGCCCCCTTCCGTGTCCCACCACCCCCACCCGTGTACCCGGAAGTGTGGTGCATTATACATTACCTGATCCGTGTCGAGGGTCGTCCGCCATTTTGTGCCAAACGTCATCTTCGGACGGACGGCCGAATCCCTCTCCGCCGCGTCACAACTGTGCCCAGCCGCGATTGGCTGAGCACAGTTATGCTCAGCCAATCGCGGCTGCGCGACTGATGACATAACATACATTACAAGGCTGGATTCACACGCTGTAACTGTGCGGCTGTATTTTTTATGCGGCTGTAAATGTGCGGGTGAAACTCCGGCCGTGGGAAAAAATAGACATGCGGCTCAAAACATACGGTCATTTACTTGGAAATCTGGTTCAACTAAAAATAACAAATAAAATGTTAAGAAAGTGATGGAAACACCTCTGGATGCATCTGGGAAAGCAGGGAACACAGTTTACATGAATCGCTATTACCGGGGTTTGCGATCCTCTGCACTATAGCCGATGTCTCTCATGGTTAATATATTGAATTAATAAAACACATTTTCTGTCTAATAAAGTCCCTTTTATTGTTCAATAATTAAATGTAAACGATTCCATCATTTTGCAATTAAATATACTGTTCAAATAAATATATATATAAATAAATGTATATTTATATATATATTTATTTTTTGACAGTATATTTAATTGCACAATGATGGATTCGTTAGAATTAAATTATTGAACAAAGAAACTGTATTTATTTAAACGAAAATGTGTTTTATTCATGAAATATTAATTAGTACAGAAAGCTCTATTAGCCGGTAATTCATATTCCCGGCAATAGAGCATTCTGTACTAATCATCACTTTACTTTAATGAAAACATCAAATGTTTCTTCTAATTATGTTATGACAATAACATTATTAGAAGAAACATTTAGAATTATATGTGCGCTCAGCTGATTGGCTGATCGGCTGAGCGCACATATAATGAGCCGGTCCGCAGTACAGTGACTTCATTGTGCTGCGGACCAGCGAAGAGGACACATCGGGGTGAGTATAGAGCTCTCCCCACCCCCTCCCCGGCACTGCACCCCTCCCAGCAAGGAAGGGGGGGTCAGTTAACCCCTTCCTTGCTGGGATGGGTGCAGTCTGACATCAGTCTGGCCCCCAGGGGGTTAAGGGGGATGCAATACATCCTCCCTTAACCCCTTGGGGGCCAGACTGTAAGCAGCGATCTGTAAAGATGCTGCATACTGTAAGGTGCACAACACCGCTCACAATGATGGGTGTTGTGCTCCTGTTTGTGTGTTTTTTGTGTGTTTCTCCCTTTTTGTTTTTCAGATATCGGTATCCTGTGGATTACGTCGGATTCCGTGGACTACGTCGATGACCAGCGGTTGTTCTTTGAATTTTTTAAATAAAATGGTCAATGAGGGGTGTGGGGGTGTTTTTATTTGAATAAAAAAATTTGTAAACTTGTGTCTTGTCTTTATTTCTTTACTTTTTAGACTTAGTAGTGGAAGCCGTCTAATAGACGGAATCCATTACTAAGTCGGGGCCTAGTGTTAGCCGGTATAAAATGGCTAACACTAACCCCCTATTATTACCCCAGTACCCAATGCCACCAGGGGTACTGGGAAGAGCCGGGTGCCAGTGGTCCCGGAGCGTCAATATTGGCGCTCCTGGACCGGGCGGCAGCAGGCTGGTAAGATTTAGGCTGGGGAGGGCCTAAACCAATGGCTCTTCCCACCCTGGTGTTACCAGGCTGCTGTCGTTTGGTTTTTAACCCGGCTGGTTATAAAAATAGGGGGGACCCTATGCGAATTTTTTTTTAAATAAATAAATAATTAAAAAAAAACGCATAGGGTCCCCCCTATTTTTATAACCAGCCGGGTTAAAAACCAAACGACAGCAGCCTGGTAACACCAGGGTGGGAAGAGCCATTGGTTTAGGCCCTCCCCAGCCTAAATCTTACCAGCCTGCTGCCGCCCAGTCCAGGAGCGCCAATTTTGACGCTCCGGGACCACTGGCACCCGGCTCTTCCCAGTACCCCTGGTGGCATTGTGTACTGGGGTAATAATAGGGGGTTAGTGTTAGCCATTTTATACCGGCTAACACTAGGCCCCGACTTAGTAATGGATTCCGTCTATTAGACGGCTTCCACTACTAAGTCTAAAAAGTAAAGAAATAAAGACAAGACACAAGTTTACAAATTTTTTTATTCAAATAAAAACACCCCCACACCCCTCATTGACCATTTTATTTAAAAAATTCAAAGAACAACCGCTGGTCATCGACGTAGTCCACGGAATCCGACGTAATCCACAGGATACCGATATCTGAAAAACAAAAAGGGAGAAACACACAAAAAACACACAAACAGGAGCACAACACCCATCATTGTGAGCGGTGTTGTGCACCTTACAGTATGCAGCATCTTTACAGATCGCTGCTTACAGTCTGGCCCCCAAGGGGTTAAGGGAGGATGTATTGCATCCCCCTTAACCCCTTGGGGGCCAGACTGATGTCAGACTGCACCCATCCCAGCAAGGAAGGGGTTAACTGACCCCCCCTTCCTTGCTGGGAGGGGTGCAGTGCCGGGGAGGGGGTGGGGAGAGCTCTATACTCACCCCGATGTTGTCTCTTCGCTGGTCCGCAGCACAATGAAGTCACTGTACTGCGGACCGGCTCATTATATGTGCGCTCAGCCGATCAGCCAATCAGCTGAGCGCACATATAATTCTAAATGTTTCTTCTAATAATGTTATTGTCATAACATAATTAGAAGAAACATTTGATGTTTTCATTAAAGTAAAGTGATGATTAGTACAGAATGCTCTATTGCCGGCATATGAATTACCGGCTTATAGAGCTTCCTGTACTAATTAATATTTAATGAATAAAACACATTTTCGATGAAATAAATACAGTTTCGTTTGTCAATAATTTAATTCTAACGAATCCATCATTGTGCAATTAAATATACTGTCAAAAAATAAATATATAGATAAATATACATTTATTTATATATCTATTTTTTTTAACAGTATATTTAATTGCAAAATGATGGATTCGTTAGAAATAAATTATTGATCAACGAAAGTGTCTTGATTACAAATAAAATGTCTTTGATTAATTTAATATAGTAACTATTAGAGGCATCGGCATTCGGCATCATTGCCGGCTATTTTTGAAGTACTCCGTACGGACCGCCTGTCAATCCTCGGCCGCATGTCCAGCCGCAAATAATGGTCTTGTTCATTTTTTACGGGTCCGTTTACGATAGGGCCGTAGATTCATACATAGTGTGCACTGTGCAGCCGCATATCCTATACTTCCCAGCATACACACGAACCACCAAAAATACCGCCGCACAATTACAGCCGCAAATACAGCCGCACTCTTACAACGTGTGAATCGAGGGCAAAGTTGTATAATTTTGTAATGTGTGTTATTCTGTGAATATTTTTTTAGCGCCGCACTACCCCTTTAAACTACTGCCGTACCACAAGCCCTGACAGCCTCAAATTGCCAAGTGACAGGAGAGAGATAGATAATTGATGAATGATGGCTAGTAGATAGATAGGAGATAGATAGAGCGATAGATAGAGAGATAGGAGATAGATGATAGATAGATAGATAGATAGATAGATAGATAGATAGATAGATAGGAGATAGGTGATAGATAGATAGATAGATAGATAGATAGATAGATAGATAGATAGATAGATAGATAGATAATAGGAGATAGATAGGAGATAGATAGGAGATAGATAGATAGGAGATAGATAGATAGAAGATAGATAGATAGATAGATAGATACTGTAGGTAAATAGATAGATAGATAGAAGATAGATAGATAGATAGATAGATAGATAGGAGATAGATAGATAGATAGATAGATAGATAGATAGATAGATAGATAGAAGATAGATAGATAGATAGATATGCAAAAAGGATCGCCCACAGCACTCCAGATAAGTTGAAAATTCAAAAGTGTTTTATTCCATAATAGTGCAGCACTAGATAGATAGATAGATAGATAGATAGATAGATAGATAGATAGATAGATATGGAGTGATAATTCGCCCAATTCATCGTTTAACGATTTTGAAGCAACAATTTGGTTTTTATAACGATCAGCGTTTAGACAAAGAGATAAATAGTTAGAAAACTTTTTTCGGCGATCGCTCAAGCCCATCTCACACATTAGGATGAATCTGTGAAAGACTGTTCAGACAAAGCAATCTGCGAATTTTTAGCGAACGACCAACGACAATTTGAGAACATGTTGAAAGATCACAATGAACAATTTCTCGCTCGTCAATTGATCGTTCGTGGAGTTTACACAAGCCCATCATCGCTCAAATTGCGAAAATTCGAATGATAATCGCTCCGTGTAAATGAACCAATAGATAGATACAGTAGATAGATAATGGTTAGTAGATTGATTGACTGATAGATAGATAATAGAACGATTGATTGATTAATTAATTGATAGATCAGTTAATAAGTAATTAACTTTATTGGTCACATAAGCCGGGAAAATGATGAAAAACACATGTAATTCTTTACTCAGCATTGAGGAGAAACAAATGTATCTATACATGTATAATTTATAGACAATGCCATTATGCAGCCTAATTATACAAGGTTAAAATGTGACATTATCTCGTTCGGCGCTCTACTTCCATTATGATTCCATTAGTTGTGTACGGTTTGAAGTGTTCACTTTGAGCCTCCAGTATGGAGCACTGGGTCATATGTGAATGCTTTTTACTCTGAAGGAATAAAAAAAAATAAAAAATAAAAAAAACCATAGATCCTGTCTGGAATACGAAATGCGCTCACCGCGTTTACTTACAACCTGTTATCGAGAGCCAAGAAATCATTAATTTGTTCTCCGGCGGTATTAGTGCCCCTGCTCGGCACTACGGCAAAACAAGAGATAATTGTACTTACTGTGATTTAAAGAAGGAAAGAATTGGATTTAGAAGGCCTTAAAGGGATATGGCGCTGGAAGGTGATTTATTACTTACAAATTATCTATTATTAATATAGCGCTGATACAATCGATTGCATCACGCCCGGTAATGTGTTTATACACATTGTAGACCCCCAGAGAGCCTCACTATCTAATTTCCTTATCACCATGGAACCTATGCAAATAGGGAGAATACATGTAAACTGCAGGATGTTATAGGGTTACTTATAAATTATTCATAATTGACATACTGTAGCACCAACAAATTACAGGGGTCTTACCTATTTTCAACATATAAATGAGCATATATTAGTAAATAAGGCTATTTTACTATCTTTCTGTGGAATGTCAGGCTTTCTTTTCACATCTGATGCAAGCTGTCTGCTTTGTTGTCTTTGTTACCCCATTTCTAATTTAGTGTACATCTTGTAACATACTTCCTGTTCCTGTGTACATTCTAGCTGGGAATTCAGTCAATTCTACCTCCTACTATACCTAGAACCATAGAAGTATTCTCTTTAAGTATGCACTTTCTTGACTATAACCCCTCCTATACAGAGAGAGGGAGATAAAGTGGGCTGAATTTCCAGCTAGAGTGTAAAACAGGAAGTCAGTAAACCAAACAGGAAGTTGGGCAACTAAAGACAATAGAGCATTGTCTCTTTAAAAAGCTTTTGAAGCAAGGAGAAGTACTGTCTGTTGTCTACCATCTGTTCTGTACCATCTCTGACCAAGACAAACTTCTATAGAAGAAGGACCATGTCCTGTTGCCAGTGTGTGGAGAGAAGCAGTTCTTGGCCACAGACTTTTTCAGTAGCGGTCTAAATACCTAGACCCCAATGATGATTTGTCAAAAGTTTTTTTTTAGAAATAGGTTTTAGATACACTTTAAACACCACATACACCATTTGTACCCATACTGTTTCATGCCCATTTGCTTTCTCATAGTACCTCTTCAGGACAGCCGTTTTCTACCCAGTCTTGCCGATGGCGGTCAAACCCACTGGAACATCTAAATGAAAAGAATAAAGTGTACAAAGATTTTAAAAAAATGTCTACTCATATAATAAGCATATTTATTAGAGGTAAGAGAATCTCGAGTATGCTTGAGTCCATCTGAACTCGAGCATGTGACATTTGTTTATCGGTGGTCAAAGAAGTTAGATGCAGCCCCAGGGAGCCCTGGAAAACATGGATACAGTTTTTGAACTATGTAGTCAAGTGGGTGGTCCTTGTAGCAGGACCTACTAACATCCTTCATACAGAAATAGCTGTTGATCACTCACTAGGGCCTCCCACTGGACTCCTAATCCAAGAATAAAGTTATAATGAATACAGTATATTAGTTATACTGAATTTTTTCCTGCAAAACTATTTCTCAGCTCTTCTTGCCGTAGAACCTGATTCCTGTATATCAAACTGCATGTTCACCTCTACAGTTTTTTTTAAGACCTGAAAAAGTGCAGTGTACATATGCTACATCAAGTGAAGAAAAGTCCAGCATCTCTACTTTCACCTCTTAGAGCTAATAGGCTTTTCAGGGAAAAGGTATTGATTGCCTATCCCCAGGATAAGCTATCAAAAGCCGAGGGGTAGGGTGCAGTTTTCTGGCAAAATTGACTGATGGGCTATTGACTGGATAGGTCATTGGTTACTGAACGACAATCGGAACCCCCGCTGTTTAACGCCCGCACTACACAATGAACAGGGTTGGCAATAGAGAAGAGTGAACAATGAGCAGGCTCAATTTTGTCTGAACCAGAATCTGTGGAATTTAATTACCGATGGCTGCAGAACAAGATGACACCTTAAGCTTAGCTGGAAAAATGGATACAGCCATAGGATGTATCCATGTTTTCCAGGACTCCCTAGGGCAGCATCAAACTTCTGCAGTCACCAGTAAGCAAATGCCGCATGCTCGGGTTCAGAAGTACCAGAAGTAGCTCAAGGTTCCCTCGTGTCTAGTCGGAAACAGTTGTTTCCATTCACTGTGTAGTGGCCGTGCCTGGTTACTGCATTTCAGATTCGCTTGAACAGGAACTGAGCTGCAGATATGTGTTACCCCCGCTGAAGAAAACTCATTAGTCAACTTTGACTGAAAAACAGGCAAAATATAGTGTCCCCTCTGCACAACATACACTTTCAAGGTTTGCACCTGGGTGCTGTCGCTATTGGCACCTTGGCTATTAGCACTTTGGCTGCTACTGGCGGACTATCCTGTGGATAAGCAATTAATATTTTTTTTCCTGGAATAAAAAATAGGTAATTGAAGGGCATATTCCGATCTCCTTACAAATAGATAAGTGTGATCCTACCACCAAAACTCCCACCGATCTCGGTGCAAAATTGTCCCTGGAAAGAACAGAGGGCATCACGCATGGACAGCAACTTCTACATTTATCTTCTATGAACAGAGCGGTGGCCGTGCATGTTTGGTAGACTCCATTAATTCTGAGGGAAATTATACCCATTCTAAGAACTATGGAGGAGTACCAGCAATTGGACCCCAAGAGATCTATTTTCTATCCCCGATCCTGTTGATGGGGAATAACAGTGAGATTTATAACAGTGCCCAACAATGTTTGGAAGCATCATACAGAACGAATAGCGCATTGGTTGTGCTCAGGTGTTACAGCTCAATCATTTGGGTCCAGTGGGGATCCCTGCAGTCAGATCCAATATCCTGTTGATGGGGAATAACTTGACATCATGGGATATCCCCTTTAAATTCAACATTGACCGAAACATAGAATGGATGTATGATTTAGGTATTCAAGGATTGCTCATGCTTTGCCATTGAAATCAGCTACTTTATACATAGAAATTATATACTTCTAGATTATTATGTTTATTAGGGAATAGAAGCATGAAGCGCTTGGTTGTATTGTGTCTCTCCATTGCATTTATCCTATATTACTTAATAACACCTCCCATAAGAAAAGTTACAATAAACACCATTTAAAGTTATAATGTTTCTCTTAGCTACCGGCGTCTTAGTGCTTGAGTGTTTCACGAGCGCTTTGTCCATCGTATCCGCGACTATTGTTATACATTGCACTTTAACCAGCAATTCTAAAGCATTGTGTCCGGACAAGTGTTTCTCTAAGGATTCAGGCTGAAAGCAAATTAATTCTCAGTAGCTGGCAACGTCTGTTGTTAAAAAACTCATGTTCAATCCATAGTACAAACACTTAAGCTTCCCCCAGAAGAAGACACTAAACAACAAATAGAATGACTCAATGACCATATTATTGATATATGGAAATCTCTTGGGCGCTAAGTGGTGTACCGTATATACTCTGAATACATTCATAGCTGCTAATAGCCGGGGATGGTGCAAGTGAATATCTCCCAGGGTGAAATGTAGCAAACCTCACGTAATAACCTGGAAATTTCATTCTGCTAGGAGGATAATAAAGAAGGGACACAGTCACATTATAGCAGCCGCTGCAAACTATGGAGGAATGGCTGCGGCAATGAGAGGCTCCTATTAGTCCTGGACAGTTTTCTCAATGTTGATTTATGGGATGTAGTGGGGAAGAGAAGAAGGTCACAAGGGAATATGGAGACACCACTATATAAAGGTTTACATTCTATTTAGTACAGCTGCTATGGGGTTAATGGAAAGGGAAGGCTAGGCCCTAGTGATATATATAGAGGGCAGGGGTCACTATAGCGAAGATAAACTTTAGACCCCTATGAGGGGCAGCTTAATGCAATCGCATTTCTTACCACCTGTGACAGCTGCATTGGCTTCCTGTATAGTATGCAGGGTATAACTACAAGTTGTGCAGATTTCTAGGCCCAATGGTAAGTATAGGTAGGTATAGGTGGGGCACATCTACTGATTGGTGTGGCTGGAGTGTCCATTCATTTCAACTGGTTTATTTCCAGCTCCAGTCAGTTGATCGTGGAGACACAAAGGGGGGATTCGCCCCTTCTCCCTGGTGTACGCTTCCCGTACGCCCCGCTTATCCGATGGGCGGGCTGGCGGAGCTTGTGAGGGCGTGATAAGGTGCGGAGGAGGCGTGGCCTTTTCCTGTGCATTATTTATCATGATTTACGCCTGCTCGCAGCCGTAAATCATGATCAAAATCTACACCTGCTGGGCGCAGATTGGGGCGCCTGGCCGGCCGGATTCTCTAAGAGGTGTACGCCTCTTAGTGTATCCTGCCGGGGAAAAGGGGACGGGGCCTAATATAAGACCGGCGTACTTGTACGCCGGTCTTTGTAAATCCCCCCCAAGGTGTCAAAAGCTGATCAATCTCTGGCCTTCTATCTAACATCTTTGCTCCTCTCCAGTCTATCCTTAACTCTGCTGCCCAACTAATCCACCTCTCCCCTTGCTCTGTCTCTGCCTCTCCCCTTCTGATGATCCCTTCAATGGCTCCTTATTACCCCCAAAATTCATTTTAAATTGTTGACTATGACATACAAGGCAACTCACTATCCTGACACAACCAGCTCCATCCACCATCATCATCATCCACCAGACCTTCAAGAGTAACCTGAAAAACCCATCTCTCTAAACTAGGCTATAACCTATATTAATTCTGCCTCACACTTCGACTAGCTTTCCTATCTGTAGTCCCCGACAGGCTCTGGCTTCTTTGTAATGAATAGAGCAGCGGGTATGGAACGTGACCCCTAGCTCTATTCATTCCCATAGAGTCGATGGAAAGAGCCGTCTTCCAGTGACATTACTGTTTCCATACTTTCGCTACTGTTACATCACTGTCTTATCATCCCAATGCAGAGGCTTCATTTCATCCTTTTTTATTTCCTTATTTCAAACTTTTTCATGTCTTTTTCCAAGCGTGCAAGTTATGTAAAAAAAATACCAATTGTTGTTGGGAGAACAGGCGCAAAAGTGACTAAAACACTAAATGGATACAAATTTGTGAGCAAATTTTGTGACAAATTTTTAACACTAGAAAACTGTATAACCAATGCTATCTATCTGGCCAAGTTGGGCTAGCTTTTGCTCTCATCAATGACCTTTTGGCACCTATGACATCCATGTTGCCAATTCAACTGCTGTCTGTGGTCAGTACTAACTGTTACATACCAGGAATATCCCCCCACTCCCACCCCCACCCAAAAAAAAAATAAAAAAAATTACAATTTAGCTAAGAGCCATACATTTTCATTTTTTTGTCTGCCTTTAGTGCATCAACTTTAACAATATAGCAATATTGCATACCTGTGTGCCCCAGTTCCAAAACCACCAGAAATCCAGCAGTTTTAGTGGATTTAGTCCTATACTTCCCGATTGTGCTTTCTGATTGAGGAGTTGTTCAGTACTAAAATTCCCAGAATCCACTGCTTTTCCTCAGCTCTCTATCACAGTCTCTATCAGCACTCGCACAGCACTCCTGACTATTGCACAGTAAGTTTGCAGCACCTGCTGCATGCACTCCATGTCTGCTCATTTATCACATCATAAAAAATAGACCCTAGTGGTGAGTTATTGACTACAAAATCACCTCCAAATGGGGTTATCATCAACTGAACTTTCAGGCTGGATCCACACATCTCTACAGAATACAATTTATAGGGTTAATAGGATTGACAGGGGTTACCAGTCTAGCAGGAGGAACCCATTATTGTATCAGTGCCTGGGCCCACTGTCACAATATGATGGACCAGTTATAACCAGATGACTACTTTACAAGTTATTTGATGTCATCATGCAATTGAAATGTGAAAGATATAAACGTCTATAACAAAGGCACAAATATAAAGTCACATAAAATAATATGAAAGAGCCTTTCAAGTGGATTAATTGGAAACACCTTCAATGATGGTTCCGCTAATTCTTTGCTTTGTGGTAATTGTCCTGTATAAAGCAGCGATGTCTTCACAACATGAAACAAGATCTATGAAAGCCGCTCTTTATGCACCCTATGTGCTCCACAGATGTGAGCGTAATATATCAGAATGGAGATGACTGGCACGACCACTATGGGATCATACAGGCCGTTTTATGTGTACTTCTCTGAATACCGGCTTATTTTTTATCTCCACGTGACTCGTGTTTGTATCGAGAGTTCAAATCACCTGAAAATACACTTCAAAAGGCTGTGAATGCATATATTCATTCTACCGCTAAGCCCTGTCAATCTGCACAAACATAAACCTAAATCTTATATTATATGGGGATTTTTCATAGGAAGAGGATTCGGAGGCATAAAGTACATTTTGTAAATGTAAAACGAAAATAATAAATGCAATGAAAAAAATTAATAAATAAATAAAAAATAATAATAATAATAATAAAAAATAATATATATATATATATATATATATATATATATATATATTAATTGACAAAAAGAAATAATGCACTCAAATAATATATATATATTATATATATATATAATATATATAATAATATGTTACTGGGAAAACTAGTCCTAGTCCTGCCGGATATGTAATGATTACCGGTGAGGTCAGATTAGACCATCTGTCTTGCCTTAAAAGGGGGTAAAAGTGCTCCACCGACTGCCCTATAAAAATGCTGTTAGAGGCTACTTTTGGGCAATGTACCTCGTACTGAGAGATCAGTGACTGCATGATATGACTCCACAACGCACATGAAGACATTTTGCCCAGTTCAAGGACATTGAGAGGAGGCATCATTGGACTGAGAGAACGGGATAGTCATTTTGACAAACTGACCTTCATCTAGGTCATTTTCTCTATGCTGTTAAGAGATGTTGGGAACAGCAATCGCATAAGGACTAGAGATGAGCGAGTAATACTTAATCGAATAGCTATTCGATCAAATGCTACACTATTTTAAATACTTTTCGATAAAGCATCCAACCAAAAATGCTCCTCTCACCTTGCCTGGTGCTCTTTTCTAGCCAATAACTATGCAGGGGGGGTGTGATAGGCCCTAGGAGCATGCAGGCATCGCGAGAACAGTCTCTACAATCATTGGCTGGTTTACTCATGTGACCTCCCAACTATAAGAACTTGGCTTTTCCTGCTCATCATCAGCTGCCATCTTAAAGATGGAGGGAGAGATCCTGGAGTAGGGACAGAGAGGTTTTAGCTGATTGTAGGCAGGCAAGACCCCAAAAGCCCTTCTTAGGGCTACTAAAAGACACAGCACAGCATATACCTCTGAATATACAGTGAATAGGCTGGCTACCAAACATCTGCAGCTTATTCTCACAGACAGGCAGGCAGCTGCTCACTGTGAAGAATAGGCTTCATTTCATCTATTTGCTCCTACATTCTTATTGTTGCAGGACAAGCTAAGGGAGAGATGTTGGAGTAGGGACAGTGAGGATCTTAGCAGATTGTAGGCAGGCAAGACCACAAAAGCCCTTCTTAGGGCTACTACACTGGACAGTGTAGAGCTCTTGAATGGCACTGGGTACTGAGGCAGGAGGTAAACAAAGCTTGTTTTATTTATTTAACCAATCTTCTCCTTAAAATAAACAAAACTGCCAGTCCACCTAGATATTAATGGGTTTATTTAAAAGGGTTATTCAGCGCTACAAACAAATGGCCATTTTTTCACCACTTTTGTCTCCAGTTTGGGTGCAGGTTTTTAAAATCAGTTCCATTGAAGTAAATGGAGCTTAATTGCAAACCACACCTGAACTGGAGACAAGAGTGGTGCAAAAGTGGCCATGTTTTCATAGCACTGGATAACCCCTTCAAGGGGAATGTAACTACAGGCTAGACAAGCCTCACCTGCTGATAGATTCCAACAGGACAGGGTACGGGGAAGCTGCATCAGTGCACTGCAGTGTTACCGAGTAACTAAGTTTTTCATTATGTAAATGAGGGTGTTTAGTGCACTGAGGGCGTTTTTTTTACCTTTTAGTGCACCAATAATCATCCGGCCTCCCTGTCCCCTGCCCAGCAGGTTAGTATTCCCTAATGAGTAAAAACTGGAGATGAGTGCCACTAGAGCATGCTTGAGTCAGATTGTTCACTATTAACTGTATCCATGTTTTCCTGGACTTTCTATGGCTGCATCCAACTTCTTCAGCCACTGGTACTCAAATGCTGAAAAATCGGACTCAAGCATGCCTGAGTTGCGCTCATCTCTAATGAACACGTTGAGGCCTCCAGACCCTCTTTGTACTTTGTCCAAATAGATGATGGTCCTGCATGGACTCTCCTCGAATTTCACCAATAGGGTATCTAAAAATACATTTTCTAATCCAGGCAAGTTCTTTAAGAATGAATAATCAGCTAGATAACTTCTCAATTAACAGTGTAATTCAGAAATGAGCAGAGTTACAACCTTTAACCCTATGATAATTGAGTTTCATCCATCAAGACCAGAGAAAAGTTATTGCCAAAAAAAATAAAAAATGTTAAGAAAACCTGCGGATAGAGAGAGCACCTCCCCTGTAAACGGCAGAATTATTATGGATGTGTCTACTATTTCTACACTGTAAAGTCTCAGTAACAGGAGAACAACTGTCACTTTGATAAATGCACAAAATTAATTTTAGAAGAGTTTTTGAGATATGGGTCAGGTTCATTGACCGGATTCTTGTAGAAATTTTTCCTCTCATATCTCATCCGGACAGTGGGTTGATACTACTGTGCTTTCTTATGTTAATCAATTTGATGTTATATGTTTTGGTGTTGTGGAAGACGGGGCTTATCGTTTACCTATAAATCACTTCTTTTAGTATAACTCATTCTGGAAACCTTGGAAGCCTTGTGCGTTCATACTTCTTAATACACCAATAGGCAAACAAATATTATTAAAGGTTTGTTCTCTGATAATAAGGTGGGACCCCGAGCAGTCAGTTGTGATCGATGGAGGTGCGGCAAGGGTATAGGTTCTCCACAGCACCCCCGCAGGAAGAATGAAGGATTTCACAGTTCTTATTTAAAGCAATGGGTTATCCATGTAACGCATTGACATGGCAGGCCACAATCGCCTTATTCACTCCCTCTAAATTTACTCACAGGGACCCACTTCTGTCTGTAGATAGAGACAGAAGTGAGCCCCAGTGCAAGAATGGTATTTAGCCTCCGAAAGTTTCTCCCATTAAAAAAGCTCTCTTCTACTTCTTTGCATTACTTTTTCCCAGTGGAGCACTGCATGGTCTATACGTCTGCATATGTATTTTTGGAGAATCTTAACGCCCTTAGTTTCAATTCTCTACTAGCTAGCCAGCATCCTGCTCTCTACTGATGAGGGCTGAGCACCAGTGATGTTTACAGATGGGTAACTTTTCCTTCTGGAGGAAGTTTTGGTTTGAATAATGAACAGTCATAGATCCAGGCTCTAAAAGAGGTTAGGCATTGACTTTCACAGGAGTTACCTTCAAAAGTAAGCACCTCAGAACAAGCTCTTTTTTTATGAAGCAGGGTGACCTTGTGGGAACATAATAAAGAAGGTATACTCACCCATCCCCATGACCCCTGCAGTGCCACAACACCACCTCTCATGTTTCCATGTGGTCACAACACGGGGGGAAGGGGCGAAATGGTGTTCTCCCCCAGCCACTGACTGGCTGAGAGGGAAATTCTCAGTTGGGTTGTGACATTGCAAGTGTGAGTCAAAGAGCAGTGATGCAGCGCTGTGGAAGCACAGGACGGGTAAGTATACCTTTTTTTATTATGTTCCTGCAGCCCCCTACCTGCACTAAGGTCTCTTTTAAACCCTTATAAACAGCATAATAGACAGTAACAACTACTTGCTACTTCTAAAATGAACCTGTTATCTTTCTCAAGGTGCCTGAACTTGATTGATCAATCTTTCCATATTCCCTAACAAGAGGTCTATTATTCAAATCTGATGGGGTGGGGAAGAGTGACCTGGGATTGCCCCCATGACTAATGGTTCATGTGATTACAGGTTTCCTTTAAGACAGCAGTGGATTCTCTTCTTTATTGGATCTATGTACACCTACATAGGTTGCATTAATAGTATAAGCTTCCCTAGATACCAAGAAACCTATGGCTGATAATAACTCAGTGCCCATAACATACAGTAGGTCAAAGAATATTGTGCTAGGTTGTATACTGCATTTGTATGTAGTTCAGCACTTATGGTACAGGCAATGCTCTTCGGGTCCTTGGGGGGATCTAAATGGTGGTTGACTTAAACCAAATGAAGTCCTAAGCAGAAGTATTGTTCAAGTGTTATAAGGCTAAAACCAGGCTAGGAAACTAGACATGAGGAAAACTTGAGTATGCTTGGGTCCCATCATTTGGCATTTGAATAACCATGTCTGAAGAAGTTAGATGAAGCCCTAGGGAGTCTGGGAAAACATGATCTATGGTCTATGGCTATATCCATGTTTTCCTGGACCCCCTGGTTTCCTGGTTCTCAAATGCTAAAAGACTGGACTCGAGCATGCTTGAGTTGTGCTCATCCCTACAGGACACCATGCATGAATACATATGGTCCACCTTGACTCCATACTAACTTACTACCATATTATCGAAAATTATTTGTCTCCAAGATGCACTAAAATCCAAGAGAAAAAGCTCTGAGTTTGAGGAGGGCTCAATAAGAACAGCAAAGTTCTCTATTATGAATGCCCAACTGTGGCCCAGAAGAGCTTGGAGATTATATGGCGGCAGTATGTAAAGTCCTACATTGTTACCGCTCTTCCATCACTTAAAATAACATTATGTTCATTCTGATAAAATATACAATCTATCTGCTATAATATATTACTTTTTTTCAGATTTCAGTGCATGATGGAAGGGGCATAGATTATTTGGAAAGCTTAAATGATTGATGCCAGGGTGAAAGGGAAATATGCAATCTGGTGGCAAAGAAGAAGAAAAGCAATCAAAAAGGTGACTGGCATTAGATGGAATGTACCTAGTAGTAATAGTTTCCTATAAAGCAATCACCGCAGGATTGAACTGGGTCAAATGTCAGATTTTTTTCCGAGAAAATGGTAAGGAGAGGTGTTCACTTTTTCAGAAGGAGCAAAGTCCATAAACTTCACAAAAAGATCACGGGGGGAATCTCCAAGTTAGGTATAAGGATTTCTGTTTTATAAGGTTTAAAATACTAGTGTAGGATTATATAGAATAAAATCAATTACTTATCATCTATCTTCTATCTATCTATCTATCTATCTATCTATCTCCTATCTATCTATCTATCTATCTATCTATCTATCTATCTATCTATCTATCTATCTCCTATCTATCTATCTATCTCCTATCTATCTATCTATCTATCTATCGAAATAATGCACACCAACAGAACTGTGTTGGTGCAACATCACTTTAACCCAGCATGACAGTGCGCTGTACTTTTTCGAAGCACTGTAGGTCGGTGGCTATTAGATGAATAGTGATGAATACAGTACTGTACACATCACTGCTCACTCACTAAGTTAACCTTTAGGCTCAAAACCAATCAAACAAATAGATAGTGTATACAGGACTATACAGGACTATACTGCATTATGTGACACCAAAACTTTTTTTCATTTTTGTGGGACTTCTACTTTAACTAAAGTAAAGTTAAGGATGGACACGTGTATATGGTAACTAAGCAGTGGTACCTACAGTGCTATAAGCATTATTGTTCAGAATATGCAGAATGTACAGTACAGGGGCAGGGAATCTGGCATGTATCTTCCACAGTTTGCTTTGACAATAGCGCCATGCACCACCAATTGTGTCAAATCCAATTACCAGTGGCTGAAGAAATTGAATGCAGCCATGTGTCCATGTTTTCCAGGACTCCCTAGGGCTGCATCCAACTTCTTCAGCCAACGCTTATCAAATGCTGCATGCTAGGGTTCGGACGAACCTGAGCATACTCGAAGTTTGCTCATCTCTAGCGATTTTACAAGTTTGGCAACCATTTTCTGCTCCCGGGAGAGTTCATCTTGTTTCTTTTAACCAATTGGCTATCCAAGGGTGCCCAAATAAATCCAACAGATTCCCTCAAAAATATAATTTTTTCCAATACTTGGTACAGTAAAGACACTTACAGAAAACCTATTTAATCTTCTATCTATCTATCTATCTATCTATCTATCTATCTATCTATCTATCTATCTATCCATCTCCTATCTATCTATCTATCTATCTATCTATCTATCTATCTCCTTTTATACTTTTTTCAGTGCACTTACATAGATGCAAATTTGTGCCTGGTTAATCTGCAGAGCAATCAGCACGAAGCTATTACAATTGTTCATTGAAAGTATCTGCAAATCTTCATGTCTGGAATAATTACATGTCTTCCATTGGACAAGTGCTTCGGAATTTATTTTAAGATATTTGGAATTCCCAAACAGAGCCATTAAGTTTAATGACATCAATAACTGTCAGGGAAATTTTGTTAGGAATGGATAAACCCGTCTCATCAGTGTAATGGAAGCGTACCATCCTTAATGACAAAAGTGGTTTAGAGAGTAATTACCGAAAACCGAACAGTACGAAACCTATTCAAGTATGTCACATTGTAACCTTTCCACCAGTCTGAAAATGTCTGCGTAAAGTTTAATCATTGTAATGTCGTCTTTGCTTCAGTGCATAGGAAATAGAAGACAAAGCAATGTTAAGAGTTCTACCGTTTGGTGCGGACCTATGTGGACCTATAAGCTCTAGGCTGATGTAGTTGCTTCACCATCGTAACAAAAAGCTTGATGTGTCTAAATGAAGTTGTCTGGCTTGACTTTCACTCCCAGGAGTGTGCTAAGACTCCTTATTGAAGTCAGAAACTGACTTGAAGGTAAATCTAACACCAGAAGGTGGCATCACAGAGCTGCTTTGCTTATCCTTTTTCCCAGAATTCCCTGCGGAGCTTAAAGGGGTTGGCCACTTTATAGTAAAGTAGTTCAATATAAAGTATTAGTAACTGTACTCAATGTGTATATTAACAGCAGGTCCATGTGTACCTCATAGAGCTAAAATCAGACTCCCCTCCTCCAGGCTGGGCTGTCCTGCTCTGTGGTGTTCCTGTCCTGTCCATGACCCAACATGGAGGAGTATGTGACCATGCGCCGCCCCCAGTGTCCACCCCTGAGCCTGTATATGGCTATGGAGGACACAGGGGGGCGGAGCATGGTCACATGCTCCTCCATGTCGGCCATTTTATGGACAGAAACAAAACAGAGCAGGGCAGCCCAGCCAGGAGGAGGGGAGTCTATTAGCTCTATTTACTTTAATGGAATTGAATTTGAAACCACACCCAATCTGGAGACAAGAGAGGGGGAAAAGTGGCCATGTTTTTGTAGTGCTGGATAACCCCTTTAAAGGAGAAGTCCAGTGGATTAAAAACTCAGGTAGCTGGCTAAGGCAGGAGGGAAATTGATTACAAGTACTAACTTACCTCTCCCCGTGTGCATGGTAAGTGGTGGGACTGGCCGCAGGACCCTGCTGGAAGGCATTTCCCCCCTAGTTGATGGCTGATGGACTCAGTGTTCATCCAATCAGTGGCTGGAGTGGCATCCTGCCCTAGTCACTGAGTGGCTGAGTGGCCTGTCCATCAGCTGTGTTGTGAAGTGTCAGTTCTGGAGAACTCAGAGCTCAGCTTTCCCAGTTAATGTATATGCTTGGCAGGCTGAGCAGATGCAGTTGAGGTCCCAGGGTAAGGACAAGGAGCAGAATTTACCTTTGCCATGATGACCAAGTAATGGTGCAGGGAGCAATGAACAGCTGAAAGTACAAGGAAAGTCCCGAGGCCAGAGAATATTGCCCTGGTAGCTGGGAGGATGGGCTGTAAACAGGTCAATGATGGCCACCACTGGTTACACCTAACAGGACCGCTATGTAACCCTACATTTACCACCAGTGGTCGGGGGCTTCAATACAAAACATAAAAATGTAAAATAAAAAAATAAACAGAAGATGAATTTCACAATAACCGTGTTCAGTACATTTAAATAAAACACCAAATTTAACTAAGCCCAATGTAACGTCTGATGCGAGTTAATAATGTAATTTGTTTCCTATTAGGAACAGTTGGGTTTATTCTGGCAGCTATGTAATATTTATAAGATACGTTTAGGACAATAAAACTAGGACGGGGCCTGTGGTTTTATTGTCTCTTTATTAATTAGGAATCTAGAATCACTTTTACGCTTCTCACTTTATATACTACACAGCAGTATTATTTCTCATCTATTATATAGGCTAGACCTCATGTAAAGCTCGTAATGGGACTGAATACGCCATCATCTTCAGTGGAGATGGTCTAAATTATATAATATAATCACCCAATAAAGCCATGTTTTACACGTTTATGCTCAGTTCACACTGGTCTTGTGGAGTCTTTTTTTTTCTTCATTTTTTAATATACATTTTTATTAATCTTATTTATTTATTTAATTTTTTATTATTATATTTTTTGTTGGAATTTTTACTATAGCTGCATTTATTTTAAAGTGATTGTTGGTCAAATTTTTTTTTCTTTCAAATCAACTGGTGCCAGAATGTGCCAGAGAGTTATAATTTACTTAATTTAAAAAAAATCTCAAGTCTTTCAGTCCTTATCAGCTGCTGTATGTCCTGCAGGAACCTATGTATTCTCTCCAGTCTGACACAGTGCTCTCTGCTGCCACCTCTGTCCATGTCAGGAATTGTCGAGATCTGTAGCAAATCCCCATAGAAAAACTCTCCTGCTCTCCAGACTGGAAAGAACACCACTTCCTGCAGGACATACAGCAGTACTGAAAGACTGGATATTTTTATTTCTTTTTTTTTAAATAAATTTATGGCACTTACTGGCACCAGTTGATTTGAAAGAAAAAAAATGTTGTTGTTTTTTTAATTCTCCAAGGGGACCTTTAAGAGCTTAATCTCTTGCACAGTACACTGCAATACTAATGTATTGCAGTGTACAATCATTTTACTGATCTTCTCTTACACCTTGTATCTGGTAGAACATAGCATAGAAAAAGCACCCCCATACAATTGGAAAAGGTAACTGTGTTATTTTAGATTTCTCCTTTTTATATATCTTGACTCCTTAAAATGAGAACTCAGGCAAAAATGAAAAATCCAGTGTTGGCAGAGGGTGGGGATATATAATAAAGAAGTCAACACTCACAGAGGCCTGCCAGCCTCCAGTTTCTCCCGGCTTACTGTTCATCACTTCCCAGCAGGAACTCCTTCAGTTAGACTGTGACTGCGGCAGTGTCCTGTGTAAGTCACCGACTGACTGAGTGGGCATTCCTTATCCGGGTCATGATGTCACAGGAGCTACAGGAGGCTGGCGGTAGTCCGTGAGCAGCGAGGAGGCATTGCAAGGAAGCCTGCATGGGTAAGCTGCTTTATTATGTTCCTGCACCTCCCCAGCACCCGATTTTGCATTTTCGCCAGAGTTCTCCTTTAATCTTAAAGAAAAAGTCCTTAAAGTCTTGGCCCTATGTGTTTCCCCTATATGGAATCTGCTGCCCACTGCCTGTAGCTAGACTCATTCCATCTCTAGAAAGACCAAGACTGAACAAAGGAAATGGGAAAAGGCAGCATAAATCTGTGCTTTCTAGCAAAATTGCCAAAACTAACAACATTTTGGCAATATCTGACCTTTATCAATGCAACTCTCTGCAGAGAATGACAAAGAGAGTACATTACCAAGGGTAAAAAGAGCTTTACATCCTGGGGCTCAATGGGAGTGACATTGAGGGATAAATGAGGCATTTAGCTAACACTATATAGCTCAGGGATCTTCCAGCGGCCCCGATGTTAACGTCGGCTGTAAATAGAATAGCTGCTTAAGTCAATGAGCTTTTCCTTTACATTTTTGGAAACGTAGACATCTATTTGTAAGACTCGAGCTCTGACATTTAACGTCCCAGCTTCTCTACATAGAATTTACCATATAGAGAGGCGAGTCCGAAGACAAGGAGAATGCAATAATGAATCATATGTAGCCGAGCAATTTATGATGAATTCATGACACGACCTGCTGTCAATTAACCAGTCTTTGTGCTCCGTTCTGTACGCTATCGCCGAAACCGCCAAATGTCATTACAGACAGACTGGTCCCGTGCTGTCGGCCTGAACGGCCCTATTGTTGTCGTGTCATTATCAGTCTGCAAATCCAGAACACAGAAATCAAGTCTGCTCTATCTCTGCCCCAAGCTCATTATTTCTACTATTTTTTGATTGATTTGTTCTATTCATTTCAACTCGAAAAAAGCTCTTGATCAGAAAATGCATCCATTTGTTAAAGGGATTTTTTAACAGTTTGACCCCTTTGGCCACAGTGCTCAGGACTAAGTTACAGAACCAGATTTAGTTACCTGTATACACCTATGTAAAGAAAAAGAGAGATACAATGTTCTTCACTTTCTGTGATTGAGATACCCTTAAATCACATAGGGATGGTCTATTAATTTCCTGTTGCAGGGTCCACTTTTAATTTTAGGTGTCCCTGAGCTAGTGGATATCGACTAGCTGCTATGATGTCTCCCATACGCCGTACAGCCCCAAACACCATCAGCAGCGGCTGTAGCAGCATAGAAGACATTATAGAGTGATACTGAGCAGTGCATCCTGGAATATATAATACTTATTACAGGCTGCTTGGACCTCTCCCTTCATCTTTTCTGTTTCTGTCTCACTATGCAGCTTCTTTCTCCTCCCCCTTTGCCTCCCCATACATTTATATGGACAGCTGTAACCCGATCCCTCAGTGAACTAATGGAACTGAATCAGTGAAATGAAGGAACTTCAAGGGAAAGGGTAAAGGGTAGAGCCTTGTAAGTGTAGATAGAGGCATTTTTCTCTAACAACATGTTAGAAAGTTTTTTGTACTGTTATAATCACATGTTTTGAAAGTTCTGTTGGGTGTTTCCTTTACCGGTGCCATAACCAGATGATATGCTTAAAACAGAACAGACTTTATATTTTTTATAACCACATCCACTACTGCCATTTTCCCAACATAATAGGGGACAGGTATCTGATTATAGAGGACCAACCACTCGGACCCATAACAATACCCAGAATTGGACACCCAAAGCTCCTATTTGAATATAGTGACAGTGTACATATGTTATCACTGCACTATGCATTGCCTATGATGATAAAGATTACCTAGTATAGTTCTCAGTAGCCCTGTTCTTAAGATCGCACTGTAGCACAATGGTTGGATCCCCAGCAATAAGACACTTATTTTATATTGTGTGTATAGAGAATAGATGTCAATGGTGGCAAGACACCTTAAGGCTGGGTTCACACTACGTATATTTCAGGCAGTATTTGGTCCTCTTGTCAGGTCCTCATAGCAACCAAAACCAGAAGTGGATTGAAAACACAGAAAGGATCTGTTCACACAATGTTGTAATTGAGTGGATGGCCGTCATATAATGGTAAATAACTGCCATTATTTCAATATGACAGCCGTTGTTTTAAAATAACAGCAAATATTTGCCATTAAATGGCGACCATCCACTCAATTACAACATTATGTGAACATAGCCTTTCTGTGTTTTCAATCCACTCCTGGTTTTGGTTGCTATACAGCCTCAAATATACGTAGTGTGAACCCAGCTTAAAGGAGTATACCTGTACATGCATGATAAAATGGACCAGTCATTCCTTCCATATTGGTCTATGTATTTGTCCACCTGCTGAAAGGAGGTGTGCATGTTAGTAAAGGGAAAGGGACAAAGACGGCATGAATGGCTGGTGTGCAAGGGAAGCGCCAGTTCCTATGTATTTAGAGCACTTAAAGGGGTTATCCAGTGCTACAAAAACATGGCCACTTTCCCCCCTCTCTTGTCTCCAGTTCAGGTGTGGTTTGCAATTAAGCTCCATTTACTTCAATGGAACTGACTTCCAAACCCCACCCAATCTGGAGACAAGAGAGGGGGGAAAAGTGGCCATGTTTTTGTGGTGCTGGATAACCCCTTTAAGTAGAGCACTCTTTTCTTAGCTCAATTCTCAATTTTTACTAAAAATACACCCTATACCATGCATGAACGGACTGACAGACCTGCTTTATACATGCTATTCTTTAAGCTGTTAAAAAAATTCAGGATGACAGGATGTCTAGAGACTGACGGACAGTTTACCGATGATCATTTACAGTAACAACAGAGAAGAGATAATAGGACTGAATGAGTGAGCGGAACGCAGGAAGAATTGGAAGAGTTCATTACAGTGAATGAGAGTGGCATTGTATCTGTTTAGAGATGAGCGAATACTGAAATATTCAAAAATACGAAATTCGATTCGAATAGCCCCCGATATCCAACTATTCAATCGAATATTGAATCCCATTGTCGTCTATGGGAGAAAAATACTCGGGACTTGGAAATCAATTTTTGACCACTTGGAGGTCACCAAGTCCAATGACACTTCAGGAAATGATGCCAGCACAATATAACTGCTATGTATAATGAAAAAAATACTTGCCCCCCTGCAAGGTGTTGCCCAAGGCATGGACCATGGGTGCCCTGATAACATGTACTAAAAGATGCTGGAGCCTTTCGCCCTCCATAGACCTTTATGGGTAGCTGTAACCTGGTCTAACTTTCTTCACAAATAACATATTAGTAATTCCATTGACATGTTCTCTATAGATGGTGGATAGTCTATTCCATTCCCTTCTTCTTATCCCTGTAATCATTAGCCTCCTACAAGGTGGTCCTCAGTGTAACATCATGTGACTAATAGAGTCTTCCTTTCATTTTCCTTGGAAATAGTAAGGATGCTATAACACTATCTAATGACCTTGGATATAATATCCACTTGTACCCTGTAAAGGGATTATTAGTATTCGGGGGCAGGACACAGATTTACTTAATGTGTTTCTGTAAAATATCTTTTATTGGGTAATGTATCTTATTGATTTACTTTCTTCTGCTCCTTAATGGCAATGTATGAATCCGGGACACGCATGCTATATATAGCAGCTATTAGAGACAGAGTAAATACAGTTAGCGAGTATTACCATACAAACATGTTCAGTGATATTGCTTTGCTTCCTTTGGGAGAGCGATGAATGGTACATTTTGGTACTGATCTAGCCATCTATTATCTGGAAATAAATGGATTATATGGGGTAGCGGCTAAGCACATAGAGCTTATTACAATGTACATTTAAAGAGACACTCGGCTAATTCTGTTTGCTTTTTGCTTGCACTGGATTCAAGAAAATAAGCATGGCAATAGTGCTTGCCTTAAAGAGGTTATCCGGGATTAGAAAAACATATATACACAGTATTTTCCAGCATATAAGACCTCTTTTTAACTCCAAAAAATGTTCTTAGAAGTCGGGGGTCGTCTTACACGCCGAGTATGGTCGCCCCATACGGTGGGGGGGGGGGCTCAAAAATGGCCACATCCCCACCGAATGGGACAACCACTATAAAAAAACAAACAAAACAACTTTTATCTCCCCTGGGACCCGTTCCCGGCATTGGCGCGCCTCCCGCACCGTTCCCGGTGCAGGCAGTGTAACGTACACTACCTGTGCCAGAGACGCGGATCCCAGACCCTCTCCCGGGAGATGCTCGGCTGCCGGGAGAGCTTCGGGAGAAGGAGAGAGGCACTGGGAACTTCAAGCTCCTCTCTCATTCTCCCGAAGCTCTTCCGGCAGCAGAGCGTCTCCGAGCCTCTCTGATGAGACGCTCGGCTGCCGGGGAGAGGTTTTGCGATCTCTGTCTCCTACGTCACACTGCCTGCACCGGGAACGGTATAGGAGGCGCGCCGATGCTGGGAACGGGTCCCAAGTGAGTTAAATGTTTTTTTTTTTTTTTTTAATTTAGCTGCAGTTAACCCTTGGCTGACCTCAGCAGGGCTGTGGTCAGGCAGGGGTGAACATTTTCCGGCATATAAGGCGAACCCCTGGCAATCTTCTTAAAAGTCAGGGGTCGTCATATACGCCGGAAAATACGGTATATATAATTTTTTTTTCTAGACCACCACACTTAGTCTTTGTCTGTGAGAATGGAGATGTAATACCACATAAATCCTGAGGACAGGTGTGGCGCTTCTTTTAAAAGAAAGCAGCCTTATTTTTCTAATTCTGGACAACCCCTTCATAGCAACAATGCACTACATAAAATTACTCACAAATTTAACACCCCATAAGCCCCCCATTTGTTATTTGCCTATACTTTTCTCCTTTAAATCTACTGTAAGTCCTGGGGGCATCTAAGTACTGGAATCCACATTTGGGAACCATAAATAACCGAAAAGACTGGTTCTATCTATCAGCTGTTTAAAAAGAACAACAAATACTTGAATTTTTAATTAATTCAAGTATGAATGATAATGACAAAATGACCCTAATGTTAAATGACATCTCACTTGATGATAGACCGGATTAAGAGCTTATCTCTGGAAATTTCCATGAGCTTTCATAAACTCTGAATGAGACAAATAGCCCTTCATTTTGTCAACTCATTAATGTGAGTGATTGCCTTGATGCACAATAAGCTTTTCAGACTAAACGATTATATAATTGAAGTAGAATTCAAGCATAAGTCAAGTACCAAAATTCTCCTACCTGCTTGGCGTAGTAAAAAAAAAAAAAAAAAAAAAAATGTATATATATATATATATATATATATATATATATATATACAGTGGTGCCTTGGATTACGAGCATAATTCGTTCCGGGACAGTGCTTGTAATCCAAATCTGCTCTTAAACCAAAGCAAATTTTAGAAATGCAGACAATTGGTTCCACACCCCAAAAATAATGATTTATTTTTCTGAATAACATGTAAAACAGATGAAACAAAGATTAAGAAACAGCAGAATCTGTGATATCATAAACTACTGTACAGTAATGGAGAGGATGGAAAACACAAGAGCTGAGAGAGACTGCAGGGAGCATGAAGGAAGGAGCAGGACAGATGTGGGCACATACATGCAGCGCTCTCTGTCCGGGGAGAGAGGGGTTACAGCTATGAAGAGATTACCTCCACAGTCCTGTCCCCTGATGTAAGCCCCAGCCTGAAGTGGATCTGCTATGATTTGGAAGGTGAAGGAGACTTCCTGGGTCAGAGTACAGTGCTGTAGACCCCGCTATGCAGACCATGCCCCTCCTCCACTCGCGCTCCCACCCAGAACATGGAGCTCTTAAACCAAAGCAATGCCATTAAACCAAGTCACAATTTAGAAAAACTGTGAGCTCTTAAACCAAAATGCTCTTAAACCAAGTTACTCTTAAACCAAGGTCCCACTGTATATATCTATCTATCTATCATGGTTAAGTAGCTACATAGACTTGACCATCACTTTGTCTGGAACAGAAATGTGCCAAGGACTAATCACAAATCCTGACAGCTACATTCAAAACTAAAAACTGAAAAATTAAAAAGTTTAGACATTGCCCAGCACTAGAATTTTTTAAAGGACTCAGTTTGGCTTACAAATTAAAGGATATTTGTAATGACTGGAGTCGTGGATCCGCTGTACCACCACTAGCAATGGTGTAAGCTGCACCAGGGAGCTGAGTCTTCACCAGTGCCCACCGCAAGGCTGGATGGACTTGCTGTGGCAGGGGACCCCCAGGTGGCTACCCCTGGCTTGGCTTGCTAGTGGCGGCAGCTGAGGTGCAGGTAGAGACACATAGGACTCACGGCTGGAATCCCAGGTAGGAATCACGGAGAGTTTGGAGCACACAATATGGGAAGCATGCAGAGGCTCCAACAAGGAATGTTAGACAGGTGCAGCTTTATAGGGAGGTGTTTAGGTTCACATCCAATTAGGGACGCACTGTAACTTTAAATTGCAGCGAGTTGGCGTGCATGCACTAGGAGGCAAGGAGGCTGGCGCCGGGCAGATCAGGAGGAGACTGGAGTGTGGCAGGGTAAGGCGCCCTGCAGGGCTGAACTGGCAGCGGCTCTGGGATAGACTGAAGAAACTGAGTGTCTCTGGTTGCTTCATACACACGTGTCTTAGACTCACTAACACAACTGAACTGTCCCGGACAGGAGTCCTGGCAGAGCCAGGCCCTGGCTTGGCTACAGCAGGAACATCTACTCTGTGTGTCCTCCTCCCACGAGAAACCAGATAAGAGTGATGCTACACTTCCTCCCACCAAGTGACTGCTTCCTGCAGGGATGTGTAAGAGACCCTGTGAGTGGTGGAAAGGAATGTGCACAAAGAAAAGAAGAGAAAGGATAGGTGGGAAAAGAAGAGCATCTCCATTGGTCAATAAAAGTACATACTACATAAGGAGCAGTAACACTTTGCTTACTTCAGCTGTGCAAAAGATAAGAGTTCACATACAACTACTACTTTGGAACTTTCTTTCTTGGCTTTTTATTCAGTGTTGTCGCATTGTATGCAGTTGGGAACTAATGACAGGTCATACAGTATATAGACAGGTGCTATTCAGTTGTTGGTTAATTAGAATCAAAATTATATACTGTATAAATGATCCCAAATAAGTTACTAGTCACAATCCTATTTCTGTTGCAAGGGCATCCAGCTTCCATACGATGAATAATTTATCTGCAATCCATGCAAAATGTTTTACTTGGATCTTCTCTTAAGAGGCTCTTCAAGGCAGCAACAAGCAGAAAGCCTGTGATTGAAGAACTGGTTTACGGCAATGCTAGAGCCGCGTACAAAAAGAATGTAGCAGATATCAAGATACAAAATTATAAAAGGTCAGCATCTTATCCCACAGCCCATAATTATTAATAATCAGTATCTGAAGAGGAACAAAGGAAGAAATCGAGGTAGAACTATTGTACTCGAAAATTTCAGCAAGACATTTCCATAACAATCGATAATGAGACAAAAGATTACTGTTCAGTAAAGTTGAACATCTTAATAAAACAAGTTCATAGATTTAAAGGAGAAGTCCAGCCATTTTTAAAATCCAGCAGAGGCAAAGGGGGAATTTGATCAGGAGTAGGAACTTACCTCTCCCTGTGCTTGCGGTGAGCGGTGGAACCGGCCTCAGGACCTCTGCTGGGTTCCGTGATCTCCATCACTGAGAGTTATGACCTAGCTGATGGACTGGCCGCTCAGCCAGTCAGACAGCGCTCCAGTCACTGATTGGCTGAGTGGCCAGTCCACCAGCCGGGACAGGCACCCCCCCCCCCCCCCAAGTCATGAGGTCATCACAACTCAGAGGAAGCTGGGGTCCTGAGGCCGGTCCCGCTGCTCACTGTGGGCATGGGGTTAGGTAAGTTCCTTCTCCTGATCAAATTCCCCCTTGCCACAGCCCTTGCTGTACAATAGTCGAGCCATGTAATGGGCTCAGTAAACAAGTCCAGATCCAACAGATCGGCACTAGTTTACATCCGTGATCAGGCCTTGTACTACGGCCCTTAAATGCACATGCACCACACCAGCAAATTGTTACTCCCCCCCCCCCAAAAAAAAAAAAAAAAAAAATTACAAAATGCCAACTCTATTTTTGTATATGCCACAATAAGGAAAAAAATAAATAAAAATCACCGCTTTAAGTGGTAAAGGGGGTTGGCTACTTTATAGTAAAATTGTTCGGTGCACAGTATTAGTAACTGTACTCACTGTATATAGTGACAGCAGTTCCCTGTGTGCTAAAATCAGACTGATGCTAAAATCAGACTCTCCTCCTCCAGGCTGTGCTGCCCTGCTCTGTGGTAAGTCTGTCCTTAAGATGGCCGACATGGAGAAGCATGTGACCATGTCCCACCCTCTGTGTCCTCCATTAGCATATACAGGCTCAGTGGTGGACACTGGGGGGCAGGGCATGGTCACATGCCCCTCCATGTTGGCCATCTTATGGACAGACTCACCACAGAGCAGGACAGCACAGTCTGGAGGAGGGGAGTCTGATTTTAGCTCTCTGAGATACACAGGGAGCTACTGTCAGTAAGTGATATGAGTACACTTACTTATACTATATACTGAACAATTTTACTTTAAAGAGAACCTATCATCTAAATTTCACTGTCCCTAATATTAAAGTATATCTTTCCCTAAGTCTATCTATGAAGATACAGACTGCCTTTGCAGTCTGTATCTTATGCCTTACCTACTCTTTCGTATCTGTGTAAGCAAGGCCGGGCGCCGCCATCTTGATGACGTCATTTGCGTTCCACCGTTGGAACGCAAATGACGTCATCAAGATGGCGGCGCCTGGCCTTGCTTGCACAGAAACAGAGGATTAGGTAAAGTAGAAGATACAGACTGTAAAGGCAGTCTGTATCTTCATGAAGTCTATTTATGAAGATACAGACTGCCTTTGCAGTCTGTATCTTATGCCTTACCTACTACTTCGTGCCGGTGCAGCAGGGCCGGCGCCGCCATCTTGATTACGTCTTTGCGTTCCACCGCTGGAACGCAAGTTACGTCATCAAGATGGCGGCTCCGGCCTTGCTGCACAGAACAGAGTAAGTAAAGAAGAAGATACAGACTGTAAAGGCAGTCTGTATCTTCATGAAGTCTATTTATGAAGATACAGACTGTCTTTACAGTCTGTATCTTCTACTTTACCTAATCCTCCGTTCTGTGCAGCAAGGCCGGCGCCGCCATCTTGATGACGTAACTTGCGTTCCAGCGGTGGAACGCAAAGACGTAATCAAGATGGCGGCGCCGGCCCTGCTGCACCGGCACAGAGTAGTAGGTAAGGCATAAGATACAGACTGCAAAGGCAGTCTGTATCTTCATAAATAGACTTCATGAAGATACAGACTGCCTTTACAGTCTTATACTTTACCTAATCCGCTTGTTTGGTGTAGCTAGGCCGGGGGAGGGGGGCGCCATCTTGAAGACGTGACTTGCGTTCCAGCGGTGGAACGCAAGTGACGTCATCAAGATGGCGGGCCCCCACCGGCCTTGCTGCCGCTCTGCATGACGGGAGTTTCCTGTCTTGCGCCGGCTCTTTTGAAAAGAGTCGGCGCGAGGCAGGAAAGTAAAACAGAAATATTTAAAAAACGCAGCTTTAAAATTAATTAATTATATTTACAAATATTGTTAAAATTAAGATTTACATCTAATTAGGGAATAAAAAAAAATTCATTTTCGCCCGTGATTGGACATATGACGTACCGGTACGTCATATGTCCGCACATGCACTTCAAAGCGGGGCCGCGCGGCGGCCCCGCTTTAAAGTGCCGCGATCCCGGGTGCCGCGAGTAGCCCGGGACCGCTGCTATTAGCGGGCACGGTCTGATCGCCGTGCCCGCTAATTAGCTAATCGGAGGCAGCTGTCAAAGTTGACAGCTGCCTCTGATTACCGGAGGCAACGTTTCCCTGGTGTCTAGTGGGGGAGATCGCTCCTCCGGGACCTTGTCCCGGAGGAGCGATCTCCGTTACTGATGCCGGCCGGGGACGCGTCCAAGATGGCGCCGTCCTCGGCTCGGCACTCGTTCGTTTTCGGCTGCAGCAGCCGAAAGCAAACGAGTGCCGATCTCATGGATCTCTGCAGCATATCTATGCTGCAGAGATCTCAATGAGAGATCAGTGCTATGTATATACAAGCCCCCCAGGGGGGCTTCTAGTATATGTGTAAAAAAAAAAAAAAAAAGTGTTGTTAATAGTAAAAAGCCCCCTCCCCTAATAAAAGTCTGAATCACCCCCCTTTTCCCAGGTTTTAAATAAAAGTAAACAAATAAATAAATAAATAAACATGTTTGGTATCGCCGCGTGCGTAATCGCCCGAACTATTAATTAATCACATTCCTGATCTCGTACGGTAAACGGCGTCAGCACAAAAAAATCCCAAAGTGCAAAATTGCGCATTTTTGGTCGCATCAAATCCAGAAAAAATGTAATAAAAAGCGATCAAAAAGTCGTATATGCGCAATCAAGGTACCGATAGAAAGATCACATCATGGCGCAAAAAATTACACCTCGCACAGCCCCATAGACCAAAGGATAAAAGCGCTATAAGCCTGGGAATGGAGCGATTTTAAGGAACGTATATTGGTTAACAACGGTTTGAATTTTTTACAGGCCATCAGATACAATATAAGTTATACATGTTATATATCGTTTTAATCGTAACAACTTGAGGAAAATTTTTTTTCAATTTCACCACACTTTGAATTTTTTTCTGGTTTCGCAGTGTACTTTATGCAAAAATTCAGCCTGTAATTGCAAAGTACAATTAGTGACGCAAAAAATAAGGGGTCATGTGGGTTTTTAGGTGGAAAAATGCAAGTGCTATGACTTTTTAAACACAAGGAGGAAAAACCGAAAACGTAAAAACGAAAATGGGCCATGTCCTTAAAGGGTTAAAGAAGCCAACCCCTTTAAAAGAAAAGCTTTTCTTGTGGGTGTTGGTCACAATGGGGGAGATTTATCAAAGGGTGTAAAATTTAGACTGGTGCAAACTGCCCCCAGCAACCAATCACAGCTCAGCTTTAGGCAGTGCTGAAAGGAAAGCTGAGCAATGATTGGTTGCTGTGGGCAGTTTGCACCAGTCTAAATTTTACACCCTTTGATAAATCTCCCCCAATGGGTTTAAAGGGGTTATCCAGCGCTACAAAAACATGGCCACTTTTTCCCCTACTGTTGTCTCCAGTTTAGGTGTGGTTTGCAATTAAGCTCCATTTACTTCAATGGAACTGAGTTTCAAAACCCCACCCAATCTAGAGACAACAGTAGGGGGAAAGTGGCCATATTTTTGTAGCGCTGGATAACCCCTTTAAATCTAGACCTATGCTTTCTTTCCATCCATTTCCTCCGTTCAGCATCTATTTTCCATAATACGCCTTAATATTAAAATCCAAGTAAAAAATAACACTATTTGCTGTTATTATTGAAGCTGTCAGCTCATTTAGCGGCTCGTACAGTCACTGTCATTAACGTCTTTACTGGGAGTTTGTAATGTTGGAGTCAGAACATTGTTCTCTTAACATTTCCTGGAGCCGCTATATTTGCTTTTGTGAATGAAGGCTGCCTGCCCGGAATATCAAATCTTCCATTATTAAATGCAAATTCCCATACAGTCTTATGCAGTGTGTGCACACAAATTATCTTGTTACATTAAAACCGCACTTGGAGAGGATTTAAAGATATTGGGTGGAGAACAATTTTATGCTCCATAAACTCCCCCTTTGTTATCTTCTCTTATCAGAAATAAGTTTCACATTTAGCAATTTATAATCTACCTGTTTAAATGTGTTCTTAGCAAATGATTAGAGTTCAGCTCATCAGAAATGATGATTACACAATGCATTGTATTACAGAGAGGCGATAAAACGGAATGCTATCCCAATGCTGTACTTGGCATAGATGCCGCATGTGTATATTATACTAATATTAAAGGTTATTGTATAATTGCTATCGAGGCAGGTAAAGAACCCATTTATTTAGATAAACATTTTACGCTCTATTTCCTCTCCCCACTTTACGCATAATTTTTACCCTATGACTACAGTGTTTCCCAAAAATAAGACTTCCTCCTAAAAAAAAACACCCAAACTAGCCTATCATCTAGCCTGAAATAAGGCATCCCCTGAAAATAAGGCACTCCCACCCGAAACAAAGGCACCCCCTGAAAGTAAGGCCACTAAACCGCCGACCACCCCCTTCACCCGACTCATCTAATCCCCTAATTGTTGACCTCGACATCCGGCGCCACAGACATACTAGTCCATGGCCCCCACGTCCTGTCGCATGTCCTGTCATCCCGCCATAAGCTCCTGGCCCTGCTGCTGCACTCCTACTGGATATTGGTGGGTATGCCGGTGGGGGGCAGAGGGAAGGCTGGGGGAAAGCCGGGGGGAGAGAAATAAGACATCCCCCGAAAATAAAATAAAGGAGGAGATTTATCAAACTGGTGTAAAGTAGAATTGTCTTAGCAACCAATCAGATTCCACCTTTCATTTTTCAAAGAATCCGTGAGGAATGAAAAGTGCAATCCAATTGGTTGCAATTCTACTTTACACCAGTTTATAAATCTCCCCCATAGTGCCTCTTTGGGAGCAAAAATTTATATAAGACACTGTCTTATTTTCAGGGAAACACGGTATGTAAAAAAAACGAGAAAAAGCGGTCACTAAATAAATTTAAAATAGCATCTGTTATAAGTGAATTATAATTATCTGCATTGAAGTCAATGGAATGACTGCCGCCCAGTACACATAGGGGGACATTTACTAAGAAGTCTAATTTGTGGGGCTATTTTTACATATGGCCAGGAAGGAGGTGGCTGAAAGAAAAGGGGTCCACTCACCTCCCCGGTTCCAGCGGCGGGTCCCGCATCGCAGCGCTTCGGTGCCGCTTCCAGGTGTTGGACGCGGGCCCGAGACGTGACGTCTCAGGTCCACTCAGCCACTCAGTGAAGGATCCCGCCTCCTTCACTGAGTGGCTGAGCGGACCTGAGACGTCACGTCTCGGGCCCGCGTCAGACACCCGGAAGCAGCCGGGAACCGGGCACCGGAGCGCCGCAATGCGGGACCCGCCGCTGGAACCGGGGAGGTGAGTGGACATCTTTTCTTTCAGGCTCCTCCTCCCCGGCCATATGTAAAAATAGCCCCCACGCTGGATAACTCCTTTAAGTAAAAATTTTAAAAAAAGTTGCAAAAAAAAATCCCAAACAAATTCACTTGGTACTGACCAGATGTAGGCCTGCATCAGTTTGTGCGACCTTTTAAAAAGTCACAAATCATCAATTGGGTGCTAATCCCAGATTATGCAAATTTTTAGGTGAATACTCAAAACAGGTAGATTAAAAAAAAAAATGCATCAAAAAAATTCACAAATTCGCACATTCGCATACAGGTTCATAAATAGAACTTAGACCAAAAATGGGCAAAAAATCCACCTATTCACCTAAAAATAGGCGCAAAGCCCTTGATAAATTTCCCCCATTGTGTATTTAATAACGTACGTTTTTTGACAGGCATCTATTTAATAGGGTTTTTGTTTTTTTTTTTGACCTTCTGGATAAAAACAGTAGGGATATAGTTTATAGGTTGAACTATCAACTATTTAACTATGCAGGTGCTTGTACAGTACACTGCAAATACTACACTATTGCAGTGTACTGTCATTTTCTACATCCCCCATTAAACTAAGTTTCTAGTAGAGCGTATACTGTGTATTATCACGACTTTATGCACTGATTAGTCAAAGCTTTAGCCATCCAGACATGATGGGAATTGTAGTTTTGCAGCTGGATCACTGAAGGTTTCCCATCTCTGCTTTAGATAATAAGCGTCCATGAGGGATTTACAAACATTGTGCCCGATCAGCACCATGGACAGCGCATAGACATACAGTACTATACCCTATCACACAGTCCGCTATTCAGGTGCCCACCATACATATAAGAGCAAAGTCAACCCCCCACATGATGTTGGCAGGACTGGCCAACTAACTTATGAATATTTGGGTGTAATGACTCTTGCAAGACATACGATGTTGAGTAAATGAAGAATAAGAATTTAACAGCTGAATCTGACAGCTCCATACTTTGTTCACTATGGAAAGGGAGTAGAGTAAATAAAGTTTGTTTTGTTTTTTATTAACCGCACCCTGAGCACAGTTAAATAGAAAAAGAATTCTACAGAATAGCCCTTTAAATTAAAATGTCACATCTCCCATTCAGCATAATTTTTCAAACATTCCTCCTAATGTTTTTTTTTTTAATAATTTTCATTGTCATTATCTAAATGTTAATTTTTTTCTTCTTAATCTTTTTGCATTCTCCTCCTCCTCATCACTGACAGGATTGCAATTAAAAGTGACACCTTTGTATAGATAAGACGGGATCCTGCCCTTCACAATAGTTGATGGTCACAGTTCCCCCCTCCTCCCCCTACCTCACAGATCACAACACTCTTCAAATCACCCACAAACTATTTCCTATGGTCCCTATGGCTGCAGTAAAGCATATCTCCGTAAAAAAAAGTAAATTTTTTTTTTAGATAAGACATGAATAAATAATAGATAATAATGGATACAAGAATATTTTGTGATGATGGATGTGTGTGATGTGTGATACTCCTAGTGTATACAAGCCTAGCTGTAGAGTGAGTGATAGCTGCCATTAGATCCTCTATTCCAAGGGGATATCACTGTAGAGAGCAAATGATCATCTGCAATTTGTTATGTATCTGTATCTGTGTGTATGTATGTATGTATGTATGTATGTGTGTGTGTGTGTGTGTGTGTATGTACGTACGTACGTATGTAGGTATGTATGTATGTGTATGGATGTATCCATGTTTATAAGGGTACAAAAAAAACACTGTATACGCAGCTTATTCACTGCTGCGATACGCAGCAAATACGCAGCAGATTAGATCTAAATAACTGTACACAGCATCAAATCTGCACCACCAAATCTGTGTGTATTTATTAGTATGTATGTGTCATTGTATCTGTCTGTATGTATAATTGCATGTATATATTGTCTATGTATTTATCTGACTGTGTATAATGTTTCTGAGTAGCTGCAGCATCGGAATCTTATGAATCAGGCCACGTTCATTCTATGAAGATAAAAAGTAGATTTGGGACACAATATAAGTATTATTAAAGGGTTTATGCAGGATTAGATAGAACACAGCTATTTTTTTTTGCAAAAACAGCGCTACCCCTGTCCTAAGGTTGTGTGTGGTATTACAATTCAACTCTACTCACTACTTCAACGGAACTGAGCTGTGAGCATGCACCCAACCTGAGGACAGGAGAGGTGCTGTTTCTAGAAGAAAACAAGCAAGTTTTACTAAGCCTGGATGACCCCTTTAATGCTAGTATATCACCCCAAGGTACTGTACTTCTATGGGAAAATGCTTCTGACAGTTGGGGTATGGTAGATTTGCAGTATAACTGGTAAGTTACACTAAATTTTTTTTAATGAGACTCTTTGTTGGACCTCCTTTGGTCTTCACATCCTCAGTAATTTATGGGGGCATAGACTTCACCCTGCCCCTGGACATGATCACTTGCCATAGATTAGATAAGGCTTGTGATATCACTTGAATAGCCAGAAATGCTCTATAGGATTAAGATATGGGCGCCATGAAAGTCAATGAAGCAAGGAAAACTCACTGGTGTGGATGGTCTCTTTTGCCATAGGGGCAAACAACTTCCATGAACTTGGCTAACCACAGTGCTTAGATAAGCTCTACTATTCGAATGTCCATCTACAAGTATCAGAGGAGCCACCATCTCCACTAGCTTGATCTGTTGACTCCTGACAGGAGGGGCGCTCAATGCTTGTACCACAACTGTTTAATGATAGTCATTGCTCATCTTTTTATGTTTAGCTACAAGTCTTGTTTAAAAACTTTTTGACACATAGAAACAGAGGAGTCTGTCGACAGAAAAAGACCACATAATCCAACATCTTTAAAGGGATACTGTCATTTGCAGTCATTTTTGACATTTCCTCAGACACTTTTAAAGTTAGTGATCACATCTCAGGATCAGCGGGCGTGAATCCACTGTGCCACGTGACCGTCTATCCCTAAGGGCATTGTCTAAGCATATCCTCTGTTCTTCACAAAATACTCCTGATGGTGGAGATAGGCTTTCCCGGAGGACATGCTAGATCGCTACCTCTTGAGACAAACGGAAGACATGATAGCTGGTCAGTGCAGACCAGACAGCAAGGGGGGTAACCACCCCAGTTACCAAACAGACAGTAGTCACAAATATATAGACACAGGACAAACCAGATGCAGGTGATGGATGCAGGTGAGAAGGTAACACGGTGCTGCCCACAGAGTTCAGGTCACACAATGCAGGTAACTTGGTGCCTGACTACTGTTTCATCAGACCTCAATCCCAAGACTCACTGCTATCCTGAGAAACAGCCAGGGGGAATATAAGGCAGCATACTACACTCCTCTGCTGTCAATCAAGTCTATGAATTTGAGTCTATGGAGCAAATAAGTCAGATTTGTCTGTCAGCTGTCGCTATTTTCCAAATTTTATTGCACTCCCAAATACATGGAAGCTACATTTTGATGCTACTAGAGTCAGGACGTAGCGTAAAAGTATGCAGAAATGCAATAAAACTTTGAAGGATTTCCACTACTTGCATGCTGTTAGTTTTTTTCACTACATACAATATGTTTAGAAGTCTTCATTTGGGATTGTTGATCTCTGACATGCATCCATTCTCTTTGCCCCATGATTCTTGTTCCACAATGCTGTTGGATCCCATCTGGGAACATAAAGTTACTGCTAATAACAGTATTGCATTAAAGGGGTAATCCCATCACCTTAACTTTTGTTAGAATGCAAAATAAAAAAGCTATTTTGTTTTTCTTTCCTAGTTTCTAACCTTTCTCTCCCTATAGAGTTGTCATCTCAATCCACCGCCCTTGGATTGTCCCTGGAGACGTGTAATCTCAGTGGAAACACAGCAATGCCGAGCTGATTCAGCTCATCCTTGTTCTGCTTGCAGCCCCCCACCCCTTGCTGAAGCAGTAAGTGAGCAGGGATGTAGCGGCGCCTCGTTGAATCAGCAGATGAGACCCTCTAAGTAGAATACCTACAAAGCATTTCTAATAGGGATGAGCAAATTTAAAGTGCTAGCAAACCAAAGCGCTACTGTACACTCGCCCATTAGCTTACCAGCCGACTGCCTTTTCCGCTTGGATGAAAAAGCTGGATGTAGTCCTGGGAGAAATTTACCAGGATTGTATCCAGCTTTTATGGGCCCCTGGAGAGGAGAGGCACAGTTCAAAGGCAAATGGCTGTCAAGCCAACGGCAGAGTGCAGTGAAGCGCTTCGCTATTATTGCAAATTTGCTCAACCCTAATTTCGACCATAAACTTTAATATATGCAAACAATATGCACATAACATTATAAGAAAGCCATTCTTTACGTTAAGGTTTCCAACTGAAGTTATAAAAAAAATGCTAAATGGTATTCCCCTCTGTAATTATTATTATTTATTAGCGTGAAACTTTAGTTAAAATTTCCCATATATCACTGCACACGATCTATATACAAGACACACATTAAATACATTGTTTTTTAGAGGCAAAATTGATAGTATAACAACTTCTATACTATATACTCATATACAATCATGTGAACAATTTAGTGCACCCCATGGAACGTTTTAATGCCTTGTATTATTCCTTTGCCAGATATAACCTCTAGCAGGCAATGCTTACATCTGACGTCAACTGGAACAAATTTTTCTCATTCCCTGTGGAGATGTTCTAACAATACAATAACAATCTTTAAAGAATTTTTGTTTTTTCAGCCCATTACACACCCTCACAGCACCCCAATGGGCCATAGATCCATCCATTTCAGGCTTATTTCCTGTGGTACAGTTGTATATGTATTTATGGTCATCATCATGTTATAAAGTCCACGATAAACCGGAGACAATTTCCTCAAGTGCCCTCTAATGATTCTATGATTGGGGGGGGGGGGGGGGGGGGAATCAAAATGTTGTCTTTGGTTCTCATCATATGTATCTTCTGTTATTTGGTCTGTCCAAATGACAGTGTTGCTGCTGTTTGATCAGGTAAATTTTATTCTTCTAATGCTCTGAACAATGAAATTTTTTATCCCGACATTTACCACGTGGACGTAGTCTTCCTTTTAGTAGACTCTAGCACTTTGATGTAAATAGCAAAAAAGCTACTTCTATAGGATTTAATGAATGGGGTCTTAAAGGGACTCTGTCACCACTTCTGACCTGTCTGTTTTTGTAAATCCTTGTATTCCCAATGATAAACCAATTCTGGAACATATTTTCTTATAGCTTTATGTTGTGCCGTTCCTTGGTTATTTTTATTATAAATGTAGGGCTAAATAGCCAGTTGGGTAATACCAGATAGGGGCATGTCCCTAACTTGTAATCTTAGCTTTGATTGGATAGTCTCAGACAGTGTAGGGACACGCCCCCAAATGGTAATACCCAATTGGCTATTTAGTCATACATTTTTATAAGAATAACAAAGGAACGATTAAACAAAGAGCAATAATAAAAAGATTTTTCAGGGTTGTAAGGAGAATCCACAGCTTCATGTCTTTAGACATCTTGGCTTTAATTTACTAAGACTTTCAGGATTTAAACAAACCTCAACATTTTAGTTTGCCAAACAGCTAGATTTATTAATGTGTCTAGTGCCCATAGTAAATCTGGCTGGATTTGGATGTGGAGAGGACGGCACATCCGTGGGTTGGTGGTCCTGGAGGTGGAAAAGCCAATTATGTAGTAGAGAAGACCTGGCACTCACCAAGTAAGTTCTGCTGTTTTATTAAAGTGCAGGAAACATCAGGTACATACAGGACGCATTTCGGCTAAGCATGGCCTTAATCAGCTTAGAGGTAGTACTACCCCTAAGCTGATGAAGGCCATGCTTAGCCTAAAAGCGTCCTGCATGTATCTGTTGTTTCCTGCACTTTAATAAAACAGCAGAACTTACTTGGTGAGTGCCGGGTCTGCTCTACTACATATCTAGTTGAATGATGACCTGGTGACTTTTACAAATTCATTTTCTGTCACCTAGAATAACTTTTGAATTGCTGTGAAGACAGGTTAAATTTTGAAGTTTAAGGGGGGCATGTATCAACTGGCGTACAGTGTTTTTTCGGTGGAAAGTGCCAATTTGCGAATGATTTTATTCGCAAATGGCCGATTTGCGAATAAAATTCATTCGCAAATCAGCACTCTCCACCGGGTCTGCCGGGGAATGGGGAGGGGGTGGAACGGAGGGCGTGGACTCAGAGTTCGCGCGATTCACCATTTGTTCCGCCAAAAGATCCGCAGAAAACCTACTCCAGCTCTTAGCTGGCGTAGGTTTTCTGCCGTGCGCACTGGCATGCATGGGATTTATGTAGAGGCAGTCCGCCTATACATAAATCTCCATAGCGCCGGAGCTGCGGGGGCATTTTTAAGTCCGGCGCAGAAAACGCCGGACTTAATAAATGTCCCCCTAAGTGTTTAGACCATGTCCGATAGCTAGAACGAGCAGGAAGATGAGTGCTCAACTGAGTGCTTCTCTCCCCAATTTCTGACCGCAGTATGTGACCAAGTATTTAGACAAAAATTAGGTCTTATTCTTGTAGTACAGAGATGGTGAAGGTGCACCTGTCCAAAATCATTGTAGTGATTGATTGGAGTCCGAACACTTTAATCCCAACTGATAAAAACTTTTGAAATGTCTTTATGAAATGTCAAAACTTTATTAAAGTGACAGTGCTCATAACCTTCTATATGGAGGCCTACGATGGCTACCAACAAAACAAAAGGAATATCTGATGGCTAAGAAAGATACAGTAACTTTCTCCAAGATTATCTTAAACAAAGCTCCACCAGTACAGACAACAACTAATATCTGGCCATAGCATTTTTTCCACCAATTTTTACAGTGTTTCACCAATTTTTAGAGTATTTTTACATAGTTTTTTTTCTTTTCTTTTTTTTAACCCCATGTGTGAAACCACTCTATATTTTTTTGACTGAATATCAAATATTGATATGTTAAATAAATAAAAAACGCTTTTCCCATGACTATGTATTTTATATTGTCTTATCTTCTAAATGCAAGTCTAACTAATGCCAAGTACTCCAGCATGTCAGCTTGTAGACAGCTCGGGTTTAGATAAAGATAAATTAAGCCTTTTCTCCGGTGGCGAGAAGAGAGAATCCACTGTGTTCCTGCATCACCAACACACATGGCAGTAATACCACCAATAATAGCAATAATGCACAAAGTCCAAGGTATAAGAAGAGGCCATTGCAGCTGGTGTCCAATCCCTTTATCTCATAAGTAGAGAAATAATTACATAGAGAAAAGCCATTTGAACTATACCTTTGGAGACTATTGCACCAGCTGCAGTTGAAACCAATTTGGGATCTGACACAGGAACCACAGCTGTTAAACTGGAGACAAGCTGGAGGAAGACATAGAAAGAGTGTTATAAGTCATTTATCAGGTCACAGAAATCTATCTATCATCCATCTATCTCCTATCTATCTAGAAAAATACAGATTAAAAGCCGCACATCCAAATAGCATGTGGCGGTTGCTTGAGGAAATAGGTCCCCAACCTGGGGATTCCCAAAATATCATTGGATATCTATTAGTGATGAGCGTATACTGTTCGATCGAATAGATATTCGATTGAATAGTAAGGTATTCGATCTATCGAATATTATCGAATGGTTCGCCGAATATTCGATACATATTCGATAAGCGTTCAAATCCCCCAGCTTCCTGTTTTTACCTCCAAGTGGTCGAATAGATGTTTTTCAATAATCAAATACTTGTTCCCATAGACCTTAATGGGATCGAATATTCGAATATTTCACTATTCGCTTATCACTAATATCTATCTATCTATCTATCTATCTTATTTATCTATCCATCCATCTTGCCCTCTTCTATCTATCTATCTATCTATCTATCTACCTATCTCCTATCTATCTATCTATCTATCTATCTATCTATCTATCTATTATCTATCTCCTATCTATCTATCTATCTATCTATCTATCTATCTATCTATCTACCTATCTCCTATCTATCTATCTATCTATCTATCTATCTATCTATCTATCTATCCATCATCTCTTTGATATCTATCTGTCTATTTATCTCTCTTTTTCATATCTATCTATCTATCTATCTATCCATCCATCCATCATCTCTCTGATATCTATCTATCTATTAGGGATGGTCCGAAACTTCGTATGAACCCGAACGCTCGGCATCAGATTTCCGCTGTCTGCCTGCTCCGTGGAGCGGGTGGATACAGCGGGAGGACCACCTGGAAAACTGGGGTACAGCCTATCGCTATCGCTGTATCCAAGTTTTCCAGGCGGTCCTCCCGCTGTATCCAGCCTCTCCACGGAGCGGGCAGACAGCGGGAATCATTACCGAACCGAACTCGGTTCGGACCAGCCCTACTATCTAGCTATATATCTACCTATTATCTATCTATATATCTCCTATCTATCTGTCTCCTATCTATCTATCTATCTATCTCCTATCTATCTATCTTCTATCTATCTATCTATCTATCTATCTATCTACCTACCTACCTATCTCCTATCTATCTATCTATCTATCTATCTATCTATCTATCTATCTAATATCTATTTTAATTTTTTGTGCAAATTTCAGCTATGTATCTATTTGGCAGAACAGCCCCGCCACACACTATTTATGAGCAGACTACTCTGCTTTTCATTCCCTATATCTCCTAAATATTATATTTTACATTATCTCAGATGATTACACCTTGTGCTATTTCCTATTCTATCCCGTTAATAATATTCTTCTTTTAGGTAAACAATATAGATTGCATTTGTTTTAGCCAATGGGTACAATTACAGTGGAAGCTCCAGTATAAATTCCAGCTCACTTCTATAAAGCCATACCTTCTCAGATTTGCATTTCGCCTCCTTCCTTATGGCTAGCAATTTTGCAAAAAGAAAGTTCCCATATAATGCTATGTGCCGTTAAATCCATCCAAGTGAAAACAATAACAGGGAAATGTTTCTTTCCGGTGTGTGATCGCTCCTTGGAATCGCTCAGTCACAGCGCGCCGCCTGCAATATCTCCTCCATATAAAATATTCTCTATATCCCTCCATACCACTGCATCCTCTGTGCTACATTTCAGTGTATATTTATGACAGCTTTATTACCTAACCTGATATTATACTCATCTTTATAATGTTATTTTAAAAGATCTCAGAGAATGCATCCTTCCTATATTGTCAGCCATCTTTTCCTCCAATTTATGTAAGACGGGAATGAGAATTACTATAAAACTGATTAATTCACGTTGATTTAATCACTGTCGTGTTTTTTTTTTTTTTTTTTTGCAGAAATCAATAGTACAGGTGATTTTAAGAAACTTTGTAACTGGGTTTATTAGGCAAATCTGCCATTATCTGCACTCAAAAAGACTTTCCCCAGCCCCCCCCCCCCTCCTCTCTCTCCTTCACTGCTCATTATCAGGAAATCTCGACTGTTTTACATCAGTCGAGCCCTGTGTAATCTATGGAGAGGGGAGGAGGGAGATTAGTCGCCAGCAGAGAGCAGACAATAAAGGATTACACAGTCGGAGCTGTGTGAAAGCCGTATTCAGAGGTTAGAGAGGTCAGTGCTGACTTCAGAGAAGATAGCCCATTGATGTAGCTGTAAATTGACTCTTTGTTGTCCTGTTTTGGTGCCTCATCTCCCTCCACCCCTCCCCTCTCCATAGAAAACTATAAAGACAGGGGGGAGAGCTTCAAACTGCCTTTTCATAATAAAAATGCATTTTTCGGCCAATTACAAAGTTTCTTAAAATCGTCTGTACTATTGATTTCTGCAAAAAAAAAAAAAAAAAAAACAACAGTGAGCTATACGGAGATAGGGACAGTCAAACAGTCAAATTCTTATTTAAATGGGTTGTGTGAGATGAGCTAAATATGGCTGCTTTCTATCACCCCCCCCCCCCCCAAAATAAATAAATAAATAAATCAGGGCCACTATTGTTCATGGGTTCTGCCTAGAGGTGACAAATTCAAAGTTTGCTAAAATTTCCGTGTGAATTCGAACCTTGGCCTGTTTGTTTCATCTAAACCTGCTAAATCAGCTTTCCAGCCAATCTGGAGGCAGTATAGGGGTGATTGATGTAGCTATAGGGCGGGGATGGGGAACTTGTTCAGGTTCGGCAATGTTATCCGAACCCTCAGCATTTGATTTCGTGTCACTGCAGAAGTTAAATGCCACCCTAGGGAGTCCTGGAAAACAGGGATAGAGCGTATGGCTGTATTCATGTCTTCCTGGCAGCCCAAGGGCGGCATCCCACATCTGCAACCACAAAGAATTAAATGCTGAATGTTCGGGTTCGGATAATGCTTCTGAACACAAATGTTTTGACAGGTTCACTCTACACAATAGTTGTTTATTTTTACTGCTCCATTATTTGTTACAGCAGAAAGCTCCTCAGGGGCGGGGCTACTATGTGAAAAAATGTAAATGAGAATATATATATATATATATATATATATATATATATATATATAGAATGTTTTCTAGGCTGAACTTTTCTAAGGAAATACACGATTTCTCATTTAAAAAAAATTCACTGAGGTTTTCTATTGGGCATGTTCTATTGCTTTTAGGAAGCCAATCCTACTAAATACTTTCAAGCACCGAATGCATCAAAATCTGTCAGTTCTTTTTATGACTGTATTAAATTACAATAACTGTAAGATTAAATCAGCACAAATATTATATTCCAATTACATTGCTTCACCAGCTTTTCTCCTCCATACCTGTCTGACATGAATCCGTAAAGTAATATTCCAATGGCATGACTGCATTCATTTATATAATGATAAGATACATAACATAAAGTGTATATGATTAAGTAAGAGTTTCTATCATATATCTTGTGGTGGCTTCTTCTTAGGATGATATACACAACCTATATGTTTTCTCTGACATTTATTCCATTAGGACAATTCTTCAAGCTCACAGCCACTTCACAGCTCATTAAATCAATGGACTGAAGTGTCCTTCCAATGGTGACATATTAGCCAGCAAATGGCTCACTCACTTGGAAGAGGCAGCATCTCCACGGCAGAGAAGTTGGTAATCTTAGACATTTCCAGTTCCACCCTGTGATATTCGAAGATTGTTCTCCTGCGCACATCTGGAAAATCAGAAAATGGAAAAAAAATCATTTAAACCAACTAATAAATTAAAACACTGATGTAGCCTCCAGATGGACCACTGATGTCTAATTGGTAAGGGGTGGGGGCGCTGACACATGGCAACCCCATCATTCAGCTGTCCAGCAGAGCTGCTGTATTGGCAAAAGATGCCAGAAGACAGTGCCATCTATTATGTAGTGGTGGCACTGGGTACTGCAGCTTGGCTTCTTTTAAATTCAATGGGAAATGCAAATTCTACAGAAGAAAAAACTCTTAGAAGATTAAGAACAAAGGTGTCGAAATCGGGCTCTACGGCTGTTGCAAAACTGCAATCCCTATTATGCCTAGATAGTAAAACTTTAGTTGTCCAAATATGATGGGAAGGTGGGCGTGGCAGGTGGAAGCAAGTGTAGATTTGTTGTGCTGGACGCAGGAGCGCGCGGCCGGATGGATTTACTAACAGGCGAGCGCCTCTTAGTGAATCTAGCTGGAATAAATGCAATTTATTTGCCTAATTTAAGGTTAGGTCAATAATAGTCATAGCAATGCTGTGGCTAAAAGTAGGTTATGCTCAAATTATCTCTACAAAGTCTAATCTCCTGAATATGACCCGGCAAGTAATTGGCTCCATAGTCAATTGCAAAGACGTTTGCTTGACCTTTGTCTGCTGGACCTTGGAAATCCATAGACTTATAGACCCCATAGACTTATAATGGCCTGGACAGAGATCACTAAGAGCTGGGAAGTGAAACACACTGCTTCATATTTCGGGTGGCTTGTTCTCCTGAATGGGGGTGTCCTTTTCTAATGACTGTGTTCATTTAATTAATAATCTGACACAAACCTATCCTGTTGCACATGTATCACCATCTAATAGGACTTCCCTTGACTTAAAGGGATTATCCAGCATTAAAAAAACATGGCTACGTTTTTTCAAGAGACAGCACCACTCTTGCCTCCAGTTTGGGTGCAGGTTTTGCTACTCAGTTCTGTTGAAGTGAATGGAGCTTAATTGCAAACCACAGCTGAACTGGAGACAAGGGTTGTGTTGTTTCTAGAAGAAACTGGCCATGTTTTTCCAATGCTGAATAACCCCTTTAATTCACCAAGAAACATAAGAAAAAAGGGGATATTACAATAAACAAACAAGTTCTCACAGTGATGTTACACACCATGTTACGTTTTGATGACTTATGTAGTGTACTGTGTAGTGTTATCCTAGATGTCCAAAACATCAGAACTTGTCCATTATGAGTCATTCCATTTAAAAATAAAACTGTTATACTGTAGTGTGAACAGAGCCTGACTCTGTCTACAAGAATAACATCTGAGCTCACATTGATAAGGATGGTTTCTGTATTTGGACGCTACATTCCTCAGGATCCTGGATATTTTTAACTTACAGCCAAATTCGGAAAGACTCTTCAAGTTCATCAAGGTCAACAAATGAGTCTTATTAGGATTCCTCCTGCCTCGCAATGTTTACCCAGCACTGAACCGAAGCCTACCTGTCATCTTGATGCTTACAAAACATTTGGATTCTAAAAATTCCAGCCTGTCGGTCGATTCGAAGTTAGAAAGTGGCTTGAATTATGCATGTCTGCCCTTAAAGGAGCCTGGATGATGGTTTATTTGGGATTTTTCCCCTTCAAATCAGTTTAAGAGTCACCTGTGTGATCCTTTAGCTGCAGCTGTTCTAATACCCACTGGGCCCCGGCTGATCTCCACTTCCTGGTCCTGTCTTGACACACAGGAAGTGCCTGCTCAGCCAATCAGTGGCAGCAGTGGTGATTTGCCTCAGCCAATGAATGGTAGAATCGTTTGAATCTACAGCTACTCTCTGGGTGTTGACATCAGGTTCCAAAAAGCAGAGGTCAAAAAGCAGATTTTCCCCTATTCCCTGCCGTACGACCAGCTCGCCCAATGGGTGGGCTGGGGGAGCTTGGGGGGGCGTGACAAGGCATGGAGGAGGCGTGGCCTCCTCCCACACCTCATTTATCATGATTTACACCTGGTGGAAGCAGGTGTAGATTTCATACGCCGGGTGCAGGTTTGGTTGCCTGGCCGGCCAGATTCGCTAAGAGGCGTGCACCTCTTAGTGAATCCTGCTGGGAAAAGGGTGCGGGGCCTATTATAAGACCGGTGTACTTGTACGCTGGCCTTCATAAATCCCCACGGTATGTTGAAATACTACAACCATTGTAAGTTGTATGATCACTTATATATATAATCTATCTATAGTCCAGTTTCACATGTACTGGAATCGCAGCGGATCTCACGATGCAAGTTCCACAGCGAAATCCACTGTGATTCCCAATAGTGTCAGTTTGAATGGGTTTACATACTCACAGCAAATTTTTCATTCTGCTGCAAATATGTGAATGCCACCCCTCTTAACCTGCCAAGGCCTGGGCAATACTTTACCCGTTCGGCCTGTTTTGGGGCTCCCGGCCCCCTGTTGTCCCATTCACCCAATCAGTGCCCTGACCCCCAGCAGCCACTGTTTACTACTAACTGGTGCAATGACTTGAAGTCATCCTCTCTTAGGAAAATTTTATAAATGTGCCAATATCAATGCCCTCTATAAATCTTCTTACTTAGAATAATATAAATTCAACCTTGCTTCCAACCTCATGCGTTTGTTGATACAAAGTACCTATGTAAATACAGGCCTCCTCTCAACATATACCTGTTAAGGCTATGCTCATACAATGGATAAGCCACATTCAGTAGGGTTAATCACCATTTGGTTACAGTTTATTTTCAGAATAAAACGGAATTCACAATAATTTTCTTACTTGAAATCCATACCGTAAAAATTTTACGCTCTACAAGCTACTGTTTAGATTTCCGTTGAAAACAATGGGGGAATGATTTCACGCTCATTCTATATCAGATACTGTGTAAAAAAAATACGCTCTATGAATATATCCTTAGTGGTTCTCCTCGCCATCTGGAAGTCTTTTACTTAGAAAGTTACTTAGTAACCTTGACCGAGGCACCTTGTCCATCACTGCCTTCATCTCTTATCTTGCCTATCTCTATACGCCTGGTTAAAACATAAACATTTCAAACACAAGAAAATAATACAACAACAAATAAAATAAAGCGGAGTAAAAGCCTTTTATAAGGACATCTAACACTTCCTTTATACAGCTCGGCTGCCTTTTGATTATGGAATAAAGGAGTCAGTAAAGTTAAGAGTTAGAAGTCTCGTCTCTCTACGGGACCATACATTTCCCCATTCTATCAGGATTCTTTCATAGGACTTACTTATTCTCCTTTGAACTTCAAATACAATTTATTCCTTGAAAACATATGCCAAGTGTGAGCTAATGTCTTTAACTTAAGTAATTCCCATTATGTGAATAGCCAGTGTGCTAAAACTCAGATCCAAGTTGGTATCCAGGAATAGAAGTTTTTCATTTTTAGCTTTTTTGGTACAAAGCAATAATATATATCTGAGCCATGTAGCATGTATAATAAATGATTGTGTTCATTTTGTAGAAGTAATAGGGCCCCATAGCAACATAAATATATAGGTTAAATGGGTTGTCAGGGTAGGGGGTGTTATCTATTATAAGGTCCGGGCTGAACTTAAAACAACAAAGAAGTACACTTAGGGTACTATTACACCAAGCGATTTTTTTGATGACTAACGATTAACGATAAACGATCTTAAACGACCACTGCGGCAAACGACCCGAAATTGTTCACCCAATTACACGGAACAATGATTGTTATTTATGATCGTTGTTGCGGTCGCTTAATCGTCGCTATTGCGTACGTTTCAGCTATGACTTCTTATTCCATCGATTGATGTGCGAACGATTTGCGAACGATCAAACGATAAAAATAGGTCCAGATCCTATTAAACGATCAACAATTTCTCGTTGGTCGTTTAATAGTTGCCTGCTATTACACACAACAGTGTTCCAGTGTTGTGTCATATAAACAGGAAATTCTTACTAGTAGAGGAAAGGACTACAGTGGAGACCAGGTGCTCAGCAAATCGGAATTAGCAAGGTAGTGAGCTAAGTATGTATACTGTTTTCTCTTTTTTTTGCAGCCTAGTTCACCCCTAAAACACCCCATCCCTGTCAACCCCATTATTACTATGACACCCCTAAACAACTTGGGCAGAAGAACTTCCAAAACTTCCAATATCCATAACCTATTTGAAAAGCCAATCAAAGTCATTGGAATGTCTATAATATGGACAATTTTGTTCATAGCTTGCCTAAACCTGTTTCTTTTGAGTCACAGTTCTCAAGATTTTTCTACCAAAATTAGGGCAAGTATGTTGTCTGTGCACCTATAGAGGGGAGATCTCTAAACAGGTTCTTACCAACTCTAAAAATAAAGGGTTCCGCCTACAAGCATTGGACTCACTTTGTCTAGGTGACACCTATTAGCATATTAACTACCTCTAGCAGTGGATGCAAGAAGAACACATTTCCCCATTAAACTTTTTGGCTAGACAAATGGCTTAGAGTTCTGGAACAGATGCTCCCGCCAGCCACCTTAGAGGGATTATCTTAAGATAACACTGGAACACCCACGAATAATGAGAATTTGGTCCAAAGTTCTCCTGTTTGAAAGGAGACTCAGGCAGCAGTCAAGTATGGGCATTGCCACTCCATTCATACTCTCCTGGACTGGCAAAGATCGGGTATCGGGTACAGTAATAGGCTGTCATCTTACGATATTTGGATTAATCTAGTGAAGTTGGTTTTTAATGGATAGGATGTCTCAAACTGCTCACACGGCTACATAGCTGAGTTGGGAGACTATCCATATCTTTCTTGTAGTTGTATGAGGCTGCAACCACCTAAAAAATTATTTTAACTGCAGTTCTGAAGTGTCACAGAGGTGAGGTCAGTGGACTTTAGTGCTTGGTTTTACAGCGCCACCTCTGGCTGCATTCGGGACAATTTGAATGGGGATTTGCAGCTTTACCAGATACAAACCATAGATAAGCGTAATGGCAACCTTTTTTTTTCTTTTATAATTCCAGACAAACTCTTTAATGTTAAGTCATTATAACTTTCCCCTGGTGATTTTTAATTAGGAACTTTTCTGTTGGTTCAATCTACTACAGAAAAGTAATAAAAATTAATGAAATTTACACAATTTGCAATTTCAACTCATAGCAGTCCCTGGAATATAAAGTGGCATGAAGTAGCATTAGCCCGGTCCTCGTAGACGTACAGCACTTCACTAGAATGACCACATCTGGGACATTATGTAATTACAGAACCTTGCTCATCTACGGTAAAAGGAAAGATGGAAGGAAAATTTATCTGAAGGATTCTCTAATAGAATTCAGGAAGCAAAGAACGCTTATTTTTGATTCACGGCCTCATAGGGAAGTTAATGTTCTAAGCACTTACTGGGAATCTGCTGAATCTTGTGAACCACAACAAAAGCATCTGAGAGGCCAACCTTCACCGGATGATTGGTAGAGCTTATCTCCATTACTGGAAACGGAATCTGCAAGGGAAGGAATAATAATTGTATTAGAAACCTCTAAATTATAAAATAAGGAGCGGCTTTGTGATTTACTAGAAGGCAATCCTTTATCAGTCCATGAATCCAATGCAAACAGGAACCAATAAAAATTATAATTAATAGAGCAATATATGGCAGTGCAAACATTACTGTAACACAATGCTGTGGTTGAGCAGATATTGCATCTGTATACTTTAAATGAGCAATTGTATTAGAAAGAGAAAGCCCCATGGATCAAGGGAATAAGACGGGAGAAGCATGCTGTGTTGGATTTCCTTCCCCAATCTCTGGATCTCTGTTCAGGTGGTTTCATCATAATTCTATGGGGCTGCTGGATAAGTATAGCGTTTGCATGCCTACAAACATTCTCCTGATCAATGGAGGCCTTAGCACTGACATGTTAAAAATTAATTTTTAATGGTTGGTAGGCTATAACACAGATTTCCCTTGTCCATCAATAATAAACTCTTATTGTATGCCTCAAAGGGAACCTTTTGCGTTTAAAAGGTAGTCTAACCTGTCGTCATTGTGTTATAGAGCAGGATGAGCAGAGCAGATTTATAGACATATTTGTAGGCTCCTAGTGGGCGGTTCTATCATTGACAGCCTTCCTTGCACACATAGCTGTCTATCACTTATTAGGACCTCCCATCAGACTCCTAAGGCTGCAATAGCAGAGGTTTAAATGGTTAAAGGAACTTATACTAAATATTATTCCACAAATATGTAAAAAAAACCTCTGCTCAGCTCCTCTTGTTTTATACATAATGCCAGCAAATTATTACATTTTCAATACGACAGGTCCCCTTTAAGAGCCCTAGTCATAAATAGTGATGAGCGAACATGTTCGTAAATATATTTATATTTGTATGAACATTACACTAATTGTTCGTGTTCGTCGATCACAATAAATTTTTCCGATGATCTGAATGGTATCGAAAAGATCATTTTTGAACATACTTTAACATTGAGCTTATCTCTCGATTTACACAACTACGCAATTTATGCTTTGCATTTGATAAGCTCTACGCATGTGTGAAGACCAAAACGTGTGCGTGTGCGTGATTTACGCTTTGCACCTGATAATCTGTCCGCATGTGCGTAGACTGAAATGTACGCAAACCAATCACGATCTTTTTTTTTTTTTATGTTCGTGTTCAGGATCAGAACTGAACATCAGGATGTTCGCTCATCACTAGTCATGAATAATTTAGGTTAAACCACATTGAATCTCAGCAGGACCTAAGTCAGTGATGTGGGTAATGCTTTCAAAGATGTCAGATAGTTAAGGAGCCCTGTTACTAATTTCATGTCCAATGGTCTTGAAGTTACATCACAGTCTTTTGTTTTGTTTGCTAAATTAAATTAGCTTGTTAATCTGATGAAGCGCGCATGTGCGCGAAATGGACGTCATGTCTATGTTGTATATGTGAAGTGGTTTGGCGTCTGCTGAACAGTGACATGTGTCAACGAAGGTTTTACTACATGTTGAAATAAAGAAGCATCGCAATATTCCGGTGAGTGCCCTTTTTACCGAACTTGTTGCCTTGGCTCAGTTGTCCCTAGCAACCAATAAGATTCCACCGTTCATTCCTCACAGATTCTCTGAAAAATGAAAGGTGGAGTCTGATTGGTTGCTAGGGGCAACTAAGACATTTCTACTTTACACCGGTTTGATAAATCTTCCCCTTTGTGTTGTTGTTTTTTTTTAGCTTATTAAAAGCCACTGCAAAAGTTCTAACTTTATAGTTGTGTATACTTGACCTAAAGTTTGGAGTCACGGCCAAGTCTTTTGTTTATTTTCGACAAACAAAAAGTTTATAAATTCTTGCCTTAACTTTCGGGAGGCTGATACTGAAACCTCTAAAAAAGATGTTTGGATTTGACCTTGATGGGGATCTGATTAAGGGTAAGGAACTGCAAAATAGATTAGGAGAAAAGAAAATGACTCAATTAAAATGTATCCCACAGCCTTCGGGAACTCGGCTGACTCTCCAGCATGTGTACACTAGACTTTCCAATTATCCAAAAACAAAGCTGAAAATCTAAAAAAGAAACGGTCAATTCCTAGTTCCTATCTCTCTCGTACACCTTAATGATTGTTCATCGTGTTTATCCATTAATACTACTCCTAAAACCTTCCCACCAAAGCCCACACATTTACCAGACTACTTCAACAAACTAAGCAACAGGGCAGGGCAGAATGACCTTGCAAATGTCTTTATAATGAATGCCTGCATCTATATTAAACAGCAGGAAGAAGAGGACAAAGAAACCACCAGAGAGAGGTATTCTGGTAAATATTCTTTTTTTATGACATTTCTCTCTTAAAGTTATTAGAAGAAAAAGAGAGACGGGGCGCCTTTTGGTGTTGTAAAATCTTAGTCAATAAAACAATAGATATTAGTGGTTGTGCAGACATATAGGCAAAACTCTATAGAGAGCATACTGTATATACACCTCGTCCACCGCAGCTTGCTCCAGGGTACTCTCGACTTCAAGCTAGAGTTAACAATATGGATAGATGATCCCAACCAGAACCATCTGGGATTGAGGACCTTCTGTATGGACTTAGCGCAGGTATTGAAGTGTCACTCTGGGCAGTTACACATCAGGTTGGTGATCATATAAAGGCCAGCTACAACCGCAGCAACAAGACCGATCTTCAGTGTAAACCAAAGAAATAAAAACTTTTATTAATGCAATGCGTTTCGGCGCTATATTACATGAGGAACCTGAGGAAGGCGCTCAAGTAAAGTGCCGAAACGCGTTGCATTAATAAAAGTTTTCTCATTTTTTGATTCACACTGAAGCTTGGTCTCATTGCTGCGGTAGTAGCTGGCCTTTATATGATCACCAACCCAATGTATAACTGCCCTGGTAACACCAATACCTGTGCTAAGTCACTATAGAAGGGCCTCAATCCCAGATGGTTCTGGTTGGGATTATCTATCCATATTACTCTTTTAGGCTATGTTCACAATCTGTATGATATCCGTGGCCAGGCCGGAACAGCCGGTGTCAGAAAAGATCACGCCGGCCAGTATTGCATCCAAATTCCCTGCTGCACACAATGGAGCTTGCGCCCGGAGCTGCACGCTCCCTTGTGTGAATTGACAGGGTTTTATGGGGCCGCTATTCATTGAGTAGGGGCCGCAGAAAACTGACATGTCAGTTTCTTGCGTCGTCGCTAGGGATCCCGGCCGCAGTGTATACCATGTGTATATACTCCGTCCGGGATTCCTTAGAAGGCAGCACTACATGAGTACCGTAGAAATCAAGCCCGTTGTTACAACGGCCGTGATTAATACGGTACTTACATAGTGTTAACATGGCCTTAAAGTTATGTACCTTTGTAATATACCTTTATTGAAGAAAAGTAATATTTTAAAAAATTTCTACATTGAGTGTCAGCAGTAAAGGGTGATATGGCCTCTATGCTGTTATGGCCCCCAATGACTGTGTAGGGAACTGCAGGGTTGCACAAGCCATGGTTCCAGCACAATTACAGTTCGCCAGTGCTGCGGCATGCAAATACTGAAACTCCCTTGCAGTATGTTGTAATATTAGCATTAGAATAGACATTACACTTGGGAAAGCTGTCTGTTTCAGTAGCACTGCAGCTGTGGCAAATCGCACAGTGTAATGTCTATTTTATTACCAACAGGTATTATATAAACATCAAGAAAGGTTTATTATCTGCATAAGGCAGCTACGTTATGTAATTGTGTTGGGACTTAGGCTTGAGCAGCCCTTTAGTTCCCAACAAAGCCATTGGTGGCATCAGAGGGGCCATTTGTTCTTCTTTTGCCGCAATACCCCTTTAGCAACAGGGATGGACACATCTCACCTTCACCACCTTGACCTTTGCATAGGTCGCAGAGCATGCTCACAACACCTATTCAACTCCTATTGATGTCAATGATTTAACTTCATTTTTCCAAGTTGTTGTAAAGTAATCTCTAAACTGCTGTTCAGAGAATAAAGTAGCATCTTAAAGAAGAAGTCCCACTTAATTAAAAAAAAGGAGGAAGACAGAGGGGCAGGAAAATAATAGAGAAAGTAAACTCACCCTTTCCCTTCTCCGTAACGCTGCTCCCAAGTCCCGCTGATGGCCCCCAGATGTCATTTTCAGCTTTAAATCAGGTACGTCAGGTAGCTCTTACAACTGCAACGAGTGATTGCCCGCTCAGCCATTTAGTGACTGAGGTGGTGTGACTGATTGGTTGAGTGGGCAATAACTTACCTGTGTAAGTGACAATGCAGCGGGAAGTGCTGCAGGACATTGGTGGCTGTCATTGGGACCCGGGAGCGGTGTTACTGGGCATGGGAACGAGTGAGTTCACTTTGTTTATTTTCCCATCCCTACTCCCTTCCCTCGCTTTCCCTTTTTTTTATTTTGTGGGACTTCTCCTTTAAGAAATTTAGATAAAAATGGTATTAAAAATAACCAATTAAGATACACCTTGTATAGCAAATATATCCTGAACGTCATCACTCGTGCGTGCAGCTTGATCTGGTAACAATGGGGGAGATTTATCAAACATGGTGTAAAGTGAAACCAGCTAAGTTGCCCCTAGCAACCAATCAGATTCCACCTTTCATCCTTTACAGACGGTTTGACAAATGAAAGGTGGAATCTGATTGGTTGCTAGGGGCAACTGGGCCTGTTTCACTTTACACCATGTTTGATAAATCTCAGTCAACATCTTTAAGTGTTTACAAAATAGAATTGTTCATCCTTTTCCTCCATTAATTCCCCTTTCTAAGACCATCTCACAAGGCAACGCATTTACCAGTCCATTGCAACAACCTCAAAAACAACCTGTGGGCAGTATGACCTTAAAAGTGTCTTTGTAATAAATGTCGGCAATAAGATGTCTTATAATTGAAAAGTAAGTTTTCAATCAAGATTACAAGGAAAGAAAAATGGAAGACGTTTTCTTCTGCAAAAGATACAACAATAGCTAACACAATCCCCAGAACATGTTCTTTTATGGACACACAATACAGGGACCCTCATAGACCATTATTTTTAGCCCAAAACAATGTAAATCTAAAATAAACCTCACAACATCATGTTCTAATACATTTTCTAATATACCCTGGATATACACTCATATAAAAAAAAAAATACACCCAGAAAGAAATCATATTTTTGGAAAACTCAGCATACAGTTATGTGTCTGGTAGATATGTAATAATTACAGGCGATGTCTCATTAGATACTGGATCTTGCCACAAGTGCTTCCTCTACTGCAATACAGAATACTCTCAGAGGCTTCTCTTGGGTAGTGTACCTCTTGGTGAAAGATTGTTGACTGCTAGACATGACTCTACAACCCACTAAAAAACATTTTGCCCTGTTGATGGACTAGGGGGCATCAATGGACAGAGAGAAAAAGGATTGTTGCCCATGATCCAGGTTGTTCTCACTAAGCAGTTTGGAGTTTTTTGGGAGTAGTGATGAGTGAACATCCTGTGTTCGATTCGGATTCTGAACATAAAAAAATGTTTTAGATTTTTTTGTGTTCGCCAAACATTCACGAACCAATAACAAACATATAGTACAAGCGTAGGTTTTGGTCCACCCACATGCGTACAGATTACGTTCATTAGTGTACAGATTGCGTATGTTTCAGTCTAGAGTTCCGCACATGCGTACAGATTATCAAGCACAAAGCGTAAATTACGCAGTGGCATACGTTCGCAGGTTCTAATATGTTCGAAAATTATAAATATATTTATCAGGGGGCGCATTGAACTTAAAAAAAGTGATACTCACCTGCCCTAATCCCTTGCAGCTGATGGCTCCTAGTCTTCACTCACTAATGCTGCTTTTTGTAGGACTGCCTTGCTCAGCCAATCACTGAGAGTCTCACCTTAGTGAATGAGTAACTAAGCATGGAGTACTTGTAGGGCGACTTATCACAGGAACTAGCAACAATGACGAGCAGGGATCGGGAGCTATCAAATGAGCAGTTGAAGGAGGATGAGAATGGTAAGTATGAATTTTTTTATGTCCAACATACCTCCTGACAAATATGTGTGTGTGTGTGTATATATATATATATATATATATATATATATATATACACAGTATATATATATATATATATATATATATATATATATATAAAATTATTATTATTATTATTATTACTATTACTATTATTATTATATTGTTAATGTATTAAAAGAAGAGGCTGGAGCCTCTACAGAGTATAAAGAGGCTGGCGAGCATAAGTTAAAAATAAATAAAAAAATATATAGGTAAATTGAACCTTCCCACATACCCCATGAAGGTGGTGTGTTTCCTACATTACCCTATGCATGACCATGAGAAACACGTAATTAATCTCCGCTTCTGGCATTTAATTTTTAAATCTCCTTTTTTATTTCAAATCTGTAAAAGGAAACCAACAAGGCGTGAAGGTTACTGAAAATATCAATGTTTCCATTGCAGAGATAAGTAAATGAGCCTCTCCAGAGATCAAACAAGAAGCCTGTTCTGAGAATGAACAATGCCGCTCGGCTTCATTCACTCCTATGTTGGGATTTCAAGCATCTCCGTTGAAACACAGAAGCAAAGCCAGAAACCCACACAGGAGCGGGCAAACTAACTTCATCATTCCTGCCAGGTAAGGTGGAACGGAATGCCAAGTTTGGTCTAAGAAGAATAAATTCCCTGTATTACGATTGTTTCGCGGACAATGCAGAGTTTACAAGATTAAAATACTCCATCTGTGTACAAAGACGCAGAGAGGCACATGCGGTGTGGTTAGCTAGGCCAATATTTAGATAAAGGAACATCTGCTGTAATTTAGAACATAAGCAATGCTGATTAATTGGAAGATTTAATTCCGGTCTCTGTATTACCAAATATTTCTTTGGGCAATATGGGGGGAAAATCCCATAGACCCACTGGATGTATTACACATCTGACATATATACATCTAGTCCTTGAGTCTTTAATGAACACTATACCATAATAACACCATATGGACACTGATTTGCTTAATTTGCCGTAGAGGATGAGCTCATTTGGAATCTGGAGGTGCCCATATACTTAATAATAAAGCATAAGGTATAAGGTCTCCTGACACCACCTGTCCATAGAGAGGAGGGTCCGGTGTACTGGATTTGTTCCTGGGGGATAAGATGGCGCCAGAGCCATCTGGATTCAGCTTATACCTCCCTATAGAGAACCCTATAGAGAACATTTCCATGTGTGCGGGGAAACTGGGTTCCACCCTTGTGATCTCTACCAAATACCTCTATTTGCAATTCCCCAAGAACAAAAAGATTGGGCATGTTGAAATCCAATGTCCAACCTTTTTCTCCATTGACATCTGTCCCCAATTGAAAGTAAGGAGGCCCCTATATACATTGGTTGGTAGGAAGTTCAGCCAAAGTTGAGTTAAAAAGGCTTTCTCAATGCAGCATGTTATGTAGATAGGGAATAGTATGCTGTTTGTGGGAGTTAGACCATTAGGACCCCTACTAGGGTTGAGCTCGATGCTTTGGTGCTCGGGTAAAGGTGACCATACACCCTTTATAACTGATGGCTGAACAATCGCTCGGCTGTCAGTTATATCTTCCGCCCGCCACAGGAACCTTAAGCATTTTTTTGTTCTGATTTTTATACATTTCATCCCTTGAAATGATGTTTAAATAAACTATACAAAAATTTGAAGCAAAAAAAGTAATAGACACATTGGAACCCTTCGATCTCCCTAGCAGGGGCTCCTGGTAAAATATTTGAGTCTCCCATTTATTCTAAAGGGGTTCTTTACTTGAGTCAAGCACTCGAGCATTTAGTGCTTGCTCAACACTAAGGGCGGGTTCACACTACGGAATTCTCGCGGACAATGTCCGCGGAATTTCGTCAGCTGTCCGCCCGCACATCTGGGCGCCTTTCCGCCGGCTCCATAGACACCATTTTATGGGCCGGCGTATTCCGCTATACGCTGAAAGAAGTGTCATGTCACTTCTTTCAGCGGATCACGGAATACGCCGGCCCATAGAATGGTGTCTATGGAGCCGGCGGAAAAGCGCGTGCCCGTGCGGGCGGACAGCTGACGGAATTCCGCGGACATTGTCCGCGAGAATTCCGTAGTGTGAACCCGCCCTAAGGCTGCATTCACACGATGCTTGCTTGCTCCGTGAATCACGGAAGGCACGGACGTGGAATCACTGTGTTTCCCCACATGGCATAATATAATAATATCATGCCGGAAGCGGGGAAATTGTTTGAATGTTTGCGCTGCTGTAATAAAGCAGCCACACAGCTGTGCGAACATTCAGTTTCTTCGCTCCCGGAATGATATTAATACATCATGCCATACGGAGAAACACTCCAGGAAAGGGAGTCAACGTCGGTGCCTTCCGTGATATATGGAGCGAGCTTGGATAGTGTGAATGTGGCCTTACCCCGACCAATCTGTAGAACGGAGTTGAAAAGTCCTCTGACATGGACAGAGAGTACTGTGCATGTGTGGCCAGAGCTCTATTCACTGTATTAGATATTACACTGCGAAATTTAAGGTAAACTTAGAAATAAATTTTCTGCACGCAAATATATCAGACAGATGACATCTACAAACTGACTTTCATATAAAAACTCAGATCTGGACACAAAGAGCGAGGTACAAAGTGTCTGCTGTATGCTGTGCTCAATCCATTGATAAAGAAGACGCGTGGGAAGATAGAGGAACAACAAATAAATGGAGATTCCTCCAGAACAAAGATAGTCTCACCCTGTCTCCTACCGAACTCATCTACTGACTGACTCTAATTCAATGTTTCAATCACTTTTGATAACTATGGAGCATCAAGGACTTTTTCAGATTTACCGTAGTAACTTTTTCAAACCATGATGTCTGAATAGACACTGTGAAAGGAAAAACAAAAAGAGGCCACTGTGATTTACTAGTGCCACTATTATGGCTCAATATTCTAAGGATGGGGGGGTTAGACCAAAATTATCCCTTGCCCTTCTCCAGATACTATACAATAAAGAGTAGAAGAGTAAGAAACCACCTGAAATTAGCTCTTTGGTGTTGCTTCCCTGCCACAAACTACTTCTTATTGGCAGCTGGACATGGCATGGACAAGACAGTGAGAACAAGTAGAGGGAGAACCACAATCTCAGGGGGATGTGCACCATAGAGCCAGCCCAAGCCGACCTTGGACAAAGTGGGTGAATCCCTGCTTGCTCCCACCTTAAATATTAAGTGAGAATGAGTGCCAAAGCGTGGCAAAACCCAGCATCATAATGGGGACTGTAAGGGCCGTAGATCCAGGGCGATTAGGCAGGGAAGACACAAAGTCAGCAAAAGAAAGAGATGGGTGTGGTAGAGTCCAAATTAACACAGCAAAGGGTGGAGTACAGCACCGTCCAGACGAGTGGAAGACAAAATACATAATAGGTACAAAATCAACAGCACATCCTCTGCCGTATGTTATGAACAAAGGCTGGCGCTAAAGACCACGTGGGCACCGATGTTACAGGGGCTTAATTTATCTTTGCAATGGGGGCTGGCTCAGCCGACAGTCTAAGGTGTATGGGGACCTCCCAATTATTCACTGGCAGAGAAGAGTTGGCCATGGTGGCTTTCCACTGCCTGATCCTTTTGTTCTTGCATGAATAAGCCAACGTCAGTGTCATCTGCAGCATATCCGTCCCTAAAGAACACATGAATACCATTCATGTGTACAGAGAGGACGCAAAAGATAACTGTTAGCCAATTAATCATTCGGCCAATGGCTATTGAAAGTGTATAGGCTCCTTTAAGTGATTTCTCCTGCAGAGTTCACGGCACCAGTTATAAGACGTATAAGCCTCAATCATGGCCTAATGCAAATATCGCGTGGTCAGCAAATCCAATTCTCAAACACCACAATGGCTGCCGGGGGGGGCGCTGGGTCTTGGCTTGCAAATGATCATTAGAGTTTTACCTAATGAGAGACAGAGTCAGATATATGTGAAGAGTAGAAGTCATCTTTAGGTTTGCACTTATTATCATTGTTACTGGTTGAATGGGGCTCTGTAGGAGAAGAGTTGTCAAATATTCAGCACCGAAAGAATTCCCTCATTGAATCTATTATACTTTCCTCTATTCAGCCCATTGATTGTTCCTGTAGATTCTGCAGTTTCCACTTCAAGGGCTTTAGCGGTGATGGGTCTCTTAAGAAAACAATGAAACATTCTGGCACAGTTGAGTCTTACAAATCTATATGGAGGTAAATGCTATTTATGTTTTATAAAGGAGATAATCTCCCTAGCAGTGACATAAGTGATCATATAATGGCGGCCTGGTTATGCACAGGCTGAATCGGGAATGCTTATTCATATTATAAACTTTAGCCAGAGTTGTAGATAGACTTTCAGTCTTCTTTTTTTTCCTTCCTGTATTTTTTTTTCTGGGACAAGGCAGAATTTGTATAAGCACCCAGGACCTGGGGCACATGATGGTCTAGCCCCCTCCCATGGTTACCAACCTGCCTTGGTGATGAAAATACAAAAATAAAGTGAATACATGTTGGGCCTATAATATAATTCACAAATACAGAAAGTCGCATCAGTGGTGCAATGTTTCTCAACTAGAGTTCTCTCAGAATCTGGCAGTAGGAGAACCTGTTACAATAGAGATGGGACCACCCAACCTGCTTTAAAGCGAATGTACCATCAGGTACACCGCTTTAAGGCTTTTACATGAATAGACTGGTGCTGGAGCTGGGATGCTGGCTGCGTGGTCCTTTATTTAAACAGTGGCCTAGTTCCTGCGCACGGCGCTGGTCTATTTGCCTATTTGCCCCTATGCTTAGTGTGTACAGTGTGTTTTATAGAAGGTAAATTTCTTCCCAGAATCCCTGCTCCCCGTTCTAGGACTACTTATTGTCCATGTTATTCAGGAGGATATCTCTGGATCAGCTGCACAGAACAATGGAAGTGATACCTCATTCTGTTCAGTTCTTTGGCACTAGTTTATGCTACCCTGAGATAGGACACCATAAACCTACTAAAGCAGTAGCCTTCTGCTGACGCTGTCTAAGAAGTATACCTTTTGAGATGTGATGGGGTGGTTCTATATACTGATCATCTTTTGTATGTGATATAACATAGCTGTGTGACAATATCAGGATATACAAATGCCCCCTCCCATCCTTGAAATACAGTAATGAGCATCTGGGAGCAGAAGGCTTCAGACATCTTCTGCTCCCTGCACAACCCCCTTTGATACATGAAGACCTGGAAGGACCTTTGACATGTTCCCATAGTACAGATGATATACATATTTCTACATTAAGGTCATACCAGAGCTATGGTGCTCGTTTCAAGCTTTATGTTCCATGAAATCTTAGGCTGTCTTTTCTATCTATTCTGTCTAATAAATTAAAACTTGTTAGTAAATCTGCTCCACTGTTTCTGTAAAAATTGCCACAGTTTCAGGCTATGTTCACAAGCTGGATAAAATAACTGCTGTTTTTATTGGACGGCCGATATTTTACTAAAATAACGGCTGTTATTTTATAATAATGGCCGTTATTATATGAATAATGTCTATTATAAAATAAAGACCATTATTTGTGGTTAAATGGTCATTTAATAAAAACAGCTGTCGATTTGACTGTATTAGATGGCATTTTTTGTAGCATTCTTGATTTGTTCTTTTTTTTGTTTCTTTTTTTTAAAATTTAACCAGAGGTTACCTTAAAGAAGAAGTCCAAGGCTGCCATAACTTTGGGAAGAAGCAGGGAATATAAAAATATTGTTAACTCACCTCTCCCCATGCCTGTCCAGTACCAGGTCGCCGCTCTGGGACCCCCGCCGGCCTCCGGGATCTTCTTCTCACGACCCGGCTAATTGACGGGATGCTGCTTGAGTCACTGACTGGCCGAATGGGCTGTCCATCAGCCGGGTGGGGCATTTTACTCCATCATCACAACTCGGTGGAAAATGCCTTCTGGCAGGGGTCCCGACGCTGGTCGGGTGGCGCACTGTGGGCGCAGGGAGTGGTAAGAAATCAATTATGCTCATGATTGCCAACAATCTGTTATGGCTGGACTTCTCCTTTAAAGGGGTATTCTCAACTGGGCTTGTTACCCCCTATCTATAGGATAGCGATAGGGAGCTGTTTACTGGGGCTGAGATCCCCTTCAATTTTAAGAACAGGAACATATTTTCTCCACAGTAAATGGACAACTCAGTGCCTGTGTGCAACCACCATGATCAGCACTCCATTCATTCTCTATGGGGCACTGAGCACTGAACTTGGAAATGTTTGGTGGCTCTATAAAAGGTCAATGGATCGCCGGCCGCGGTGACTCTGCAGGTGTGCTGAGTGCTCCATTCCCTACTGAGCAATTGCATTACTGTAAAAGGGGGATCCAGGCAGTTGAACCCCAAGTGTTCAGCTTATTATCCCCTACTCTCAGGATAAGTATAATGTACAGTCATAATGAGAGTGTCCAAAGTAAATTGTAAAATACATACAAAACATTTGGACTTTGGCTTTTTAAAAAGCTAGAAAAGAGAACTGTGAATAAATGTGACTTTCCCATATTGACGTATTCATTTTGCCCCCTTCCTTCTTCCCCCCCCCCCCCCCCCCACCCGAGCCCTGTTACACCAGACGAGATGTCTGGGATCAGCTGCTTCCAAGTGAAGCCTCATCCCCACAAATCATTGTATTCACACCCCAACAGATGACTGCATAGGCAGAACATACAAATTCAATACGAAAGCAAGATACAATCATTTCATTAAGCTCCTTAAATGAAGACACATTCAGAGACACGGAAAGAAACGGCCCTTCATTCACTCTCCGAACACTTGTAAAGAATGGGGATAAATGAGAATAGACGGCATCTTCTGTCTGAGTTATAATATCCTTAGCTGAGCACACAAGAACTTTAAATTGCAAAACCTCTCAGTTGTGACTTATTAAGGAAAATGCACATTCTGAGGAAAATCAAAGAACTGCAAAGAGAATTAGCTGGGCTAGATGACAATGACATTAGATCGGCATTACTGCAAATGTCCTGACAATAAGGATTAACTAGAGAACTGCCGAGCAGGACTGGATCAAGGCTACATGAAGCCTCTGGGTAAAAAACACAGGTCCTCATAGTGGCTGTTAGTCATACAGGGTAGACGGATGCAAGCAAACCGGAGAGGGTGGAGATAAAGAGGACATGGGATGGAATTGCCTGGACTCTTCCTGTGTGGGGACCGCCTCCAGGACACCCTGTGTAGGGACCCTCCTCCTAGACACTTGACAGCATTTACATATTAACAAAAAGGCTTAAATCTCAGTACCGTGATCTGCTTTACATTTTCACCAGCTACTATATGTTATAAATAGCATGCCATCTTTGGCTATGTTCACACTCAATATGACAGCTGGTTTTATTGGCCAGCCGTCTTTAGCAACAAATAACGTCCGTTATTTATATAATAACGGTTATTGTTATAAAATAATGCCGATATTTGTCATTAAAAATGACGGCCGTCCAATAAAAATTGTCATCACTTTGACTGTGTGCAAACATAGCCTTCAACAGTAAGATTATAGCAATCCCAAATAAATATTTCTCATGTTTTATTCTTTCCACACAATAATACATATAACAAAAAATTTGTTTTTATGTCACGGCATTCAGACCCCCCCCCCCTCCCCTTTTTTCCCCAGCAATGCAGCCATTTGTGGGCTTGTTTTTTGCCAGATTAAGAATATTTTTAATGGAACCATTTTGGTGTATATTAATATTGATTACATTTTATTTTTAGGAATATAACAGGTATAGAAAATTTTTACTGTTATTTGTGTGGATTTTTTAAAGGGGTAAAAGGGAACCTGTCACCCTGGCACTTGGGGCAGAGCCGGCATCGGGAGCGGGACTGGCAGGAGGGGGTAAGTATATGATCCTCTATCATGAAGTAGGTTGGGTTCTGCTCCGGTTGCCAGGTTCCCTTTAAGCAGCCAGGATCAGAGTTATTTCTTATTCTGATGATTGCAGGAAGATACTAGCTGTATATTACAAACAGAACTACCACCATCTACCGGCCAAAGTAGAACATCCATTTGTAGGAAGGTACCAAACTGGAAAATGCATAGTTACATCCATTTGCTGAAAGAGGTTAAAGGAATTATCATCTTAAACAAGAGATATGAAACCCTTTGCCATGTGTGCAAATCTCCGGACTCATTGTCCATCTAGAAGGGGCATCCCCAGGCTATCTCTTATAGGTAAACCGGGGGTTAAGAGTAGTGTTCAGTGGCTCTAAGAACCCCAATGTTTGGCACTCCCTGCAGCTTCAGTACAAAAGTTGAAAGCATCCCTAAGGAGTGGTGGAAAATGAAGAGCGTTCAGGTTCGTAGAATGTCACTGAACCCGAACAGTTTGGCCTCTCTACTCAACACTAGTTAGGAGAACTCCAGTTCTACTGATTTCTACTAGCTTCCAGAGGTGTTATCCCCACCATTTAGCTATTTATAACGTGTCCTCTGCATTGGGGTCATATACAGAAGAAGAAACATCTAACCACCTTTTGTATTTGGGAAGGAGCTAAAGTGATATTAGAGAGAATACTTTTTCCTTGACTTACTTCCTTGTATCCAAAGACTATTCGCCCATCATTGATCAAGGTGGCCTGAAAGGTGAAACTACCGAGACTGTAGTTGTCCTGCAGGTGAACATGGTCCCATTGAACCACAAGGGCGGTACCTAAAGAAAAAAAACCACAGAAATATTTTATCATCGGGATAAAATTCGAAAAAACACAAACCTTACTCTTTAGTATTCTATAACTATTTTTTAAACAATTGCCATGTGAACAGTGCTTAAGTATTTCAGATTAAAGGGGTTGTCTGCCTATTCATGTGCCCTATGAAAACCTATTGATGTAGTAGAGTGAGATGTGTAGTTTCCAGCTGGTTGGCAAGTGGATCTACAAAGATGTTCCTAAATAAGAGGAGAGTTGACTCTACAGAGAGAAGGCAGAGATAGCTTATTATCAGCATTACAGATTGCTGTATATACCCCACTTATGTAATCCCTGACTACCAGGTACCTGCAGGAATATCAGGAGACCCAAGTTAGCTCTACAGTGAGTGTCAGGGAGTTTGTTTTCCCCCTGAAACCATTGCAAATATATCAGGATACTGTAGTTACGGGGAAATCAGCAATACAAAATAATAATACTGCAATATCAAATCAAATAAATCAAAATACCAAAAAATACCAAAAGTTTGCTTATGGCATTGCTAGGGACATAATACGTAAAAAAAAAAAAAAAAAAAAAAAAAAGTAGAACAACGTGAAGAATATGTAAAAGGAAAAAAAATCAACAAACAAAAAGCCCAAGTTTTTATTTTATTTTGTGGCGTTAAAATAAAGAAAAATCGTTAGACTCTTTCCTCCCTTATTTCAAATTTACGTATAATATTGCAAAAATAAAATATTAAAATGTATTCATATTATTTACAGAATCAGAAGAAAGTTTAAAGGAGAACTCTGCACATCTAAAAATCTTGGGTGGGCATATTAAAAAATCTATACTTAACTGTCCTCGTTCCCTTGCAGCGCAGCATCATAAGCTCTTTGACAACCACTGGTCTCATGTCTTTCTCAGCTTCCTGTATCGTCATGTTTCTGCGGGAAGTACTCCTTCAGCCAGTCAGTGACTGCAGAGGTGTCCTGCCCATGAACCAGTATTTCTGACCTGGGACATGATGTCACTGGACTGGGAGCTGTGGGAAGCATGTGTGTGTGAGTTCATAAGCAGTGACGCTGCACTGCTGGGGCACAGGGACAGGTAAGTATGGATTCTTATTATGTTCCTCTCACCCACTGCCATCCCTGGATTTGGAGTTCTCCTTTAACGTTTTCAAATCCACGTCTAATAAACAAGCACATTTTTATAGTAGTTGTGGTAACACAGCATTACAAATACAAGGCAATACGAATTGCATACATACCGTTATCAAAGTATCTGACTGTAGAATTTCTGGACACGCTTGGATCAAAATTGGCCATCAGGGGAGCGATATATTGCGTGGCGGTGAGCATCCGGTGAACAACTTCTCCCGTGTATATAAAACCTGAAAGAAACCAGAGCGAATATTATAATCAGATTTCTAGTTCAACATCAGGGAATAGAAAATGCTAACACCAGCTTTATGCTACACGGGAAGATCGGTATATCACTTTCCTCATCTACTACGTGCCACAAATTTGCCAATTACGTCTGCTTTATATGTGTTTTGTTGAATTACAGAGGTTCAGATACTGCAGAGCAGAGGGAATTACATCTGTTTGTAGGAGAAGGAAATGTCTGACAAACATATGCTGTGACATATTGCCGACTCATTCGCATTTGTATAGTCCTTTGGTGTTTAGATATTTTCCATGTATGTGTGTTACTGGATTTCTTTTCTTACCTCCACGATTACCTTGATCTTACTTTATGAAACCCCGGAGAAGTTTAGGAGCGTTCGTAAAAGAGAAAATCGGAAACCTCTTAAGGTTCTAAGTATCTGATTTGCATTTTCTTATAGCTGTATTGGAACATACACCGATCAGCCATAACTATCAGCCTATAAGAGTTGTGAGGGGAGCAGAAGATGGCCTGATCCTTCTGCTGCCCGGTGCTACCATCCTGTATTTCCTCATCTCGGAAGTATGGCTTCGGAGACGGGTGGGGGTGTATATCCTGATGTTGCAGAAACATGGTGTAGCTAATGAACATTCAAACAGCAGAAGAGTATAGTCAGCTCACCGCTCTCTGGATACCCCTGTGCATGATCCAACCCTTCAAGGCTTGTACAAAACAGGATCAACGCTGGAAAAGCTATTGAACACTACAAGCAATGTGGATCTGCCACACTCTGTGATTGGGATATACAGTATATCTGCCCTCTCCCACCTCGGAAGACATACTTCTGGGACATGGAAATACAAGAGTTAGTGTTGGGCAGCAGCAGGCTTGAGTCCCTTTTAACCGCTTCTCAAAAATTCACGTACATTTTTCTGATTCTGCATAACCCCTTTAAAAAAATTGTATGCAAAGCATACCTTAAAAAAAAAAAAAAAACACGTAAATGTATGCCTTGTGTTACCGCACGTTAGTACAACTGCATGTACAAGAAGAATTAGTTAAATTGTTGCAACAGTTAGGCAATGTTCATTTAGTATAACACTGGCCGTTCTGTGACCTGGCCGGTGTTACTGAAGATCATCCTGGACGGTACTGCAGATGATCTTCACTTCTGCTGAATCCGGATGTGGACGAACATGGGTGCGCCCGCATCCGGATTCCCCGCTGCACATAATGGAGCATGTAGTGTGAACATAGCCTTAAACTGTAAGTGACAGGTCGAGGCAACCAGCCAGGGTGGAGGATCACTGCAATTGGTCCATCTTTACAGAAGGACCATCACAGTGTAAAATGGCAGTAAGGGTCGGCTTTTGACAGCTCTTCCTGCTCTGATCTCCCCCTTTGTGTATTGGAGGGTATAAGAGTCGGGAGTCCTGAACATCCCTGCTGCACAAAGTAAGCACTTACAACCAATAAAGACATATTAGCCCCTTCTTACCTTGATCATCACCCCTATACCTGTTGCCTTATGTAATTGTAGCTCATTACTGTACCTGAAAATCCCCCTATTTCTCATTTCTGTACACATTCACCCCTGTTGCTGTCCTTGTCCCATTGTTGTACCTGATCATTGCCCCTTTTAGTCTACCCGAACACCACCTGTTACTGCACCTGATTTTCCCACATCCCTCATTACTGTACATATAGTCACCCCTTTTATTGTCCTGTTGTTGTACCTGATCATTGCCCCTGTTAGTGTACCTTATTATCACTCATTAGTGTACCTGATTGTCATGCCTGTTAGTGTACATGATAACTGTCCCTGTCCCCAGTTGTTGTACCTGATCATTGCCCTGTTACTGTACCTGATTTTCCCACATCCCTCATTACTGTACATATAGTCACCCCTTTTATTGTCCCTGTCCGCTGTTGTTGTACCTGATCATTGCACCTGTTAGCGTACCTTATTATCACTCATTAGTGTACCTGATTGTCATACTTGTTAGTGTACCTGATAATTGTCCCTGTCCCCTGTTGTTGTACCTGATGTACCTGATCATTGCCCCGTTAGTGTACCTGATTGTCACCCGTTAGTGTATCTGATTGTTCCCCTCTCTAAGGGTACTATTACACGGAACGATAATCGGTAGAATCGGGCCGATTCGGCCGATTATCGTTCCGTGTACTAAAGACAACGATCAGCCGATGATCGTTGTCATCGGCTGATCGTTGATATAAGTTCAGACCTATAATCGTCGGGCGCCGACCGTGCACCGCTACGTGTAATAGCGGTGCGCGGCCGACGCTGATGATTAGCAAAGAAGAATACATACCTAATCCATGGTCCAGGGTTCCTCTTCCTCAGAGCTTCTTACCGGGTCCCGTGCGCTCCGGCTTCTCAGAGGCCTGTGTCAGCTGACAGGCCCCTCGACCAATCACATGCCAGAACCGCCACAGCCAGTGATTGGCCGAGCGGCCGGTCAGCAGAGACAAGCCGCTGTGAAGCTGAAGTGCGCGGACCCGGGGAGAAGTTAAGAAGAAGAGGAACCCTGGACCATGGATTAGGTATGTATACAGTTTAAACAAAGGCTGCAAGGACATTGGTAACGATGTCCCTGCAGCCCTTGTTTAACGATTATCGGGCCGTGTAATAGGCCAAGTAAACGAGCAACGATCTAGCAGATTGCTGCTCGTTTACAGGTATTATCGGGCCCCCATCGGCCCGTGTAATACCACCCTTAGTTTACCTGATTGTCACCCGTTATTGTACCTGATTGTTCTCCTCTTCTTATGGTACCTGATTTTCAGGCCTGTTAGTGCACCTGATAGTTGTCCCTGTCCCCTTTTGCCGTACTTGATAGTTGCTCCTTATATCTAATTATCGTTGCTGTTACTGTAAGTGAAATTTAAAAAAATATCCTGCTAAACTCTAAGCCCTATAATATTCTAAAAAGTAAAAAAAAACAAAAAAAACTTTACTACATATACCCAACATAGAGTACACATATTCTAAATGTGATTTATCTCAGGAAGCAAAGAGCACTATTTATTTCAATGACCTGAGTGACCTAGTGATTCAGTCCAGGCATCCTGGTATAGGATATACTCAATAACATGGTTTAGTCCCAAAATAGCATATACTGATGGAAAGCAGCCGGAACGGAATCAGTAAATAATTCTATTCGGGCCACTGAAATGAATGACATCTGCTGCCACCTTCCATTTGGCAGGATCCAATAGATACCTATGACCTGTGGTAACCTTTTGGGTGACAAATGATAACTACAGTATAGTAAGCTATGGCTGAAACCTTGTGCCAGGTGAAAAGCAGCTCTAGGTCACAAGCTGCAGCCCTAACAAATGAAATTCTGTGCAGAAGAGTAAAATTTTCACTGTTTGGGTGGAGAGGGGATTTCAGTAGTTAATTCTATCTCTTCCACTATTTACAGTAGTTAATCCTAAGACAATGCTGAGTATGATCCTTATGACTGTAATGAGGAATATATTTGTTCCAGAATTACATTCGGCATAAACTAATAGACATTTAATACTGAACTGGGATTTATGAGCGGCCTCGGAGCAGAGGAACACCCATGCTATTCTTTATAAATTAAGATGAAGGCCGTGATTCATGTCTGCGGCTCTCCACTCCATCTTCAGCCCTTGGTAAGGAAGGCGCATCAATGTGTTATATAATAGAAGGAAACCCAGTCTATGGTTTGTTCGCTTGTAATGGACGAATGCTTATTAAATGCCAATTTGTGAAGTCTTAAAAATATCAATTTATACAAAACAAAATGACCTGATTATATGTAATTGTAATGTAATGTTATTCAGTTGGGATCATCTATTAACTTGCATGTCTTATAAGGAAAGCTTCCTGCTCTTAAAGTGTCACTGTCGTATTTTTTATTTCTTTATTTATTTTTTTGCAGAAATCAATAGTACAGCCCCCCCCCCCTCCTCTCTCTCATTCACTGCTCATTATCAGGAAATCTCGACTCTTTTACATCAGAAGGGAGATTAGTCGGCAGCAAAGAGCAGAGAACAAAGGATTACACAGCGGGAGCAGTGTGAAAGCTGATACTTAGAGGTCAGAGAGGTCAGTGCTGACTTCAGAGGAGATAACCTGGTGATGTAGCTGTAAATTAACTCTTTGTTGACCTGTTTTGGCGCCTCATCTCCCTTCACCCCTCCCCTCTCCATAGAGAACCATGAAGACAGAGAGGAGAGCTTCAGATTGCTTTTTCATGATAAAAATGCATTTTTCAGCTAATAAACCCAATTAAAAAGTTTCATAAAATCGCCTGTACTATTGATTTCTGCAAAAAAAAATAAAAAATTAAATGACAGTGACACTTTAACAATCAATATTCATGTGAACAGTGGAAATGTAATACAACATTATCCCTAAAGGGGGCGCTGCCGTGGAAATGTTAAGACCTGATACTCTTGCCAAAAACATCTGATCGTGAGTGATTCCTAGAACCAGATCTTGGTGGTTATGATTTGTCATGATATAATAATGAAGGAATTGTCGCGTTTTGAGTCAATGACTTGGAATAGGTGCCATGTTTTTCTCCTTTGTGACAATGAATTTTATTTAAAATTTTTCAATAACAGCTGAGGTTCTTCTCAATGTTCTTTAAAAAGACGTAATAGGATGATAAATGTTCATTGTCATAGATTAGCAGATCCAACACAGACAATGAGGAGTATCTGTCAAGGTTGAGCACTATTTGAACAGCGGAGAACTATAGTAATGTCTTTATACAGAACATCATAATCCGAATATACACTCAATAGTCTCTGAAGTTTCATCAATTTATTATAAAGTTGGCAGAGAAATCAAAGTCATGTATTCATAAGTACAGAATAGTATTTATTACTGCGAGGTAACCTACGGTGTGTCTTTCAAGGATTGAAGCCTCTTTATAAATCCAGTTTAAGAGATGGGTGTTTACTTAAAGGGGGTTTCCAGCATTAAGAAAACATGGCCGATTTTACACCTGTGTTACACCTGTTCTCAGTTTCTGTGCAGAATTGCAGCTCAGTTCCATTGAGTTGTAACACCACACACAATCAGAGCACATGTATGGCGCTGTTTTCAAAATAATGTCCTCATGATTTTCTAATCCTCGATAACCCTTCCAACACTAGCCAATAGCAGTACTCTACTTCACCTGACTGCATCCAATCAGGGTGGTTTAGGTTGGTATGGCAGACAAATACTTAAAGGGGTTTACGGAGATATTTTTTCTTGTCCCCAATCCACAGGAGAGGGGAAAAGTATGAGATTGGTGGGGGTCTGACCTCTGTCTGACCTAGTAAAACCCCTTTTAGGCTATGTTCACACTACGTAAAACTACAGGCGTAGTTCTCGTCACATAACTACAGCCGTAGTTTGGCGGAGTGTAAGATAGCCTTATTGTCAATGGGATCCCGGCCGGAGCGTACACACATCGTATGTGCTCCGGCCGGGATCCCATGCGTCCCATGGTCAGTTTTCTGCGGCCGGAATTCAGTGAATTCTGGCCGCAGAAAGACCTGTCAGTTCACACAGTGAAGCAAGCGGCTCCGGCCGCTTGCTTCACTGTGTGCTATGGGAAGCTCTGATGCAGGCGCGCACTAATGCGCCCGCATCAGAGCTCTGCAGCCGGAATGATCATCCGGCCGGTACTTAGGTACCGGCCGAGATGATCCGTCCAGAGACCGGCCGTTCCGTGACCCGGCCGGGGTCACGGAACGGCCGGTCTCATATGTAGTGTGAACATAGCCTAAACGGGTTATCCAGTGCTATAAAAACATGGCTATTTTTCTACCTCTCTTGTCTGCAGTTCAGGTTTGTTTTGCAATTAAGCTCCATTTACTTCAATGGAGCTGAGTTCCAAACCCCACCCAATCTGGACACAAGAGAGAGGGAAAAGTGGCCATGTTTTTGTAGCGCAGGATAACCCCTTTAAGATCTCCATTCACTTGATATTTTGTCAGCTGTAGCTGGAGATGGAGAGGGGTTGGGAGTGGCCACAGTCAGAGCAGTATAGCCCCTCCTTTGCCCATAGACAACACAGGAATGTTTGGCCGTTTCGAACATTACCGTGTATGCAGAAGACACTGAGATGACTGACGTCCAAATGATTGTTCAGCTATCAGTTATTGATACTACCAGGCAGGATGTAACAGGAGGTCACAAAATTGACAGTATACTGCAATATATCAGTATTGCAATGAACTGTACCAGTGATCAGGCAATCGCTTAGTCAAACCCTCTAGGGAGAGAAAGAAAAAAAAAACTGTGTAAATTTTTTGAAAATAAAGATTTCATGATCATCCATAGCAACTGATAAAGAAAGATTTAGTGATAGTGTCCCCTGTTTATTTTATTTTTATCTCAAAGTTTTTATTGAAAAGAAAAAAGAGTAGGCAGTAAGCCCAAATTTACAGTGCCAAGCAGGTATACGTACGTACAATAATCATAGAATCGTCACGAAATGGAGTCAGATGAGTACAAGTCTGAATGGACAACTTTGATCAATAAGGCACTCTTCCATAATAATAAAGATAAACCACTTAGAATAGGGGAAGAGAAAAGAAGAAGGAAAAGAAGGAAAGGAAAGGGTGCGCCAGCACGGTCTTGAGAAAAGAGAAAAGATCAGTTTAAGGTATCCTGAGCTCGGCCCACTTATACGAAGGCATATCTAGAAAGGGTTTGGGTTTATTGTGGAACTCCACTTTCAGTTCCTCCATTCTCTGCAAATATAAGACCTCCTTGAACAAGTCAGTTATTGTGGGGGATTCTGACTTCCACTTCGTAGGTATTACCGTGCCCCTGCTGATTTCTATGTCCACCTTCTGCAGCCACTAGTGGTGGACATACATTCATGTGCAATTACCTATATTATAAATGTATATACCATAAACTTCCTTTATACACTAAGTGGGAGATTTATCAAACTGATGCAAAGTAGAATTGTCTTAGTTGCCCCTAGCGACCAATCAGATTCCATCTTTCATTCCTCACAGAGTCTTTGAAAAATGAAAGCTGGAATCTGATTGGTTGCTAGGGGCAACTAAGACAATTCTACTTTACACCAGTTTGATAAATCTCCCCCTAATACTGTATATGTAAAGAAAGAGGCATTAGAAAATAGTGTTAAACTAAAAATCATACAAATATATTTTTTCAGAGAGGGAATGCAAGAATGACTATGAGAGGTAGCATTTTTCTTTCTTTTGCTATACAGGTTTATAGAGGTTGATACACAAGTATTTGAAGCACAAATGATAAATGAGAAGGATGAATTGATGCAGTAAACATAGAAGAAAATACAGCACCATATTAGTAAGATGACTGGAGTGTGAGGGACAACTTTCTATGTAGGTCAGTGGAGGGAGACTAGAGCGCTAAACCCTGGTAATTAGGGTGTTACCAAGGGCCGGACTACTGTTTCCTCGTCACATGATCACACTGCTCTTGTCCACAGGAAGTGATAAGACCAGAACTGCAGAGACGTGAAGAAATTTACTAAAACGGGTTAAAATGACACTGTAGACTGGTTGCTTTGTGTGGATAGTGTTAAAATATTGGTGCACATTATTATTATTATTTCATGTTGAGGGAAACACAAACCCCTTTAAGTCATATCCTAGCAATATTCCGTAATTCGTTCATATAGGAAAACTCATCATAGAGTCATTTATCATCCACATAGTCATTATGGTGCATAGATATAAAAATACACATACATAGAAACACACTAACTAGGCATTACTGTGCCCTCAGGATTTGTCACACGTAATGCTTTAATACTTTCCTCTGTGTTTTAATCTTTAATCCTGTGTTTACTCGGAACAAAATATGTTTATTTAATGCCTACAGTTAAGCACCAGACTACATGCTTATTCCCATTAAATCTGTTTATCATGCAAGCCGCTCGTTCTGATGTGTCCCGCAAGCGAAATACCGGATTTTTTTCCCCCCTTTCATACGGCCGATGTTATAAACATACAAATATTAGTCTTATCAACCTTCATCCTTGGGGGAATAACATATTATGCGTGTCTCATACATAATCCTCTGGTTCCTCATTTATCTTATATATCCTTCACATGTATCTTCCATAAATCTACTCTCCCGTAATAACTGTGTATTATGTTCCTTTCCTCTTGATACTTTGCTTATGGAGAATGTAATTCTCTTCATTTGGAAGTTTATGATACAAGTCGCCATGTGTTGCGGCTGCGCGGAGATGGAAGTATTCCAATGTGAAGAACTCTATAAATACCGCATTTCCTCAAGTTTCCTTATACTGTATATTGTTAATTTGACACAAAGACAGGACAGGTGTAAAGGGGTATTCCCATCTGAGCTAACATGGTTAATCCTGGAGAACTCATCAAGCTTAATATTTTTGTAAATATATTCATATACATTTAAATAATAATAATAATAATAATTTTTTTTATATATATATATAATTTGTTTTTTTGCCTTCCTCTGGATCAACACAGTAGGGTTTCTCTAGGTTGAACCTGATGAACTCTTGTCTTACTATTTAGCAAATTTGCCTCCTTCTCCTGATATGCTGCTCTTTCTCTCCCATTGTTGACAGCTTATTGTCTAGGTTACCAACCACCACTCTGCTCTAAAAGCAGTGGTCTGGCTAGTGTTTGTATAGCTATATTGTAGACATATAGGGGGAGATTTATGAAAGGGTATAAATATATACCTGGTGCAAACTGCCCACAGCAACCAATCACAGCTCCTCTTATATTTTACCAGAGCTGAAAGCTGAGCTGTGATTGGTTGCAGTGGGCAGTTTGCACCAGGTGTATATTTACACCCTTTCATAAATCTCCCCCATAGAGGTTAGAGATGACCAAACCTCGAGCATGCTCGAATTTATCCGCACCCGAGCGTTCGGCATTTGATAAGTGGTGGCTGCTGAAGTTGGATAAAGCTCTAATGTTGTCTGTAAAACATGGATACAGCCAATGACTATATCCATGATTTCCACATAGCCTTAGGGCTTTATCCAACTTCAGCAGCCACCGCTAATCAAATGCCGGGTTCGGATGGACTCGAGCATGCTCGAGGTTCGCTCGTCTCTAATAGAGACACATACTTTAAAACATACATAAATATGTATACTATATCAAGTTTTACTATAATATACTGCTTTAAGGGGTGGTCTTAAGACAAAAAATATTTTTTTAAATATATATTTTCATTTTTTGGGGTCAGACATAGTATCACTCTTGGGCTGTGTCTGGCATTGCAGCTCAACTATATTCATTTGACGTTAAGTTGTAATACCAAAAGCATATCATATCAACATTTAATGGGATGGAGATGGCACTTCAGATGTTATCCGATAAGGGACATGTAATATAGAGGTAGTCCATCTCCTTTTTGAAGGATGATGTGCTGGACTATTATCCACACTTTATAATTCATTATACAAAACCATGACTAAGGGATGACCTGATGCATCGGAAATGCGTTGAATTAAAGACATAAAAGATTGTTTATATAAAGGTGGAGAGTTTTTGTTTTTGCTTTTGATTATCATACACCTGTGGATCATTGGGTACTCTTATGTGCTCCTTTATTGTCTATATCAGATTCAACCTTCATAAAAAAAAAAATTCTTTACCAAATGAAATATTTCAGCATGATACAATATCCTGATCTCGGTTGCATACGTAGAAGTAAGAAACCCCCCACGGCAATGTTTGAAGTGAGACAATACCTATTATGGCATCTAATTTGCCCTCCCCATGGCAGAAAAGCCTTGTGTTTACTTACTTACTTTTGATGACCCTTGGGTCAATACCTAAGGGAAATTTCTACAGCAGGAGCCCAAAAGTTGTAGCAAAAGGAGTAGGGCCAAAAAGGAGTTGGCCCTTTTCTCCAATGACCACACATTGCCTCTATGGTACGTGTGACCCCCCTTTGGTACAGTTGCCTCTATGTTATGTGTGACATACATGTGTGGTATATGATATGTGTGACATACATGTGTGGTATATGATATGTGTGACATACATGTGTGATATAGGCAAAAGAAACCTGTCGGAAAAGAATACAAGAACATAAACCAATAGCATAAACCTCTGCCATGGGTTTCCTTTACTTTGACAGCAAGAATAGGCCCAACCAATCTTGCTGTGAAAATGACAAGAACCTCAACAAAACCCATTAAAAGTAAATGAGTTCCATTGGTCAATATCGGCTTCCATTAAAAAAAGAGAGTGATTTATTTTTTTTCTGTCCCATGAAAAATATTTCCTATTTCATTACATTATTTCTATTGGCAACTCTAAGGTCCTACTCATTGATGTCAGCATATTCCAGTGCCTTATCTTTGCTTTTCTTGTTCCGCAGACTGCAAGAAATTGTGTACTTCATTAGAAAACCCAATAGAGGTTGCCATATCAGCAGGTCATAATGCCCTTTTAGCTGTATAATCCATAGTTATATTTATGGAAGCAATTCTCTCTCGATTGTAATTCTTCAGTCTCAATAAACATTGATGGTAGTGTCAGACCACAGATGACTACTGACCCCATCCTATCGGAGCTCCTACAAATGTTTATGAACTTCTGTAATGCCGTTCTGTTGAGTAAAAAGGTTTTTATGGCATCATTATGTGCGTATAACATTATTATAATTTTTTTTAACAAAAAAATGGAATAGTCCTTGAGTGCATAGCAGAACCGATGATCAGTAAGGAGGAGCACTTTACATATTTAAAGAGCTTATTCCAGCATAAAATGGGTCACATATTTATAGGGTAGGTGCTGAGACTGCCACTGATCATGAGTTAAGGGTCCCATAAGGGACACCATATATACAGTATAACATATAGAAAGCTTTTTAAGTACCCCCAATAGTGGATTCATCAAAATGACATAATTATGCGCTATGTTATCACTGCATATAAAAAAAATTAGAACTTGGCAAACTAAGATTAAAACCTTTCATAAAACCATAAAGGCGAGGTGTACACATGGCATCTAGAAGAAATAAGATGACAGGGAACTATAAACTCAGATGATGAGAATTCATACCAGCCAACAGCAAAAAATGTCAAAGTTACTGATCACACTGGGGTTCACTCCTGAGCCCTGCTGCAATCCCAAGAAAATGGGGGGGGGGGGGTGTTTGCATGGCAGTGCGCTCCGTTAGCTGGCTGGCAGGGACATCCAACTCATGCACTCCATAGACTCTAATGACTCAAAGTCTGATTTGATTGACAACCAAGGAGAGACGTAAGCTGCCACGCACTCCCCAAGTTGTATCTCAAGAGCGAGACCTAGTGTGATCAGTCACTTAACATTTCTAAGAACATAAGTTACTGGAAAAAAGTAAAGCTTTAAGCCAATCCCCTAAACTACCCTAATATGCCTTCATGCCTCCTTTACATGCAGTCAATTTAAAATTAGGAAACCAATTTCATGATGGCAATGGTTTTTTTTTACCTACCACGCCCCTGTTTCGGCTTATCCACTCCACTAGAGTAACCTCTTAATCACCAACCCCTGTAATTAAATACTCAATGAATGTGAGGCCTCCATGTCCGAGTATGTGTTTTCACCGGTTCTATTGTAATCCACTGGATACATTTCCATCAATAATACAAAGTGCTATCTCCCTGGCATCCACTTTAATTTCCCTTTTATGCTCCACAAATGTAAAGTGTTGGTAATGTTGATGCTGCGCTCGAAAGAAAATAATTTTCCTCATATGCTTCGTGAATGTAAAGCGTCGGTAATGTTTATACTGCGCTCAAAAGAAAATAATTTAGTTAATTTTCGAAAGCTTCTACCACCATACTCTCGAACAAAAAGTTACTCAAAAAAAGAAATTTAATTGATTTTCTCTCATCAAATATTAAATTCAATTTTCTTATCACTTGTTCTTTTTTCTTTTTTTTAGCCCAGTATAAACTGGCAGAGCCTGGCACGAAAACAATTCTTTGAGTTTTAATGGTATTTAAACATTCCAGACAATGCTTTTATATTAATCCAATTCCACACTATTTTCTTAATTTAATTTCAATGCATTCATTTGAATCAAAAAGCAAGTGACATCGAGCTGTTTAATCAGGAAGCTCCTCAACCTTAAAGCCATAACCGGCGACACATCACACGAAACAAAGAAGAAGACGGATTCATGAAAATGGAACAAATGGAAAATGTACTTCGCTCTTCTGGCTTATTTTCTCTTAAACAATTGGCATAGCCAATATGTGTGGTTCATTGTGTACGGCGAGAAATGCCACATGTCTGTGAAAATGACAACAGACGGCTCCGAAAGCATAAAAATTACATAAATTTAGGCAATTTAAAGTGACATCGACATTAATCTATCTACAAAATCTTTGGTTATACACATTATGGACATGACCAATGTTGGCTGAACCTACCAATGAAGGTTTGGCATGGCTGAAAATTCATGTGTTATCCATGGGTATGGGAAGACTAAGCCACAGCCAGACAGCTCAAGTGATGGCTTACCCTCTAAGAACAAAAACATTTGGGTAATGAGAATCCATCACATCCGATCCTTCTCTCCACTGACATCATCTGCCAGAGGAACATCTAGAGGCATTATACCATACACATTATGCGGTCTTCAGAACCCACCACCAGTGGTGGGTTTGGTTGACGTTCATATAAAGTGTATTGGCTTCTTTAGGCCCCATGGTAAAGGGCAACAAGGACTCATGATTCAGTACACCATTCAGCTCAACTGTGCGCCTAAGGACATACAGTATGTAAGGCCTTATATTCATAACAGGGACATGTACATGGAGTTTGTGTGGCCCTGAGAGGCCTTTTACCGCACACATGACAATGTCTTCAGAAACCACCACCAGTGGTAGGTTTGGTCGACGTTCATATAAAGTGTATTGACTTCTTTAGACCCCAACAAGGAATCATGTGAATCAGTACACCATTCAGCTCTGCTGTATGTCTAAGCACCTATGTAAAGCCTGATATACATAGTAGGGACATGGAATTTGTATTGCCTTAAGCTCTGCTATGTGTGTATGGGTCTAACTTTGACCTTTATGTTCTTCTAGCTTCAAAGGTTTGATGCTTTATCCTTCTGTTGCCTCACACCCTTACCACTAAAGTACTTTAAAGAGATGTTTCAAAAGTTTGGTTCGACAGGTTTGCCTAACTTTGAAAAAAAAGGTTCGTCCGAACCTTGAAGAACCGCACTACGGCCATGCTCATACAAGTTTCATATTAATCACTGCCTTTGTTGCCGATGAGCAACAACGGCCGCGATTAATACTAAACCTACATTGTGCTGCAGTTAGAGGGAATCCTGCCTGGAGTGTTTACACATAGTATGCTCACTCCTGTGCTGTCACTCAGTGATTGGCTTAGCAGGCTGTCACTCCTGAGCCAATAATTGGTGGAGGCACTGTCCCGTGTGTGTGTCAGTGATTGGCTGAGCGGGCTGGAGAAACCGAAGACCCTTAGAAGCACACTGGGGCAGCCCAGACATGTGAGCATACCCTGTTTTTTCCTAATGTGAATTAAATTGTGCAGACGGCATCTTTATAATTTGATATAAATTTTACAAAAATTTCCATTTGGGACTGAACCAAAATTTTTGCAAAGTTTTAATTTCGGTGGATAAGATTCAGTTTGCTCATCCCTAGTATTACACTAACATTTTATAGCCACTTCCAGCCATTGGATTGTTTTGGCATTTGAATGTAATTATACGAAAACAAATGTATACTACCTATAAATGAACAATGCTGGACAGTGTTCTACATATATCAAAAAGGTACTTTATTGATTACAAACAACAGAAATTAATTCTTTTGTTTAAAAACATATGTTAAAAAGGGAGCAGAAACCCATACAATACATACATCAGATGGTATACAGGGCAAAGAAATAGATAATAAATACTATATTCACTATATATTAAGCTATTGATGGTATATCAATTGACCCACAGAGGTAGGAAAAAGCAAAAGAAGGAAAAATAAATAAATAATAAATACAAAGTGATCAAGAGACAGTAAGGTAAATCTACATAACTAGAAACTGCAAGTGCAGTCAAAAGTGCAAAGTGCAATATCATGTATAATATCCAAACCATACAAGTGTATGATCCAACCTCTGGGTATACAGTATATATACCTGCCCAGTACCACCACTCACCCAACGCTGCGTTTCGCTGTGCAAGCTTTATCAAGGGTCAAGGGAAAACAAATGTATATTTTAGTCAGGAAATCTCTAATCTTTTTCTTCCTGGTTAAAAGCAAAATAAAGTTCTAAATGAGTGAAGTAGAGTAATAATGTCTCATTTAAAAGTTTAGTAAAAGCAATGAACTGGGTTTAATGATCTTAAAACTCCAGATAATTCTCTGGGAATGCAGTATATCTCTAAGCGTAGTCAATCCTATGATCGATAAACAGTCCCCCAGCATTCAGTACGAGGGAGATAATAATGTCTGGAGATTCCTATCTAGCCATACGCTGTATTTTAGTGACAATTTGTCAGCTTATCCAACTTTACAGAGACTTCACTGTGAACATGATTAGCAGGAAAAATATATAAAAGAATAAACACTGACCAGATTTGTTAAAAGAAGAACGACAACATGGACTGCCTACACACAGCGGGGGCAATGCTTTTCTATCGTGATCAATGATCGGAAGAAATGTGAAATTAAAAACAAATGAGTCAGACAGATAGTAATGTCACATGCATCTCTGAACCCTGACAATATGTACATCTGCTGGGTCTATAATTGGAAGAACACTAGGATGTAGAAAGGAAGGGTCTTACATACAGCCCAAAGAATTATGAAAAATTATAAAAATAATAAAAAAATATAAAAAAATGTTCAAGATTGAGCTTTATAAAAAGGAATTTTTTGCCTGTTCAGAAACCCTTTCTATTAGACGTTTGTCCCAGCAAACTGTTGGCAGTAGATTCCACCTTGAGAGTCAGTGGGCAGTCATTGTTAACAAGACCCTATACAGTACAAACATTAAAATGGTAGCTCTACAGTTAACGTGATCCTGGCTAAGCTGCCAAAGAATTACCCAAATAAAAACATTCCAAATAACCCTGCTCCCAAAGGTAAAGCACTTGCTCTCTTTTACCACAAGATGCTGTAAGAGTCAACGAGTCTCTGATGTTGTACGGCCAGAGACTGGAATAATGGATATGGATACCTGTCCAATAAAAGCACCAGTAAACAATAGATTTACATAATGTAGTTTAGTAATAGGCCAGAAAATAATATGCCAATTACGCAGAACAGCCTTCGGTCGTCCAGGCCTTCGGACAATTGTAGTTTAGAAAGAGCTGGCCACAGGTTGGGGAAAACTGCCCTACACTAACTGCAATGGAAAATTGACATCTATTTTGTGGCTCACTATTTGATTTGGATCCCGGACGAACCCCCAAAATAAGATGACAGTGCCTCCAAACCAAGCAATACATTCAAAGCACTTAAAAAAGCATTTTATGGGACTTGTGATTTTGCAAAGCTGGAAAGACAAAAGTTGAGGGAAAAAACAACTTTTATAAGGGTGTCAAAACAATATAGAAAAGAGGCAAATATTTGTATGGCTTCCTATTTAATATTGCTAAGTGGATCCCAGACAACCCCCCAAAAATAAGATGGCAGTTACATACATGTTTCTAAAGCATTTCATTGGCATACCCTTTTTCTCCATGAAGTACTGAAAATGGGGCTGATTTAGTAAGGTGCTCCCAGCAGCAGATTGTTGGGCTTTTGTCCTTTTTTTTGTCCATTTTTATATTACTAAATGGGTGCAACAAAATTTGCTCGAAAACCCAACCAACTCATCATTTAAAAAAAAAAAAGCCAAATGTGTGTGTAATGGGTGTGTCATGGGTCTGTCCTTTAAAACCCGACACAACTGACAGATTTACTAAGCAAATAGAATTTTTTGACAGGTTTTTTAATCTAAAAACCAGCCACTTCTTGTGAGAGGGCAGGATGGTCGGGTTTTAGTCTTGTGAAAATTTTTTCCAGATTTACATAGGGCGTGTGCCACATTTAAGCAACTCTGTACCCACAATCTGACCCCCCCCCCCCCCCCCGAACCGCTTGTACCGTCAGATAGCTGCTTTTACTCCAAGATCTGTCCTGGGGTCCATTCGGCAGGTGATGCAGTTATTGTCCTAAAAAACAACTTTTAAACTTGCAGCCCTGTGTCAAACGGCCTTGGCCTAGAGTGTCTGTGCATTATGCTGGTACAGTCTTTCTGTCCCTCCTCCCCACACTCTTTATCATTAGGAATGCTCCAGGCAGATTTTCTACTATTCATCACCTGTGTCAGCACGGCACATAAGCTGGATTGTTAAGGCACCTGTGCAATGTTCAAAATAGGAGAATACCTGGCTAGAGCATTTCTTATGATGAAGAGGGTGGGGAGGAGGGACGGAGGGGTGGTGCAAAGCTAGGGCACAGACACTCTAGGCCATGGCAGTTTGACACAGGGCTGCAAGTTTAAAAGTTGTTTTTTAGGACAATGACTGCATCACCTGCCGAATGGACCCCAGGACAGATCTTGGATTAAAAGCAGCTATCCGAAGGTACAAGTGGTTTGGGGGTGGGGGTGGGGGAGGCAGATTGTGGGTACAGAGTCGCTTTAGTGAATTTGGCACAAAAAATACACACAAACAGCATAAAATGGACACATTGTTAGTAAATGAAGCCCAATCTGTGTGTGTATATATATATATATATATATATATACTGTAGTTTGAAAAATACAGTACTAAAGATATCACAGTACGTACTAACTGCAACTAGCTAATCTTGGACAAGCTCCCAATGTAATCTGACTATTTTCATACACAACAATACCTTCAATTCACAGCCTCTTTTTTTTATACAAATGAACAATTTCTAAAGCATTTCATTACCATATTTTTTTCCCTTATATCTATAAAGTGCATTGATCGAAGTATTGTATAACATACACTGTAGTTCCAAGTCTACGGAAATTATCATAGTGCGGACTATATTAAGTAACATTTTCCGTGCAGTAAAATAAAAAAAATAAAAAAAACCACCTGCGCACCACTTGATTCTTTTATAAGCTGATAGTCTGTTACATTTATAGACACTTAAATGTCACTAGGTTTCAATATCATTTTATAGCTCTGTCTGCCAACTAAGCCGTTCATGTAACATAACATGACAGCAGAAAATTACAAAGACGACAAGAACGTCTATTCACTTGTTGTAAAAGTAACAAATCCTTATTCATAGGAGGTGTGACTCATTTGTTTATTGCACACATCAATTCACAGGGTGATTGTTGCCTGGCAACAGGCCTATCTCAAACGGACCGTAATTTGTTGATAGGACGCCATGAATTGTGTAGGCATCACTTCGGAAAAGGTGTTCTTCCAATCTCATCCGGCTCATGATTAATGATCTAATACAATCTAGCTACTCGGTAAGTAGGAATACGTTACCAAGGCTGGATTGTCACTTTTTCAGTAAATAAAGTCAAATGTTTTTGGTTTTCTGTCACACAAATTGATTAGCCGAGGTCTTATCGAAATCAACAGAAGGAAATTACAATAGACTGCATTGACCAAAGCCTTAAAGGGAAGTTGTCATCAAAACTTTTTTTTTTTTTTAATTCCCAAGAAAACAGAGTGGTAGCAAATCCCCATAGAAAACCTCGTTTGCTCTGAAAGTTCCTGACATGGACAAAGGTGGCAGCAGAGAGCACTGTGTCATACCGCAAATAATACACCACTTCCTGCAGGACATACAGCAGCTGATAAGTACTGGACAACTTAAAGGGAACCTGTCACCCCCCCCCCCCCCCCCCCGGGTAAGTATAAGGGTCTCTAGCGGGGGGTCGGCCGGGCTCTGCCTAGGCACGGGGGGGGGGGGGGGGGGTGACAGGTCCTTTCTAAGCTTTTTAAACAGAAGTATTTTTAAAATCTGTATAACTTCCTGACACTAAATGATTTGATAATTATTTTAGGTTTGACATATTTCTAAAAGAACCAATAAGCTAACACCTCCTGTTCTGTACAGTAGACTTTTCAGCAGTCGGCTTCATATCATCACAGAGAAAATTACAACGAAAAGAAACTGTAGTATGTAGATATGATGTGAATAGGCCATTCACAATTGGGGATGACCATAGCTACCCTCTCTCTTTTCACCATGAACTTTGCACAGGTCACAGAATAGTCAATGAGTCCCCTACAGTCTATTGTTTCCTATGTTTTTGTAGCTGCTGTACAGCATATCTCTGAATTCTGTTACTGGAGCAGAGCAGAAGCTCAGGCAATATGGCTGCCTCTGTATTAACGTACCATAAATTGAAATTAAAATTACAATACAAAACTAAGCTGAGTACAGTATACTGGTGACACCAGTATATAGATGCACACAATAACACTGAGATCAAATTTCTAAAGTCTCACACTGGTTTGCACCTTTATCCATTTTTTTTCCAGTTTGCTACATTCACATTAAGAGAATAGTGGAATACTTTTTGCTTCCTAAACAATATATTGATGCTTATATTGGTCTGTTATAAAGTGTATTGCTACAAAGTTTATGCCATGACCCAAGAGATGTGGTGAAATTGTCGCATCCCCACAACTTCACCATTTCCCAATAGTAACAAAAATCTCAAGTGACCTTGAAAGTCTATTTGCTGCTATTTTTTATTAGACATCAATAGCCTGAAGCCTTTTAAGTGACTAATGGATAACAGGAACTATAAATTAAACCACTAAGGCTAGAAGAGTGAGAAGAGATGAAGTAAAGTGGGAGAGGAGAGAGGACTGGAGGACTGAGGAGGGGAAGGACTCCAATCGGTGGAAGGAGGACCACACAAGATTAGTCCAGGGTTATGTTTGGGAGAGAGATATAAGACAACCAAGAGGAACTTTATTTAACTCCATCATCCTGACATGACAGCAACCCAATTATTTCCCTGCCTCGATAGTGTATTTGTACATCTAGGCCTATGATTGATCTAATCATCCAGTAATCTCTAATCCAGAGGGACTTTGTCTTTATGCAGGACTCCTATATACAGTATGCAGGTCAGACACCCTTAAAAACAGAAGGATTTAAATTTCCAATTTTATTGGGTTTGGAGAGCTTTAAAAAGAAAAGTGTGATGATATAAAAGTAAGAATCATATTGAAAACTTCCTGTCTCATTACATAGGTGTATAAGGATTTCATCTTATTCTTTATAGTGTAGGTGATAATAACTATTATGGATGCAGGCATGGTAAGATATGGTTTATTATGAGGCTAGAATTCTTAATAGAATTCAGCTGCTTGTTGATGCTGGAAACCATGCTGGGACTTCCTGCTGGGAGAGAGGGAGCAGCTGACTTACCTAGTCTTGACATAGAGTTGTATACTACTAAAATACAAACAAAAAACACATGAATTTTTTAAAGGGGTATCCATTCAAGACAATCTTTGCTCTGTCAAGGATGACAAGAACATTGTTGCAGGAGATGGGCCCCATGGAGATGACCTCTATTACAATGGAGCCTGTCTCCTGAAACAAATCAGAGCGAGGATCGGGGGATAGAAGTGCAGCTAGATCTAGTGATCGATGGGGGTCTCAGCACTGATCAAAATGTTCGACATATCAGTGTGACAGTTACGCTTCAAAGGAAACCAGATATAGTCTGATATACCAAGTGCAATACCCAAGGGGCAACACAGGGAGTTGAAGAACACCTTAGTAGGAAGCCATGTGTCATGCACCACCCCTCACACCAGGCACCAGGCAAAAAGTAAAAGACAGAGTATAACTCTCCCCAGAGTGTTCCTTTAATTGGGAATTTCACGGTGGTCTCTCAGCTCTAAGCCACCAAAACTAATGGGGTAAAAAGTTTCTCGTGAATATTTGTTCATAAATGTAGAAATGTCGAGTCTGCTTTTCTAGCCTGACTTTGGGAAAACAAGTGGAGCAGTCCTCACCACGATGGCTGATGAAATAGAATATATGAATGTTCTATCCCAACATCAGAGAATCTGTAAGTTGGAGCCGCTCACTAGATGCCCTGCAATAATTCTCCGGAGGGAAAAAAAAAAAAAACTTCCAAAAGTCACTTAGAAGAATTAATCTATCTACAGTTCCCGAGTACAAAATACAATAAAGCGAATTGTTACTTGACAAATTGTTACATGAAAGCTTCCGTCTCAGTCTTTAAATTTAACATGTTTTTTTTTTCTTTTCTTATTTTAATGTTTAATCCTCAATTTTTTTTTTTTTTTTTTTTTATTCAATCGATTGTAAATTCAACATGACGGAGAACTCCGGAGACACCGATGCACAGTAAAGGCTCTTACTTAATAACCTGACACTTCAACTTCAGATTCAGAATATCTCTTATTTTTTTAGATTGTATCTACAGTATAAGAGATAGCGGAAAAAACTAATCCTCTAACAGGATAAAAAACATTGAAATTCTCTTAATAGACTCACCCAGAAAGGCAATGTAGGCTATAGTTTTGACTTGGCTTAGCTTCTCATATATCCTATTAGGCAATTCGGAGTTAATTGTGTGGCTGACTATTCAGCATTTAGGCTAAAGTTGAAAGTACCTGCAAAGAGCATCTCATGCAATGAAGCAGAAATCCAGTCCTGCATAACTTACAGAAAAACCATTGATTAAAGTGATTAATGTGTAATGCTTCCTTCTCCCTGTGATAGCGCTGTGGGAAAGCTGAACATTTAGAAGTACATTTATAAAGGTCCCGCCAGAGGTGTACGCAAGGGAGAAGGTGCAGATTTTCCCCTTCCCCCTGGCGTACACCTGCCGTATGCCCTGCTCCCCCGATAGGTGGGCAGAAGGAGCTTGGGGGGACGGAGCAAGGCAGGGAGGAGGTGTGTCCTCCTTCTCCACCTCATTTATTATGCTTGCAGGCGTAAATCATGATCAAAATCTACACCTGCTGGAAGCAAGATTTGGTACGCTGGGCGCAGGTTTGGGCACCCACCTGGATTCAAAGATGTGCACCAATTTGGCTGGCGAAAAGGGGCAGAGCCGAATTTAAGACCCCCGTACAAGTTCCCCGGTCTTCATAAATCCCCCCTGAGGGTAGAACCCATTGCGGATACCGCATCTCGCACCCACTCGCGGACTCTGGCAGCTGTGCGTGTCTCTGTCCGTGACATAGACTCCATTCTATGATCTGGCAGATTCCACCCATGCATTGATTGGAGTCTATGGCACAGGCTGAGATGCGTGCGGCCGCCAGAGTCCGCAAGTGGGTGCGAGCTGTGGAATCCACTACAGGTTTTTCGTTGCGATTCCGTAGTGTGCATGTACCCTAACTTTCAGGTTTTCAGAGAAGTTAAAGCTAGAGATGAGCAAACTGAAGTTTGTAAACCGAGATTCGTTGCAAACTTTGTGAAAAGTTTGGTTTGTTACCGAACCAAATTGTTTGCGCAGTCCGTAACCTGTTTGTAAAGATTTAATACACATAAAAAAAATAATAAAAAAAAAACAGCCTATACCTACCTACATGACCTGTTTTTGTTCCAATGTTGCTGTTGGATAAGAAAAAAAGCAACACTGGAATGAAAACATGCTGTAATAAGTAAAGAGCCTACTACACTGGTCGTTAAGAGGAGCAAACGAGCGCTCTCAGCGCTCGTTTGCTCCTCGTTCCCCGCTCGCTGCCGCCGCTATTCAGCGCGGCTGTAGCGAGCGGGTGAGTGCGGGAGGGGGCGGCGGGGAGCTGCGGGGGGGGGGGGGGGGCTGCCCGGGTGATCGCTGATCGTCCGGGCAGCCCATAGGATTCAACGGAGCGACGGCAGCAGATCGCTGCTATATCAGTCGCTTGTTTTTCAACATGTTGAAAAACAAGCGACTGCAACGTTCAGCCGACATGAACGATATCGGCTGATTGTTGCACTCTATTCCACGGGACGATTATAGTCAGTAGCGGCCTATATCGGCTGAATACGGACGATAATCGTTCCGTGGAATAGGGCCTTAAATATACACAAAACAAGCTGGCGGAGTAGAAAGCAATAGACGCAATTCCTAAGTATTGCTTTCTACTCCGTCAGCTTGTATTGTACTTACATATAACAGCATGTTTTTGTTCCAGTGTTGCAGTTTTTCGTTTCCATCTGCAACATTGGAATGAAAACATGATGTCATATTGCATCAAAAAAGGTTCATTAAAATAAATTCAACCAATCAGTGAATAGTGTGAACAAGTTATCCTCAGGGAGGGCTCATCGTCCCCGAGGTGGGGTGGGGGGTGTTTTTGTTCCAATGTTGCTGTTTGAAACAAAAAACAGCAACATTGGAATGAAAAAATACTGTCATAAGTAAGTATACACAAAACAAGTTGATGGGCGAGAAAGCAATCGGCATACACGGGGATCGCGCCTGTGCTAAGATAGCATACAAAAAAATAACTATATTAAATTGCTTAATGTCCTAAATTAATATAAATTATATTAATTTAGGGGATTACGAAAAGTTTGTCCAAACCGAACGTGAATTTTGCATCAACCTGTGTTGTAACTTTCTGGCTAGTGCCTCCATTCCTGAGATGTAGGGATCTTACTATTTGGTTGACTATCTGGACTTTTCACTGAATAGTCAGATCAGTGGGAACTTTATTTCAAAATGGAGTAAGATGGGAGGCTTAGGGCTGTGTAGTAGGAGGCTGTGAGTATGAAGCTTCCAATCACAACTCCTCAGCCTAGCATTCACATCCCATTGTGCAATAATGTTCCTGCCCATCTGACTAGTCAGTGAAAGAATAATAGTGAACCAAATAGTGACCCCTTCCCCCCCCTATATCTTAGGAACCGGTTAATATAGCATTAAACACAGTTGGAATCGAAGAACCAGAGAAAATGATAGAAAAAAAATATTTTGTCAAATTTTTTGACTAAAGGTCCTTTTTTAACTGGCAATTTAAAAAAAATTCTTTATTTACTTTTTTGAATTCATGCAACCACAGACACTTCTACATAATCTATAACCTGGAGACTTCTGATCCTTAATATTTTGGAGGTCCTTTAACCCAATTCCACCAAGTCTCTACATTCTCTATAACACATACAATCGGCATTCAGTCTACGTGAAGTCATACAATCTACTATGCAGATTTAAATAAACATTCAGATCACAATAATAAAACCATCCAAGCATCTCAAGCTGTTGTCAAAAAATAAGCTTCACGGAACGGCTTCAACAATGGGGATTGATGGGTTTTGCGGGCCCGTGATAGGTTGTGCATCGTGTATTCCGGTTTATGCATTGTACTTCTATGCAACAGTAGTTTGTTAATATTCTCAGACCTTGCTGTTGTTTGAAATGCATAATGATAATTTCGAATGTGTTTTGACCTTGTGTCGAGCATCTGTGTTCTTTATTCACCAGAGATCAAGAGCAAAACAGTTACTTTTATTGCTGATTTCCAGAAGAGAACAATGGGAATATAACTAATAGCAAAGGTTTACAAGACATATAAGGTTCCTCTATAAAACAACAACACAAGGCAATACAAGGTCGAGTTTAGAAATCGCAAGTTGAGATTCTGCGCTAAAAATCTCTGACAATTATAACACAGGTGGATGATGTTTTTGAAACTTCATCTACAATCTGTGGAAAAAGTTGTTTACTTCAGGCATGCTGTAAAATCCTTAGCATGTCCATTATGTTAGATTTTTTTGGGTGTATTTTATGCCTCAAAATTGTGAAATTGCACAGATCAAATGTGTTTTTTTTTTCCTATTAGCTGCTATCATTTCTACAGCTGTAAAAAAAAATAAAAAATAAAAAGTTTATATATACAGCCATTTCCCTACAAAAACACCCTCATTTCTATTTTTTTTTTTACATTTTATTTTATATTATTTTATAATTTTTTTAGGTTATGTTCACACTATGTATTTGTTGTGCAAACAACAGCTATTGTTATGAAATATGGCCGTTGTTTATACACAGTGTATTTTTTGACCCTAAGGCTGGGTTCACACTACGTATATTTCAGTCAGTATTGTGGTCCTCATATTGCAACCAAAACCAGGAGTGGATTAAAAACACAGAAAGGCTCTGTTCACACAATGGTGAAATTGAGTGGATGGCCGCCATATAACAGTAAATAACGGCCATTATTTCAATATAACAGCCGTTGTTTTAAAATAACAGCAAATATTTGCCATTAAATGGCGGCCATCCACTCAATTTCAACATTGTGTGAACAGATCCTTTCTGTGTTTTCAATCCACTCCTGGTTTTGGTTGCAATACTGACTGAAATATACGTAGTGTGAACCCAGCCTTAAACTTTGAACACAGCCTAGCACAGATTTTGCTGCTTAAACCTAGCATTAGTGTGAAAATATTCTACAACGGCACTATGGTCATCAATCTGTTTATTCAATATCTGACCACACATAAAAAGAAAAGGATGAACTCCCTCAGCCACTGATTAGCTGAGAGAATTTCCAGCCATTTCCTGTGACAGGAATAGGGAGTGATTATCAATGAGAATCAGGTGAGTGGCTGGAACATGAGTGGCGGGAGATTGAGTAGAAAAACAAAAAAAAACAAAAACAAAAAACACAAATAATAAATACTCTTTTTACTTTTCTTCACATTTTTATAGTATAACTTAATTTTTGCTTTGCGATATTCGTGCATATACTGTACATATATTTCGGTACTTAGGTATTCTTAAAGGGGTTGTCCAGTTATATAGATTTGTAATTTACTTCTATTAAAAAATCTCAAGTCTTCCAGTACTTGTTAGCTGCTGTATGTCCTGCAGGAAATGTTGTTTCCTTTTCAGTCTGACACAGTGCTCTCTGCTGACATCTCTGGCCGAGACGGGAACTGTCCAGAGCAGGAGAGGTTTTCTATGGGAATTTGCTACTGCTCTGGACAGTTCCTGTCTCGGCCAGAGGTGGCAGCTGAGAGCGCTGTGTCAGACTTAAAATAGAACAACATTTCCTGCAGGACATACAGCAGCTGATAAGTATGGGAAGACTTGATATTTTTTAATAAAAGTAAATTACAAATCTACATAACTTTCTAAAACCACTTTATTTGAAAGAGAGAGATTTTTGCTGGATAACCCCTTTAACCCATTCAGGACGGTGGACATAACTGTACATCTCTTTTTGTGGTGCATTCCCGCTCAAGGACGTACAGTTACATCCTGGGATGAATCAGGCATAGGAGCTGCGCCCGTGCCATCCCGCGGCGGGTCCTGACTGTCAGTGATAGCCGAGCACCCGCTGCATCTGCCGTGGCCCACACCAGACCCTATAGGTGCTGTGATCAGGCCGATCGCAGCACCTTTAGTGTTGAATAGGGGGAGAATCTTCGCTCTATTCCGATCAGGACTGTGCAGAAGAGATTGCACGGCGCTGATGGATGGTATGGCACCAGGAGGCTTCCCTGAAGCCTCCCGTGTCATAACTACGGTGGCTGAGCAGGCTCAGCTTTGTTCAGTTTTGACTCTTTTACAGGCACATTACAATACAATGCAGATCTGCATTGCATTGTAATGTGTATGTAATCAGGCAATCAAATAGTGAGGTCCCCATAGTGGGACAGTAAAATAAAGTATTACAGTAAGTAAAACAAACACACACAAAAAAAAAAAAAATAATAAAGTTCAAAACACATAAAATCCCCATAACCCCCAATACAATAATAAAAGTTAAAAAAAGTACACATATTCAGTATTGCCGCGTGCGTAATGATGCTGTCAATAAAATGATCACATAACTAAACCCGCACGGTGATCGCAGAAAAAAAAAATCAGAAAATCACTAATTTTGTCATTTTATCATGAAAAGTGGGCACTTTTCACACCAAAATGTTAGGATATCGGCCAAATTTTAACACCAACCTCAAGTACAATATGTCACGAGAAACCAAATACTAGGATAAAATATAATATCATGGCGGTATAACCACATAAAGTGAGACTGTTCAAGTTTCATAAATGGGCTCTGGTCCTCTCAGGGGCGTATTAACTTTACCATAGCCCCCCCCCCTCACTCTAACTATGGCAGCACTAGCGTGGTGTTCATAGTACAGGATAGATAATGTCATGATGCTCTGATATGTGCAAAATTGCTGTAAATAAGCAGTGATGTTTCGCAAATCATGGTAGAACTGTGGCCAGGAAACATTACACCACTGAAAGAAAGAGTCTTTTTGGGTGGCCATGGGCCCCCCCAGTAGCTCAGGGCCCTGGGCTACCACCCGAAAAAGACCTATTATATTCCGCTACTGGGTCCTCAAGGCCCTATCTGGACCAGTCCTGAAGGGGTTAAGCAACACTAAAACATATCCTTAATGTCCTTGACTGGAACCAGAACTGTCTGCTCCTACAAGGTTCAGCGTTAATTGCATTACAGGGCATTGGTGAGGCGGCTACAGAGGGGATATCTGCCTATATGATGGGATCAGCATTTATCATGGACTATATAGTGGTTAGGTAGTGAAGATCAGAGTGCGGTCGCACTCCACACGCCAGCTGTGCCCACGCCGTATAACAGCGGTTTCTCTGCAGATGTGTTATAAGCTATCAAACTGGAAGTACTGGGAAATCAGGCCATAAATATTATATATGTTGAATTCTTTATAACAAGTGGAGGAGGAGGATCACCCTATAGACTCCGATTATGGCACAATAGTGCGCTATAAAATCCTTAAGTGCTCTGCAACGTAGGAAGAATTTGTGAATGGGCGACTAACCAAAACGTGGGCAAAAAAATATATATATATCTTTTTGACAGAACTTTTACTTTGATGTATGAATGCTAAAAATTGGAACTTTCCCTTTCGGCAGATGAATAGCAGAAATGGAAACAATAACGTTACGCGGTAACTTCCTTGGCAGTATTTTTATAGTATCTCTTCCGTTTAATAGATGCCAGGCAGCGTGCCAGTAACGCTATGAATACAGAGACAAACAAATAGGTAGAAAGCGCGATATGAGAAGAAGCCTGAGTCAGCGTTTACCGTCTCTCACCCACTGACACTCTGCTAACATAATTCATTAAAGCCGTTCATGCACTCGCTAGCCACTGAACACTTCATTAATATGCATTAAGGAGTCCATCAGCCTTATCTTTATAATGGAGAGGAATACTAGCATTCTCGCCATTAGGCTTAGTGATTGTGGGAGCTACTGAATTCATTACACTCTCTTAACTACTAGGTGTAATGAATTTTTACGCAGAATAATTCCAAAGTGTTTGATGACCTGAAACAATCTAGTTTCTCCGTTATATAACTTCCCTTCAATATACCTAACTGTTGCAAAAAAAAGTTACGAATTTTACTAATTCTAAATCCTATGTAAGACCCTCTCTATCAGCAAGGGATAAGAGGATCTGCAAAATGCATCTTTCATTTTGGAGGACCAAACATGCCCATGCGTTACATGAACAGTACACTGGTGTCAAGGACTACTGTGTAATGCTCCATCTTTCCTGCGGGGGTGCTCTAGGGGAATTAAACACATGTTGTCAGTTTACAGATGATCAGTAGGATTTCCAGCAGTAGAACACTTTGCAGTATTTTTTTCTTTGGGGAAAACAAAGGGATTGTCCAATGTCGATAAAGTTTTAACTAATTTGGGACCCCACTGACCTCCACTGATCCCCAAAACAAGAACATAGGTGTCGCATTTGCTTGGCCAGAACTCTGTTCTCTCTCAATGGGGCCAACAAATATTTCTGAGTTCTGAAAAATTTAAAGGCCCAATAGAGATTGAATGAAGCTGTGGCTTCAAATTGTGCTCCATTCATGTTTGGGGCAATTATGTCCTTGTTCTACAGATGAGCTGAACTGTTGCACATTAATATGGAGAAAGGCATGAATAACACTAAATAAAATACAAGAACACTACAGCAAAGCAATGGATCGCCTGGGATGAAGAACTTTAAGGGTCCATTCACCTCTAGTAGCTGGCTGCCAAACAGCTCTCTCTCCCATTTACCCCATACACATGAACGCTTGGCACCGATACACATCTGGTTGTAGGTTATCTTCCAGGAAACAAAAGGGTAGGGTGGTTGAGCCAACATGTCCAAACTTTTTCTAAAATGACATCATTTGTTTCTGTGGCCTTCTATGCTTAACTTCTGACGCATTATTGTCTACCTTATTTCTCTGTACACTGTAGCTGGGAATTCAGCCAACTCTATCTCCCTTCCCACTACACCATAGTGGAAGGGAGATATGGTTGACTAAATTCCAAGCTAGAGTGAACACAGGAAGTCTGTTACAGGATGTACAATAGATAGTAGGTTGGGCTAATAAAGACAATTGAGCAGACAGTTTGCATCAGAAGCATGTGAGAAGCATGAAAGAGAAAGGGAGTAAAATAACTTTATTGGAAAATACATGTGCATATATTAGTTCAAAATACGTTTCATCATTGGACAACCCTTTTAAGAGGGCTAATGGTAATAATTCCAGGTAGTACATCAACTGGGATTGAGTACAGAGGGTCACTGTTGCATGTTATACAGCATAATGGTGTGTAGGCATTCCACCTACTCATGCAGCTATAATAGGACTTTCATTTAATTGTAATCCTGCCTGGAACATTACATTGGATCCTCCATCTCTCGACAGGCTATTTTTGACTCTCGTATTTAGCACAAAACAATGGGATAAGTTAGAAATGATGCTGAGTACAAATGAGTAAAGCATCTCTAATTTCGGCAATTTAGCCCAAATTAAGGCAATTTATACACATCCATTCTGTCGGAAGACCGGTTGAACAGTTGGAAAAATGATTAAAAGTGTAATCCTGTTAGAATTAAAAGAAAAAGGAAAAATATAAAGAACGTGGTATAATCAGCCCCTTTGTGAACAAGGCAGAGAAGGATCTCGAAATTGCAATCAAGTTAGAAAGCTTTTGTCACGAAAATTACCTTGGAGATGGGAGTTTTTCTTTCTTAAAACACAGCGCACAATAGGAAAAATGCGCATATAATAAGCGGAGGTGGACTGTGAGAATTCAATTTACACTGCAAACAAATTGGGAAAATTGTTTTGTACCAAATATTGGATTTTTGAGGGGTCTTTTTTTTAACTTTGATGGATTCATCTAAAAATAATAATTATTAAATGAGAAAACGACCTTAGATGGTGCCCTGTGCAGACTTTCTGGTTTGGCTGACTACAGGTACAAAGAACCTAATAATAGAGTGCCTTATTATATGCACTATAAGCTCATAAGGTAGTGCCATTAATTGGCCGAAAAACACATTCAAGAAGTTTGTTTAAATAGAAACTATTTTAAATGCAAACAAAACTGCTAGTAGCTCTTTTTTGTTGGTCCCGCCGTCTTAGAGTACCTTAATTGGAAACAAATATGCAAATGAGCCTGCCCCCCCCCCTCCCCAGTGTACCGTTCGCCCACCTTCCGCCTTCTTTGGTTACACCTACCTATGCATATAAGCAGGCCAGTCTCTAGGTAGGCATGGTCAACGGAGGAGGAGGAGGATGCGGGACCGTATGGTTCACTGAGAGGCCAAGGAACGCTCCCAGTGCTTCTAACTGGCTAATCTACATATTTTTTTCCAAATAAAGTAAAGAAGACCAGCGCCAGAAACATGAATTACGTTGCTGCAGGGAGATATTAGAAGATTTGTTTGTATCAAAGGCGCAACAGTAACTATAATTACCCAATGCTAAAATAATATACTGTAGGGTGCTAAATAGCAATGTATATGTATATAAGTAGCATCAAATAAAAGGAGTCCAAGAGACTGGAGTTGTAGTAGAAATACTGTAAATTTGCAAAAAGTTTGGTCAGTACTTAAAGGGCTACTCCAAACCGGGGGGTATTTTTGAGGATATCCGGGCAGGGGGTGGAAATTGAAGCCGGAGATCACTTACCTCCCCTGTTCCAGTGCCGCTACTCCCATCCCGTGGCCGCTTCCTGGTCAGAGCTGCCGCATAAGACGTGACGTCTCAAGGCAGCTCTGCCATTCAGCAGCCGAGACGGGACTCCCAGGAAGCGGCCGCGGGACGGGAGTACCGGGCGGCGTGATCTGGGCACCAGCGCTGGAACAGGGGAGGTAAGTGACCTCCAGCTTCAAATTCCACCTCCTCCCCGGCGATCCTCAAAAATACCCCCCGGCCCGGAGGAACCCTTTAACTTTTGCAAAGTTGCACACAAGTTTGAAAAGATGGTGGACGCACAGCTAAAAAAACACAACAAAACTCTCACCGGTCCGTGCTCCCCCCAGTGTCCTCCTCCGTGTTTCTAGTGTCTCCAGCCACCTCTGGCCTGTTCAGTCGCAGTCAGTGATTGGCTTAGTGGCCTGTCACTCTTGTCTCAGGAGCAAGCAACATTTTGGCTAATCTGACTTTTGACTAGCCAATGGCTGATTATTGGCTTGTATTACCATTACTGTGATTTTGTGCTGTTTTGCATGTGTGTGTTAGCACTATGGAGGCATTTATGTAATGTTAATTTGTTTGCACCAGTGTAAAGTGCAGTATAGATAAAATATATGTAATGTGTGCAGTATATATGCTCTGTGTGTGTGTGTGTATGATGTGTGTACAGTATGTGCATTCGTGTGTGTACAGTATGTGTGTATTTGTATATCTATGCAATGTGGCAATTTGTATGTGTGTGTATGTTAGTACTATGGACGGATATGTGTAATGTGCATTTGTTTGTAACCATGTAAACTGTACACAAGTATGTGCTTGTGGGTAAATGATTCGTGTTTAGTATGTGTGTTTTGTAATTATAATGCATGTATGTACAGTACAAAGTGTGCACACGTTGTATATGCATATAAAGTATATACAAATATGTCTGTAAATATATGTAGGATTCTACAGAGAAAATTCTGGTACTTTGTTCTGGTGCATTAAAATTCACAGTTTTATTGGAGATCCATAATGCAAGACGCCATTCATATCTAATAATGCGGTATTTGATAGCAATGATGTTCTGCATTATGGATCTCCAATAAAGCTGTGAATTTTAATGCACCAAACAAAGCGCTGGACTGTTTCCTATAAGGCTATATACACACACAGTATATGGGACCTTTTTCAAGCATAAAGCAGCTCAAGATTATTTAAAACATTGAGTTTATTTAAAGTGACACTGTCGACCCCTTTGTGCATTCTGATATCTCTACACAGGTGTAAAGGGTAAATTTAGCGTTTTTCATACCTTATTTCATATCATACGTCATGTTGTTTGTTAAAGTAAAAAGTGTCCTTTTATCAACTGCAGTGGGCGTGGCCTTGCGGCATTAGCGCCACTGAGCCCCGTTGGCCCCGCCCCCTTGACGCCTATTGGTCGACGTAAAGGGGGTGGGGTCTAGACCTTTGGGCCAGCCTGTTCCACTGGCCGGCGAGGGGGCGGGGCCAACGATGCCGTTGTGGGCGGGGCTAAGTGGTGCTATTCCCACGAGGCCACGCCCACTTAATACAATCTGCAGTTGATAAAAGGACACTTTTTACTTGAACAAGCACCATAACATATGATATGAAATAAGGTATGAAAAACGCTAAATTTACCCTTTACACCTGTGTAGAGATGTCAGAATGCAAAAAGGTGGTGACAGTGTCACTTTAACCTCAATAGTAAAACAAATGTTGGTTCACATAAATTTTAAGGCTATAATTGTTAGGGGCATAAATTTATGGATGGTGAGAGATGAAAGAAAAGCCTTGGATTACCTTTTAGGAACAGTGTGGGTCATCTTCAGCAGGCAGGCAACCTCACACATTATAGGTACATAGTCCAGGCTCTCCCCATCTCCTGTGCATTGTAGATGCTAAGCACCGCCTCCACTTCCTGTAATTTGTCCTGCTCTGTCTATTACTAAGGACAAATATCCCCTGACAACAGGCAGCAGACAGCAATTTGCAAAGAAGGGAGACCTGGGTCCATACAGTATTTAGAGATATGTTAGAACACATAGGCAAACACATAAAGGGAAATAGTTTGAAACAACAGTTACCATTTAATCTGGAGCCACGTCTTAAAATCATAGATCTTATCAAGCAATCCCATGGCCTTTCATGAATAAAAGAAGCATTTTTTGCACATATAAAGCACACATCATGTGTCATGTGTTTCATTCCAGCTCTGCAGCATCCATAAATTTCATTGTTGCATCTTGGTCATGTGACCTTTGATCGTCCACCATCATGACTTTAAGATTTTACGCTGCATCATCTACCTTTCAAATCTGCTATTAATCCCATGATGCATCAGCACAGCATCACATGGGCAGACAAAGCAAGTACTATCTCTGCCTGCAGGGAGCACAGTGTAATAATCCTTATAATCTTTATATGTCTCTAAATAAGCAAAAAGTTTCCTTCCTCCAGTTCTGAGCTGCTGCTTTCTGCTAAAGACACAAAAAACTGTGTGTGAGATTTCCTCTCTGTCTCCCCCTCTCCCCTCCACCCTTCTAAGACGGCTGATGTAAACAAGTCCCTCTCTGCAACCTTGTAGCAGCTTTGTAATGCCGAAAGAATAATCACAGTGAGTTCATCAGCTACCTGACCCTAAATTAATCCTCCTAGCATTACAAAGAAGCTACAGAGTTGCAGATAAAGCCTGCCAGGGACTCAGCTGTCTCAGAAGGCAGGGGGAAGTAGGGGGAGACAGGGAGAAAGATTTTTGTGCCTTCAGCATAAAGCAGCAGCTCAGAACTGGGAGAAAGAGAATGAATAGATAAAAAAACTGTGTGGAATGAATTGTTAAGTCTCACCATAGTCCAAGTTATGGTGGACTACCCCTTTAACAGGATATTCTGTATCCCCTCCCTGTAGACAGCTTGTGTGAAACAGTCAATTGGAACTTCTGGTTGACATAGTGACTCCATTGAGAACACAGAAACATATGTAATTTCCAGAAGGGCACCATAATGTCACATGACCTAACTAAATGGAAGAAATGTTCTCGTAGAAAAGAACAACCAATTGAGGAAACGTTAGTTAGGCCTCAGCAGTCATGGAGCAGTGCTCTTATGCAGTCAAAATTAGCCGCCAATCTCATAGATAGTAAAACAAACCCTTTTATTCACTAAAATCAGTCGGCCATTTCTTTCAAGTGACTATTTTGCTATCTTTCATAGCTCAGACATTGATAAATGGCTGCCCGAAGCCTAACAAGCATTATGGAGAGGGAGTAATGTGTACGTTCTGTCCTCTTCTCCCCATACAATGTGTAGGATCAATAAGAGATATACAATACATTTCCTCGACTTTATTACGGTGCAAATTGATGCAAGACAAAAAATATCTTACAGTTCATTATCTTGATGCCCTCAGTATGTTCCGGCATAGATAGCAATTTTGGTCTTTTATTCTTTTGTCCTTCCTTGATCTAGCTTATAAATTGGAGAGCTGATGCAGAAAGAAAGAGATGGGAAACATTGCACCGAGCTGTCTTCTGCAATTTGACTGCTAAAGGAAATAAGAATTTGGGTGCTTAACGCCTGATATATAGAACCGATCCTGTTCCTTTATAAGAAATCTACGATATAGATGTGATTGATAATTAGATGTGAGAGCGGCCAGGCAGAGACTGTGTACAATTATGGGATGAGAGGCAAAACATTTCTAATTCTTTAAGTGGTTAAATCATGCTTTTGGATTGGTTGGACAGGGCCATGTTGATACAACTAATTTACCTAATTTATTTAAATATAATCGTACCTCCGGTGATCCTCTTAACAACCTCTTAGGATGTGCACCTCTATGAATACATTCAGGTTTCTAATATAAAATTAAAAAATGAGTACTCGTTGCCCTTCATTAGCTTCGCTCACTTGCAAGCTGCAAACTACATTTGTTTTAATATGGGGCAGAATTGGAACTATAGAACCCTTTACTTCCATCTTGCTGATAAAGCTATATATAGTGTTGGGCCAGGGGATTCTAGGACCCGCCAATGGAATTGATATTGGGGGCCTAACTTTAAGCTAAATGGAAACATGTAACCTTTACTGCCCTTGTGCAGACATGCAACACCGCTCCCCTTTACAAACCGCTTCCCGATTGGTCATTGCCATAGCCAATGAACTATCTTATTTCTTCGACTACAGTTGTCCACTTTTCGTCTCCATCCCAGCCCAAACCTTCAGGATGACTTACCTAGGCAACTGTAGAGTTGGTGGCAAAGACATCTTTGGCCACTCTCTTTTGCGGTCGTGTTAGCTTCTATAACAACACAAAATGCTATCTTGTAACTGTTAGTAGCAATATTATTCCTGTTGCTCTACCAAGTGCCCCATTACAGTACTTCGAAATCTGTCCAATGACCCAATACTACTTAACGGGGCCCTCCGAATAAAACTTACTTGCCCCCTATGCACAGGATAGGTTACAATAAAGAGATTGTGGGGGAATCTGATCTTCATACCCTCCTCCCCTACTGGCGACCTCCACATTGCCCACCCGGTTTATTTGTTTTGAATACTGCCGAGGGTCAGCGTGTGACCGTGTCTCTATTGATTCTCTATGGAGCCACTGGAAGGAGCTGAGTGCTGTACTCGGCTTTCTTCTATAGCTCCATAGAGAATTCATTTATTTAAAAAGAAAAGTGGGGTCGGGGCCCGATCTGGAGATCGCCAGGGGGTACAGAGGTCAGACACCATGCAATCTCTTACTTGTCTGCTATCCTGTGGATAGGGGACAAGTAAGTTTTAATTGGAAAACCCAAAAAACTTTAAATAAAAGTTATGCTTAAGGGTGAGATACAGCAGAAAGCATGGAAATGCTGTGTCAATTGCAATAACAATTGTTAAAGACTTCATTTAATGTAAACCCAGACCAGCCCCTTAAATAATTTCAGACACCAGACCCCAAAATTAATTCAGACCTAAGATCAGGTTAAAATGAATTCAGACCTCACCACAGACCCCTATGTTAATTCAGATTCCTGAGTAGGGTCCAAAATTAAAGCAGGCTCCAACAAGATGTCTAGATCCAACTCCAAACTTTATACCACACAAATTATTTTAACTCGAGCGAAGACTCCCAACTCAATTTAGACCCCAGACCAGGCAATAATAGACCAGATCTCAGAACAGACTCTAAAATGTAATAAATCACTAGACCAGATCATTAAATAAGCTAGACCCCAGACCAAGACCAAAAATTGTTGGGACTTCAGACAAGATCAGGTCCTAAAAGTAGATTCAACCTCAAATAAGACCCTTGACCATGAAAAAAATATTCAGACCTCAGATCAGATGCTTGGTAATTCAAAAAACTCCATGGTATTCTATGGCTCTAGGCTTCACCTGCCACAAACCAGGTCCTTAGGTCGTCTATCCTGACGACCTTGCGGGCACTGCTGCACATTGGGTTATGACACTTGGCAGTATTAATACCCTTATCCTTTTATTTGATGACAGTGCAGTTCCCTGTAGAGAGGATTTCTGCACAGTTTTATATCAGTAGCAAAAGTAATAGGACCAAAGAAGCCTGGGCCCAATGTCCCCAAGGGCCCAGCATGTGAGGCTCCAGTTGCATTGTGAAGGTTTAATTTTTTACTTGAGGTTTAGCGTTAAAATCTGCTTTCTTACTGATAAATTCTATTATCCAGTCTATGATCTACATTTGATACGCTCAGTTCTATGACTTCCAGCACTGAGCTCTAACTGGGAAGCAACACCTGTCAGCTCAGCAGTTGCAGATGGGATATTGGCAAGTGGTCAAATGCTGTATATTATAAAAGAAGACAATGTGCTTTTTTGGAGCGAGAGAACTAGTCCTGTCCATTTTATTTTTGGTAATATTGGGTGATGAGAACCTGTGCAGGACTCTTCTTTAGTAGAAAAAACTAAACTGTTGGCAAACAAGACAACAGGGAATTGGTCCAAGTGTCTCGGAGAGAGTGTGAAGAAGGTATAAGATATCAATACGTTCGGTACTGGTGGCAAAACCATACACCGTTATGAGGGTCCATTATTCTCTTCTATGTATTACACAGTATTATATGGATCAACTAAAGCAAAATTCCATTAGTATGTATTAGACATCAACTTTGCTGTGAAGACTTTGATGGTCGTGTTCTCCTAAACAGTGATGGTGGATGATGGTTTGATGGGGGCGTAAGCAGAGAAAAGGTTGGCAACAGGCCAAAAGTGTCAATGGAGGGGCAGGCAGAGACAAAAGCAAAGAAGGGAACAGGGTCAAGATCTGGAAACACAGGAAGAACTACCAATGGTGGTAAACAGGAGTGAGGTCAAGAATAGGAAAAGGATTAACATCAAACATACAGGGCCAAGAAGGAATTCCCTTGACGGACAGACAGTGGATCACTTAAAACGGGTTGTCTCTCAGATGTCACCTTCCCCTGGACACCCAAAACCCATCACGGAAGTAAAAAAAAAAAAGAAAAAGAGGCAAAAACATCTGGTTGCCTGTCAGCCAATCACATCTGATGGTTGAGATCATGATCACGCACTGTGACATGGCACTGGAACAGGGCAAAGTGAGTAATACTTAAGTACAATAAATCTTCCCCCTTTTTTCTGTAAATCTGAACCCACAATTGTTTTTGAGCTTTAATTTCAATGCTAGGGCCCATCTGTTGTCTGTAGAGATGAGGGAAGGGACTCTGACTCAGTGTCAGACTGCTTTAGAACCTGCACTAACACTGACTGACAAGTTGTTTCTCACTGGTTCTTCATTGAGGGCCCCCAGGATAATTCCTCTGGTGAGCTCCGGATACCCCAGTCCGACACTGCTCTGACTAATTCCGTTTCGCAGCAAATCAGGCATTAAAATCGCTTTGTAACGATTCACAAATTTGCCAGATTTGCTTCACAAATTCATAACCATGGCGGTAGCAATAGAGGCCGCACATGTTATCCTGTGGAACTATCTTTTGGCAGGAACAAGGGATAATAGATAATTGCTCGTCCCATTAGCTGCAAACCCCACTGTTATGTCAGCACCTCCCCCTCTATATAAGGTGATTGGCCTCCTGGAGGCGGCCAGTCGGCTGTGTATAGTGGAGAGAAGGTTGCAGCAGGCAGTTAGAGCAGGGAGAGAAATACAGAGAGATAGGGACAGAGAGGAGCGGAGGGTAGATTGTAAGTGGTTTTCTGTGGGTGCAATGAAGCCATTGTCCAGTATACAAAGTAACAGGGTGACTTTTGTCCAGTATACCAAGTCAATGGGTGCTGGAGGTGCATTGTACCAAGTCACTGGGTGCTGGGTGTGCATTATACCAAGTCACTGGGTACTGGGTGTGCATTATACCAAGTCACTGGGTGCTGGGTGTGCATTATACCAAGTCACTGGGTGCTGGGTGTGCATTATACCAAGTCACTGGGTGCTGGGTGTGCATTATACCAAGTCACTGGGTGCTGGGTGTGCATTATACCAAGTCACTGGGTGCTGGGTGTGCATTATACCAAGTCACTAGGTGCTGGGTGTGCATTATACCAAGTCACTAGGTGCTGGGTGTGCATTATACCAAGTCACTGGGTGCTGGGTGTGCATTATACCAAGTCACTGGGTGCTGGGTGTGCATTATACCAAGTCACTGGGTGCTGGGTGTGCATTATACCAAGTCACTGGGTGCTGGGTGTGCATTATACCAAGTCACTGGGTGCTGGGTGTGCATTATACCAAGTCACTAGGTGCTGGGTGTGCATTATACCAAGTCACTGGGTGCTGGGTGTGCATTATACCAAGTCACTGGGTGCTGGGTGTGCATTATACCAAGTCACTGGGTGCTGGGTGTGCATTATGCCAAGTCACTGGGTGCTGGGTGTGCATTAGAGGAAGTAACAGTGACCACAGTGTCTATCTTGACTCACTGGATGCTCATGTCCACTGCTGTCCTGGGAGAAAAGTGATGTTACGCCGCTGATCCACCAACGTCCACTACTGTCCATGGTGGAAATTGAATGATTAAAAAACAAAACGCAAACCCACAGGTGTAAGGGCTCACCGTATATACTCCTCCCAGCGTACACACGGTAAACACCCACTCTGTAGATATTAAAAATTAAAATATAAAGGTTTTTTTTTTTTTTTTTTTTTAGAAAAGTGAGGATCTTAGCAAACTATTTGATCAAACAGAGTGTACCATGTCGCCAACGTTAAGGCGCCCTCGAGACATGGACCCTACTCTAGCATTTTCCCACTAGCAATGGCCTCTCCTGGGCTAAATAAGCATACAACTGGGCAGATAGGAGCCAAATGATCTCTTTTATAGCCTTGGGACATGGGTGCCACAAGCAGTGTGCAACCTGCAGTGTGAACAGAGTCATAGATGTGCTACCAAAATTTCCCTTTTTTTCTGGAAATTGAATGATTGACATTTAAAAAAAAATTATATTTTCCAATTTTGACACTGTGACAGCAACAGCTGTTGAAAAAATAGTCCCACTATTGAAGCTGCTATAGTTTGCCTGTTTTAATAAAAATTTGTATTGTATGCAATTCATTAATATTTGCGAAGCGAAATTCTGAGCGATTCGCTCATCTCTAGTTGTCTACACAACTCCTCTCTGCCTTTGTCACCATCCTATATAGTTGACCACTCGTTGCTTACCCTGTCCTATAGCCTGGGCTTAACATCTCAGTTTGCAGTGATTAATGTTCATTTTACATTTTTTCACAATTTTTTTAATACCTAAAAAAAAATAGGTTACAGTATTCTGCCTTTTATATTGTTCGCAGCGGTAAAGCATGCAGTGTATTTACTATACAATCCCATATTTCTACTTTCTCTTCTAAGATTAAATCTTCGTACTTTTATAAATTCCTTCTTAATCATCATCCTGTGCTACTTTCCAGATGATTCTGCTCTTGGCTTTTCATGACTTTATAACAATCAATCAAACTTTTCAGTCTTTGTAAGTGAGGTATGAAAGCAATTTCAGATCCGAAATAACTCTAAAGGAAGCTATTAATTTCATTTCAATATTTTCCATGCGATACTCCCAGACAATGTCATCCACATTGCAGCCGTACAATTATGGCTTTTTGTTTTTTCATTACCATAGATATAGTATGTAAAAATCCATAACTTGCAGGCTGATTTGCATATACTTTTTAAATTGGTTGATAGAAGCATTGCCAGCAAATTGTTGTGTGGTCTGCCATCCGCTCATACAAAAAAAAAAATATTCTGCAAGATTTAAAGGGGTATTCCAATCTGAGATTATTATCCCATATCCATAGGACATAACAAGATAATCACTGGGGGGTCCAATCGTCCGGACCCCCGGGATCCGGTGAACGGGGGGGGGCAAACCCTATGCAATTAATGGAGAACTCAGTGCGATTACCTGAAATATCGCAAATATTCATATGTTGCTGGAGCCATGGGAAAATAGAAAAACAAGACACAAACTATACTTTGCTACCCCCTGTCCCCCGCTGTTTTCATTTGGATCCTTTCAGGTTTTCCGCCTTCTTTCTGACGCTTGTGGGGGAATTAATGGGGGAAGAGTAGTTACTGTCTGGGGCACTTTTGGGATGGCTATCTACTATGTGAGGCACTATTGGGGTGATTAACTTCTAGGTGGAGCACACTTGGGGAGGCTGACTACTATGTAGGGCACTATTGGGGTGACTGACTACTATGTGGGGCACTGTTGGGGTGGCTGACTACTTTGTGGGGCACTATTGGGTGACTGACTTCTAGGTAGAGCACACTTGGAGAGGCTGGCTACTATGTGGGCCACTACTGGGGTGGCTGACTACTATGTGGGGCTTTATTAGGGTGGCTGACTACTTTGTGGGGCACTATTGGGATGACTGACTTCTAGGTGGAGCACACTTAGGGAGGCTGACTACTATGTGGGGCACTATTGAGGTAACTTACTACTATGTGGGACACTTTTGGGGTGATTGACCTCTAGGTAGAGCACTATTGGGGAGGCTGACTATGTGGGGCACTATTGGGTGACTGACTACTATGTGGGGCACTTTTGAGGTGAATGACTTCAAGGCGGAGCAAACTTGGGGAGGCTGACTACTATGTGGGGCACTTTTGAGGTGACTACTATAGGGGACACTATTGGGGTGACCTACTACTAGGTGGAGCACCATTGGGTCAGGCTAACTACTAGGTTGAGGCACTATTGGGAGGGCCAGCTACAATGTGGGGCACTATTGGGGGGATTTACACTGCTGTACCAGGAATGTCGCACGAATTCCCACATTTTCTTTTTTATTATTTTGGCCCTCTGTTGTATTTGTGTTTGACACCCCTTCTTTATAGTGTGAGGGGACAGAACTTCATAAGTTACTGCACTGAGGACTGTGAAGAGACTCCAACCTCTCTCTATGCAAAGTCAAAGGCATTATGGGAAATGTAGTCACTATTGGGAAACTATATCAGTGGGAAAAGATGAGTCATGATGGCAAAAAAAAACATGCATGCTACATCAGATAAAACAGCTATATACAGGGTATACACAACAATCTCTACACTATTCTTTAACAAAAGAGTATATGTATTGTATAAGAAAAGTGTGATTTCATATCCATATATATGGATTGTGTTTTCCCAATACAAGTCAGCAGACACTATCCTATACATCGCCCCACGCCTTATGATATTCATGCATGCATATACAATGTTCAAACAACCTGAGTTCCACCACAGAGAGCTGGAATCCCCATTTTATCCTTATGTCAACAAGCACTAAAAACGACAGCGTAAAGTAAGAGAATCACCGCCGTGTGAGGAGTTCTCCTTCTCCGTGAAACATTTATGATCATCATTTCTTATTCCACAAACCTTCTCGCCCGTATTCTCTACAGATCGGCGCTCAGAGAACTGTACACGCGTCCGTGGCTGCACTGGTTGCGACAGGACAAAAAGACTTTGTGGGAAGCTATTAAGTTACCGACAAGGAGTAAAGGCGGCTAAGCATAACACTCTCTATAACCATATTAGTGTATGTTACATTATATAGAGCAGGGAATCCAATCTATACAATGCCTTCAATTATAATGAAGCTAAAAGAAATAATAAAGTGAAACGTTCTTCCATATTACGTGAATAGTGGAAAAGGCTGTATAGAAAATTACTATAAAGATTAATAAATGAGATTTAAAGGGGTATTCCCATCTAAGCTTGTAATCCCATATCCATAGCATAGAAGATAACAAGCTAATCACTGAGAGTCCAACCGTCCGAACACCATTGATTCTCAATGCTATTATTTTGCAGTGTCCATTCTGGCCACTAAGCCTAATATTACACTGACACTTCCTAATTTCTACAGATCCCTTTTCCAACAGTGTTGCCCTTATTATCACAACTGAAGGTGACACCAATATATAGATATCAGACCATTCACAATAATTAAAGCTCAGAGCTCAGCCTCCTCCTCCCTCTAGAATGGTCGGAAACATTCTTCCATATTACATGAATAGCAGAATTGGCTGTATAGAAAATTGCTATAAAGAGAGCCGGATTCTGTTAAAGGGGCAGATGGCAAAAATAATTATTTTCTGAAAATTGCTATAAAGATTAATAAACAAGTTTAAAAGGAGTATTCCCATCAGAGCTTGTTATCCAATATCCATATCATAAGAGATAACAAGCTAATTACTGGGGTTCTGACCGTCCGGACCCTCATGATCCTCAATGCTACTATTTCGCAGTGTCCATTCTGGCCACTAAGCCTAATATGACACTGGCACTTCCTAATATGTACAGATCACTTTCCAGCAGTGTTGTCCTTATCATCACAGCTGGGTGTGAAGTGAAAAATGACACCAATATATAGATATCAAACCATTCACAATAATTAAAGCCCAGAGCTCAGCCTCCTCCTCCCCGTAGAATGATCTGAAACATTCTTCATCACATGAAAAACAGAATAGCCTGTATGGAAAATTGCTATAAAGAGAAATAGATTCCATTAAAGGGGCAGATGGCAAAAATACAAATTTTTTGTCATTGAAGTTTTCTGAGCCTCTGTCCCTAACCTATACCTGCTGCCACCTGCAGTCTCAATGCTAATATTTTGCAGTATCCATTCTGGCCACTAAGCCCAATTTTACACCAACATTTCCTAATTTGTACAGATCACTTTCCAGTAGTGTCATCCTTATCATCTCTGATCTCTGCACAGGTAACAGAGCATGTATAGAAAATGCTCCCATTGAACTTAATAGGATCTGGTCTAGTCTAGTGTACCTATTGGGCTTGCTATAAATAATATCTGTCAATGCTGTTAAAGACAGCAAGATGACTGCCCCAAGAATAATGTAGTATGAAGGGGAAAAAGAAGGGAAAAAAACCTTAAATTGGCTTAATGGGATGAGAATAAACAGACTTGCTTTCTTCCAGAAACAGCGACCCTCCTGTTTACTGGCTGAGTCTGGTATTGCAGCTTATTCCTATTCAGATGTCCTTGCTGCGAGGATAGGTTTTTTTATGTTGCTTTCAGCCATAACAGAACAGATAGGTTGTCCTATTGACAAGCGATATACACGTAAAACAAATGAGTGCACATGTTCTAGATTCTACCTCGCTGAGATATTACCTCCATATGAGTTCATTAATATACATTGCTCCAGCCATCTGTTTCTTTCTGTACGCTTCAAACCTATTCAGCCGCTTTCCTTCCTACTCATGGTATTTATAGATGTACAGATCACCTGCGGGCAAGATGGACAAGTTCCCGGGAACTGCAACTGAAGGGGCTAAAAGGCCAAATTCCTCAGTTTATGACTACTGTATGCGATCTATATGCTGATTTACGGCAAAGCTTAGGGCCAGAGCAGAGTTCCTATAACCGGCTGCCAGGTTGTCTTACATCTTATTCAACCACACAGCAAATTCGTGAAGAGAAAAACAAATGGTTACAAGTGTGAACTCTGCACGATACAGGGATATAAATAATAAGCTCATTTGCATATTCATTTACATCTCCAAATTAATTTTCATTAAAAAATTCCATTTATGTACATTAAAGGAGTTCGGCCATGTGAAAACTTTTTCAAATGGTAGCGGTGACACATAAGAAACTATCTAAGCTTGCCTCTCCCTGTACCTCTCCATCGCTGGAACACTGATCCGGGACCCCCATCTCCCCTGCTCTGGGATCTCCTGCACTGTTCACGTAACAACCCAGTTGATGGACAGCCTGCTCAGCCACTCAGTGAGTGGGGTGGGACACCTATGCAGTCACTAATTGGCTGATCACGCAATTCCTCAGCCGGGAAGGGCGTTTTCCCCCAAGTAGTGACGTCATCAGAACGCAGGGGGGAAAAGGCCTTTAGACGGGGGTCCTGGAGCCTGTCACATTGCAGGCTCGGGGAGAGGTAAGCATTGATTAAATGTTATGCTCCCTACTGCCCCTGCTGACTATGACTTCTTTAAATGTTGGGTCAGTGCTTTGGATACATGGTGAGTATGGGCTTAGAGATTGTGTCTGTTTAACCCCCTATACAGCCATAGCAACTGTTGTATCTAGGTGGTTAAAAGTTGTTTTTCTAGGAGATTACTAGAATTACGGCACTCTAAAAAACAATACTAGTGCAGTGTACAAGTGATTAAAGGGGTACTCCAGAGATATACATATTTTAATACATTGTTTTTATATATTTTTTTTACTTGCAATTTAATTAAATTAAAAAATATATAGTTTTTTTATGTACATATTCACTTCTGTTGACTGGCAGCAGTAAGGGATGACACGGCCTTCTCTGCTGGTTTGATTGGCAGGTACAGACAGAAGGATGCCTTTTGGAGAAGGATGGATAGATAGATAGATAGATAGATAGATAATGAATGGTTGGTTAGATAGATAGATAGATAGATAGATAGGAGATAGATAGATAGAAAGATAGATAGATAGATAGATAGGAGATAGATAGATAGATAGATAGATAGATAGCTTGAAAATGATGATGGAGATCATCGAAACGTCGCGTCTCACTTTATGCCGTGTTCTGTTTTTGCACTGATGTAATAAGCACAACGATTTTTTGCACTTATATCTGTGTGCTGCGGAACATTTTTCTATTGACTAGATAGATAGATAGATATTGGATAGATCGAATGATAAATTGATAGATTGAGAATTATTATAGGGCTTCATCTCTTCTATAAGACAGCTAAAAAAAGTTTTCCGTGTATGTCGTATTGTGTCACACGCTGGATGTGCTCTTAGCTCCCTAGGAAATATCCAGAAAGCATAGAAGAGGAAAATATAATCATTGGAAGAAAACCATGAAAAATGAATTTTCTGCTTAAAAGCCTCCAATAATTTGACTATTATGAGGCATGAGAATTATTCTCCCCAGGTTTAGACTTCTAACTTTTCCGGTAAATGGTTTTCTAAACTATGCGACTCTACGTATTGTTTACTTCCCAGGCACCGTATACTATTTGATTCAGAGCCAGGAAGAAATCCATATACAATCTCTTAGAGTTGATACATGGAGTGGTACTTACCTCCAGTCGCCACTGTAATTTCACGTAGAAAATGGCCGTAGAATGGAAAATCAAAGGACAGGTTCACTCTCTGAAAGACACAATGATAGGAAAAAAGGGTAAAAAAAAATTTGTACGGAGGGAAACACTGAATTAAAGTTTCATGCCAAAGAGTGTTTTATTCATTATACTCCATATACTACTTCACATTAGCTTCTAATAACATCTACTTTCAAGCAGTTGCTATGGAAACAATGCGGCCAATGTTATTTCGGTAAAAGGAAATGCTTAGCATACTTCCAAGAGATTTTTTTTTTCCTTTTCATCAAAATAGTTTAACCTTTATGTCTGAGAAAAGCAAATTCACTCTGGTTGCACATTGTCATATCAAAAATGTTGTCTTATGAAGCATCAGACAAAATAGAATATGAAAGGGTCAGCACGAACGAAATGCTTTTTGTAAGAAAAAGTTGTAAGTTTAATAAATTCTCTGAAGGGGTTGCAATGTGTAGTCTAAGAGGAAGGGTGTTTACAGGCTTGGGGGGGTCGGGATGGAATTTATATTGTAGATGGCATAGGCACCGCTGAGGGAGAGAGCTGTAATTCAAGGACTAAAAGATTAGACAGCTCCTCGGGGGTGGAGCTACACAAGAAGGCAGAACCTAATAAAAATAAGGCTCTATGCAGATCTCTGAGGCTCATTAACAGATTGTGTAAAATTAAGGTGAAGAAAACAGCAATCTGCGCAGCTCTATTTTTTATTAAAAATTATGGACACATAAAGGAAAACTGACATACCCCATTTTATGTCAATCGGGTCCATACTTTTATTTGAGGGGGTGGAGAGAGGGAGCAGAATGCTGTCTAAATAGAATGTTACCAATTAGTATAAAATGAAAAGAAGGAAACTCGGGAGCAGAGACCAAGGGGTACATTCTGATTGCCCAGATATTGGACCAAAGACAGGTGGTAATGAGGAAGCAGAAAAGGTCATACCTGTTCTGCAACCCTTTATCCCCTTATCTTAGAAGTATAAATCCTGAGACACAAGGGGGGGGGGTGATGCATGTCAGGAGCATTGCGTGGTATGACGTTTTCTCCTCTCTGGAAAACCCTTTCAACAGGGGGCGGGGCCTATGTGATGATGACGTCATGGAAGGGCAGGTCAACTGTGGAACTGTGGGTGGGGCTAAGTGGCGCTGTTGCCATGAAGCCCCGCCCGCTTAGCACAATCTGCAGTTGGTAAAAGATCACTTTTTACTTGAACAAGCACCTTGACGTATGATGTAAAATAGGGTATGAAAACTGCAAAATTTACTCTTAACACCTGTGTAGAGAAGTCAGAATGCCAAAAGGGGGTGACAGTGTCACTTTAGGAAGAAATTTCGTGGATTTAGTTTTTTTAGTTAAACAAAAAAGTTAGTATAGAAAAGAAACTAGCTGGGTTCACACTATGTATATTTCAGGCTGTATTTGGTCCTCATGTCAGGTCCTCATAGCAACTAAAACCAGGAGTGGATTGAAAACCCAGAAAGGATATGTTCACACAATGGTGAAATTGAGTGGATGGCCGCCATATAACGGTAAATAACTTCCATTATTTCAATATAACAGCCGTTGTTTTAAAATAACAGCAAATATTTGCAATTAAATGACGGCCATCCACTCAATTACAACATTATGTGAACATAGCCTTTCTGTGTTTTTAATCCACTCCTGGTTTTGGTTGCTATACAGCCTCAAACATACAGCCTCAAATATACGTAGTGTGAACCCAGTTAGTAAAGGTGTATTCCGATGCAAGAAAAAAATTATAATTAGCTGGGGCTGCTGTGAAAAAAAAGTGATATCCTCGCATTCCCACTGCATCTTCTCCTGGTCCTCCACTACCTGCTTCGGAGACGAGAGGTTGGAGCTGGACCTGCCCACTTAATCACTGGTATAGATTAGATTTAACCCCCTCAGGAATCAGCTAATTTTTGTTTTCGCTTCTTTATCTCCCCACTCTTCTTTATCTCCCCCAGCTATAACTCTTTAATTTTCAATCGACGGAGCCGTATGAGAAATTGATTTTTGAAAAACCAATTTAACTTTTTGACGGCACCCTTCATTTTAACATAAAATTTACTGAAGAATAAAAAGAAAATATTTGTGGGGAAAACTTTTAAAAACTATTTGCAATTATGCAAGTTTTAAGGGCTCTTATTTTATGTGCTTCCCCGTGCAGTAAAATGGACGTGATAACTTTATTCTGCAAGTCGGTATGATCACAGCCAGTCCCATTGTGTACAGTTTTTTATATTTTTACACAGTGATGTACAGTTTTTATTGGTACCATTTTGAGTTACGCCTGGTAGATCTAGCATGAGAGGAGGTTTACGCCTCCTCCCCACCTTGCCGCACCACCCCTCCCCTGCCTGCCCATCAGGCAAACAGGGGATACAGCAGGAGTATGCCAGGGAGAAGGCAAGAATCTGCACCTTCTCCCTGGCATACGCATAGGACATACCTAATCGGTGACTGCGAGGGTTACAAGCAGGAACTTCTCCCGGCACTCACCCTTGAAACATTCTTTCAATTTCTTCAGACGTCGCAGCCTTATCTACATCCTGTGACCTGAGGAACATGAGGCGGCTCTTGGAGAAGTGCACACGTACACCAAACAGCTGTGAAGTTGTCACAAAACAGCTGTGACGTTGTGGCTGTGGAGGTGTTGGCGTTTCCGCTATCGGCAACAACATCCAATACATTTTATATGCTGAATTGAGAAAATAAAGGACCATTTTTTATTTTTATTTTATTTTTTACAATGGTTAACCCGCCCCCCGCCCCCATACAGAGCAATGTAAGCCACTTCCTACCTATGGGCATACAGTATTATAGGACTGCCAAGTCATGTAACTGCAGAGATGTCTCAGAGATGTTGTTATTGGCTGTGCCATCATAAATTGCCGAAATCACTGCAATTACCAATGTTGGTCACTGACAGTAGATATCGGCTGCAGATAGCAGCCGGGTATAGAGCGGCTCAATTCCTGGGTATACCTCCACTATATTATGTGAGTGTGACTCCATAGTTAATATATGGTGGACATTAAATAAGGGTTAATAAGAGACTAAACTAAACAGTCTTCCTATGTACATGACCTCTACTTATGACTTCCAAACCCGAACGTGAGAACATACCCTAAAACTGAATTATGATCCCATTTTATTACAGCTCATTGGTGATGCTGTGCCAGTCCCGGACGATTCTAATTAATGTGCAAGTCTGAAATAGCAGATCACAAAGGGATGCAAAGCCGAAAAAACCGGGAGAGTTTTATATACGAGAGCAGCAAATCATGTGACTCTCCAGCTGTTCACCGTGTTCTCCTACAATGTTATAACCCGACAGATGTTACACCTCCTATTCCAGGAGACAGATAAATCATACACTTCTACACGTCTGACAGCAAATTACAAAATTCATTTTTTGTGGGAGTAGTCACGGAAAAATTTTCAAAATAACAACGCGCTCCAGTACCTCCACCTAACACGCTTAATGCAAAGTGACTATGTGTCGTACAAAGCTACACGTTTAACCCTTTTGTTGCCAGAAGACAATTTCCCCACTTTCGATATACACAAATTAAAGATGAACTACATTTCCTGAAAGTGGACATCTGGCACTTTATAACCATGGACGCCTTCCTGCAATTTTGCTTCAAAGCATAAAATTTGTGAAAGTATTAAAAATTCATGTTTGTGGATAACAGTCTGACTGCTCAGATACATAATATCATCAAAAAAAAGTTCAATAGAGGAGAACATGCACACCCAGGGGCATAGTTAAGATTCATGGGGCCCCATAGCAAATAAACTGCATGGGGCCCCATGAATCCTGTATGACCTCCCCCCTTCCCCAGACAACCTCTAGCAGTGCATCACAAGTCCAAACAAGTCCCAACACCCCCCCAGGCAGCGGGCAGCCACTGGCCCGAATCTGCCCCGTACACATACCCAGACAACATCTGACAGCGAATCAAACAAAATCCCTCACCCACTCCGGACAGCCCCGGGCCCGCACCATACACATATACTCACCCATTCCAGCGCAACCCCCATCATTACTTCCTTCACCTGGCTGCCAAATGTATGAGCGATGTCGATATCTGGGGACCTTTTAGAATGAATGCTGAGGTACTACACTGGTTCAGGTGAGCATTTGTATGCTGTTCCAGGGAGACGGGGAGCTGGTGTGCAGGCCAGCGGCTGTCTGGGGTGGAGTGGGCAAGGGCTTTTGGGTGATGCGCTGCTAAAGGTTGTCCAGATATGAGTATTTGGTGGGTGTGGGCCAGCAGCTGTCCGGGGGCCAGACCATGCTTCACTGGGGTGGGCTCCAGGCCCCCCTGCCGCATGGACCCCATAGCAGTTGCATGGTCTCCATCCATGGCTGCTATGCCACTGTGCATACAACTTATACTGCCAAGACTATTGTGCCCTCTGTAAAGAAGAACAATACATTTTATGTTTCAAATGATTTTCTCATCTCAGCTATTATAGGTATACCTGTAAGACTGGTATAGTTTTGTAAATACATTCATTTACCAAACTTGCGTCCTTCTCCTGATATACTGCTCTTTTCCTTCCATTGTTAAGATCTGGGAAGATTAGTCCTACAGCTGGAGATGACCTTTGTAATTACTTCCCCCCCGGCCAATAGCTGAGGTTCCTGATCAGATGACCCCACTCCAATTCCTCTTTATTTAAGTCATCCTATGCATTCATGTATGTCAACGCTACAGGTGCAATACGGACAATGGCAATAATGATGGCTGCCTGCTCGCTGTAGAAAGGTATGCTTTAGCAAGTGGGAACAAACGTTATTGCAGTCCACATTATGGTTGCCCCTGGTGTTAGTAGGTCACAGCACACTGTAATGTGTAAGGTAGTCGTTTCTGACTTTAATCACCTGCAGTTTCCAATTCTTCTATTATCCGCTCTCCCTGAAATGCTGGAACCAGTCTATTACACACAGCTTGCCTTTTAGAAACTGTTACTATTCTAAGTCCCATTAAGTTTATTTTTGTGCATTAAGACTTCACATTGAGCTGCTTTTTCATTTTCTGTTGCAGAAAACACCATTTTTATACTCAAAGCACTGACTAAGTGTTAATGGAAAGTAAAGAAACTACTGCTGATTCATACAAACTGCGTTTCTCATGCTTTATAATTTAATGGTTATACAATATAATATCTAAAACAGAGAGCGGGAAGCCAGTAGTGTGCCAGTGTAGGGTTGGCATACCTTCTAAAGGGATGTAGAAGAGAGTGGTCCATGTCCGAATTATAACAGAAACATACATATACAGTGGTGCCTTGGATTACGAGCATAATTCGTTCCGGGACCGTGCTTGTAATCCAAATCCACTCTTAAACCAAAGCAAATTTTCCCATAAGAAATCACTGATATGCAGACAATTGGTTCCACACTCCAAAAATAATGATTTATTATTCTGAATAACATGTAAAATTAATGAAACAAACATTCAGAAACAGCAGAATATGTGATATTATAAGTTACTGTACAGTAATGGAGAGGATGGGAAACACAAGGGCGGACAGAGACTGCAGGGAGCATGAAGGAATGAGCAGGGCAGATGTGGGCACATGCATGCAGCGCTCTCTGTCTGGGGAGAGAGGGGTTACAGCTATGGAGAGATTACCCCCACAGTCCTGTCCCCTGATGCAAGCCCCAGCCTGAAGTGGATCTGGTATGATTTGGAAGGTGAGGAAGACCTTCTGGGTCTGAGTACAGTGCTGTAGACCCCGCTATGCAGACCATGCCCCTCCTCCATGCGCGCTCCCACAGTACAGGGAGCTCTTAAACCAAAGCAATGCTCTTAAACCAAGTCATAATTTTGAGAAACTGTGAGCTCTTATATCAAAACGCTCTTAAACCAAGTTACTCTTAAACCAAGGTACCACTGTATAACTATAATGGAGACTACCTACTAGATCCTAATGCAGCCAGGAATCATATTAAGCTATAGGAATACTTAACTTTTATACAGTAGTTCAGTCAATGGTCCCCATAAAATATAGGACCAGACAAGGGACCAAGTATACTTCCATTAAAAGTCCAAGCTGACACTGGAACTATTCGGGTCCTATACAGACAAAAATTCAAATACCCACGAGAACCTACTTTGCCTATTCTCCATCTTAGAGCCTACAATTGTTTGGTGAACACGTCTTAGAATATCATGGACCATTTCAAATATATCCCATCTTAACATACTACTTTTTTGGTGGATCTATGGAGAATAGGACAACAGAAGACTTATTGGTGCTTTCATTCTCCTTTTAGAAGATGATTTTCAGTTGACAGATGAGCAAAGCAAACTTTTTGAATTGAGTGAACTTGCTGAACTACACTCAAGGAGCTAAGCAAGCAATTGTTTATCTGTTTTAGTGCAGTTTGTTTAAAGTTCGGTTTCGAAGAACTCAAACTTAGCTTCAAAGGGAACCTGTCAGCCTTGCTGCCAGGGTGAAGCCCACCCGATCCCCCGGTGGAGCCCCGTATACTTACTCTTTCCTTAAAGTCCCGGTCCCGGACCCCATCCCACCGCCAAGAAATCCCCGTCGGAAGCCATGCACACGCTCACCAGAGATTAGTCCGTGCCCATAGAGAATAACTGCTCCACTCATTCTCTACGGGTGCGGACTCATCTGTGGTGAACACGCACACGGCTTCCGACAGGGATTTCTCGGCGTAGAAGTGGGGACCAGGACTTCGAGAGGGGGATAAGTATAAGGGGCTCCACAGGGGGGTCGGGTGGGTCCCCCTTTCAAGTTCAGTGAGCCTAACTAAACAAACTTTTAAAAAGTTTGTTCCTCTCTAGTACACACCAACACCTACATTAATTCTCATAGTGCACCTGATAGAGCAATTAATTGCATTTCTTTTACCATTGTCTTACACAGTTGTCTCTTGTCACAGTTGTCAATGGTAAAACTTATTTTTCTATGACATTCAACAAAATATATTAGCTGAATTGTACCTTTGATCATTGTGGTGTACTGGTTCAACAGACAATCTATACTAATATAAGCCCTTTACTGCAAATACTTACAGCTGCTTGTCGATGAGTATTTGATAGAATCCCATGAATCTTCACTTTTTCCTTCTCCATTTGATCGATGTTGACCCATAAATCCCGGCTGGCAGAATCCAATGGTCCAAACATTCTTGACATATAATACTTGTGATCCATATCTTCCTGTAACACAGAAAGGATATATTATATAAAAAGAGTTTTCCACTAAAATCAATAACTCTTTAGGGTACAAACCCACACACCGTATACACAGCAGATACGCAACAAATACGCAGCAAATACGCAGCAAATACGCAGCTGATTTGTTGGTACAGATTTGATACTGTGTTCAGTTATTTAGATCTAATCTGCTGCGTATTTGCTGCGTATTTGCTGCGTGTTTGCTGCGTATTTGCTGCGTATCGCAGCAGTAAATACGCTGTGTATACAGTGTGTGGGTTTATACCCTCACACTGTATTAAAAAAAAAAACTTTTGAGTCCTCAATGTGTAAAAAAAATATATAAATAAAAAATTTAAAGATATAAATTTTCAATGTTAATACACAATCGGCATTGCCTTTGGGACACATTAGATATTCAGAGCAATGACTCTCCGTTCCTGTATTCAAATTTGATCTCTTATCATTTAATTATTTCCTAATATTAAGATGATAACCCTGACTGATGGAATTATGCCAGGTAACACAACGAATTCTGGTCTCAAGTTACTAAATATGCCCTTTCGCTTAGGTCATGACAATTTATTTATTATTACAACTTCTGAAAAGATAGCTGGCGGAAAAACTTCATTAATTGTTCGGCAGATAATCTTCTTCTTGAGATTAATTAGCTTATACAGATATATGAGAAGAAGGATTTTAGCGCAATTAACCTATTAAGTAATATGCCTGTAAAGCATAGCACCGGAGGCTGTAGAAGAGCAATTAAACAATAAATGAAATTTTTTAAAGTTAAACGGACGCTGAAAATTTAGGCACATTCATTTACACAAGGTCAAAAATGACATGCACTATTATAAACAAACTAAATTGTACAATAAGTTTTTTTAAGGTTCACTGATTAGCACACATAATCCAAAAGTCGTCCACAGGATTGTAGCTAACAAGACTTTATTCCGTTTCCATAATATCTGAGCACAGGAGATAATCAACTAACACGTTTTAGCAAAAAGTATAGTTCACTTAGAGATGATTTTCATATGTTCTTGTTCGTAGAAGTTTTTGTGAAATGGATAAGGCCTTTGGAACATGACCATATTCCCAATTCTATTTAATTCAGATCCATAATGCCATGATCAGGTCATCACTCATCAGATTATTAAAGGATACCCTGGTGGTGCCATACTCAAGCACAATAGATAAATGTAACCGGGTACCAAAAGCCTAACGGGAGGTGAAGTTGGACTGAATTTGACTGTTGGTAAATAAATAAGTGTCAACCAATGTTATATGAAGTTGATTGGTGGTCATTTACTGTTATTTTTAGGAGGGGTTTGAAAGAATGAGTGTTGATTGCGAGACAAACCCAGATCTTGACCATTGGTGGAAAACGTTGATTACCTTGATCATTCTTTCAGCCACAAAGGGTGCAGTCCTTCATTTGACAAAATAAAGAAGCACCATGGGTGTGGGTAAGGAGATGACTTTGGGTGGTATTAAATGGGGCAATTTTTTGGCGATTGGCGATAAACGATATCAAACGACCGATATGACAAACAATCTTAAATCGTTCACCCTATTACACAGGACGATGGTCATTACTTACGGTCATTCTTGCTCTTGTCCTTTCCAGGCTGATAGACCAGGGAACCGAACGACATGTTATTACACCGAACATTGTTTGAACGATTTGTGAACGATCAACAATGAAAATAGGTCCAGATTCTATCAAATGATCAACAATTTCTTACCTAATCCTCTCACTAGAAAATTAACTGAACCAAATTAAATAATTTTCTCAGGAGTGGCCAACTATTAAATGTAGATGGCGACTTCTTGCCTCTCTCCTGAATGATAATGTCAGGGAAGAGAAGGATCGGCATTCTGGATTTCATCTGCCTGATCCTTTTCTCATTAGGATATAAGTTGTTATCAGAAGCATCTGGCAGTGGCTTATCCATTCATAAAACAGAAAGACTGTAGGATGATTAGAAGAGATAGCTATTGTCTGACCTAACATTTGATGAACAGCTAGTCCTTATAGTCTACCTGCTTTGAATTCAGATTAGTTTGGGTTATGAAGAAAACTAGTCTTAGATCATTGTCAGAATGTAGAGCTAGGGTAGGATGGTAGACAGGGATGAGGGACCAGACATAGGGTGGGGAAAGCTTTATGGGTAAAAGGTCCCCATACACCTTAGATTTTAGACACCTTGCGGCACATCTACGCTGTATGGGGCCATTCTGAACAACCGCCGACAGATGATGTTGGCGCTGATAGGGGTTGGCCATAATGGAAAATCATGGCCAACCCCTTTGGGAGAGAGCGCTCCCGCTGTGGCTTACCCCTCACCTGCCTATAGAGAATACAGGAACGTTCGGTGGTGTCTGTATATGGGGAGGATGGGCAGCAAGTGGGAGATATAACTGATGGCCAGACCATTCAGCCATTGGTTATTGAAGGGGTATGGGGTGTTTAGAGTGAAAGTATTGAATGGGCAACCAATGCAGAGACTGGTGGGGAGTGGGGGTGGCAGTTCATCACTGTAGCCACTGTTCAGAAAGATGGTCATGGATTTAGCAAGAGGAAATCCAGTTAGTAATGAGATCCAGTAATTCGGAGCAGAATATTATGGTAGTGCCACATACTGAAATAGAAGTTTTAACTTTACGTAAGCTACTAGATGGCAGTTATAGGGCAATGTCCAAGCCAAAAGGTGTTTTCACTGTAGACGAAATGTATTGCAAAATCATGGATTCTGAGAATTGGAATTTTGCCCAGAAACAATTTAATATTCTCAAATGCCTCCTAACACATTTTGGTGTATATAATGCCATTCTATGCCCAATTTCCAGTGAGGTCACTTGGCAGAGTAATGACAAAGAAGTAGTAAAAAACAAATAACTTCTGTACTCTGTAAGCTGATGCAATGCATTATGTGACCCATGAAAATCATAATTACATAGTTATAAAGTTATAATTGAATGAGAAAAAGTAAGGCTGGAAGTACACAACAAACTGGCACCTTGAGCCTCCGTGTTCAGCAGAAGCCATTTTTCAATGTCAAGGTCTATTCATTTATATTATGAAGGTCGAAGCATGAAGTCAGGGCCATTTCTAAAGTTTCGCGTTTCAGTTTTCTCTGCCATCCATTAAACATTTTATTCACATGATAAATTTTTAATTTTGCTTAAAGAGGACCTGTCACCACTCCTGACCTTAATGTTTTAGCAAATATGTATAAGGCCAATGAAATATCAATTCTGGATCACCTATTCCTATAGCTCTGTGCTGTGTCTTACTTATTTTTACTAAAAATGTATAAATAAATAACCAAGTAGGTGTTACTAACTGGGGATGTGTCCTGCTTGACACTAGCCAATCAGAAGTGACAGTGCCAGACTGTAGGGATATGCCCCCAACTGTTAACACCCACTTTGTAGTTGAGTCATGGATAAGAATAACAGAGGATCGGCACATTAGAGGGTTATAGGAATAGGTGATCCAGAATTATTTCGTGGGGATTACAGGTGTTTACTAAAACAGACTGGTCTGGAGTGGTGACAGGTTCCCTTTCACTTAATAGGACAAACACAATCATTTGTACACCCATACTATCACTACCTTTTTTTCTTTTTTTGCAGAACTGTTCTAGGGACCAGACTTTCGAATGGGTATGGCTTGTACAAAAAATGCATTAAAGATCTGTTTTGGAATTAAGGAATTAAAGTGGGTTTTAAAACTTTTTTTTTTTTAGTATGACCAGCTCAAATGCTTAGCTATTGCCTGGTCATAACAGTGACTCGCCTTAGCCAGTGATTGGCTAAGCAGATGCTTCACGTGTGTTAAGAGACCTTAAAAGGGAATTTGTCATCAGAAAATTACTTATTGTTTAACTTATTGTTAAGTTTTATGTTAAACCAATTTTTAAAAACTTTTTGGTTATTCTTGTACTGTACTGTACTGTACTACTATATTAAAATAAAAAACTGAAATCGTACAGTTTACATTCTGGCCACTAAGCTGAGACTTCCTGTCCTGAACAGATCATCGATCTTTGTTCCTTTATTATCATTACAGACAGAACTACAGGTTACATCAGTATATGGATAACAGAGTTACACACAATAGCTGCTGCTTACAACTCCTGTCCCCCTTCCTGTAGCATGACCTCTATTACAGTCACTAAGGCTACCCAGAAGCCTTTCTTATTCATCTGAATGGGTCAGGTCCTACCTATTGTGTACATGAGGCTTGCTGTAAAGCATGGGTCTCCAAACTGCGGCCCTCCAGCTGTTGTAATACTACAGTTCCTATCATGCCTGGACAGCCAAATCCAAAGCTTTAGCTGTCTGGGCTTGATGGGAATTGTGGTTTTGCAACAGCTGGAGGGCCACAGTTTGGAAACCCATGCTGTAAAGTATATATCTAAATGCTGTTAAAATAGCTCAGGCAAGATGGCGGCCCTCATAATAATGTACAAACAAGAAAAAAAATATGATCAGAAAATGGAAGCAGATTTTAAAAAAAGAATATGTTTCAGTATCTGGATCTAATCAGTAAAAAAAAATTAGGTGATAAATTCCATTTAAAGAGGACCTGTCACCCCCCGTGCCGGGGTGACAGGCTCCTTACCCCCCGTTAGAGCCCCCTATACTCACATGATCCCGCCGGGTCCCGCTTCTGGAGATGGTCGGGTCACGGAGATATGGGCGGCCGAAGCCCGGCTCGCGCGCTCCTCAGATGAGTCCAACACTCATAGAGAATGACAGGAGAGTCCAGCGCTCCTTCATTCTCTACGAGCGTTGGACTCATCGGAGGAGCGCACGCGCCGGGCTGAAGCAGCTGAGATTTCCATGACCCGACCATCTCCAGAAGCGGGACCCGGCGGGATCACGTGAGTATAGGGGGCTCTAACGGGGGTCGGGAGCCTGTCACTCCGGTACGGGGGGTGACAGGTTCCCTTTAAGGGAACCTCCTAGAAGCTCATCCCCTAGAGAAAAGTTCAGTGTTCCTCCATAGAGATAGTCCGGCACAATGTATACCATATCATGCTTGAGCAGGAGACACCTTGATTCAGTCCTCAGTCAGATAGACCATATGTATTTGTCGATAATGTATATACAGTATAACAGCCAGACACCTAGTGATATAATAGACATACATATTTGCCATTTATATTTACATAAAATAAAGGACCAATATTCTTCTAGCATGAAAGAAAACTATATATTAGTAATGTGGCCACATGAACAAACACAGATTACCATTAACAAAAAATAAAATTAGCCTTCCACACATCGAGCCCACTCCATGCAATGTTCTTTACACATTCTCATTAACCTATTTGGGGGAATCCTGGCATATGAAATCTAATTCTAAGCCGCACAGACTGTGGTGTCAGGAAACATTGTATGAAAAGGCTGGAACCAACCAGAATTGGCTGGATCTTGATGGAACGCCGGGCATAGTGACAATTGTATCCCAAACAATAGGCAGAAGACAGAACGTCCTTAGATTGTAGAAGGAAAGCAATATTTTGACATTGTGCTTTATTATTCCATGAATATGTAGTAAAAAAAAAAAGAAACAAAATGCCAAGTACACACAATAGAGAGCCACGCTGAAATAGGTATATCTTAAAGGGATTCTCTAAGCATATAGCTGCAGATATGGGCAGATAGCTGATAGGAAGATAAAATAAAGGCTATTTGCAAAGTTATAAAATCAAGTTTTTATTCCAAGCTCAAGGGTCCTAGAGGCTGAGCTGACTTGTAGCCTGCGCAACTCCTTCCTTTCTCCTCCACTCCACCCTGTGGGCATGATTGATTGATAAGACATAACTTCCGCAGGGCAGGGTGGAGAGGGGGAGGGAGGTGGCGTGCATGCTGCTGCTTAGTCCAGCCCTTAACAACTCAGCTTAGAAAGAAAACACGCTTTTATAACTTTGCAAACAGTTATTAGCTATGTCTTCTTACTCCTTCTGCTGTAATAACACTTTAGGCCACTAGGGTGCACATGCTCTGGATTTATAGAGGTAGCTTGTATCCATCTGCTCTTGGCCTCTGCCAATCCAGAGCCACATGCCCCTATTTAAACTAGCTCCACCTGCTCCAGACTGCCTTAGCATTCTTGGATTTCTGCATTTAAAACAAAGGTGTTTTTTTTTTGCTATTCTGCTGCCTTTCTGTGAATTCTGACCTTTTCCTATTCTGTAGATTCTGCTTTCTGTCTTACCCTCGTCTGTACCTTTTCTCCCTCCAATTGCTGACTCGGATTGCCTGACCTATCTTAAAGCCACCTGCCCTGACCCTTCGCCTGTCTGACTACTATTCTTGCCTTATCTCTGATACTGCACTGACTCTCACGCTAAGGACCCAGCTTGCCGGACACGTATACTGACTTCTTGGGAACCAGCTGCTGCTCACGCCGAGACCACACTTGTGGAGTGACCTGGTGTCCTCTAGTCACAGGCCAGTTTCTGCATCCTGGAAAGGGTGAAAACCTAGAGGGCACTTAGACTCTGCTCCCTGGCGTGGCCCAAAGCCAAACCAGTTGAGCAGCAGAGCAGATCCACTCTCACTGTCTGTTAGAGAAGATGTCTACTTTGGACAATGCCTTTATCTGGTACCCATGCAGGCTATAAATTCTGAAAATACTGCTTGCCGATTTGTCTTTGGGCTGCAAATTGTGCAGTTCTGCACTGCACGTTATATGGACATTGGCTTGGTAACCACAGGCACATCCAACACCACCAGTGTTCCTATAGCACCCCTACAGGCTACACAAAGAAATACGAAGAAACAATATACTGGAGGGGATCCATTAAACCTTACGGGAGAGTTTTTCGGTGTGCTTTGGGCTTTGGGCATTCTCTAGGGAAGAGAAGGAGGAGAGTTGTGATCATCAACTATTGTCAATGTCTTGATCACAACTTTTATAGCTAATGTAATCACCTTTACTTGTAATTTCGACTGCTAAAAACATGTTTACAGAGCAGGACTAGTTGTCCTTTTATTAGGCTCTGTGGCCAAATAGAAAACTGCAAGATTTTAGGATTATAAATTTTTAAATAAAAAAAAATTCAGCAAAAATACTTTAAAAAATATGTTTAATTTAAAAGCCTGATTGAAACAGTAGTTCACCCTTACACATTCATCCTAATAGGGTTGGGTCCTCTGTTTAGGCCCTCAATTTTCTTTCCCTAGTGGATACAATAAGCATCTCTCACTCTGGAGGACTTCAACAGACATGGACTTTGAAGCCTGGATTTCAGAATGAGCGCTATAGATGATAAATGTTATACTCCCGCTACGTTTGATACTCGCTTTTCCTATAAAACGTTTTAATTAAGCTCGCCTTTGTGATACAACCTGACATTTACACCAAAGAACACAGAAAACCGCCATTATTATACCTTCTATGGAAACACGCTCCTGGGAAAAGTTACTATTAACATTCGATGACAGTAATCCATGAGCTGGAGAGAAATTGAGAACGACGTAAGCGACTACTACGATGAAATTGTTTCCTTCTTCCCCGTGAACTCGTCTTATAAATGTTTCTTTATGTTTTAATTAACCTTCAAAAATAAGACAAGAAATCACAGCCCCTCCGTGAGCCCTTTATCTTAATCTATGTATTTTTTTATCCTTCCTCTGTAGCTCGTAGCGCTCAACGCCGTTCAAGGCGAAATTCTTCCAATATAAATACGATACAAGCACATCGGGGGATTATAGTAACAGCATATAATAGGAAGCTCGGGATCAGGTTCTGAATAATTTACAACTAAGGGTTAATTACTCCCAAGAATTGCTTAATACGAGGCCAAGTAACGGACATCGGGATTGTCTGTTAACATAGAAACCAACCTATTAATATTTTATAGGATTAAATAGCTTTGTTGTACAGTCCTTTTATTGGTGTCTTCAATAAGGTCTCATACGTACATATTCATAGGAGAATGGAATCCATAGAAGTCTATGGAGCAATACTAGGCCAAATTACAAAGGTATTTTTTTTACCTACAAGGGTTGCTTCTAGGGGAGAATATCTCTTTAAAATGGTAATATGTAGAGGCACCATATGGCAGCACGAATGGTACCTGTACAAGGGTCACAGCTGTATATGGATCCCACAGAGACAAAGTGGTGCTTTTTTATTATCTTTAGAGATGAACTAATCCATCTGGAATGAATTGGACTTGTTCTGGATTTTACAAATTATTCTGATTTGTTAAAGAGTTGTCCTGGAAAAAAAAATACAATCAATGCTGACACCTGGCTGTCCTGCCTATCAAATGTTCAGTGCCTGCACTACAGTGAGAGTAGAGCTGGAAGCAGTTACCTGTTCCCTGTGTAGTGGTGGTTCTGGTGTACTGCAGTTGGCTCTGTTCCCTGGATAGTGGCAGCACCAGGGTACTGCAGCCTCAAATCCTATTAGGTTCAATAGAAGCTGAGGCTGCAGTAACCTGGTGCCGCCACTTCACAGAGAACACAGCCAACTGATTCTGGCTCCCCTCTCACTGTAGTGCGGGCACCGAACACTATATTGGTGGAGGAACTGGTGGATAGGCTATCATTTTATCCTAGAAAACCTCTTAAAATCTGAACTTTTTCTGATGGTTTTGGTCTTGCGTTATCCTTGGTGTTGCACACTGAGAGGCTCAGAGACAAGCAGTAATGCTGTATTCATTGTTGCCTTCACTCACAATATCTGCTCTGCAGAAAGCCAAGCCACTTAGTGTATTGTGCAGGAGCAGGGAAATCTCTTCCTTTGACAGGTGTCCATGTCTCGATATATACAGTACTTGGCAAGGGCAATTGTGGCACTTCTGACTACTAATTCAATTCGGACAGCCAAAACAATTCGGACAGCCAAATTCATTAGATCAGACCCAAAATAAATCATGGGCAATTCAGTCATCATACAAGCTCTGCGAACCCAGCATAGTAATTCAGTGATTAGTATTGTTGACTTACAAATGTGCAATTATTTGGTGTGTTTTTGCTGCTCTTGCTACTTTTTACTTTATAAGCTTTGGCTGTCCAGGCATGATGGGAATTTTACTTTTGCAACAGCTGAAGGGCCGCAGGTTTCCCTTCCCTGGGTTAGGCATTCAGAATTGTCAAGAAAGGCTCTAGGTCTCAATGTACATTATGTAATATATCCATAGACTTGACTGCTAATAGACTAATACTGCAAACCTTTACTTTTGGCAATAGTCTATGCGACTATATACATAGTTAGTTTTGGGTTCAGAAAGGAAATTTTTCCCTTTCAGGCCTGACTGGCTCATCCTTTATGTTCCTTTGCCTCCCTGTGCTAAGATTTAAACTTTCATGTTGCTTTATCCATATATCCATATGTCTTTTTTCTAGACACACCAGCCCTTTAAGAAACCATGTTACACCTTTTAACTGGCCGCAACATCTACTGATGTCAATAGAAATCTTGTTAAGGCAGTATTAATAATATATGGTTCCCACCGGAGAGAAAATTGTTTCCAATAGAAATCATAGGAGTAACAGGTATTCAATGCTGCTCCATTTGTTTACAAAATAGCCGATGACCCTCGGCTGATATACAATGTAATCCCCGGCCAAGAACGCCGCTTTCCAGGATATTTTATTTTGCGTATTTTGAAAGGAGTCATATTCCTGAACTTTCAGCGATCAATACATGTGTCAGCTTGAAGAATGATCCAATTATTATGGCTGGTGCTATCCGGCAAAAGATCATAATAAAGTAGAAGCTCAATAAAAGCTTTGACCATTTTCCATGAAGATGATTACAACAAACCCCATTTTGAAGAATTTTGTTCAGATCTTTTATACGTCCATGTGTGTAGACTGGTTATTTGCTGATGGATTGTCATTAGAGATGAGCAAACCTCGAGCATGCTCGAGTAGATCCGAACCCGAACTTTCGGCATTTGATTGGCGGTGGCTGCTGAACTTGGATAAAGCCCTAAGGCTATGTGGAAATCATGGATATAGTCATTGGCTGTATCCATGTTTTCCAGACAACCTTAGAGCTTTATCCAAGTTCAGCAGCCCCCGCTAATCAAATACCGAACGTTCGGGTTCGGATCGACTCGAACCCGAACCCGGTTCGCTCATCTCTAATTGTCATATGTATGCAATGGGCTTGGAAAGGATATTTAATACTTGATGGTCCATCGTGATTAATGAAGGTCTAAACCTTAGGGCCTAATGGGTTAGTGCAATGCCCAACAAATAAATCAGCATAAAAGGAAGAGGTGAAGCTTAAAGGGAACCTGTCAGCTGGGATGACGGCGCAGAGCCCGCCCGAACCCCTGGTGGAGCCCCGGATACTTACCCTTTCCTGGAAGTCCCACTCCTGGACCCGGTCCCGGGACAGAGATATTACCTTCGGAAGCCGTGTGCATGCTCAGCAGAGATGAGTCTCATGCCCATAGAGAATGACTGCTCCAGTCATTCTCTGTAGGCATTGGATTAATCTTAGGTAATTAGCATACAGCGCACGCTCACCTTCCTGCCCCCATATCTCCGTCTGGGGACCGGGTCCGGGAAAGGGGAGGTATCCGGGGCTCCACCGGGGGGGGGGGGGGGGTCGAGTTGGCTCCCGGGTGACAGGTCCTCTTTAAAGAAGACCGATGGCCTACTCCATAAACATACTTGGCAGCAGACCCCAACTGGATGATGGTTCCTACACTGTTATATGCTGGGGCTGTCAGGGGAGGAAAGGAAGTTTTTTCTGCTGTTTTCCCTATAATGTTGATAATAAGGCCAAACCAGCCGTTGGTCCAGTGACCAGTTTATGAAAAATGGATGGACAAAAAAAAACCCTCTTTGCTCTTTATTTTAATTACGATTGTGAAATTATACCAAATTTAAACTAACAGACTAACTAATTAATTAACCAAAATTCTAATATGGAAAAATCATCATCATTTGAATGTCTTTTTAAGATGCAAAATGGATGTCCAACAAAACCATATGGATAAAGTCACTAAATTCCAGAGAAAGATTGTTGATCCAAGGATTTATTCTGATTGTTTCTCTTGGAGTTGAGAATAAATTTATGTTGTGTAAATGAGGAATATTAGATTTCATCTCTGAAAGGGTAACAGGCTGAACTAGATAGACGTACGTCTTTTTTCAGCCTTACTTACTATGTAACTATGTAATGTACTGTAGCCTGTAATGTACTGTAGCCTGACTTTCCATAGACAGTACAGTTTCCATAGTTTGTCAAGATGGTGATGACAACTGTTAAGTTGACAACTTTGGTAAGAGCCCAGTTTGGTAACAGGCCAGTCTAGGCCCTTAAGCTCCTTTCATACATTTCTTTATTCTGTTTGCAATGGCGCAAAGAATGCAGACCCATCGATTATTATGGATCCAAACCCACATCCAGAGAAACTATCGTACAGCCTGCATATATCCGCCAACAAAACCAATAGTGCAAATCGAGCAGCATCTCCCCATAGATTATGATCGGAGTTGGCAGATCTTCTGCAGATGTTCTGGTATTGTCGAGAACTTGGACAATTCTTGACTGAATGTTTTAAACAAGTTTCGTTTGACTTTCAGGGGAATATGGAACCCACTCCTCAAGTAGCACTTTTGGGTGTTGACCCTATAGAGGGTTTGAGTAGAGGGAAAAAAGCCAAGATTATAAGGAAAATGTTTTAAGCCAGATTGCCAGAAAATAACTCTCTCTTATGACTGTAAAAGAATGGAAGGCCCTAGCTGTCACATTTGAACAGTATAACTGGGATATCTGTTAAAAACGCTTATGTAAAGATGTGATGGATTTTGTATTGGGGGAGGGGGAATGGGCTGGGGTGAGGTGGTGGTTTTTTCCCCCTTCTACTGTCTTTTTCCCAGTGCCGAATTGGGAGGGGAAGGGGGGTGGGGGTGCAAGCAATTGGTTATTCATTTTAAGATTAAGTATCCTGTGACTATATATATAATTTTTCAGTGAGTTTTCTATGTTCTTAAAATTAAAAAAAAAAAATTGTTTAATAAAAAAAAAAGATGAGCGCGACTTGAGCATGATCACATGATCGGCATTTGTATACCAGTGGCTAAAGAAGTTATATGCAGCCCTAGACAGTCCAGGAAATATAGATACAGCCATAGGCCATAGACTGTATCCATGTTTTCCAGGATTCCGAATTCCAGCCACCGGTATTCAAATATCGAACGATCGGATTCGAGCATGCTCCAGTTGCGCTCATATTTATTCATACAGACATGTTAAAAGTTTTGACCGATCAAGGTCAGACCCTGACCAATCAAAAGATCTGACAAGTCAAAAGTTTTTTTAAAGTGACAGTGTCCATTTAAAATACTGCTCTCAAGAATCGGTACTGTCTAAGACCCCATTGGATTATAGATGGTTCCCACCAGAATTTCCAGATAATGGAGATATTATTCTCACTGTGTATTTTTTTACAGATCCTTTTAAGAAGTAAATGTGTTCATTTTAAAGCAATATTTTTCTTCTTCATGTTGCCCATTTGCAGACTTTCCCTGCACCAGCTAAAGTATAAAACACATATACCTCTTATTTAGTAGTAATACACTATTTATGTCTTTCTTCCATACAGAAACTATTTATTTTCCGTAACTTTTCTCTCGTGCCTTTTCAATACTTTTGCTTACTTTCCCTATTACTTTGTCAGCCTGCGAAAAATGGGGATTAATATTTATATTAGCCATTGGATCTGACAGCTTGCTTCTCTGGGATCAGATGTACTGAACCTGCAAATGTATTTTCACAGTGCGGTGACCAGCAATTTACACAGAATGGGAAAAGTTAGAGATCTCAATTTTATATTAAAGTAGTGAGGGAATTCACACTGTGCCAAGTCGAGCTGCATTTACTTATTTGCATGAGGATTTATGGTAAAGATCTAAACAATATTATAAGAATTTATGAGAATTTTATCAAATATACAAAAAAAGGGGAAAATGCTGCCATAGGGGAATGATGGCGGAATACAGTCAAGAAAAAATGAAGGGGTATAGCAGTTATGGTATAACAATAAGCACATATGACACATATAGTATAAAAATGAAAGCTTATGGCATATACAATCAGTACATTATAAAGGAATGCAGACAGCGCATATGGCATAAGAATGAATGCATATAGCATAAAATAAGTACAGATAGCGCATACAGTATATAAACAAATGCTTATAGCATATATAATATAAAATGAGTGCATAAAGCACCCAAAAATAAGACAGCGTATTATAAAAATTTTTACTCAAAAATAAATAAGAGTATGTCTTAATTCTCTCCCCCCGGAATACTCACAGCCTTGCAGGATGGGGGTCGGTGTTGAGCGGGACGTACCAGTGGGACGGGCGACAGCGTGCAGCGGGACATGCCAGTGGGACGGGCGACGGTGTGCAGCGGTACGTGCCAGTGGGACGGGCGACGGTGCGCAGCGGGAGGTGCTGGTGGGATGGGCGATGGATTGGCCATGGACCAAGCTGTCTGTAGCGTCAGCAGTAAGGTCTGTGGCGGTGGGTGGCCTTACTTTCAGGGGCTGCCTTACTTTTGGGGGGTACCCTAGTTTAGGGTAGGGGGTGCCCTTTTTTCGGGGGGGGGGTTACTTTAGGCTAGAGGGTAGGGTAGTTCGGGTGTCTTATTTTAGGAGAGTGTCTTACTTTCAGGGAAACACGGCAGCATATACGCTATGTTCACACAACATACTTTTTTTATGAAAAGAATGACCATTGTTTTCAATTTACACAATGGCCAATCTTTTCATAATGAAATGATTTGCATTAAAGTCAATGCAAACAATGGTCGTTGTTCACACAATGTCAAAATAATAACAATCATGTGAATTCTTTCACGTCCATAGACGTCAATGCAATTTGCATTTAAAACAACGGCCTTTGTTTATATAGTGTGTGAACATAGCCTAACAATATAAAAATGAGTGTATATAGCACATATAATATAACATGAGTGCATATAGCATTTATACTATAAACAGCAGTGCATATAATATAGCTAGCATAAAAATAAATTCATATAGTACATCTAGAATTAAAGTGCATATAGCATAAAAATCTGTGCATGTCAGGCATATAGTATAAACAATTAGTATGCACAGTGGATACAATACAGTAAAAATGAGCACAGATAGAGAATATATAGCATATTCTGTATAGTATACAAATGGGCACATATACAGTAGAGCATTTCATATCAAAATATGATATCATAATACACACTGTATACACTCCTAGTGGCCTCACTAAAAACGATATGTCAGTTTTGTGCGGCTGCTATTCATAGAATAGCAGCTGCACAAGACTGACCGAGCAGACAATGCAAAGTGCTGGTCCGGCCGCACTTTACACTGTTGACTATGGTGATTTGGAACGCGGCCACAATTTGGTCACATTCCAAATTAAATAAAACAAAGTTCATCCGGCCAGTACTGCCGGATTGAACTTCATTGACACTGGCCGTTCTGTGACACAGCCGTCATCATGCGCTGTGTGAACCCGGCCTAAAAATATATAAGGCATATTGCATAACAATGATTGCATATATCACATATGGCATAGCAATGATTACATATAGCACATATGGCATAGGAAGGATTACATATAGCACATACGGCATAGGAAGGATTACATATATCACGTACGGCATAGGAAGGATTACATATATCACGTACGGCATAGGAACGATTACATATAGCACATAGGGCATAGGAAGGATTACATATATCACGTACGGCATAGGAAGGATTACATATAGCATATACGGCATAGGAAGGATTACATATATCACGTACGGCATAGGAAGGATTACATATAGCACATACGGCATAGGAAGGATTACATATATCACGTACGGCATTGGAAGGATTACATATAGCACATACGGCATAGGAACGATTACATATAGCATAAAATTGAATGCATATATCACATATCTATCTATGAGTCCAGCATTCAGAGTATAATCTTACAGGAGCTTTTATACCTCTAGGGAGGACATAAAGCTCAAATTCAGCAGAATATCGCAGCCCAGGAGAGCCCTGCAGTCCATCACGCCAACACTTGCAGACACTGAAGCCCCCAAGGGTCCACTTCTTGCGAGCTAGCACATATATTTACCAGAGACAACAGATGTATTAAGGACTCGCTAAGTTGTTCTTCCTTTAATTACAATTTGCTCATCTAATATTTACTGAATCCCCACGCGTGGAGCTGCTGCTCCCATATTCCGGTCACTATCTGTCTCTGTATTCATTGTTATAACACTTATTAGTTTTCTCTTTACATATAACAAATCACTAAGAGACTTGTATTTCCTCCTCAGCGGAGAGGACAGGACGCTGTAGAGACGCACAGTATGAGGGACAGTAATATGTCTCTGTGGGACAAAGACCAAACATGATGTTCAGAGCAGATATTAAACTTGTCTGACTGTAGCTGATTATATCATGAACAGTGGAACAGTGTTACAGAATTTAAAGGGGTACTCCAGCAATTTTTTTCCCTTTTATTCAACTGGTGCCAGAGACTTGAAAACTACTTCTATTTTAAAAAAATCTCCAGTCTTCCAGTACTTATCAGCTGCTGTATGTCCTACAGGAAATGATGTATTCTTTCCAGTCTAACACAGTGCTCTCTGCTGCCATTACTGTCCATATCAGGAACTGTCCAAAGCAGAAGCAAATTTGCTGTTCCTGTCACGGACAGAAAGCTTCCTTGGCTACCATCGGGGTTCTGTGGTGGCTACGGAGGCCGGCGGGGGGAGGGAGGGAAGGCAGGGAGCACGCCGGGTGCGTGGACGTGCGCTCTGCCCCCTCCCCTCTCTCCCCTGCCACTGTCACAAGATTGTGACAGCGACAGGGGACAGAGGAGAGGGGGCAGACATAGGGACATCAGCTTATGGTCCCATTAAGCTGATGTCCAAAAATGACCAAGGCATTGAGGAATCAATGACCCATGGTCGTGAAAGGGTTAGTAAGGGCAGAATTCTCTGCTGTATCGGTGGTGAGTGACAAGAGTTAAATTAGAGAATGGTGTTAGTATAACAATGATTCATTAAACCTTTGCATACAAATTACCCATTGTCATTCCTTTAATAAGGTCAGCAAAGCTACACAGTTATATAACGTCTCTTACTTCTTATAATTTGTCGCCACCGCCATACAATCATTCTATTAAGCGCATGATTCCTTCATTGATTCCTACTCCTCTTTTCTTCACGGCCATATAAATGCTCCCCCGGAGGCTTTCACGAAACGGCTTCATTTTTATATAACAGTTTTATTTTTTATTTTTTTATCTAATGCAAAGAGCTGGGAAAATGCTTGAAGTCTGTTGTTTTATATGTTGTTACAAATTGTACAACTGGGAGTCGTTGGATTCTTAGCATTCCTATTACTGTGGTGCATTAGCTTTTTTGGGGAAAAAAAATAGTGTTGTATTCCCAGCTTGGCGTAGAGAATCCATTAAGTTTTGGGATTTCAAATTTTTTTTTAGTGGAAAACAAAGTCAATATTTCACTTCTATTAACCCCTTCCCACATCTTGACATAATAGTTCATCAAGTGTCTGAAGTAGTTTTGGAACCTTGATGTATTAGCAAGGACTGTATTATGTATGGTCTCCAATGGGGCCTCAAAGTGATCTTATACGCCTTTCGGCTATGTTCACACTATGTAAGAATAACAGACGTTGTTTGACACGGCTGTATCAAACAACGGCCTGTGTTTTACATGTTCCCACTGCGGTATTGGCCGGAAGAACTTCATTTTATTTTTATTGCAATGTCAGCACATTTAGGTGTCTGCACTCCAATTAACCATTGACCTTAATATAATCTACATCCGTTAGAACGGCCATACATTGTGTGAGCAGACTGTGAAATAAAATTAAAAAACTTTTTTTTTTTGGGAGGGTGGGGACATTAAAGGGGTAATCCATAAAAAAATTAAAATCTCAAGTTTTCCAATTGGTATCAGCTGCTGTTTGTCCTGCAGGAAGTGGTGTATTCTTTCCAGTCCTGCGGCCACCTCTGTCCATGTCAGGAACTGTCCAGAGCAGTAGCAAATCCTCATAGAAAACCTCTCCTCCTCTGGACTATTCCTGACATGGACAGAGGTGGCAGCAGAGAGCAGTGTGTCAGACTGGAAAGAATACACCACTTCCTGCAGGACATACAGCAGCTGATAAGTACTGGAGGACTGGAGATTTTTATGTAGAAATAATTTACATATCTGTATAACTTTCTGGCACCAGTTGATTTAAAAACATTTTTTCCCTCTGGAATAATCCTTTAAATATCAATTCTCTTTTGTTCATTCAAAGTTAAATTTGTAAAGATTGATCGCTAAAGTATACAGTATATGGCTATGTTCCCTTATTGTCTTTTTTTTAAATTTATGATCATTTTCTTGCAGCCATAATTAATAAAAGATGGACTTTTTTTGACAGCCATCCCAAAAAAAGAACGTGTGGGGACATAGCCTTATACCAAAAAATGTTTTGTTTCGTTTTTTTTTTATAAAAATTATCATTGATGCCACCGAAAACAAGACCTCAATTAGCTGCACCAATAAAAATAAAAAATTTAAAAAAAAAGAGGTTACACTTACAAAAAAAAAAAAAAAAGATTGCATCATCCTAAAGTACGGCCTTAAAGGGGTTAAAAAAATCTATACCCTTTGCACTATATGAAGCTCATTATAAAGACAAGACTGAATCCGTCATATACAAAGATGATGGAAAAAATGGATAAAGGAGATAAAGCAAAGCTCTAAAATGAAAAAAATCTAAAGTCAATAGCGAAGAAGAGATGAAAAGATCAGACATAAGAATACGAGGACACAATGCCGAGGTAAATATACCGGTGAATATTGGAATTCCTATGAGTACACCGGGATGACAATGAATGACAGATACCAGCAAAGGATAGGCATCTCTATAGAAATATGATTTATAATGTATGCACAGGGGAGGGGAAGGAAAATGACATTGATGATAGATACAGGAGGGAAGAGAGACCAGGAAATAAAGCTATGGAAGTGGGTCAGCTTGTTGTAGAGATGAAAAGAGTCACTTGTTGGTACTAGAGATGAGCGCGACACAAGCATGGTTGCTCGGCATTTGAATACCGTTGGCCGCCATTGTTGTATCCATGTTTTACAGGGCTCCCTAGGGCTGCATCCAACTTCTTCAAAAGCCAAGCGAGCAGACTCAAGCATGCTCGAGTCATGCTCACCTCTAGTAGGCACCCTATCATATCCTGTTATTCTCTCATTTTATATTTATCCAATTTTCATATTTGACAAAGATGAGCAAATTTACAGTACGAACAAAGTGAATTGTTTCGTTCATATCGGCATTTGCTCATTGGATTGAGGGGCTTTGAAGTCTGCTCCGCTCCGTGCCTCTCCTCCCCGGGTGCTGGGAAAAGATGGAGATATGCAAAACAAGAGCCCATCAAGTCTCGGTTGCGAGTCTCAAAACACGGGATAGCCAGATATCTCTAGCCTGTTGCCACGGGGTGCCTCCATGATGGGGAGAGCACCACACCACCCTGATAAATAGCCCCTTAAGTCCCACTTGGTTGCGAGCATTGGAACACAAACAGGGAAATACCAGGGTGGCCCCTTTTTGTCAATGTCTACCTCAAGGTACGAGTATTGCGATCATGACAAGGGCTTGCCAAGGCAGCCCTCCATCCACAGACAGCCGTTTCGGGGTATTTGCCCCTCATCAGTGTGGAGTAGGATTCTGGCTAGTTGGGGCAATAACAAATCAACCAACAAAACACAGTAATCACTGAACTCAAGGAGAACAGTGAAAAAACCCCCAATGAAGTACTCAATCAAGAGTCTTCACTGATGCCTTCAAAAATTTAAATATGCAAAACAAGAGTCCGTGGAGTCTCGGTTGCGAGTCTCAAAACACAGGATAGCCAGATATCTCTAGCCTGTTGCCACAGGGTGCCTCCATGATGGGGAGAGCACCACACCACCCTGATAAATAGCCCCTTAAGTCCCACTCGGTTGCGAGTATTGGAACACAAACAGGGAAATGTCTGTGGATGGATGCCTGCCTTGGCAAGCCCTTGTCATGATCTCAATACTCGTACCTTGAGTTAGACATTGACAAAAAGGGGCCCCCCTGGTATTTCCCTGTTTGTGTTCCAATACTCGCAACCGAGTGGGACTTAAGGGGCCATTTATCAGGGTGGTGTGGTGCTCTCTCCATCATGGAGGCACCCCGTGGCAACAGGCTAGAGATATCTGGCTATCCTGTGTTTTGAGACTCGCAAACGAGACTCCACGGACTCTTGTTTTGCATATTTAAATTTTGGGGGGCAACAGTGGAGACTCTTGATTGAGTACTTCATTGGACTTTTTTTCACTGTTCTCCTTGAGTTCAGTGATTACTGTGTTTTGTTGGGAAAAGATGGATCCAGTCCTGGGAAGCTTTTCTCAGTTTCACAGGACTGGATCCATCTTTTCCAAGCACTCGAGGAGGAGTGGTACAGACTTCACAGCCCGCAGCCTGATGAGCAGATCACTGGTAGGAACAAAGCACTTTGCTTTGGTCCTACTGTAAATTCGCTCATCTCTAATAGAAACAATAGGCAACTTCTGATCTTAGAAGGGGCACCCATTTACTTATCCTTCATCCATAGGATAGGGGGTGAGTGTATAATTGTAGTGAGTCTGAATTCTGGGATCTCGAGAAGGGGGTATCAGAAGATCTCTTCAAAATGGAGAGGTAATCGAGTGCCTCTCCTTTCATAGCTAAGGGAACACTCTTTGGCAGTCTCATGACGACCATCGCATGCATCGTGTGACCCAAGAGTGAGACAACAGCAAGTGACTTAAACAAGGAAAGGCAATACCTTTCCGTTCTCCCCCCTATAACCCCTTTAATAATCCAACCCCCATATTATCCAAGTCATGTTGTCACAAGTAATTCTATAACAAAGTATTCCATCAACAGGGTCAAAAGACTTGTAGTTTTGCCAATATAGAAGACCGCCATGTTGAAATCTAATTGATACCCATGTTTGCATTCCTTCAGAATATGATGGATAACATTCATCATGAGCACAAACAACAACAGTAATATAGATCATTGATGGAGTGAAGGATTATCCCGCAGCGTAAACATTGCAGCGCTTTCTATTACTCAAGGAAGTAAATAGCCTATTATTTTCTAATTGTAGAATTAATTTGCTTTATGTCTTATGAGCATGACTTGAGTTTAATAAACAATTTTCTTAATTGTCTAAAAAAATAAAAGCCTCCGGAAAAAAGTTTCGCATTGCAACCATGGCAGTAATCCCAAAGCCAAGAGTTTAATAAACTCCTTCTGCATTCAGACGACTTAAAGGGGTTTTCTGATTAAACCTTTCTTGTTCCCTATCCACAGGAAAGGGGACATGTATGAGATTGCAGTGAGTGTGACCTCTGTCCCTCGGGAATGTCTAGAACGGCACCAAGGCTCCTGTGTTCCGTGACCCACAAATCCATACTTTGCTGATTCGTTTCCCAACATATCCCTGTAGTTGATCCCTTTCCTTTAATTTTGAATAGACCTGTCTTGGTCAATGCTTATCCAAGTGAGTGTTTACGTGTGTTTACGTGTGTCAAGATGGGCACCAGTAAGATATATGGAGATAAGCATGGCCCGCTACTATGTCAGTACACTTTTCAAGCCAACCGTTTTAAGGATGCGTTCACACATAACATATCCTCAGTGGACTTCACGCTGCAAGTGCGCAGGAAAATCCACTGCGGATCCCTTTACCGTCACTTTGAATATGATTACACACTCGAAGCGGAATTGTCATCCTGCTGCGAGTATGTAAAAGGCAGCTCCCTTAACCCTTGCAGCCCAGTGCATACATTATTGGGTCCGTGCTCCATCTTGCTTCGAGCATTCAGTGTCTGGACTTCCCGTGCAGCCAATCAGGTGGGTGCGGTGGGCAGCGCACCAGGCCCAGGAGAAGGTTAAGGGGGCTTTCTTTTCTGCTGCGAGTATGTTATCGAATTGAAAGTGACAGTGAAGGGATCTGCAGCCAATTTTGCTGCAAACTTCCAGCATGAAATCTGCTGTGGATACGTTATGTGTGAGCCCACCCTAAAAAGACATTTGTACACTTGGAAACACATTTAACTATGGGATATGGAGATCTAAATAATATATATATATATATATATATATATATATATATATATATATAGATATAGATATACAGTGGTGCCTTGGATTATGAGCATAATTGGTTCCAGGACCGTGCTTGTAATCCAAATCCACTCTTAAACCAAAGCAAATTTTCTCATAATAAATCATAGAAATGCAGACAATTGGTTCCACACCTCAAAAATAATCATTTTATATTCTGAATAACATGTAAAACAAATGAAACAAACATTTATAAACTGCTGAATATGTGATGATATAAGTTACTGTACAGTATAGCAATCAGCATGTGGTGTATAATGTATAGTAAGTGCATTAACCTAAAAAAAAACAGCAGCACTGCAGATCCCATAATGCAGTAGCGTAGTACAACAGGCTAGAATAGAGAAGCAGAGCTGCTGTCAGAGGTCTGTGTGGTCACATGACAGCAATGGAGAAGGGGTGTGTTCAGCATAGACCAATCAGGGCTGACAGAGACTGCAGGGAGCATGAAGGAATGAGCAGGGCACATACATGCAGCGCTCTTTGTCTGGGGAGAGAGGGGCTACAGCTATGGAGAGATTACTTCCACAGTCCTGTCCTTTGATGCAAGCCCCAGCCTGAAGAGCATCTACTATGATTTGAAAGGTGAGGGAGACTTCCTGGGTCAGAGTACAGGGCCCTAGACACCGCTATGCAGCGCATGCCCTTCCACTACTCGCACTCCCACCCAGTACAGAGAGCTCTTAAACCAAAGCAATGCTCTTAAACCAAGTCACAATTTTGAAAAACTGTGAGCTCTTAAACCAAAACGCTCTTAAACCAAGTTACTCTTAAACCAAGGTACCACTGTGTGTATATATATATATATATATATATATTTCTGTATTTAAAGCGAAGTTACTACCAGGTACATTGCTATGGGTTTTTTACATTAACAGATCGGCGCCGATGCAGGGATGCTGATAGAGTGGTCCTATTATACTGGCACCCGGTTCCCACACATGGTGCTGATCTATTCCCGAGTACCGGCTGCACTGGGGGCGGCCCACTGACATCCCTGTGCCAGTGCCGGTCTGTTAATGTAAAAAACCTATAGCGATGTACCTGGTGGTACATTCACTTTAAGGCTATGTTCACACGCCGAAAGAGACCGGCCATTCAGTGACCCGGCCGTGTCACGGAACGGCCGGTCTCTGCAAAGATGATCCCGGCCGGTACTTAAGTACCAGCCAGATGATCTTTCCGGCCACAATGTTCTGATGTGGGCGCATCAGCGCGCGCCCGCATCATAACTTCCCATAGCGCACAATAAAGCAAGCGACCTCTGAACTGACAAGGTTTCCTTCAGCCGCAATTCATTGAATTGCGGCCACAGAAAAGTGACATGTCAGTTATTTGCGGCACCACACGGGATCCCGGCTGGAGTGTATATGATGTGTATACGCTCCGGCCGGGATCCCATAGATCAATAGGCAGTGTTAACAGGCGTATAAAGTTCGGCTGTTGTTGCTATCGGCTACTTTTACGCTGTGTAAACATAGCCTAAGGCTGCAAACAAGATTAGCTGATGCAGCACACTGATTAGCTGAGCGGGACAGTATGTGTAATAGGGTTATGAAGAGGGAGATTTATCAAACATGGTGTAAAGTGAGACTGTCTCAGTTGCCCCTAGCAACCAATCAGATTCCACCTTTCATTCCTCACAGACTCTTTGAAAAATGAAAGGTGGAATCTGATTGGTTGCTAGGGGCAACTGAGACAGTTTCACAGAGCAACCTACTTTCTGCCCACCTACTTTTGAACCAATATATATATATATATATATATATATATATATATATATATATATATATACACACACACACACTGGACACTGAGCAAAGTACCATAATTGTCCAGCACACATCCATTAGATTGTCCGCCTCCCGCAGGGTTTACACTTTTATGACTTAAAAGCGTGATTTCAATTACTTTCCACTAATGCAATTAGATTTTTGGTGAAAGGAGAACAGAGCAACAAAGACATAAACCGCGCAGAAAGCCGGAGTAGACTTTAGTCATTGTCATAGCAACAAACGTTTTTTACTTTACATATTCTATCATTTTATTAACTAAATGCATTTTGTAATCAGGGATGAATTAGAGGAACAAATTCAAATTGGAAGAAGAACTGTCATAGCCTTGAATGTATTAGCAGCATTATTGGTTGGCTTCTACGTCATCTCACGCCATCCTCATAGAGGATGATGCACCATGAAGCAAAGATAGAAATTAGACCCCTTTAAGTGCCGAGTATTACTATTCTCTGGTGCTACAGTCTATTTCCATGCTTCTAGTGTAAGGGTGTCAAACTCAGAGCCTTCCAATACTTATCAGCTGATGTATGTCCTGCAGGAAGTGGTGTATTATGTCCAATCTGACATAGTGCTCTCTGCTGCCATCACTGTTCATGTCAGGAAGTGTCCAAACGAGGAGAGAATTTCTATGGGGATTTGCTGCTGTACTGTCAACATAGAAAACCTCTAATGTTCTGGACAGGTCCTGTCTCGGACAGAGGTGGCAGCAGAGAGCACTGTGTCAGGCCATGTTCACACTGCGTAAAATAACGGCCGTTGTCCGCGCCGCAAAACTACGGCCGTTGTTTTGAGGTCCCCTATAATGACTGTAATGCAATGTAACTACGGCAGTTGAATTCACAGTACGTATCAGATTACGGCTGTTGTTTATACGGCCCCGTGAAAAATGAACATGTCAATTATTTCCGTCCGGTAATACTGCAACAACGGCCGTGGATTTCAATGCAGCCGCGAACGTAAAACTTATATCTGCCGAATTAAACTTGATTTTGATGTAAAAAATGGTGGTTTCTCGGGCTGGGCGCAGTATTTAAAGTAAATGACCTGTTTCATCCCGTTTATAATCATGCTAGGAAGCAAAATTAAACAATGGCCGTAGTTTCACAACTAGCCCGTACGATAGTAATTCTACGGTCGTTGTTTTGGCCTCAACGGCCGTTATTTTACGTAGTGTGAACATAGCCTCAGACTGGAAAGAATACACCACTTCCTGCAGGACATACAGCAGCTGATAAGAACTGGAAGACTGGAGACTTTTAAAGAGGACCTGTCACCCCCCCCCCCCCCCCGTGCCGGGGTTACAGGCCCCGACCCCCTGCTAGAGCCCCCTATACTTACCTGATAGGAATCTCAAGCCATACAGCTGCTTCTGCTAAAATAGAGCATAGAGACAATTTTAGTTGTATTTAGCTGTACTGCAGCGTCGGAGATGCTCTTCACTATCTGAATAATATTATAAACAAGCCTCAAGATGTCCATACTTTTATCTAGCTAAATATGAGGGGCCTTATAGAATGGAGAGGCATAAAAATAAAGTACAGAAGAAGTAAACACTAAATAAACTTATTTATTTATTTTCAATTCAGAAAGTTCTATAGATCTGTAAATTACTTATATTTAAAGGGAGCCTATCACCCCCCATGCCGGGGTGACAGGCTGCCGAGCCCCCTATACTTACCTGATCGCGCCAGGTTCCGCTTCTTGAGCCGGCCCGGTGACGCGCGCGCTCCTAAGATGAGTCTGATGCCCATAGAGAATGAATGGTGAGTCCGACGCTCCATTTATTCTCTATGAGCATCACACTCATCTCAAAAATCTCCGTCACCGGGCCGGCTCAAGAAGCGTGACCTGGCGCGATCAGGTAAGTATAGGGGGCTCGGCAGCCTGTCACCCCGGCATGGGGGGTGATAGGCTCTCTTTAAATATAAGTAATTTACAGATCTATAGAACTTTCTGAATTGAAAATAAATAAATAAGTTTATTTAGTGTTTACTTCTTCTGTACTTTATTTTTATGCCTCTCCATTCTATAAGGCCCCTCATATTTAGCTAGATAAAAGTATGGACGTCTAGAGGCTTGTATATAATATTATTCAGATAGTGAAGAGCATCTCCGACGCTGCACTACAACTAAATACAACTAAAATTGTCTCTATGCTCTATTTTAGCAGAAGCAGCTGTATGGCTTGAGATTCCTATAATTCATATTTCTGTTTGCCAAGTCAGTCATTTTATTCATTCACTTTTCTTCAGATCAGCAAATCTGATAAAAATATCAGCACTAAGACAATTGGCAATAAGGACCCCATCTCTATAATAATTGTAAAATGTAACTGAGAATTGTGCCCGGTGTACCGAATCCGCAAGTGAGAAATGTTATGTTGTTATGAAATGTTTATGAAATGTTTTATTTTATTTTTTCAAATTTTCTATTTTACTGTCTGTATTATAAATATTTGTTTGCAATTTTCATTATCACCACTAGGCCTTAAGGGGATACTCCAGCCAAAGCTTACTTTCTGCACAGCCCTGCCCCCATTTTGTGCCATAATGTCAGTTGCAGTTGGCGTCTCTTGTTTCTGGATGTGCCGCCCTCCCTACCAAAGCGTATCCAGGAATATCATGTGACCTAACTGTGCATGTAACAGGGGAAGGGGGAAGCCAGTGGAGTACGGCACACAAGTGCTGTGTCGGAAGAGGAGTGGGGCACATCCAGGAATAAGAGTTGCCCACTGCAGCTGACGTCATGGCACAAAATGGTGGTGCTAGAACGCAGCTGTCTGTGATGGCAGCATTCTTACAAGTACAACAATTTTGGCGGCAGAGCTCCACAGAAAGTAAGCTTTGGCCAGAGTACCCCTGGGACTGATGATGTACAAAAAATTAAATAGAAAGTAATTAGAAAATAGAAATAGATTAGATAACAAAAAACATGTCAGTATCTGGTTCTAATGAGTTAAAGAAAAAAGAAACCCTAGGAGACACATTTCCTTAAAAGGGATTGTCCTGTCCAAAAAGTTGGTGATAACTCTATGACTGCTGGGGGTCTTCAAGAACAGAGGTCCCCGAGAGTGCCTTCTCTGGAGTGACCACCACTTCATGCTCACCAATGGGATTGATGGAGACAGTGTTTGACTATGTCCATTGGACTGGAGATGTCGTCATGCTCAAGCCTACTATTACCTTTAACAAGGGGAACATGTAGGCCACTGTTCTTGAGATTATTGGCAATTTATCATCATGGGGATTGTGGGGGTCCCCCTTATTCCCTTTACTGTGGATAGGGGGTAAGATAATTTAAACCAGAATACCCTTTTAGGATGTCATTCTCTACCATTGGTACCATAGGGATTGTTGGTAGTAGAGGAAAAATTTGGACAGGGGTTCTTGGAACCCACCAGACCAAATGAGTTTGAATCTACAGTCTCCTCCAAATTGTCGTCTGCTAAATCTTTGAGAGCCAATATTATTTCAGAGCCCACAAGAGACATTTTGTTACTATGGTGGGCAAGTCTAATCTTAAAGAGTACTAGTTATCATGGCCCCTGATAGATCACCGGTGAACTCACTCTGTGCCCGGCCATTTTGGTATCCATGGCTACGAACACATATAACCACAATGCACACAACCCTAACTGGATCAGAATGGAGGTCACACACATTTTGGGATCAGAGTGGAGTTCTCTGCTGATCTGGCAGTAGCCATGACGACAGGTACACTTTTAGGAGAAGTTATCTCTTTCAGAATATGCTTATGCCTTCATCTATATTTCATCTTCGAGGCTGATTCCTATGGAGAGGGGGTGTCAGGAGTCCGATACCTATTGCCGAAGTATCCTATGGAGAATCTCAGATAGAAACTCGGAAAGGCGTCCCTCGGAAATGTCGGTGTAAAAACATTAATGCTAATGACGACATACTATTAAATATTTAAAGGATTCTTTAGGTGAACATCCATACTTGAAGGGAAGCCATCAAATGGAATGAATGCATGTGCACTGAATATTAGGAAATCTCGGAGAAGTACTTAGCTTTCAATTTGCTTCCTCTAAATACTGCATCACTGAACACTGGTAGCAGAGGGGGAGCTTGGAAGCTAAAGCTTATAATTTTATATTGTGTTTTGATGTTTTATTCAAGGTTATGACAATCAATAATGTTATAAGAGAACAATCAACCTACAGACGTATACATAACATGCTGACCACACGACGGAAATGATAAAACTGAGCAAATATATTCAGGAGCCGAGGAGCAGAGTGATGCAGCTAATGATTAGCAAGTGATGAGAAATGTCAAGAACTGATTAACTTGCAATGAAGGGACGAGCTCATCTGCCTCTTAATGTCTATTCCATGAGGCCACATAGATTGCAGCCACAGATGCCATCATAGCTTCCTGATGATAATCACAGTTTTCATAATCCTACCATTAAACTCATATTTTTTCCATATATTCTTCACCAACCTCATGGACTGCAAAACTCCCCTATTGGGATAAGATCTATAACCTACTCTGATTTCCTTCATTACAGAACTGAATGACATAGTGAGCTGATTTACATATAAGCAAAACAGGAGAGATGTAATGCTGAACAATGAAGAATTATATCTAGTACGGTCTATTATTATTATAATATGTGAGAGTGTGTCATGTGTCGCTTACCATGACCCCTTGACTTTCCCAAGATGTGTTATTTGACCCCTATCTGGTTCATTTTTGAAAATATTTTTATAAAATTTTCAATGGTGAACAGACAAGTTTATCCACGAATGCATGACCCAAAAACAGGCGTTAAACATCCGGTAATTGGCATATCAGATGATGCGCTAGTCATTCGCAATTACAATGGATCACTGAGATATATGGATTGTCCGTACATAAGGGGAAAGGGAGGGAAAAAAGGGAAAAAGGAAGACCTGGGAGGCACAGGAAGGCGAGGGTTAGGGTGGCAAGGTGAGGGGTTAGAGGGATGGGAGAGGAAGGAAGAGGGAAGAAAGGGGGGATGGGCAAAGGGGGAGAGGTAAGGGAGGGTAAGGGAAAGAGGGGGGGCAACAACTCAAACTGGTATGCCGGTAAAATATCCTACCAACAGTAGTAGAATAGTACGTCAAAACAAAACAGTAGAGCATTATAACATTTCCCTGTCATTTTGGCGTAAGAGTATAAGTAGAGACAGTATCACTCAAGAATGGTGATCCCTATCTTTGGTTCTAACATGGCTTATTTCCTGACCACATCCTGCCGCCTGTCCCCACCTTCTGCTTGAATTCCATATTACATAAACTCTTCCAGCTCTAACCTTACATAATTTTTATTACTCTTTAAAAAAAAAAATACCCCAAAAAAGGAAAAACAAATATGGATAAGAGCCACACCACATGACATAAATACCTCAAGGAGATGGTACCACCAAGATTCCATACTGTAAACCTTCAGCACTCTACGATAGTCTACGTAGTACTGTATTGTCATTAAAGGACCAGAAAATACCCCAAAATATTCCAACTTACAGGTCTTTTACAGGTGTTACATAATGTAGTCAATGACTTTTGCAACCTACATTGTAGGTGGGGTGGGGGAGGGGAGAGGTTTATCTGATTGGGTAGAGAAAGGGGGTTGGATCGTGTGTGGAGAGCCCTATCAAGCCTTAAGTTTCACCCTAGCTATTCCTATCCTAGACAGTGTAAGTACCATGAAAAGGTCATCCCAACACTGGAACCTAACCCACTACTCCAAATTTTGCCCTCTGCCCTAATCTGTTGCTTTACTACCCTATCACTAGAACTGTTCCTGCCCTGACAACTGCCTATCTGACTACAGATTCTGTCTTTTTGGTTTCTCATTTCAGAGACTAATCTCGGGGTAGCAAACTGGGGATTCCCATTGGAAGTTTCCTACTGTCTATTGGATTGCATGTTGGGAATCAAGCTAAAGGTAATGGGTCAACAATACTGATAAGTTTCTATGGCAATGTTAGGATGTGCACTATGGAACAAATCAAGCACTTATATAATATATTTGCCAAGGGTCCTAATTCTGGGTCCTGTCCAAGTGTCCCAGACCTGCAGCTATTGAAATCTGAACACAACAGATGCTTTGACCTCTCTAAGTGGCCTTAAAACTTTTCACTTTAAAAACCCCAAAGATTTGCTGCCAAAATCAATTTTAATAATATAGTAGCAGTTAGTGAGCCTTCTGGAAAATGCACAAAGTCAACTTAAATAATAGATGCGAAGTAAAGCACTGCCACAAATTGTAGATAAAGAGCATCAGCTGGCGCAAACAGCCAGTAAATTTGTAGCGGTGCACACCATGTCTTATGTGATTACTCATGTCAATGACTCGGAGACAAATGGACTCTTTCAGACATAGTTCATAGATCTTATATATATGCAATCAACCTCTCTTATCCCAGCTCTATTATAGTATGCCACGGCAAAACATGTCACATTGTATTAAGATATTATGCAATGCATTAGACTTATGCTTACTGCAGGGTATAATGGGAGGCGCGTGACAAAGGGTCAACGGCATACTCTAACCACCAACACTACAGGTCAATATACTGTATGTGTTGAGCGGAGATATACTGTAGATCAGCGCAACTCGGGCATGCCATTCAGTATTTGAATACTGGTGGCTGAAGAAGTTGGATGCAGCCCTAGGGTGTTCTGGAAACCATGGATTAAGCCATAGGCCATAGGCTGTATCCATGTTTTTCCAGACAACCTAGGGCTGCATCCAATTTCTTCAGCCATCAGTATTTAAATGTCGGACAATCGGACTCTAGCTTGCTCGAGTTGATCTCATCTAGACCTATAGAATGACTCAGGTTAGGGATATATAGAGCACCACAGTCACTGCAACTGGCAGTATTGGACCTAAATTATAATCATCTACATAGGTCTTTATCACTCTGGATATGCACCTTTGATCTGAATCAACTTAGAATATTACTAGAGATGAGCGAAGCAGCTGGAAATTCATTTTGCGAGCTTCGCGAATTATCGGTCAAACTCACAATTTGACAAATCTTAACGAATTTCATTATAACAGCCAAAACTATGGTGGATACAATACTGGGACTGTTACAGAAGGGCGAGTTTGTTAAAGCATGTTGTTGTAAAAGTGTCAAAAATCTGAAAATCACAATTCAAACAAAATTTCAATCAGCCAGTCAATCATCCAATTTCGGCCATTCCTCTCCTCTCTGTCCCTATATCGCTCTGTTAGTCTCTCCCTGCTCTGCTGTAACTGCCTGCTGCCATCCTGCTCTTTCCTCCACACACAGTCGACTGGCCACCTCCATTACCGAACCGCCTTATATAGAGGGGAGGCGTGGCTGTCCATCATCCACTGTATTTATGGTAATTCATGCCAGAAAATTAGTGTACATTATAGTAGAGATCTAGTTCAGTTTAAGGGGTTATCAGACAGAAAAAAAATATTAGTTTAGCAATCCAAAGTAGTCCGCACTACGCATTTACATCCAGTCAGTGTAGCATGCAGGAGGACTTCGTGGGTATTGGTAGTAAACGAGGGGGCTCTCTCTCACATGTAGATAAGCAGCAAGAACAAATAAACAAAGAAAGAAATACGAGATGACACTCACCAATGTTCGGTAGACTTTATGCTTCAGATTTCATTAAAACCCAGTTAAAACATCATCGGGTGGCCGAGACACCAACACCCTTCAAATCACTAAGACAGCTGTTTTGTGCATAAATGCACTTCTCCAGACACTTCTGTCACAGTGATTGGAAAGGTGTTGGCGTTGGCGAGGAAATCTGAAGAATAAAGTCTACTGAACATTGGTGAGTGCTATCCTCTTTCTTTCTTTGTTAGAAAATATGATGCTGGCGTGGTGCCTAGTTCTAGTCAAAATATGATGCTGGCATGGTGCCTAGTCCTAGTCACTGATCAAGGTGGGTCACCAAAGGGTTTCATTTTAAGCCCAGCCCTAGCCTATCCCAACACCTTTATTTTGTTAGATAGCCCCTTTAAGGGTAAGTATGAAATGCCAGTGTCAAATACCCCCCTTAGGCGTGTCACTGAATGTTGCCTTCATGATGCATTGTGTTCTTCTCTAGAGACAATGGTCCTAGGAGAGAGCACCAGAAGATCTGATTTACATGGAGTAAACTTATGGGCCTGCTGCACACTATGGGCACCCTAATCCATAACTATGAGGTCTGCAATAACCCAGAACACCCACTACACCACAGGTGTACAACTCAGGCCCTCAAGCTGTTACAAAACTACAACTCTCACCATACCTGGACAGCCAAAGCAAAAGCTAAAGCTTTGGCTGTCCAGGCATGATGGGAATTGTAGTTTTGCAACAGCTAAAGGGCCGTGAGTTTGGCAAAAGATGATGACATAATAATATATATAGTAATACAATATAATAAGCATCAAACAAGAAAATCAAGACCTGCAGCGAGGTCCACAGATGGTCATAAAGGGGGAAATAAAATAGTGTAGTCTCCTGCGTCTTTACAAATCCCCAGTTTCTTCCTCCATTATGGAGATTAGCGCACGGCTTCAGGCTTTTAATTGGACCTCGATTGTTGAGATGTTCGGTGGTAAAAAAAAGTTTTTCTAGACGTCGTATCTCTAATTGTGTAATCTTTTGTGAAGGTCTGCCGTTATGTAGAAAATAGGTCAGGACAAATCGGGACAATTAGAAGACCAGTGGCATGGAATTGTTCCAGTAGGCTGGTAATAAGGAGAGGAAAGTGCCGGCCTGGGTCTATGGGGTTACATCAAGCTGCTGTAGTGCTAGTTAGTGAGCTGTAGATTTATATCCCTCTAGGATACAGCTCAGTATAAGTAGTTCATTGCTGATGGCCCTCGTCTCCCGCGTCTCCCTGACCGGGATCTCTATTGAAGTTTAAGATACAAGTAAATTGTGATTTCTGGATTCTGAAGTTTTTATTTCCTCTTTATACAACAACATGGAGGACGCTGTTTAATTCTGTCCATAGGGTTTGCTAATTTTCTCTTTGGTTAGGCAAAGGGTTAGAAAAAATATAGTAATATATGTTATAAATTTTAATACAATGGCAATGGGATAAGTACCAAATCCCTTGGCTACTGTGGTTGGAGCTGTAACATCCTGAAAACTGTCACTATTGTTATGTTGTTGTATGAGGATGATACATGAATGATAGGCAAGAATATCCTCCCACAGGATGTGCAGCAAATGCTTTTCTTATCCACAACCAACTCGCTTTGTGAGCTATTGGGAGTTACCGAAGGGTATCCCTCCTATGGTACATCCCTATCTACAAGTATCTATTTGATCGTTTTTCTCCCACCAATTGGAACCCAGTGTGCATAAAACACATGCTATATAAAAATCATGGTCTGACCTGCCATAGTGGCACTAAACAAAAGTCAACAATTTACTTGCTACAACCAGCTAGTAGGTATAGACTAGCTGCTAGGATGTCTCCCAAACACAAAAAAAGGATCCTGCTCTTCTAAGTCTCTGTATATACCCTGAGAAGAAGCAGCAGCATGGATGACATTACAGAGCAGTACTGAGCAGTGTAAACTGTGAATCCAGCACTGGAGTGAGATCTATTACACTTATCGGAGCTACGTATCTCTTTCTGCCTCTGTCTCCCTTTGTAGCTCCATTCATTCCACCAAGAAAAGTATAGGAGAGAGGAGCAAGAGAGGGCCTGATAATTGAAGAAAGAGGCATTATTTTCTTATAAGATATAATACAACGTTTCTTATATTAACTTATACTATTGAGTTATGGAAAGTTTATTAAAAGCACATTTACATTTGGATGTGGAAACAATGATAATTCTTGGACTTTTTTCCCCCCGGTTTTTATCACAAGTGAGTTCTTCAACCTGTGGTGGTCCAGTTATTGTAACCCCATAGCCTTTACCTGTCACTGCATACTGGTGGTTGTAGTTTTGCATTAGCTGTAGAGTTATAAATTTGAGAACACCGCTCTGTTTATTGCTGTATTACATTGCAATATGCTAATACATACACTCCTCATACACGATTTCTCTTTTTTACTCGACTTTTATTTTCTTTTGATTAACTTTACTTAGAAGCCTCGGAGAATCCACATATTTAATATACAAACAAAGCTGGAGCTTTCACATGGTAATAATAATATAGATATTTTTGACTGGGGGTAAAACCGAAGGTAAAGCAAACAGCATAATAAAATTGCTGGCACCGGGAAAACAACAATGATTGCCATTGCCTTCCCAGTAGTGGAGCTGAATAATTATACTCGTCTTGCATGTTCATACTGCTCGTAATAATCACCTATCGACTGTGACCGCACTTAGCTTCCTGAAAGTCTATCTAGTAATCACTCGCTGACTACTTAGGTTAAACATGAAGGATGATTGCTTATTCCAAATGTACCGAAAACCTCGTCTGCCGATTCCTCTGATGCGAAACTGCTGGGTCCAGAAGTTGTAATTTTCTCTTAACCAATACAATGTGTTACTTAAGAAACCAAATGTGACTTAATTAACTTATTTAAAAGGTGACACCGCCTTAATTCTTTCATTTTGTCTACTCGTATTTGGGTTTTGGTTGACCAAAGCAGAGGATTTACATTGCGATATGACATTTAGGGCCCTATTCCACCGGACGATTATCGTTTGCATAATCATTAACGATTAACAATCTCAAACGACCGCTATTGTGAAAGACCTGAAAGCGTTCACTCATTTCCATGGAACGATAATCGTTACTTTTGATCGTAATTGCGATCGTTTTTCTTTGCTATTTCTTCGCTATTGCGTTCATATCTATTGTGAATGACCGAACGATGACTTATTCAATGCGAACGTTTTGCGAACGAGCAACGATAAAAATAAGTCCAGATCTTATAAAGTGATCAACGATTTCTCGTTCGGTTGTTAATCATTAACTGCATTTCAAACGAACGATCATCGTGTAGATTCGAACGATTTAACGATTATCTGAACGATAATCGTCCACTGGAATAGGGCCCTTACACCCTTGGTTGGTGCCTAGAACTGGCCATAAGTAAGTTACAGCTGGTGGCTGTCCAATCCAGCAAGCATGTTACCAGGGTCTTCTAGTGGTGGCTTATTTCCCCAAGTACAAAAAGATGGTGCAGCTGAATTTTGATGGCTCGACTCTTATCTCCCCTGGCATCTGGAGAGAGTTGGATCATCATCTACAATAGAGGGTAACTCAGTTGTCCCAAAGTTGGCAGGTTTGGCCAACACTCGTCTAATTTAGATGACTAGCTTAAGGGGCTTCAGAATGTGCCCCCAGTAACCCTAAAGCACAGCATTATAGATATTGGATTCAATGATCTCTTGTCATTCTGCTTGGAGAACATGGATAGAGCCAAAGAGTAGGTCTTAAGCAATATCCATATTTTCCAGGACTTTCTTGCTGCATCCAACTTTTTCAGTCACTGGTAATTAAATGCTGCCCGTTTGGGTTCATACAAACCCAAATGCTCTCAAGGTTCGCTCATCTGTAATCTCTACCTATCTGAAAGGAGTTGTGCTGGGAGCACAAGATGGCTCAAGCCTTCTGCTCCTCAGCACTAATATCCTTGGTTCAATGTCTCGGAAGTATGGTTGAAGTCTTCTCCGACGGTTGAAGTCATCATAAAACCCTTTCAAAGGGAATCTGTCATCACTTTCATGCTGCCTGAGCTATGAGGCATTTGGCAGTTCCCAGTGGCTTCTCCTTCGATAGAGCTCTTCACTTTCTTTCAGAGGGGCAGAGACCTTTTAATCAAGGCTGGTGGGGGTGGGGGCGCGGAGAAGCCATCATGAACAGGCCAAATGACTCATGTGTTGGCCATAGGCTGTATCCATATTTTCCCGAACTCCCTAGGTCTACATCCAACTTTTTCAGCCACTGGTATTCAAATGCCAAACTATAGACTTGAGCATGTTCCAGTTGCGCTCATCTCTACCTCTGACCTATATAGAAGTCTAGTAAGACTAAAATGTAAAATAATAATAATGCAGTATTTAGCCAGACCTACATCTACTGCACTATTCATACTAGTATAAACTATGAATGGAGATGTCCTTTTAATGGGTTAATTGAACTGTATTTTTCCGCCGTTCCTTGTTAACAAATTCTGACTGGTTACAAAGGAATAATCTTATTCTATATTATCCTTCTCCACAAGCTTCTTCCTTTTTTCTTGTCCCTTTCATGCTACGCTGCCTGTGTTTTTGTTTCCAGGTCTTTGGAGTTGTGTTGTCGGCTCAGCAAAAAGTGCCATGTGCTCTGACCTCTGGAACACCTTCACAGGCCAGCTTCATGGTTATATACTGACTCCGAGAAATCAGGGATCGGAGGATTCAGCACATTCTAATACACAGGCTGCCAAAAGACACATATTCTGCAGAAGTGACCAAAAGACGTGACCCCGATAACTGATTTTTGCATTGAGTCAAACTATATTATAAAAAACCCCATAAAACTAATAAATTTTACCCCTTTTTAAAAGGGATTTTTTGGCCCTTGGCTAAAAACTAACGTTGTACCAGGCTCTTTACTAAAGAGAAAAAAATCTCTTAACTTCAATACACTGCTGCCCCATCTCGACCAGTGATTGCCTGAACTGGAAAGTCTCAGGTTGAGTCTTTCTTTCGTCAGAAGGAAGAAGAGTTTGTGATAGCCTGTAACTACTATCAAACTGTAAATTAACTACACTAAAATAGGTTAACGATTGCAGGCGTTTAGCTGTTTTAGTGCGGTTCAGCAAATTTGCTCATCAGTACTTACCTGTCCATGATTCCCCGGTTTGCCCCACTGATCGCAGTCGCCTCAACTTCCTAACTGAGGCAGACCGCTCAGTCAGTCCTTAGCTGCAACGTTATCCTGTCTCAGTCAGTGATTTGCTGAGTGGGCTGGAGGCGGCAGCAATCAGTGGGGACACCGGAGACCCGTCGGACGACATTGGGGGAGCGCAGACAGGTGAGAATAGCCTTTTTTGTTTTCTATGTGTATTAAATTGTGCGGCCGCCATCTTAGACTGGGTTGCTTGGACTAGGTACCGAACTAAACTTTTTGCAAAGTTCGTAATGACTCTCGATAAGTGACGTTTGGTACACTCATCTCAACCTGTAACCCATCTGTAACCTGACAGACATACCGGTAATACATAAACCATAACATTTTAATATACAGGCTCCATCTTTGGATTTAAATCCTGATGCCTTCCCGGTCCGTGGGGAAGGAGGAGACATCCCAGGGACCACCTGGAATTCCGGGATTCAGCCTAGGTAATAGGCTGTATCCCGGAATTCCAAGTGATCCCTGGTCCGTCAAGGCATCAGCAATTAAATGTGGAAGGTCCGGCTAGGTTCGAGTTCGATCGAACCTAGCTTTTTCCGCTGTTCGATTAACTCTACTAGTGACTACATTTGGTCCATCTCTGAGCGTTTACTGTTATTTTGTGGGACTCAGAAGCAAAGGCTGCGGAAGTTTAGAGGGAACATAACACTAAGGGCCAGTTCACACGGAGCAAAAGCGGCAGAATTCCAACTGCCTCATTGACATGTCAATTCTTTGAGAAGAGAACGACGGAGGTGGAGGCACACAAGCCCTCCCATAGACACACTGTGAGAGACCAAGACAGGTGGAATTCCGCAGCAGACAATTCTGCTGCTTTTTGCTCCGTGTGAATTGGCCCCAACAAATGAGAACATAACCTAATATTACGGAAAAAAAATCTAATATAAATGGATATATTGTTGTTCCTCAGCCTTAGGCCATGACCACACAATGTTTTTTTTTGGCTGTTTGACGACTGTCTTTTTGGAAGGCCGTCATTGCGCAGCCAAATAACGTCCGTTTTTTTAAAAATAGCAGACATTAGTTTGAAATAACAGAAGTTAATTGCCCGCGAAGTGATGACCGTCAGAAAAGATGGCCGTCAAATGGCCAAAAAACATGTTAAATAACTTTTTAATTTGGTTTTTGCAATGTGAATGGTTGAACCAATTTATTTTACCTCAATGTCTGTGCCATTGTCATTGTCATTGTCATCCAGAAAAAGGTCTGACAGACCTGCAGCGTCAGAGAAATCGTGACCCAGGCTGGGCCGGTTTGTATCCACGGAACGTCTCCTCCATCTGTGCCTGGGTACGTGTAAATCCATAGAAACTGTTTTATCCGCTTTGGCCACAATAGGAGTAATTGAATAAGACACGTCTGTAAAAGAAACAGAAATGTGAGGTTAAGACGGGGATAAGGCGGCTAGTGAGAAGTAAATGTATCTCCAGTCATTTCATTATATCAGGCTACGTGTTAGGCATTCCCAATGGAGACAACAGAACATAAGGAAGACGCATATTGTACATAAGGGAGACATATAGGGGGAGATTTATCAAACATGGTGTAAAGCGAAACTGGCTCAGTTGCCCCTAGCAACCAATCAGATTCCACCTTTAATGTTTCAAATAGTCTGTGAGGAATGAAAGGTGGAATCTGGTTGCTAGGGGCAACTGAGCCAGTTTCACTTTACACCATGTTTGATAAATCTCCCCCATTGTATGTAAGGAACACATATTGTATATAAGGAAGACATACTTGGAAATAGGGAAGACATTGTATATTGTATAATTTAGGGCAGATTGGGGAAATTCATTCAATATTTTGAATTGGTTGTTATGGAATCTGAAAATAAACAGCTGAATCCGTCCCTATTAAAACTAGATGATCCCTCCCTTATACAAGGTATGTCACTACGGCTGGGTTCACACAGCATTTTTTCAATCTGTTTTTCTCACCCTTTTTTTGCAAAAAAAAAAAAAAAAAAAAAACAACGGGTACATTTGTGTGCATTCGTTTTAATCTGTTTATCCATTGACTTCCAAACAAACAACAAAAAACATCAAAATGGATCTATTTATTTTTTTTTAAGTACACCAAAACAGTCAACCTTATTTTTGTGTCCATTAAAAAAATGAACACAAAAAGCGGATCAAAATGGATGCACACAAATGCATTTTTATTCATCCGTTTTTTTTACAAAAACGCAGTGTGAACCGAACCTACCAGATTGATTTTACTTGAGGAAAGGAAGCAAAAAGTCAAGGCAATGGTTTCTGGGGGGATCTAAATAGATTTTCTTAGAAAAATGGCTCTAAAGCGCCACCTGTTTGTGGACCCATTAAAGATCCTTAAAGGGATTATCCAGCGCTACAAAAAAAAAACATGGCCACTTTCTTTCAGAGACAGCCCCACTCTTGTCTCCAGCTTGGGCGGGGTTTTGCTGCTCAGTTTCATTGAAGTGAATGGAGCTTAATTGCAAAGCGCACCTGAACTGGAGACAAGAGTCGTGCTTTCTCTGGAAGAAAATGGCCATGTTTTTGTAGAACTGGATAACCCCTTTAAGGCAGAAGTCTGGGAATTTTTTTTTTTTAACAAGTGCTGGGCAGGATAAAAAGAAAAATAATGTGTTCTTACCTTCCCTCGCTCCAGCGATGGTGGCCATTTACCACCGCTCCAGTCCAGATTCCTGGTTTGAGTGGGGTACTGGGTCTTGACGGGTGCGGTCCGCTCAGCCACTCAGCATCCATAGCGGCCCCGCCTAAGCTGCTGACTGTCTGAGCGGACCACACACATCACAGTCGGGTGCCGCACAGACCAGGAAGCAGCCAGGGACCAGGGACTATAGCGGTGGTATACGGCCACCATCGCTGGAGCAGGGCAGGTAAGAGCACGTTATTTCTTTTATCCTCCCCCTTTTCAGCACTAAAAAAATCGATTTGCCCAGACTCCTCCTTTAAAATAAAACTTCTTACTTTCCTGTCGCTGTATCTCTTTATCGGTATAGAGAAGATTCTGAACAGCATAAGCCATCCTAAGGCTCATAATATCTATGCAAGAACCTATCTACTTTTAATTTCATCCCAACTTTTATTGATATCATTAAACATAATGGGAATATAATTAAAGTGGTATTTGCGGAAAAAAAAAAAAACTAAACTAAAAATTACTTCTATTAAAAAATCTCAAGTCTTTCAGTACTCATCAGCTGCTGCATGTCCTGCATGAACTGGTGTATTATTTCCAGTCTGACGCACTGCTCTCTGCTGCCACCTTTGTCCATGTCAGGCACTGTCCAGAGCAGTAGCAAATCCTTATTGAAAACTTCTCCTGCTCTGGACAGTTCCTGACATGGACAGAGGTGGCAGCAAAGAGCACTGTGTCAGACTGGAAAGAATACACTACTTCCTGCCGGACATGCAGCAGCTGATAAGTAGTAGTAGACTGGCGTTTTTAAATAGAAATAATTTACAAATCTTTATTACTTTCAAATACAAGTTGAAAATGCTTTTTTCCCCCAGCCGAGTACCCCTTTAATAGAGAACGGATAAGAGAAACACTGGCCTTATGCAGAACATTGCGTCCATGAGATATATGAAATGTAAATGACACTCTGTATCTTGGCTAAGCAGTACATGCAGTTTATAATTGAAAGTGTAGGCTCAGACATTGAAAGCATATTATGAGCCTGTCAAGCCTCACTTGTACCAGAGAACATTAAATTAGGTTGAGGCTCGGCGCTGAATAGAAGAGAAGAATAAATACACTTTGGGAAGGATCTTCCCGGCCTGCACTGGTAATACTAAAATTAAATGCTGTTACCCAGATTAAGATCAACAGAAACATTTACCCAGCAATCCTGGAGAACGTAACCGGGACGTGTAAGACGTCCGAATGACGAGTTATCTTGTTAGAATAGACACAGGTATTCTGTATCTGGTACAGTATAAATAATAATAGCAGCATATACAGATATAATAACCTGCCTGTAGTCAGACGTCGCTAACTGATAGCCGAGAGGGATTATACTAAACAAATTATTGTCATTGTTATAGGTAAACAGTAAGGAGACACACAATACAATGTCATTAAAAGGGAACTCCGGGAAAAAAAAAACTTTTTCTGGTTTCAGAAAGTTATAAAGATTTGTAATTTATTTCTATTTAAAAAATCTTAAGTTTTCCCATACTTATCAGCTGCTGTATGTCCTGCAGGAAGTGGTGTATTCTTTCCAGTCTGACACAGTGCTCTTTGCTGCCACCTCTGTCCATGTCAGGAACTGTCCAGAGCAGGAGAGGTTTTCGATAGGGATTTGTTTTCTATGGGAATATGGGGATTCCGTTACAGACATTCTATGTCCGTGTTCCATGCACAACATGGAGCGTGTGAATGAGGCCTTAGCCTTCTGACCCTGTCAATCACTCTTCTGGCCAGAGGCAGTATTATGCCTCTATCCCCCCCAGCATTGAGGTGCACAAGTAACATCACTCATGCACTCGCAAAGCCTAAAGACAGAGGTCAACATATATATTTTTTTCTCCATTTTTACTTTGAGGGAACACTGATGGTTCCCTCACGCTTCTGGAAAGGCTTCCTGATCAGTCAAATGGCCATAGAAGTATGAAAGGGGCCTAAAAGTAGTACTGTGAAGGAATAAAAATCATACCAACAGATATCAAACCTATTTAAAAATAAAGTCGTCCAGTACTCATCAGCTGCTGTATGTCCTGCAGGCAGTTGTGTATTCCCTCAAGTCTGACACAGTGCTCTCTGCTGCCACCTCTGTCCATGCCAGCCACTATCCAGAGCAAATCCCCATAGAAAACCTCTACTGTTCTGTACAGTTCCTGACATGGTCAGAGGTGGCAGTAGAGAGCAATGTGTCCGACTGGAAAGAATACACCACTTCCTACAGGGCATACAGCAGCTGATAAGTACTTGAAGTTTATGAAGAGAAGTTATTTAGAAATCCGGATATAACTTTTTGTTTTGCCACCAGCTGATTAAAATAAATAAATAAATAAATAAATATAATAATTCGAAGTATCCCTTTAAGTTTGTAAGTAATTTTGAGTTGTTGCCAGAGTGACATTCAAGATTCACAGCCATTACAGCTGAAATTGTGGGTAACAGAAGAACATGCAATGGGGTGATAATAATAATAATAATAATAGTAATAATAATAATAATAATATTTTTATTTATTTCTTTTCCTCCATACTGCAATGCCCCTTTAAGAAAACTTAAACACATAGAAAATACAAACACAGTAATAAGACACGATCAGCACCACTGATATAAAGGCCCAGCTGGTGGAAGCTATAAACACTGTTCAAAAAAGTTAATTCTCCAACTTTTTTTTTTTTTTCCTTTCCAAAAACCCCAGTCTTTAAAGAGTTCGGATGCCGCCATGAATTATGCATAACATAAATGTTAATCTAAAGTAATAATCACATTGCTTCTGGTATGTAATAATTGCGGCAGCAATACATTCTTCAAACCATCGGAACAAAGTCTGGTAATTAGACATGTGAAAAATGATACAAAAAGCGGGAAATGTAGTTGTAGCCTTTTTAATTTAATTTTTTTTCTTTTTTTTTTTCCGCATAAAGATGAAAACGGTTAATGAGTTTCTGAAGCGCAAGGAAAAAAAAAAAAAAAAACTATCTGCAAGAAAAATAATGAACTTTCTTTACCCATGGCTGCTGGAGCTTAACATGGTGAACCAATTATTGGAAGGTTATATGTGATAATGCACGACTTCTATTAAAGGAGCATGCGTCCGAAGCGTACAGAAATATCCCTACATAGCTTCATAGATTAGCCCACTCCTGATATGACAGGATTGAGTGTCAAAGACCTCAGACACTTAGGTGGTGCGGGCTGTGGCTGCTGGAGAGGATGATGGCAGAGGGATGCTCAGTGTCCCTCCAGTGCTCTGTGTCCCTCAGTGTCCCTCCAGTGCCCTGTGTCCCTCAGTGTTCCCCTGCCATGATCCTCTCCAGCAGCCACAGCCCGCACAGCTCTGGCACTCGGGGCGTGACATCACCATTTTATCCAGGAAGTGACATCACCATCTTATCCAGGAAGTAACATCACTATGTTATCCAGGAAGTGACATCACTATGTTATCCAGGAAGTGACATCACCATGTTATCCAGGAAGTGACATTACTATGTTATCCAGTAAGTGACATCACCATGTTATCCAGGAAGTGACATCACCATGTTATCCAGGAAATGACATCACTATGTTATCCAGGAAGTGACATCACTATGTTTATCTAGGAAGTGACATCACCATGTTATCCAGGAAGTGACATCACTATGTTATCCAGGAAGTGACATCACTATGTTATCCAGGAAGTGACATCACTATGTTTATCCAGGAAGTGACATCACCATGTTATCCAGGAAGTGACATCACCATGTTATCCAGGAAGTGACATCACCATGTTATCCAGGAAGTGACATCACTATGTTATCCAGGAAGTGACATCACTATGTTTATCCAGGAAGTGACATCACCATGTTATCCAGGAAGTGACATCACTATGTTATCCAGGAAGTGACATCACTATGTTTATCCAGGAAGTGACATCACCATGTTATCCAGGAAGTGACATCACCATGTTATCCAGGAAGTGAAGCCTTGATGCAGTAGTAAGTGCAGGGAAAAAAAGCACTTTATGTGCATTCCCGTAATAAGTGTATATTAGTGATTTGTATAACTTTTGGGGGGGCAATACAATACTTTAATAAACATTTTTGCCAGACTTCTCCTTTAAAATGGCTCTTAGAGGCTACTTTTTGGTAGTGTACTTCTTGCTAGCCATGACCTGCAAACACCTGAACTGGCTGATCAGTGGGTTCAGCTCTCTTTGCTTTCTTATGTATGTGGGTGCTCTTATACAGGAGAAATTAGAGGAGCACCTAGAAAAGAAAACACTAATGTCCCAGAACCTGAGATTTAGTACAAGCAGTCACACATCAGTAAAATCCTAAATTTTCTTCTGACTACAGCCGCCAGTAGAGGGAGCTCCTTACATAGGAATCTGATTGGTTGCTAGGGGCAACTGAGCCAGTTTCACTTTACACCCTGTTTGATAAATCTCCCCCTTTGTGTTTATTTAGTGACGTATGGGACAATATTCTCCGTTGACTTCTCATTTCCATATATTTTACATATCGGAGGGGGGATCAAAAGTACTTTTTATTTTTTTTAAATCTAAGCAAAGTAATTTCACAACGTTTGCTTTTTATTCCCACAGGGAGAACTAGGAATCTAACAGCGGCTGATGTCAGCGTTCTATAAAACCCATCACATTGCATTTTATTCCTATATTTTATTGAATCCTGTTATATTCTGGAATCAGACGGCTTTACATAGGCCTGTAATTGAATTCCTGAATGGCTGGATGCATATTGTACAGTGCTTTCTACCAGCAGCCGCATCATAAGTGACACTGCGCACGCCGCCGCTACCGTACAGAGTGAAAAATGGGAAAGGTGATTGGTTATGATGCGTCCAAAATGGAGACGACTCCTTCTTGTTTATTCTTTGCACCTGACTGCTGGGTCCATATAGATGTGATTGCAATAAAGGAGACATGGCCGCCATTTATCACAATGGATATTGATAATCCAACCATTGGCCCCAGCATTACATTATTATAAAACATAGAATATTTAGGTTTTTAGCTTTTAGACCCAGAGGACACCTACAAAACTTCATAGACTTGGCTCTTTTATCATATTCTTAGTAAGCTGGTTACCAATGGGGGCTGAAAAAGAGGTTTGGTGGAAACCATTAAAGGGGTACTCCGGCAAAAATCTTTTTTCTTTTAAATCAAGTGGTTTCAGAAAAATATATAGATTTGTAATTTACTTCTATTTAAAAATCTCCAGTCTTCCAGTACTTATCAGCTGCTGTATGACCTGCATGTAGTGGCGTATTCTTTCCAGTCTGACACAGTGCTCTCTGCTGCCACCTCTGTCCATGTCCGGAACTGTCCAGAGCAGGAGAGGTTTTCTATGGAGATTTGCTACTGCTCTGTACAGTTCCTGACATGGACAGAGGTGGCAGCAGAGAGCACTGTGTCAGACTGGAAAGAATACAACACTTCCTGCAGGACATACAGCAACTGATAAGTACTGGAAGACTTGAGATTTTTAAATAACAAATCTATTTAACTTTTTGAAAACAGTTGATATAAAAGAAAAAATATTTTTTTGCTGGATAACCCCTTTAATTTCTTGTTCTCTACACTTAGTCTGTAGATTGTAGGGGCCAGAAACCATTCCTGCTTAAAAGTAACTCTACCTTAAAAAGATAGTCTAGGTAAGGTTGGATTCATATTAGAAAAGAGCCCTTTGTCTGTTGTCTACATTGGTCCAACACACCAATGAATGTACATACATACTGTCTATGTATGAGCGGCCATGCATATGGTACCATGTGCATCGCTGCTTGTGTAAGCTAGAGTGCCTGGCCCAGCAAATGTAGAGAGTGAGAGGTAATGCATACAGCATCTCCTCATCCTACAGACAGACAGTCATTTTTTATTATTTGCTGCACATTACACTTACTCACCAGTAGATGGAGCAAGAGGGAGCTGTAGCATTCATATTACTAATTACTTGTTCCCATCATTCAATACAAAATAAGTCTTTTTTTACATTTAGAGAATCTTTGATTACTGTAATTATCGCACATACACTAGTGGAATCTATATCCGCCGTTATACACTTTATGGTTTAGTCAGTCACTTCATGTCTTCTTTCTCCTTTAAAGAGGTTATTCAGGATTAGAAAAACATGACTGGTTTCTTTCAGAAGCAGCAGCGCTCTCTTAGTGTGGTTGTGGTATTGCGGCTCAGTTGTAGTAGTTGTAATGCCGTACATTACCAGAAGACAAGAGTGGCGCTGTTTAGTGAAGAAAGCAGCTATGTTTTTCTAATCCTAGACAACCCCTTTAAATGTGCATTCTGAAACAATTCTGGTACCATAATTTCTGATTTATTCTTTTTAGATTCTTTTCAGATTCTCCTGCTGGTCCTTGAAGACACACGACTACAACAACCTGACACCATCCACTGCTCTGTCCTTTGGTGGTCCAATGACTGGTCTAAACTTAAAGGGGAACTCCGGCTATGTTTTTTTCCAAATCAACTGGTGTCCGAAAGTTATACAGATTTGTACACCACTTTTATTTAAAAATCTCCAGTCTTCTAGTACTTATCAGCTGCTGTATGTCCTGCAGGAAGTGGTGTATTCTTTCCAGTCTGACACAGTGCTATCTGCTGCCACCTCAGGAACTGTCCAGAGCAGGAGCAAATCCACATAGAAAACCTCTGCTGCTCTGGACAGTTCCTGACATGGAAAGAGGTGGCAGCAGAGAGCAGTGTGTCAGACTGGAAAGAATACATCACTTCCTGCAGGACATACAGCAGCTGATAAGTACTGGAAGACTGGAGATTTTTAAATAAAAGTGGTGTACAAATCTGTATAACTTTCGGACACCAGTTGATTTGGAAAAAAAACATAGCCGGAGTTCCCCTTTAAGTTTAGACCAGTCATTGGACCACCAAAGGACAGAGCAGTAGAAGTAAATTATAAATCTATATAACTTTCTGTTGCCAGTTAAATTGAGAAAAAAAAATACTGCTTTAAAATGGGTGCTGACAGCCTTCACTGTCAATCACAGATCAAACCCGCCCACTGGACTCCTAAGTCTACAATGTGCAGAGATATAGATGAATATATTACAAGTCATTCTGATACTTTTCCCATAAAACAATGTATCAATCTGCTATTACATGATGCTGACTACAGCAGATTGAATGCTCAGTGTCCAATGACAACCCTTAGTTTACTTATTTGGACACATCAATCCAAAATTAATTCCACTTATTTATTGATGAAACCAATCAGAAACCGGCACTGTCATTTTAAAGGACGTTTTTGACGCCGACTTTATATACGTCGGCTGAAACCGCTTACGGTAGGCGCCAAACCCTTTCATTAGCTCAGCTTGACTAAGACAATTGATAATTTAGGGCTGATGGAACATCCACTTTAATGACTAAATAAATAACCACTTGAAACCCCTTCACGGAGAACCATTATTTGGTAATAACATAGTTGTTTGGCAAATAAAAAAAGCCATTGAAGTATAATATAAAAGATAAACACATCCTAAATGCGCCCTGAACAGCGAGACGGTTCGCCATTAAGACTCCGAATATCCATAAATAAGATCAAAGCAATCTGCAGGGTTCTTAAAGGGAAACAGCACCGCTCCGCAAAAAGTTCTAAAAAATTCACTGAATAATTTATCAAAACGTGTTGGGTTTCTGGGTAGCTGCTCTTATTTATCTTGTTCTTATTGTAAGTCCAATCATGTTTTCTTCTCTATTGATAGATGACTGGAAAGAGGTGACTCCCGTGATAATCAGATGTTTAACGCTGAATTATTTGTGCGGTCTATAAAAATATAGACACGTTCCAGGTAATGGGCAGATGAACGTGCACTTGATATGAATGGAGAACACATGTTGTGAATCGATAGAAAACAGGAACGTATCGAAAACATCAGTCAATGTATAAAAAACACGCAAAAAGCTAAAACAGCGAAGACCAGATCAAACAACACGGCATAGCTCAGCTTGGTACATCCTTTGTATAACATAAAGGGGCACACGTCTTGATAAATACAGTATATCAGAGGCTACTGCGTGGCAGGTGAAAATATTTACGCATACATTTTTAGGCTAAGTTCAAACAATGTAAAATTTCTATTAATGATGGCTGTTGTAACAACGGCCATGATTAATAGAAATTTCACATTGCATACACTCCGTCCAGGATCCCTAGCAGTCACATGAAAAAAACTGACATGTCAGTTTCGTGCGGCCACTATTCATTGAATAGCAGCCACACACCACTGACTGTTCACACAATGGAGAGTGCGGCTCAGGCTGCACTTTCCATTGTGTGCTATGGTGAATTGGGATGGGGATGCACACTGATGCGCCCGCATCCCAATTCAATAGAATTGATGTTTATGATCTTCACAGACACCGGCCGTTCTTTGACACGCCTGGGTCACAGAATGGCTGGTGTCTTACGTAGTGTGAAGCTGGCCTTAACCTAATCTTTTCATAACCAAGGCGAAAATATTAATAAATCCTGGGGGCATGGGGAGGTGTGCAATGGCGTGCACACTTCCTGTCCGGTCCACATGGTGAAGAAGGGGAAAGACTTAAAAAGTTGCCCCGGTTTTGCCCAAGGGGGTTTCATGAGCTGAAAATTTGGAACTTTTGACGCAGACCTTGATGCATCTGCCACTAAGGGTCATATTACAAGGGCCAATGATGGCCCGATCAATACTGTAAACGAGCGCCGATGTGCCATATTGGCGCTTGCTTATTGAGCCTATTTCATGGCCTGATAATAGTTTAGCAAGGGCTGCGGGGACATCATTAGCCATGTCCGTGCAGCCTTTGCCTAAACAGTATACACTACCTCTCCACACTCCTGGCCTTTTCCTGCGCTCTGCTGAACCGGCTAATAATTGCTCCTTGTAATAGGGCCCTAAGGGCCCTATTCCACGGGACGATTATCGTTCAGATTATCGTTAAATCGTTCGAATCTGAACGATAATTGTTCGGTTGAAATGCAGTTAACGATTAACGACCGAACGAGAAATCGTTGATCGTTTAATAAGACCTGGACCTATTTTTATCGTTGCTCGTTCGCAAATCGTTCGCATTGAATAAGACATCGTTCGGTCGTTCTCAATAGATACGAACGCAATAGCGAATAAATAGCGAAGAGAAACGATCGCAATTACGATCATAAGTAACGATTATCGTTCCATGGAAATGAGTGAACGTTTTCAGGTCTTTCGCAATAGCGGTCGTTTGAGATCGTTAATCGTTAACGATTATCCAAACGATAATCGTCCCGTGGAATAGGGCCCTTAGTGTCTTCATGCCCTCAAATCTGCCTGTTGTTAGAAGACACAGACAATTTTATACAAGTATATATCGAATGTGCAGCATCTAAGATTGTGTATTTGCGGCAGATAACAGCACATAAAGTATCACAATATAATATGTTTCGTGCTCACATAGTACCTTGCAAGACCAGTGCTCCAATAACCCCTTCTCCTTTCACATGCCCCCTATAGTAGTCTACTGTAATTCACCTCCCCCCCCATCACTTTGCCACTAGAGATGAGCGAACCAGTTCGGCCGGTATGGGATCGGGTTCGGATTATTCCAAAAATCTGAGACCGATCGGATTCGGATTTTTGGAAATCCGCTCCGATTTTTTTCCCCCTTGCTTTCTAAAATGGCAGCCGCCATTCTAGAAAGCAGGAAGTGTTCCGGGTGGTAAAAGCGCTTTCCCATGATGCCCGGAACACATCCAATCAGCAGGGATCTTGCACTAGCCCAAACCCTGTGTGACGTCGGTATTGCTTTAAGAGGAGCGGTCACATGACCGCACCACACAGTCTGCACAAAGAGAGGAAGGAGGTTGTTACTAGCTGCAGTGCACACAGCTCGTGATTATCAAAACGCTGCTGGTGCTGGTTAGGAAAACGGAGAGGAGAAACATCTAGTGATTGAGAGAGAAATATGGAGAGGGCGAAAGATAGATAGATTAGGCATAGGACAGCAAAGGGTGCACAAAACAAAAACGTGCTCTACAGATATACAAGTCCTATACTTCTGATCACATTCGTCTTATCCTGAGAGACAAAAATAACTGGTGCAGGTGTATAGCATAAACGTCTTTAAAAAAGTGCTATACATATAGACAATTTCTATACTTGGACCCTTCTGATAGTGTGCATATCACATCCGTCTTATCCTGAGAGACAAAAATACAGTACCTTGTGCAGGTGTATAGCATAAAAGTCTAACTGGCATCCAGGTTAACTACTGGTGTGCCTGCCCTTGCCTCCATGTTGACTACTGCTGCTCCTGTACTGGCCTCCGTGTTGGCTACTGCTGCTCCTGCCTGGCCTCCATGTTGGTTACTGCTGCCTCTGCCTGGCCTCCATGTTGACTACTGCTGCTCCAGTATGGGCCTCAAATGACTATTGCTGGACCTCCACTGGCCTCCAATGACTACTGCTGCTCCTTCACTGCATTTGTGACCTTTTTCCTGCATAGACCCTGTAATGGTGAGTTTCCTGCATAGACCCTGTAATGGTGAATTTCCTGCATAGACCCTGTAATGTCGAGTTTCCTGCATAGACCCTGTAATGGTGAGTTTCCTGCATAGACCCTGTAATGGTGAATTTCCTGCATAGACCCTGTAATGGTGAATTTCCTGCATAGACCCTGTAATGGTGAGTTTCCTGCATAGACCCTGTAATGGTGAATTTCCTGCATAGACCCTGTAATGGTGAATATTGAAGTCTGAAAAAAAAATTGACTTTGAGATATCGAAAAGATAATGATGTTACTGACATGTAGAGCCCTAAATTCAACCAAATACACTACCCCCGTATCATATAGATGCTTTAAACTATGAAATCCGAAGAAATCCGAAATTCGGTCAAATCGAACTTTCCGAAAAAATCAGGAACTCCGGTCGGAACGAACTTTTGAAGAGTTCGCTCATCTCTAATTGCCACCCTGTCCAGTTCAACAAACTTTAACCAGCAATGTGATAGCAAAGCATAGCAGTAAGGTGTAAGTGCCGTTGTGTGCTGTGATTGGCCAAACAACAAAGTACCGGTGTGTTTTCTACTGTCAAAAACAGCAAAGCACTGTTTCTACCACTAAAAGAAAGAAAATTAGAAATAGTTGTAACTCTGCAAGACATATATTAAACAGAAGTTATTAAACAGGAGACCCAATTCTGTTAACCTTTTCTACAGAATTTTCTAAACTGAACGAATTCTTACAGGGGTATTTAAGGGAAATTAACTTTTTCTGATCTCTGTACCACCCACGTTCTCTGTATCAGGCCCCCAGCTTCTATATTATGACTAGAGCCACGGGTATGGCATGTAAACCCCAGCTCTTCATTCCTATGGAGCCGACGGAGAGAGCCGACTACGCTGCAAGAGCACTCTACTCCACTCTTTCCGATGACTCCATAGGAATGAATAGAGCTGTGGGTCGCGTGCCGTACCAGTGACTCTATTCATAATACAGAATCGGGGGGCCTGATACAAAGATCGGCGGGAGGTGCAGAGGTCAGACCTCCTACTTTTACCCTGTGGAGAGGGGAAAAGTTATTTTTCCTGGAATACTAATTTTTTTTCCATACTGGATTCATGTGGTTTCTGTATATATCACCCAGAGAATGCACAGAATATCAACACTAAAGGAAACCCTGGGATAAAGAGAGTAACAAAAAGAAAGAAAGACCAGTATGTGCGTCTCAGAACCAAGTTCACTATACTTTACTGTATTACTACGGTAGCAATTGACAACTGAATATTAGAAGAAAAGACTCTAACCCAAATAAAATGTTTGGACGATGCCATCAGTTATGACATCTCGTGCCATTTCCATAAAACTTTTTTTTATTTGAAGAATAAAAAGTGCTAAAGTTAAAAGCAAATCGAAGAATTAATGACATATTAAGATTAAGTAATGAATTGGCAAAAGTTACACCAAAACAGCCAAGTTGGCAACTTTCCTTCCGATCAATTCAAGAGCCAAATGTTAAAAGCATAAAGGAAGAAGAAGAAAAAAAAATCTGCTACTTGACCAATGGAACGTAATACTCCACTTAGTCTTCTTTATTGATTTGTAGGAAAACTCGCCGTAGACTTAAATGGAAAAAAAAAAAAAACTTGTCTGTATCATATCTTCTTGTTATAATTGTTTCTATCACTGACAACTAGTTATAGGGATTCATGAACAGTAGGTTCAACCTTTAGGGTAAAAACGTGTTCCAGTTTAAAAAAGTTGTGAAACGAGGGCAAGATCTTTGCTTTATAGGTCTGTGGGGTAATATACTGTATGTGACAGTCCATATGGGCTCATAGATTGCTTAACATTATCACCTCTGGGGCCATTGTTGGAAATACAATTGACCTTTACTGCACGTGTCTGTAAGTACATTGCCAGACAAGTTAGTATACAGTAGTGTAACACCATAAAACCTTAGGACAAGGATACCACAAGAATCTAATAGCACAAAATAATGTTTTAAGCGAATCTGTCAGGTCTATGTCATGCTCGGGGCTGAACAGTTGAACAAAATTATACTTGTCTGTTAGCTGATGGCTGTTTGCTACATTATAATATTTTTTTTCCTTCCAAGATCAAATGTCATAGGGGCTGGGCTAAGTTGCAGCATGCATGCCTCCTTCCTCCCCCACCCTTCCCTGCTCTGCATGATTGATGTACCCCCGCCGGAAGGTATTTTGTCTGTCCCGGATGATGGACTGTCCTCTCAGCCAATCGGTGACTGGAGTGGCTTCACATCTCCGTCACTGATTGGCTGGTGCCTTTCTCCAGGAGAACCATTACCGTTTCAGTCCCACAACAATAACCTCTATGTTCTGTACTGATGAGCGCCAAGACCCTGAAACAGCTGTCTACAGAGGGGTAACTTCTGAATGAGATTGTGGCTTGGCTAGTAATCTCCTGTGATGTTGAGCCTTGACTTGCAATGCTTCTACCTCCAATAGGTGGCACCAAAGAGCAAGTTCCTTCAACAGGAGAACTATTTTGCATAATTCCCCCCCCCCCCCAGTAAAGCATTGCATGGCCTACAAGACTCCACAGACCATGAGGATTTTCCTCCATTACCCACATTACCCTAGTAATTTTGTAGTGTCCCAGCACAGGTGTCCCACTCAGTCTTTTATTGCATCTGGGCAAAGTAAATCATTCCAGGTTCTCACAGTGGAATATAGTCTGAGTGTATTCTGTGTTTTACCCGCTAAGTGTCACTACTACTTTTTCTATATTCTCTATGCACAGCTGAACGAATGCACTGGGTTAATTGTTTTCTATCAAATGTTTTTCCTATGTTTAATCACGGGTGAAGGCCAGTTTCCCTCCTTTTTTCTGCCTATCTCCTAATGTTTCCCTTTTGCACACACAGCCCCACCAATCACAAGTAAGCTAGTATGCTCCTTTAAAAGGGAGATTAGTTCCTGGTGGGAAGAGTTCTTTAGCAGGTTTAGTGGAGGAGAGACACAGAGAGAGACAGTTCCTGCTGCAGTGAAGCCAGGGCCTGGCTTAGGCCAGGACCCTTCTCAGGGACCAAACGACTTTATTCTTCTAAGCAAGTAATCACTGCTAGCATGCAGTGCTACACCCCTCAGGAGGAAAGGACATCCTCTAAGGATCACCTTGTCCACACCAGGGATACTCTCAACAAGATACAGGGCAGTATATCTGAATATGGTACTGACTCCAGAAGGACAAAGCTGCTATTTGCCTACATATCCTGCTGTAACGTACGTTTCAGGAAGTCTGCTTCACACAGCCACCCAGGGACCTGGGGCCTTGTGCTACCTTTAAAGGATGGGTATCCCAACACTGAAGGACATAAGGCGGTCAGATACGTGAGTATGAGTTTTTTCTTCTTCTCTCAACTACGATATCCCGGCAGAGTACACAGCTACATTGGACAGGGCCCGAAAGACACTCCACTACTCTCCCTTCTGCGGTTACAACTTCTCCTACCTCTTTTCTACACCTGTAGTTACTGAAGCCTAAGTAAACGGACATTATTCTGGTGAAGCTACTGGATTCTGTTCATCATTCTGCACCTACACACCAGGTCATACTTGGGTTATCCAAACCTGCGGAAGCAGAGCCTGTCTGACCGGGGGAGGGTACCAACACCACTCCAAGCAACTGTGACAAGTGCCCAAGTGACCCTACACCCACTTAGCCAAAGCTACCCCGGTGAACGCCCACCCCCTTACTGCTTTGTCGCAATTTCACTGATCCAAATAAGACAATCCTAACTGAAAATTAAAAAAAAAATCTCTGAACAATCTCTGTCCATCCCCATTGTATTTCCTGCCCGGTTTCATTTAATAAGACGATAAGGCAAAGTTAACTAGGGGCCATTGCTGCGGTGCCATAGGTGATCAGCTCGTTTTATTGTGTGTACTTTGATTATAATGAAGCTCAGCTGTAGGCTCCTTATGCTATTAGAAATGTCATCAGCAATGAAGCTAATTTGTGCCTGACCAAGTCTGCCACAGTAACTGATTACTTACAGATGCCAAGTCTCCGAGTGAAATTTTTGCCACCTGTTCGCAATTTCCACGCTTTCATTTTCACACTTGTAAAGCGCGCTGACATGGAGTCTACCTGGCCATCTGCTACTGAGAAGTGTGTGTACGATTGATGGCACCCACCTGTGGTCTACAGCCATGCCAGTCAATATACCGCAATTTGAGAGCTGTACCTTAACGTGAATGACGTGGTGCCATCTGGGCCAATAATGGCGTTTGGATGGGGAATACCGGAAAAACAGTGTTAGCGCATAAACTAACATCTGACCCATTTTATTGGTAAGGCGTGTACTAGGCTGGGAGAGGAGACTATTACAAAGAAGATGGATGGCGCAGGCAGTAAGCAGTGTGTTCCTCAACCTATAGCTTCCAAGTTGCTGCCAAACTACAAGTCCTACTACTACTTCTTCAGCCACCGGTAATCACTTGCCGAATGACCATGCTCAACTCGTTCTCATATCGATGTTCTTGTTCCTATGACCCTTTTATATGCATTTTAGCATTCACGTCATGGTGACGATGGCCGGACCTCCGATGATTCCACTGACTTGGACTTAGATACATAACTCTATGATTATCTAACCGCAGGCCAGTAGAATTGTGGGGGTTCCATGTATACGATTGTTTTACTGTTGACATCGCTGGGGATAGAAGACTATGACAACTCTTGGAGAAAGAATCAGACGCATTGATTTTCTTTTGTGTTCTGAATTCTAGATTTGCAAGTAGTGAGCAAGAAAACGGGTAGAGATGGAAGCTTATCCCCAGCAGTGCATTATTACTGTGTCTGTATGGAAGAATTCATAGCCGTGCTGCATTAGAGACAAGTTCTCATTTCCCGCAGCTCTTGTCATGCAGTGCTGCCGGTTTGAGGCCGTGGGCAGGAGAACTTATGATGCAATGGACACAATCTCTTCAATGCTGACAGTGCCGGCAAACTGTGCTCTATTAACCAATGTTCCCACACAACCCCTCCTCCTCATCATCACCAGGACTTCTGGGCTGCCAAAACAACACTAAAAACTTATGGAAAATTTCCTGAATATTTGTATATAAGTAAATAGTTATTTCAGATTGCCAACTGCATACAAAGCAAAAAGTATGGTGGCTGGTGGCTTGTTGTAGCCAATGCGGATATTGACGACTTCTATGGTGGCACAGTGGACACATGTACTATGCAATGGCACCATGCAAAATACTAATTCTGAGTGACAGGAAGAGTAGAGATGAGCAAACTTTTTAAAAAAAGTTTAGTTTGGTTGGTCGTCGAACCTTGAGGTTAAGTCCGGTGCTCATGTCAATCACTGGCCATGATGCTGTCCCGTTGTATCCAGCCATTGATTGGCTGAGGAGGCTGTCACTCTCCTCTTGAGAGTGAGAGCCTGCTCGGCCAATCATTGACTGATGTGGGACAGCGCTGTAGTCAATGATTGGCTAAGTGGGAGGTCAGGAAGTGAGGGCAACTGCAATCAACGAGGGACAATGGGACTTGTAGGAGGAGACCTGGGAAGCACAGACAAGTTAGCATAGGAACTTTTTTTTATTTTTTGTATTAAATTGTGCGACCGACATCTTGGAGCAGGTTTGTTAAGAATTTTGCAAAAAGGAACCAAATTTTTTGCACTGTAAGTTACGAATTTAGGTTCAAATATACAAAAATTAGAATGAAAGAATGTTATAGGTATCTGCAAAACACATGCGTCTTGCAGAAACCTATTTTTCGTTCAGATTTTTTTTAAATATACCTTAAAGGGATGAATTACACAAAAATTAGAACGAAAAATGTAAAGGGTATAACGGCCGAACATCAATGATGATGTTGTTGATAATGTCATTAGTGATGTTGTTGATGATGTCATCAGTCATGTAGCCAATTAGGTCATAGTGATGTCGCTGATGATGTGATCAGTAATGTTGTCAATTATGTCATCAGTGTTGTCATTGGTAATGCTGTTGATGATGTCAACACTGATGTTGTCGGTCATGCTATTGATGTCATCGGGGATGTCGTCTATGATGTCATTAGTGATGTTGTCGATGATGTCATTGATGATGTAAACAATGATATCAACAGAGTTGTCGTCGATAACCTCATCGGTGATGTCGTCGTTTATGTCATCGGCAGTCATGGCAGTGATTATGTCACCAGTGATGGCATCAAATATGCCATGTGTGATGTCATCAATAATGTAATCAGTAACTACATCATTGATAATATCATACATGACATTATCAGTGATGCCATGGGTAATATCATGAGTGATGTCATCAGTGAATCAGTGATGTAATACATGATATTATCTGTTACACTACTAGGCCAAGTTCAGACCTCGTAAGAAATCGACCATTCCATTACCCTGCCCGTCTCAGAAAAGATCAAAATTGATCTTTTATGCCGCTGATGCGGGCGCTATTTATTTAATAGCGGCTGCAGAAAACTGTCATGTCAGTTTCTCGCGGCGCTGCTAGGGATCCCGGCCTGAGTGTATACTATGTGTATACACTCCGGCCGGGATTCCATAGACGGCAATGTAACATATATTTTCGTATTAATCACGGCTGTTGTTGCAATCATCAACAACGGCCATAGCTTTATGAAAATATACGTAGAGTGAACATAGCCTTACATAGTTAGTTATTGAGGGTGTATCGCCACCTGAGCACCCACAGAATACTAACAGATTATATAGAGAAATAATGATGCTGTCTATGGCGACCTGTTCCTTATCACATACAGATGTAACGGGGTTAACAAAAGGGAAGTAATGTGTGTTAAGCTCCAGTATTAGTATTACGTCCCCATCCGCCTCCCAGCCATCTGGGGATGGAAACATTTTGAACTTCTATCTTCTTCTACCAGAAAGAATTATTTGATGCTAGAGGTGAGATATTATATTCGGAATTTGAAAGCTATGTATCTCACACACAGACGGACGACACCAATTCACACCGCGGCGCAGTGATACTGATCAGAAAACAAGTAGAAAAACATTTAATGCTTTATGGGACTTGGGACGAATCTAACCGAGAACATCAAGACTAACGTTATAGACAGTGAAATAATCTGTAATACAGAGGGAACCGATTTCGAAGCTGCCCTGGAGAGTCAAGGAGGGGAAATGGTTAAAAGGTAAAACCACTTAAAAGGGGGATCACTAAAAAAATGGCCTCCTGTTTATGTAACATTTATAATATTTTGAAGTTTTTCATATTTTTCAAATTTTTAAAGTCACTACCTGTATTTAGGTCATCTGACTTTGTATTTATAGAGGTCACTTCTCAGGAGTTTTCTCATTATCATCACAAGCAAAATTAAATTAATTCGCCTCTCTCCTTTTCTGCACAGTGGCCTCTTTCCAGGTCACAGAGCATGACCACAACATTCTCCCGTTGAGTTATCTGCAGTTTTCTAATTACGACAATGAAAGGTAACACCTTAAAATTGATCACCCCCTCCTTTCCTGCACAGAGACTTCTGTCCAGGTCACAGAGCATGCCCACAACACTCTCCAACTGGGTTATTTGCATCTATGTCCATCAGGCTGCTGTAAATCACATATCTAGCTGATAAGTAACAATCAGGTTCATAGACAAAAAAAAAAACAGATTAAAAAATCTACAATCAATAAAAATAAACTGTTTTTATCTAGTTTCCATCAGCAAAAAGACTCGTAGGTGATAGATTCATAGACTATGGCAAACTCCAGAAAGTGCAACACAGCCATCATCTATCATTATATATAGAGATGAGCGAACCTGGAGCATGCTCGAGTCCATCCGAACCCGAACTTTTGGCATTTGATTAGCGGTGGCTGCTGAAGTTGCATAAAGCCCTAAGGCTATGTGGAAATCATGGATATAGTCATTGGCTGTATCCATGTTTTCCAGACAACCGTAGAGCTTTATCCAAGTTCAGCAGCCCCAGCTAATCAAATGCCGAACGTTCGGGTTCAGATTCAAACCCGGTTCGCCCATCTCTAATTATATATCATTATATTATTAACTAATAATAATAATAAGAGGACTCTGCTAATCATGTCCCAGTCTGCACAGCAAAGTGACAAATCTGATCTGCTGATAGCTTCCTATTGCGCAGGAGGTGCAGAGGAAAAAAAACATGTCTCTTAAGGCCCTATTCCACGGAACGATTATCGGCTGTATTCGACCGATATCGGTCGTTACGGACGATAATCGTCCAGTGAAATATAAGGCAACGATCAGCCGACATCGTACATGTCGGCTGATCGTTGCGTCGTTTGTCTTTCAAACATGTTGAGTGGGATAGCAGTGATCTAACTTACTTACCATACCATGGAGTTAATGGGAATGGTGCTGAGGATAAAAGTAACAGACATACCTTCCTCCTCAGTGCCTCCTGTGCAATAGAGACATATCAGCAGGTTAGATAGTTCCCCTTTAACAACTCCCTGTCCCTGTGAGAATAAGCTGTTGTTTTGTGAGTTAAACCGGTAATAATCCGGGCCCGACCTTATAATTTAAAAGCAAATCGCAACATTAAGTGGAATTTAATGTTACAATAATAATAATTTTAAACTAGGAAATGAAAACCGTCAAGTTTGACCAATTTCTTGCTCTATAAAAGTCGAAAGCAACATTTACTTCTAGGGACTGTATAAGATTAGAGAAAGGCGCTGCTGTTTGTGCAGAAACAACATTGTCGATGGGCTAATTCTGGAGAATTTCAATCTTCTCAGACAAATCATTTTGCCAAGATAAGAGTGGCTCTCTGTTTTGGCTGGTAGAGTTTAAAGCGGGAGACCTGGATTATAACATCCATATATATAGAAAAGTGCTATCTAAATAAGATTACCTTTAACATTGTAGATGCTACAGAATACAAAAAAAAGGGCTATCCAGCATAAGAAAAAAAAACAAACAACAAAAACTACCTTCTTGCAAAAACAGCGCCACCCCTGCCCTCAGGTTGTGTGTGGTATTACATTTTATCTCCATTCATTTCAATGGAACTGAGCGGCAATACCACACCCGACCTGAGGAAAAGAGAGGTGCTGTTCCTAAAAGTCACAAGCTGGGAACCAGAAGACTTCACAGCTGCAGAGGACCCAGGTAGGTCAGCATGTCTTTTACTTCTGGTCTCCCTCTACAGCAACACAACAAATTTTTGATGTTTGGATAATCTTTGTAAAATCTGTGTATGCATGGACAGGAAAGACTCCAATAATACTGGGGGCTAAGGATTGTTTTCAAATTAACTGGTATCAGAAAGTTATATGGATTTGTAAATAGCTTTGATATTAAAAAAGAAAAAAAATCAAAAGTTCCAGTACTTATAAGCTGCTATATGTCGTGCAGGGAGTGGTGTATTCTTTCCAGTCTGACACAGTGCTCTCTGCTGCCACCTCTGTCCATGTCAGAAACTGTCCAAAGCAGTAAAGTTTTTCTATGAGCTATTGCTCTAGACAGTTCCTGACATGGACAGAGGTGGCAGCAGAGAGCACTGTGTCAGACTGGAAAGAACACACCGATTCCTGCAGGAGATTCAACAGCTGATAATTGCTGTAAAGACTGAGATTTGTTAATGGAGGACATTTACAAATCTATATAACTTCCTGACTCCAACTAATTTTTTTTTTTCCCCTCCTAAGTACCCCTTCAAATGACACGCAAATGTGAACTGGTCATGGACACTACCATTTCATTAATAATTGAAGGATATTATATATTTATATTATATTAGCATTTGATATATATATATATATATATATATATATATATATATATCTCCTGATGTTCGAGGGGTCACTTCGGAATGTGTTTTCTGCCCCGGGAAGCTGATGTATCCTGGAAATCATAACAAGTGTGAGCGGCTTAATGGAAAGACAGTCATTACACCTGAGACGATAGCAACAAGCGATAGTGAATTACCTTTTACCTCCGCACAGAGAGGTCGCACATCTGAGAACCTGAGAAACGCTCAGGGCCACAATGAAGAGTTCGCAATGTAACAATCTCGGCTTTATTTAAGCTTTTCTCCTCTAATGAGATTTCTGCTCGATACGAAGTGCGGAGAGAGACAATGACCCATCCTGCTGCAATTGCCTTATCGCCTATGAGGATAATAACACTGCTTATTGATGTCTGTTTCCTAAGTATAAGCATACAGCCATGATACAGGCGGAATATAATGGGGACGTATACTGGGATGTATTGTGTAGTGGCTGCATTGCTGATTGGGAAAAATCTTATCTCTTTCTCATAATGATACTTTCTATAAATGTCAAAATTGCTTCCAAGATAAGCTTGGCTATGATGAGTTTAGGCTCCGTATACCTCTGTATACCTATACATTGGAATAAATAAATATATATATATATATATATATATATATATATATACTGTAGACATGTCACTGGAGAAGTATTTGAGGGGAGGTACATCTCACCCAGGCTAAGGCATATGGTGAGATGGTGAATCCAGGTGAGATCTGTCACTCAGCAGTATTATGCTGCTGAGGGTTTTTTCCATGTTCCGGGCCTGGATTTACTGGAATGGTGGGTAGGTTGGTAGTGGGACCTGCCATTCCCCTCCCCCGGTCCAGTTCGGGTGTTGCAGGCAGGTGTGCCTTGTTAAGCCTGCGGCAGGGTAAAAGCTCCACAGAGCTAGAGGAGATTGCTCTCAGCCAGGGTGAACAGCCTGCATGCTGTGTTTCCTGGGAGCAAGGAGTTCTATCACTGCTGGGGCCTATTCACACTCCACGATACCGCCTATGGAAGTGACAGTTAGGTGACCTGTGTTAGTAAGTGCCCAGACGGGCAAGACCTTTTTGTTTTGTTTTATTATCAATGCACGGTGTTGCTGTATTTATGTTGCTGGACCGTTTATGCTACAAATAAACACCAAAGCTGTTTTTAAAGAGGACCAATCACCTAAATTTAACTGTCCCTGTTGTAAAAGTTCCTCTCTCCCTAAGCCTATCTCTGAACATACAGACTGTCTTTGCAGTCTGTATCTTTCTAATTTACCTAATTCATCCTAGCGGCGCAGTAAGGCTGGGCGCGGCCATCTTGATTATGTCCCTTGCGTTCCAATGGTGCGTTCCACCGTCGGACAGCAAGTGACGTCATCAAGATGGCGCCCGGCTTTACTGCACCGCTACAGAGGACTGGGTAAAGTATAAGATACAGACTGCAAAAACAGTCTGTATCTTCAGTAATAAATTTTGTGAAGATACAGACTGCCTTTGCAGTCTGTATCTTATACTTTACCCAGTCCTCTGTAGCGGTGCTGTAAAGCCGGGCGCCATCTTGATGACGTCACTTGCGGCCCGATGGTGGAACGCACCATTGGAACGCAAGGGACATAACCAAGATGGCCGCGCCCGGCCTTAGTGCGCCGCTAGGATGGATTAGGTAAAATATAAGATACAGACTGCAAAGGCAGTCTGTATCTTTAGAGATAAACTAAACTGTCAGTTAGGACATTTATACACAGCGATCTCGCACTGTATAGCGCGGGATCACTGTGTATTTACAGAGCGGCGGGCAAAGGCTCATGGGAGCCCTTCCCGCTGCTCGGCATGCCGGGAGTTTCCTGTCGCGCGCCGGCTCTTTTGAAAAGAGCCGGCGCGCGACAGTGAAAGGAAATGCAAATATATTAAAACCCCGGCAAAAAAACTGATTAATTATATTTACAAAAATTGATAAAAAATGAAACCTTATTAAATGGAGCAATAAAAAAAAAAAAACATTTGGCCGTGATTGGTTCTCTTTAAGTCCAAGTTTGCTGCCTGAACTGTGTCCTAACACACCATCCCCCGGGAAGATCCCTACAATACATATATATAATCAAACTTGAAGGGGTACTTTGGAGATTTTTTTTTATTATTATTATTCAACTAATGTGTCCGAAAGTTATACAGATTTGTACATTACTTCTATAGGAGGAAAAAAGTATTCTAGTACATATCAGCTGCTGTATGTCCTGCAGGAAGTTGTGTATTTTTTCTGACACAGTGCTTTTTGCTGCCACCTCTGTCCATGTCAGGAACTGTCCAGAGCAGTAACAAAAGAAAACCTCTCCTGCTCTTCACAGTTCCCGTCACAGAGACAGAGGTGGCAGCAGAGACTGGAAAGAATATACCATTTCCTGCAGGACATCCAGCAGCTGATAAGTACTGGAAGACTTGAGATGTTTAAATCTCGGCGCGATCTATATACCTTTCTGACACTAATTGATTTGAAAGAGAATACCAATATCACTTAACAATATCATTTAAATTCAGAAGGGTGCAAGTGCTTGAGAAAGGCTTCTTCTGAATTTAAAGCGAATGTACCATCAGGTTTAATATAACCCATGTATAGAACGGCACCGATGCCACGGTCTGTTTTTTGAACCGCGGTCCAATTCTTGTGTACAGGTACCAGGCCGCGGCTGAAGCACAGGAGGCGGGCCGGCCAGCCCCCAATGGGAAGAGATTCCCTCCCCTCTATGATGCGGTTCTATTAGAATCAATGGAGCCGCATCATAGAGGGGAGGGGATTTCCACTGCTAATTTTCCAAGAAGAATTTTTTATGGTCCTGCTGGTCCTAGTGGGATTTTCTCTTCATCTAGGATTACAATAACACAGCTGCCTCCTTCCAAAAACAGCGCCACCCATGTCCTAAGGTTGTGTGTGGTATTACAACTCAGCTACATTCACTTCAATAGAACTAAGCTGTAAAACTGAAGTAAGTACAAGAGTGGAAGAAAGCAGCTATGTTTTTCTAATCCTGGATAACTTATTTAAAGGGAAAGTATTAGCAGATTAGACGAATCTAACCTGTTGATAGCTCCCTATGGCTCACAGGGCGCTGAGAAGGAAGTTATGTCTCTTACTTTCATCCTTGGCATAATTCCATGCAGTTTTAAGCTATGTTCACACCAGGGGCGGACATATCACTTGTGCAGCCTGTTCAGCTGCACAGAGGCCCAATAGAGGGGCCCTGCCAGGCTCGGACTCTAAAGTGTCAGCTCAGCAAGGCACATGTCTGTAGTGGGCCTCCTAGGTGGCATCAGCACCTGGGAAATGCGGGCCCCCTGCTCCTGGGGGGCCCATTAAGTCAATGAATGCTGTGCTGGGCCAGGGCTGGCTTCAGGGCTGGGCCAGGGCTGCCCCACCCTGGGGGGTGGGGCAGATCGGCACCCTAGGGGGCGGGGCAGATCGGCACCCTAGGGGGCGGGGCATTGCTCCAAACAGCCTTACCAGATAGAGCACTACATTAAGGCTATGATCACACAATGTATATTTTATGACAAGAACGGCCATTGTTTTCAATAAAACAACGGCTGTTCTTTTCATACTGCAGTGAGGTCAATGTATTGAACAACGGCCATTGTTCAATGAATTGATTGAGAACAATGGCCGTTGTTGAATGCATCGTGTAAAAACAATGGCAATTGTCCCATTGACTTTAATGCATATTATTGTAGTATGAAAGAAACTCTTTCTTGCCATCAAATATACGTTGTGTGAACATAGCCTAAAACTGCATGGGAACGGCGCCGAGGGTGCGGGGTGAGAAAGATCCTCAGTATCCCATGCGCAATAGGGAGCTATGAGCAGGTTAGATCCCCTTTAATGTAATACATCTATTTATTTCAGGTATCGGTTCAAGATGCAAACTATTGATTCAAATGCAAAATGATAGATTTAAAGCTTCTCTATTTCTGCTGATGCGTTTTTACTTTCAAGTGTGACAAGTAAAGGGCGAAGAGACTGCGGATTACGCTTTTTATCTTCTTCTTACCGCACGCACCCCATTCAAAGCATTGCTTATGACCCTGAGAAACCAGGCCTAACCAGCAGCTGCAACCACCTGGGGGGAAAGCTGGAGATGTTACCAGTGATACCAATGAAACCTGGGAGCCTCAAAGCTAAAGTAGTAAAAAAAAAGGAATAACTAATTCTGAAATATTATATAATAAACACGCGATACAAAACAAACACGCTTTGATGTTAAAGCTAGAAAGATCTAGAAGAAAATACTGGAAACCAAGACAAGCGCATGATGCACAGGACCCTTAGGGTTTAATTAACTGCTGCTTGTTTTTATGCTTTTTTTTTTTTTTTTTTTTTTTTTTAATGCCTGACATGTAATTCATTCCAATGTAAGTTTTCCTGAACATCCCGGATTAGTGAGAATTACATACTGTTATTCAATGTCTTCTCCCAGGAAGAGCAGGTAGTATATCATTTTTTAATATCCATGAAAACTGCTTACAGCAGCCTGTATACAACCTGCACACGGCTTTTGACGTATTAAAAAATATATATATATCTTTATTATTCAGAAGCCAGTGCTAGCTTAAAGGGATATACAATCTTATATTAGACTCTCACAGTCTTAAAGCGACTCTGTACCCACAATCTGTCCCCCCCAAACCACTTGTTCCTTCGGATAGCTGCTTTTAATCCAAGATCTGTCCTGGGGTGCGTTCGGCAGGTGATGCAGTTATTGTCCTAAAAAACAACTTTTAAACTTGCAGCCCTGAGCCCAACGGGCGTGGCTTAGAATATCTGTGCCCTAACTTTGCACCACCCCTCCCTCCTCCCCACCCTTTTCATCATTAGGAATGCCACTGGAACATTTTCTCCTGTCTGAACATTGCACAGGTGCCTCTACGGTCTAGCCCATGTGCCGTGCTGACACAGGTGATTAATAGGAGACAATCTGCCTGGAGCATTCCTAATGATTAGGAGGGCGGGGAGGAGGGACAGAGCGGGTGTGCCAGCCTAATGTATACACAATCTAATCCCCGGCCATTAGACACAGGGCTGCCGGTTTAAAAGTAGTTTTTTAGGACAATAACTGCATCACCTGCCAAACGTACCCCAGGACAGATCTTGGATTAAAAGCAGCTATCCGAAGGTACAAAAGGTTTGGGGGGGGGGGTCATATTGTGTTTACAGAGTCGCTTTAAAGGTTTACTGTCAGGAACCCTTTTTAAAGTTTTTAAAAGTACAAAAAACACTTCCATATTTAAGGTTTAAATCACCCCCTTTTCCCAATTTTTAAAATAAAAAACATGAATAAAAAATAACAAGAACAACAAAAAAAAAAACATGTTATTGCATTGTGTGGAATTGTCTGAATTAATAAAATAAGCCATTATTGATCCAGCATGGTGATCTGCATAAACGGAAAATAACACCAAACTCCAAAATTTGCCCAGATTTCAACATAAGAAATCCAGGTACCGTAAATTTTATGGATGTGTGCAGGGGGCCTTAATGTGCAAAAAATGTGGTTGCAGTTATCATGTAATATGTCATAATACTGTAACTGGTACAAATGCACTTAATTATTAGTAAGTTGGCATCTGGACATCCAACCAACCTGATTTCCAACTACAACATCTCAAACATTGCCTCCCCAACATGTTTTGCCAAAAACCAGTTTCATCAGGGGACAATAACACAGCTGTGCAGGTCCGTTTAGGTTCAAAGACCTAAATGTTAATATCTAGTTTTATCAAGACTAGCCATGTGATATTAGGCAGACCACAAGCTTTATGACAGGATATGTGGATTTTAATTCAATATCGTTTTTTAAAAAAAGCAAAAAATGTAGGTAAAAATATAAACATCTAATAAAATCAGCTTTGACGGTGTGTGAACATCCGTGTGTGAATCCCGCTGTCTTCACGTTCCATGGGGAAGGTGGAGACAGCCTGAGTCCCACCTGGAAAACAGGAATACAGCCTAGGTCAAATGATGTATCCCTGTTTTCCAGGTGGGACTTGGGCTGTCTCCACCTTCCCCATGGAACGGGGGGACAGCGGGAATCAAATGCTGATAGTTCGGATTCGCACAAACCCGCACCTCGGCCCAGTTCCCTCATCTCTAATGATAGGTACTCTTTAAGAATATATCACGCTAATAGTTCTCGTAGATAATCTTCTGTGAGCTCACCAGGAAGAACATTGTGTGCTGACCTATTTAGCTCACAGAGGATTGTCTAGATTGGATACAATTGTAGGAATCCTTCATCTGGAATAATAAAATTGAACTCTGATATGTACACGTGGTGTAGCCTCATTGGCATTCAGAGAGACATGCAACATATTTTTTTTTATAGCAGACCATCTTCCACAGTACAGTTAAAGGGGTAATATTTCTCTTCAAGGAGTGCGTCATAAAGTCATGGGATGATTTATAGTCCGTTCAAGCTTCACTTGGAATTCTGGGAAGAATATGCAAATGACCTCTGTTATGCCACCTTCTTATCCGAGTCAAAAACTGACTTGAAGGGAAAGCTACCACCAGAAGGGGGCATTAGAATGCTGCTTTACACATCCTTCTTCCAAGAATTCCTATAGCATGAACTGCCTATAACTTCCCATATGTTTTTATGATGCTTTCCTCAAGGAAAAAACATTACCCCTTTGGTCCCATAGCAACAGAACTCTATACAGTCAGCCAACACCCTACTCTCTCCTGGACAACCCATAAGCAGCTATCTCCTTCTGAAGAGTTTCCTGGTTAAAATCTCCAGTCATGTTCTAAGGCTTCTTATAAGAGCCAAGCACCAAGGTGACATCACAGTGCTGCTTTGCTTAAAGGGGAGGGAAAAATATTGGGCTGGAAGTGGGGGAACATAAGAAAAAAGTCAAATTGACCTGTTCTGTTGCCTGCACACTGTGGCATCCTGCTCCTGGACGACGATGGCTATGTCACAACCCGGTTGACGGTTGCCCCACTGAGCCAGTCAGTGACTAGGGTGGGACACCGTTGAAGTGATTAATTGGTTGAACGGCTAAATCCCACCTGTCTGTGTTGTTGAACCTGGGTCGTGATGTACCCAGAACCCGGGAGAAGACGATAGCCAGCGGGGTCAGGGAGCTCTATGAGGCCGTGCATAGAAGTAAGCATATTAGCCCCTGCCCCTGATTTTTTGCCCCGCACTGGACTTCTACTTTAAAATATGGGTGGAAATATGTGGAAAATCTGGCATGTGTGAACTGGGCTTTAGGGTATACCACAATGCAGGCAAACAGTCGTACCGTAAAGAGTCACAGTTTTCGTTTTGAAGATTTGCGTGTGCTAAAGCAGACATTGCAACTGTTTCACAACTTTTCCGATACTTAACTCTTCATTATAAGGTGGGATGGAGGGAACATTTTATGCAAGAACATTTTGTTTAGATTTTTTTCTGGAATGTCAGAAATGTTACAGTGTCTTGGATCATGAGGTCTTTTTCTAATTCCCATTCCATACCACATTATTGACGTAATCTTTCTTGGAAAAGCATAAAATAAATATTCTACATGCCGAAGGAATTAGATGCATCTATCATATCTGACGGTAGTCTCCGGACCTTATGATTTCTGATGTTCCGTTAAAGGGGAATTCTCATCTGTTATCCCCTATGCATAGTATAGGGATAACAAGCTGATCCCACCGATCCCAAGAACACGGACACCCCAAAAGAGGACCCATCCTTGTGGGTAGTCTTTGGTTTTTCCACAATGAATGATTTTCTCCAGGGTCGTGTCAATGGGCAAACCCAGAAGACCATTGCATAGGAAGGTGCCAAGGGCGATGGAAGCATTTATGTTCTATGGGGTCACATCGATAATTTCTTCGGGGCACAAATTAGTTTTTTTGCCGTAGCCCTTTATCTTTGCCAAGGCAAAGTGCCCTTCATATAACTACACCTATGAGTCAACCATGCATGGTAAAAGTTAGGGACTAGAGAGTTTGATCATTCAGCATTTGATTACCGGTGGCTGAGGGAGTTGGATTCAGCCCTAGGGAGTCCAGGAAAACATGGATACAGCCATAAGCCATAGGCTGTATCAATGTTTTCTAGGATTGCCTAGGGCTGCATCCAACTTCGCCAGCCACCTGAATCCAAATGCTAAACGACTGTACTCAAGCATGCTCATCTTTATTAGTGACCAACGAGGAAGGAATCATTCAAGACTAGTCCTGCCCCTGTTACCCATAGGAAATAACATGAATGGCATATCCTTTTGAAGATATCTCAATAACCACCAGGCTCTGCAACAAAAAAAACTATTCAGGGTGAAAGACTGTCCTAGAGATGAATGGCCGTAACTGTATGTAATGATCCTGCTCCTAATGCAGGTTATAGTTCAGCAAAATATTTTCTAAGAGGAACAGAAATACATAGATGAATGAGTAAAGGACGAGAGGCGCAGGGCGAGGAGCCGCCGGATGGCCGCATATTTACGAAGCCTTATGAAAGATGAGGGAAAATGGATTTCGTAAAAATGCTGAGCACCGACAGTCAACAATACAAATCACTTTTTCTATTGCCGTCTCTTTTAAGTAAACAATTTTCGGAAATTATTGTCTCTCCCCCTCCGTCCTTATAGAAGTTATGGACAGTTTTTACGGTTTATTAAACTGGAAGGTCATACCATATTTTATTACCGCTGACAAATATTCCTATTAAAGAAAGCCGCTTGGCAAAACAAAGATAAAGTAAATGGAGACGGCCAAATCTCCTTCGCCAGCACCAAAAGAGATCATCTTAAAGGTTTATTTTATCATATATCTTGAAAAAACACATTGATTCCGGAGCCACAAAGCTTCATGAATTTTCGGCTTAGCATCTGATAACAGACTTTTATTGGCAGTGTCTAGACGGGCCTTCACTTAGACCTGATGTCAATGTCCACATTGGGGAAAGCGAATCAGGATCCTGCAGATTAGTTACTTACTTAGTTACACATATATGAAAGGAAAAAGTTTTTCCGTCGTCACACTCGGTCAGCATTCAAGGGGAAGGCAATTTTCTTTCTGTTGTATTTTCTTAACTTTTTTGTACTGCTTGTGTCTAGTTCTGCAGGAAACTGCTAGCATTACATGTTGCCGAGTTAAAGGGATTGCCCACTCTTAGAAAAACATGCCCGTTTCATTCCAGAAACAGCACCACTCCTGTCCTTACCTTGGATCTGGTTTTACAACTCCAACTTACAACCTACCCTGCTGATAGCCCCCCATAGCACCAGGAACACTGAGGAGGAAGGTATGTGCCTTATCTTCTTCCTCGGCGTTGGTTCCGTGCTGTTAGTCTCGGTAAACTCCACTCCGGAGCACCGTTAGGTGCACTGCCGTATCATCCAGCCCACCCCCTCCAACGATTGTCATTAGAAGGGGGGGGGGGTGGAAAACGCGGAAGTGCTCCTAACAGTGCTCCTGGGATCTGTCATTTTTTTATGCTTCCAGAACTATTCAAAGAGGCAGTTTTCGGTGGCTTCTGTTTGGTTTTAGGAAGTGATCTATCAATTATGGCCTGTTGGTTGGGGAGAAACCAACAGGGACCTTCCAAATCACTTGTCGTTCCGGCAACTTGTCAAAAAATTTTAGCCTATGACTCAGAGGAATCAGTTGTAATCTACAAGAGAACCTGCAGACAAGTTTTTGATTTTCCTATTGCACCACCACAAGAAAATGAAGTTTGCACAGTTTGAACATATTTTTGGGGTGTTTGTAGTCATTTATTATCCTGAATAATACTGTAAACTGTCTCCATTTTCTAAAACTTGGTTGACATTTGTTCTTCGACTTTAGTTCACAGCTATGTAATAGATTTAAGTGCATTTCAACATAGTCCATTAACTGATTATGGGATCCATAAGGTTCTTCTTTGGTTTTAATAAATTTTACTCTATGCATAGTCCAGAATAATTAAAAATGAAGAACTACTAATGTACTCTCCAGTGGAGGCACCAACTAACAGTGTGAGTCTACACTAGATGACCACTTTAAGGGGTCATGAATAGTGTTGAGTGAACTTGCCGAACTGGTTGGGTTTTGCAATGTTCTTCAAACTCAAACGCTTGGCATTTGACTCCTGGCATCTGCCCTAGGGAGTCCATGAATATAGTCATATGCCCCCCTGGAAGCCAATGGGACGGCAGACAACTTCTCCAGTAGCTCCGAGAATGTTGCCAAACCCAGTTTGTCAAGTCTGCTCAACACTAGTTAAAAAAAAAAAGCTAATCTATCAAAATGGCAATTTTTACTTTAAAGCGAATCTACCATCAGGTACATTGCTTAGTTTTTTTTTTTTTTTTAACATTAACGGATCGGTGCCAACGTGGTGATGCCAGTGGCAGAGTCCTTTTCTGAACCGCTGCCCAGTTCCTGCACACGGCGCCGATCTATTCCCAAGCACCGGCCCGCCCAAAGCACTGGGTGGGCCTACCCCCATTGCTTCGGGGCAGGTAAGTGCTCGGGAATAGACCGGTGCCTTGTGCGGGAACTGGGTGGCAGTTCAAAAAAAGTAACTAACCACCGACATCCCCGCGCCAGCGCGGATCCGTTAATGTAGAAAATCCAAAGAGATGTACCTGATGGTACATTCGTTTTAAGCAATATATGAATATAATTTATTTCAACCTGTTCACTTGCTTCCTATGAGAAACCAGTGCATTTTCAAATAGTTTTGACTTGTAAGAAGGCTTAAATGCCACTCTCTTAATCTATAGTAGATCAGAATAGCTGCATATTACAGAACTTTATAAACCAGTCTTTGCAGCTGGGAGTAGTATGAAAGCCTTTATCACTAACAGCCGGCCCGGTATTTAAATGCACTCAGGTTAGTCTTCTTAATCCTTGTTCTTGTTTTATCTCTGAGAAAAATGGTAAAAAGAAAATAATTACATTTTTTTCTTTTTGCTTCGGTTTCTTATGACAAAATGAAAGTACTTTCCCAGAAATAATACATTCGTACAAGCCCAGAGGAGGATTTTTTTTTCTTTCTCAAAAAAGACACATCCGTATACTATGCATAGAACTTTATGGCTTAAATCGGGCTAATCACAGAAAACCACACGCTTTCCTTGATATTATCAAAACCTCTCGGAGGGATGTGTCGGTATACTATTCAAAAAGTTGCTAAGACTTTGAGTTTTTGGAGATAATTTTTCTGTTTTTAACATGAGCAACATTGTCAGTGTTCTGTTCCGGTGTTGAAGTCTAATGTAGGCATCTACCTTCAATGACTCTCAGTTACCTCTCCCATCCTCCCCATATACAGGAACGTTTGGCACTGCCCAACGTCCCTGTGCTCTCTATGGTGAGGGGAGAAGCAAACCGAAGCCAGAGATCTCTTTCTGAGAATTGAGTGGATCTACAGTATATCAAACTTTGCCAAAAGTTGCCGAACCCAAGCCATCAGCACATAATTCACCGCAGCTGCAGAAGTTGAATGCCACCCTGGAAAACATGGATAGTAATGGGCAGTAATGTTCCATCATGCCCGACCTTTATGTCCACCTCCATCATCGGGAGAGCTTGATACACCTTATACTGATGGCCAAACCCACTCCAAGAAGAAGGTAAGACCAACAGAAATATAAAGGATCCATCCGAATCCAAATTTCTAATTGATTTCTGGAAAATTGTGCAGGAGCAAGAACTCCTGTCCAAGACAGGAGTCCCTGCATCTGTACATACTGGCAGTGTCAAAGGTGGGTGCTGATGAGCAAACCTTGTACATGCTCCGAACCCGAGCATGTGGCATTTCATTACCGGTGGCTGAAGAAGTTGGATGCAGCCCTAGGGAGTTCTGGAAAACATGGATACAGCCTATGGTCTATGACTGTATTCATGTTTTTGAGGCATTCCTAGGGCTGTATCCAGCTTCTTTAGCCACCGGTTTGGACAAACCTAAGCGTGCTCAAGGTTCGCTTATCTGTCAGCAGACCAGTATCAATGTTACTGTGCAGCTGACAACTTGAACAAGGATAATTGTAGGACACTTACAGGGTGCTGAACAACAAGGCATATAGTGTACACCTTACTTCTTAGTATGTATCAGAGCAGGGACTCCTGTTTTCAATAGGAATCCCTGCTTCTGTACCAATTTTCTGTATGTCCGTAGAATATGGTGCCACACAAGTATGTACAGCAGTAGGGACACCTCTTTCAAAGTTCCTGCTTCTGTACACTGGCACACAGGTTAGCGTAGTTTGTGTATTGATTAACACTCCATAATATATTGTACAGGCAGACTCCAGAGCTGCTATCATATCCATATTGAAACAGATGCCAATTCACAGCAAAACCTCTGAATTTTAATTTTGAAGCTCACTCATCTATATCTAAAACTTTTCTACAGTTGTGAAAATATTGTGCCCCTCCTTATTGGCACCCTAGAAAATCCATCATCTTAGCACTGTCTCTTTATCTTGCAGTCACATATTGCTCTACTTACTCTGCCCCCTTTTCTTGCCACGCCGGTAAGCTACAGACAGAAGAAGACACAGTTGAAAGGGAGCAAGACTTCAGACTACACGCAGTGTTTGTAGTCTGTAACTATGGCAACACATAGGCAATCACAGCACTGGCTCTTTATCTTGCAGTCATGTGTTTCTCTACTTACTCTTCCCCCTTGTCTTGCCAAGCCTTAAGCTACAGAGCAAAGAAGAGACAGGAGATGGAAGGGAGCAAGACTTCAGACTACACACAGTGTTTGTAGTCTATAACCATGGCGACACATAGGTCTGTAAAAGTGCTGCATAAGCATTGTATATTAAGGCAACTAGAAAATTGGTTGGAAAAAGTATACACAGCCTTCATGGTTAGAATCATAGGCAAAGAAAACTTTGTCCAAACTTTTTGAAATTATTTTTACAACCTTTGAGCTACAATTTATCCCCGTAGAACATATACACAACGCCTGTTCCTAATATTATGCTTCTAGTCTCAGCTGCAAGAAGAAGAGACTCAATGTGCAGCTTTGCAGCGTGGCTTTGATAAGGCTTTAGCTGTTTGATGTTCCTTTTATCCTTCATAAAAGGGAACACAGCGCTCGGCAATAAATACTGTATTTTAGCATAGTTTTCCTGCCAGCGCCAACAAACTTATCTATCGTGGGTTATGTTCTGATCACTTCAATAAAATAAAACGCCAGGAAAGCATTAACTTGTAATTAAAAGCAGATCAATTTGTTTGAACAAGTATGTAATGGGCTTATTGTACACTATGGCGGGACACGGAAAATGAAATTACAAGATCAGGCCAAATTTTTTTCTACCCTCTGACGGGAACATGATGTAAATCGTCAGACACAGTCATCCATAAACCTGTAACACACAGAGAAAATTAAACAATAGATTGAAGGCCGATGCAGCCTTTCCGCTGGATAGGATCATGGGCTTACAGTGTTCTTGAGAAGTGGTGGTCCCAAAGGGGAGTAGCATACATACTACCCATATATCAAGTCATAACTAGTTTTGGTAGAGAGTTGTAGAGGCTACCCATGACCCCAATGTGGTGGAAGCCCCAATGGACATGCCCCTTGGGTAAATAGATGAACAACAAAAGAAAATAAAGACTTCCGATCACAGATAAGGGGATACACTCAGTATGAAGAGTCATGGACGTTTGATGGCAAACAAATAATGCGTTATTTCTGTACCATGAAATGTCTATGAAGTTTTATCTAGAGGGCAGCACCATATTTGCAATCCTAAATCTTTATTCGACAAAGATCGTGGAAAAAAACTCTTCTCTCCTCCACTCTACTAGGTGTTGTGCCCTGTGTACAACCTGATCAGGTGAGTGCGTTACCTTTGTGCACCTTAGGCATACCGTATACCCTCACCCCTATCTCCATATACATAAGTGTCCCTCACCATCTTCTAGTATACTTCAATTCATGCTAACCAAGTCAAAAACCTTAAAGGAGACCTGTCACCACCCGTCTCGGGGTGAAGGCCGCCCAACCCCCCGTTAGAGACCCTTATACTTACCCCTTCTCTCCAAGTCCCACACCTGGAGCCGGTCCCGGGACGGAGATATCTCCGTCGGAAGCCTGGAGCGCGTGCTCCAGAGATGAGTCCGACGCCCATAGAGAATGAATGAAGCCATTCATTCTCTATGGGCGTCAGACCCACCTCTGCAGCGCGCGCGTGCCGGGCTTCAACCGGGGATATCTCCGTCCCGGGACCGGCTCCAGGCACTGGACTTGGAGAGAATGGGTAAGTATAAGTGTCTCTAGCGGGGGGTCTGGTGGCCTTCACCCCGGTACGGGGGGTGACAGGTTCCCTTTAAAACCTGAGACACTCATTGTGAAACATAGCTAAGTATTTAAAGGGATTTTCCTTTTTTTTTTTTTTTTTTTTAAATCAATAGTTAAGGAGGACCACCCCTAATGAACCACCAATAAGCAAACCCAAGGGGAGATGGCTCTTTCTCTAAAGTTATCCTCACAGTGCCGATTATATGCATGTGGCTGTTTCCGGTACTACAGTTCTGTCATATTCGAAGCTGTGGCTGAGCTGTAGTCTCAGATTGCACTTTTTGTCCTAATTCAAAGAGCTATAGGTGCTTCCTGTGTCTTATTATGGTACATTTGTACTAAATGACACTATTTTTTGGAGGTATTCTCCGTTAAAAGCAATACTGATACTAGATGAGAGTGCCTCAGTTATACAGCCATAGAAATATGGGATCACACAAAGTTTCGAAAAAGCCCTATAGCAAGGATAGTGAACCTTTGGCCCTCCAGTTGTTGCAAAATTACAATTTCCATTATGTTTGGACCGCCAAAGCTTTGGCATGATGGGCATTGCAGTTGTGCAACAGCTGGAGTGCCAAAGGTTCCCCATCCCTGCCCTATAGGCTACTGTGGTGAAGCATTATAGCCATATGGAGCTGCAATATGGTCTGAACAAAATCTCAATAGACAACTTTTTATCTATTTTTAATACCTTATATAGGCTTTAATTTAGCGAGTCCATAAAACCAATATCTGCAAATAATGGAGTTTGATCTTACGTCATCTATAATTTGTATGTAAGGGGAAAAGTCGGAAATTGTCTAACACGTGTCTAATATTGTGTTTCTATGATATGGAGCTGAAAATGAGCCAATTAGTATGCAAATATTGTTATTGAGCTAATTATTATGTCAGCGACTAGAGCGCCGCTCCCAGACTAATCCTTCAAGGTACAAAATAAATAGGGAGAAAAAAAAGATCATAGAAGCTAATTAAAGTATCTGCAAAATATGACATTCGGCGTAGATCTAATGGATGATGAATGACTCCGCGCCGAGGACCAGTCACCTATTTGTCCTCCACGGCACGGTCTATAACATGTTGTATAAGGAGAAGCGTTTGACATTAGGAAGAAAATATTGTACATTAAGGAGGATCCTCTATTCAGGCGAGAGCTAGTTGTTTATTAAACAAGCAGAATTTTAATTAAATTCCTGTAATTAACAGCATGGAAGATCGCATTTCTGCAGAGCGGAGATTGTCTGCCTGGTCTACTTCCAATCAGCTATGGTTTCAGTCCTGCCAACATTTTGTTCAGAACTGCAATATGGCGTATGTCTGACTATCAGAACAAGGAAATTGGTACCGCCGCTCAGCCTCCTCCTCTGGGCGGGCTCACGCATAGACAACTAGCAGCTGGTTGCATTCTGCAAATGGTGATTGTATATATAGATATAGCAGAGCTGGTAGTTGTAGTTTAGTGAAGACTTTTTGTGATGTCACAATGAGGATGTTATCATTGGTTTTCCGCTGGACTACAGCCAACTTATCGTGGTGCACAAAATGAAAGATATTTCAACTTTGCTCTATCTATTTATAAAAGTGGAAAATAAAGGGGTACTCTAGATGAAAATTACACAATTTAAAATTTTTTTTTTATAAAATAAAAATAAAATTTATGCCTTCCAGGACTTATCAGTTGCTATATGACTCAGAGGAAGTCATCTCCATCTTTGCAATCCTGCACGGTACTCCCTGACGCCACCTCTGTCTTTATTGGGCACTGTCCAGAGAAGGGAGGTTTGCTGACATGGACAGATGTGGCAGCAGGGAACACCATGTTTGACGGGCAAAACCTTTTTTTTTTTTTTTTTAAAGGCAAAAAGCAGTTGAACTAGTGACAGAAATGCTGAAACAGATCAGTGTATTACTTACGTCTTTATGTTCAGCTGTTCTCCTAATATGCAGGAGAATAGGATTCTTGCCACACCCCTACCCCGCCCTCCAGCTACTGATTGACAGTCATCATGGATAGATAACTGCCAATCAGCAGCCGGAGGACGGAATTTTCTGCTTCTCATGAATATCAAGGACTACTGGGCTCATGCGCATAATGGAGAGGACTATTTATTGTCTATGTTATTCAGGAGGACATCTCAAAATCAGCTGCACAGAACAATGTAAGTGATACATCATTCTGTTCAGCTTCTCTGTCACCAGTTTATGCTACCCTTCGAAAGGGCTGGATAAACCTACAGACAAAGTCTGTAAGTAGACCCTTCAATGTGTCAAGATGGTGAGTAGTGGCAACTGGGCATTTGGGCCCTGACCGCAGCATCTATAGGGTTAACTGTCGGGATCAGAATGGGGTTCTGACCCCAATAATTGTCGTGGGTGCACGGCTGCCATTGATAGCTTGGACCTGCTGTGAATGGCACTGGAACAGCTTCTGTGTCCGTTTCATCTATGGACGTAACTGTATGTCCTTTTTGCAGGAACAGGTTAATTGATATTTGTAACGCACCTTCATCACCTTGCATTATAGTCTCTGAACGGTTATAGACACATAGACATGTATTGCTTATATCTGTAGACAGTATGGTGAAATCTTGATTTTGTTCTAAGCCAGACCTCTTGTGACACATTGTGGGTGATCTACGAGGAAAAGTAAGTAAGGACACATCTAAAGATGCTTTGCACTACAAATGTTGCTAAAATAAGGGAATCCTTTTTTTTTTTTTTGCAGAAATCAATAGTCCAGGCAATTTTAAGAAACTTTGTAATTGGGTTTATTAGGCAAATCTGCCATTATCTACATTCGAAAAGACTTTCCCCAGGCCCCCCCCCCCCCCTCCTCTCTCTCATTCACTGCTCATTATTAGGAAATCTTGATTAGTTTACTTCAGTCGAGCCCTGTGTAACCTATGGAGAGGAAGGGAGAGGGGGAGATTAGTTGCAGCAGAGAGCAGAGAACAAAGGATTACACAGTGGGAGCTGTGTGGAAGCCAGTATTCAGAGGTCAGAGAGGTCAGTGCTGACTTCAGAGGAAATAACCTGGTGATGTAGCTGTAAATTAACTCTTTGTAGTCCTGTTTTAGAAAACCATGAAGACAGGGGGGAGAGCTTCAAACTGCTTTTTCATGATAAAAATGCATTTTTTGGCTAATAAATCCAATTACAAAGTTTCTTCAAATCGCCTATACTCTTGATTTCTACAAAAAAAATAAAATAAATTAAACGACAGTGACACTTTAAGATCTAAAAAAAATTAAATAATAATAAAAAGAACGGCAGGTCAATCACATTAACGCATATGCATTATTTTTTGATGATTATCATGTTTGCATTTATTTCTTTCCCACTGCTTACATACTGCCAAGATATTCGGCAGCAGATTATAGAAATTGCCATCATTAACATACGCTGCAGTTCCCTATGGGGCTCACAATCTAATTTCCCTTTCTCAGACAGATGCATGCAAAGGCAATTTCATAGGAAACCAATTAACCTATCACCATGTTTTTGCAGTGTGGGAGGAAATCGGAGGACCCCAGGGAAACCCACTTCGGGTTACTAACTATAAACTCTATACTATTGCCGCCCCTGGTTGAATTAGAACCCAGGACTACGAGACCACTTACCCACCGCCCATCGCTGACTGGTTTAACATTAAAAACTATATTCTAGTAATATCTTAAATTTTTGGCATCTTGATTACAGAAAACATTTTCCTGGATGTGACATTTCATTCATAAATTTGCTCCATCGAGTACTTTGTTTCACCCTACACAAATATGCCTGGAGATCAGCATAGGCAGTCATGGAGGATGATGAAGAGCAGGGATAACCTTCTGAGCCTCCAATCATTGGCGTGCTATGTGAGTTATGGCCTAACTTTGTCAAAAGAAAAGGTCACATTTTTTGCTTTTCTATTTTTCAGCCATCTGGGGAACCAAATAACATCTGTCTAGAAGCGAGCACTATGTGAGAGCTGCCAAGGAGTTAGGGTTTCTACCAAGTACAAGAATATTTGTCCTAAGAAAAGCACAAAAAGCACTAAAATGCTCAAGTGCTCGACTCAAGTAATGAACACCACTGAAATCAAGGTGAGACTTGACTAATGAAATCATTGAAATCAATGTGAGCATTTAACCAGGTGTCCCCTGCTCGGCAGAGGGGAGGGTGCCTAATTTACATTCATTTAACTTCAATTGATTTTTTTATTTTAATTAAAATTTTTGTACAGTTTGAAGGAGATTTATCAAACATGATGTAAAATAAAAATGGCTCAGTTGCCCCTAGCAACCAATCAGATTCCACCTTTCATTCTTCACGGACTCTTTGGAAAATTAAAGGTGGAATCTGATTGGTTGCTAGGGATAACTGAGCCAGTTCCATTTTACACCATCTTTGATAAATCTCCCGCTTTGTGCGTCAATTAAATATACAAAAACTAGAATGACAAAAATGCAATAGGTTTCCGCAAGACACATTAGAACTCTGGCGGTATGCTGTCAATTGCTGGCATATCACCAGAGTTCTAATGTGTCTTGCAGGAAGTTCCAATAGCAAATTTGTATTTGGGCATTCTGAATTAGGGTATGTTCACACTGAGAAATTTGAAGCAGAATCCGTGTAAAATTCTGCCCGTAAAATATGAACATAGTAATGCCCCATTGTGTTTAATTGGATTTCCGCTATGTTGTTTACATGGCAAAATTTTCATGCATAATTTTCCACTGCGGATCCGCTTTCTGCCCTTAGGGACCATTTACACAACGGAATCCACATAAATAACTTTCAGTGGATTCCGCCGCTCACCCCCGTACAGATTCCATATTGTGAACGCACCCAAAGAATTGACATGTTAATTTTTTGGGCAGATTCCGCTAGAGGAATCCTATAGAAGACAATGGGATTAGAATTCTGCTCAAACTCTGCTCCTTTTCTCCCAGAGCTAAATAGGCAAGGAATTTTAAGCAGAAAACTTTCCTCAACCATTCCTTGTGGAATCTGCACTGTTTTCTTAGTGGGAACATACCCTAACCGAGGTACAAATTATATAAAACAGAGAGTTACTTGGGGTTGGCCAATATACTAGTCCCCATAGACAAATCTCTGCTCTTGTCATTTCCTCACACGAACAGAGGTGGCAGCAGAGAGCATCATGCTAGACTGAAAAGAAAAAAAACTCCACTTCCTGCAGAGCATACAGCAGCTGATAAGTACTGGAACAAAACAGGCATAATTTACAAATTTGTATAGCTTTCTGACATCAGCTTAGAAGTACCCCTTTAAATATTATAATTACCGTGTTATTTATAACCACAGATAACAACAACTTCATGATATCACAATGTGTTATTGCCAAATGACAAACTCGGCTTTGCATTCCCTTCAAAGCGCCTTGGGCTACATCCCCCATAAATATGTATGCACATACGTATATATGTAACAAGTGAGCGCTCTGCACATTCTGACGTGTTATCCAGGTATCTATGGAAATATGTTTTCTTTTTTTCCGACCTAATGTAAGAGTCACGCCGAGTCAAAAAAGTCATCAGGCTCGGGAGAGAAACACAAGCTTTTGACAGAAAGTTCATTTAATTTCCTCAGCTTCTTCAAAAGGAAATCTCAAGGTGACAGGACGGGAGCGAACACCCTTAGCGGCGAGGATTCTCCGCTCTTGTTCTCTGCAGCCGGAGTCGACTAATGAGACTGCTTTGCATTTCAGTGGAGAAGTGTAAAACTGAAAGGGGCTTACTCTGATTACCTCATAAATATGTCATCTCACCCAGCTTCCCTGCACAGGATTAGGAAATATGTTAACAGAGTGGATTAAAATTAATCTTACCTGGGTACTGCCGGCCATGTTTTCCATTTAAATGAAAGACTTGGCGCACCGCACTCTACGTGGCGGCGACACAGATGGCGCTATTTCAGTTACTGTCTTTTTACGGAGCAGCAGCCGTGGCAGGTGCTTTTCAAGACCCTCGGCGTCGACCCAACTGTGTGATTTGCTGGTGGCTTAAAGTGATCCTGCTGTCACCGCAGTGGAGCTGGTTAGTGCAGATACAGAAGAGTTGGGTTTGCCATTTAACGGTTTATTTTCTGAAATGTTACAGCTCTCCCAGACAAGATAACGAGATATAAAAAAAAAGTCTTTTAGACGGAACTTCTGTGTCTAGGGCGGTACTCGTAGTAAGAAAAAATTCCCATAGTACTATAAAAGTTCATTCTCGGCACTCACCATCATGCTTCATAAATCTTTATTGTAGAAAAAAGTCCATCAGAAAAATATACAACGGCAACAGGACGTTTCGGCGTCAAGTTGAGGAAAGCTTGACGCCGAAACATCCTGATGCCGTTGTATATTTTTCTGATGGACTTTTTTCTGCAATAAAAATTTATGAAGCACAATGGTGAGTGCCAAGAATGAACTTTTAGAAAGATCACGAGATATATCTCGAGCGTAGTTGGGAAAGGGCTGCTGGGGCATGTGCACCAGGTGCCATCAAGCCACATAGTATTTAGATAAGAGCTTAAAGCTGCCTACTCATGTGCCGTACCTGCAGCTGTGTTAGAAACAAAGGAGCCACAGGCCAATACGGAGATCGCCGGGGATACGGATGTCAGACCCCCCCCCCCCCAATATCTCTTACAGTACATGTACCCTTCTCCACAAGTTATTTCATCATGAAGTGTATAGCATCTCCACTTAACCCCCTGGGGGCCTGACTGTGCTCTTTTGGGGAAGGCAGGTTGTACTTACCTTCAGGAGCTCCAGGCGTGCGGCATCTTCTACCTTAACCTGGTTGGCTCCTTGCATGTGCAAGCAGTCGCAGCTGCTGATTGGCTAAGCAGCGACTGCAGAAGCCAAACATAACATAACAAGCGCTGTGTGGCGGTCTGGTGTAGACTAAAGACAAGAGCCCAGTACAATAAATATAACCCCCCCCCCCCCCCCATGGAAATTCATGTCAATATGCTTTATTTTTAATCCAAACGTTGGACACAAACAAAAATTTTACAAAAAAATTCGGGTACATACCCAAACTTTACAGTTAAAGTACGCTGATTTTTATAGATAAAGCTTAGGGCTAGCTTTGGACTGAATTATGTGGAGGGTAAAAGGGTCAACTGACAAAGGGACATCTCACCTTGAACCTCTACCTCTAGGTTAATTTAAAGGAGAAGTCCAGCCCTGGCTAAAATCTAACAGCCAGCAGGGGCAAATATAACAACCAGTCATTACTTACCTCTTCTCTTGCCTGCAATTCACCACGTGACCAGCCCAGAAGGTAGTGTCCTGCCCCAGTCACTGACTGGCTAAGCGGCCAGTTCATCAGCCGGCTGATGCACTTTAATAATTGATTAAAGTATATAGAAAACAAAAAAGCTGAACACTTACCTGCCTATGCTCCCCATTGTCCTCCTACCTCTTCCCGACTAATCAGAGCTGACACTGAAGCCTCTACACCCATCTCTGCAGTGATAGGCCGCTCAGTCAATCACTGTTCTGGTGCTGTTTAGCTTTGGTCAATGATTGGCTGAGCGGCCTATCACTTCAGAGATGACTTTAGAAGCTCTGGTGAGCAACAGGCAGGAGGACGTCAAGGAGCTTGGGGAGGTAAGTATAAAACTTTATTATTTTCTTCATTATTTTAAAGCAAGGGCTGAATTGACGTTTATAGACAAACTCACAACAAGATAACTGTCAATCACTGAGTAGGACCACCCTCTAAGCATAGCAAAAAAGAAGCTTATAAACTTATATTTTATTATTTGGGAAATTTGTACTAAATAAAATTTTATTCTCGGACAATAATAAAAAAAAAACATAGCTTTAATCCTGCATCAAACTATTAGAATCTGCTCAGTCCAGAATATCCCACACTTAATAAGGGTGCGGTACTTATGTTTTCCTATTGAAGTCAAGTTCAGAGAAGCTGAACACACAGAAAAATGAAAAGTCTCGCTCTAACTTTTATTAGAGCAATTAAAAGCCCTCTCTATAGTAATTACCAGTCATCTAAACATGCCTCTAATCTGATTATAATAATGCCTTATGTGAATATGGAAATGTATTCATAGAGCTGGAGAACTATCATAAAGAATGTTTTATTGAATAACTAATAATGCAGCCACTCATCGGGAAGTCTGCGGTGTTCACCGCGTGCCCATCCACTATTGTCTGAGCTTCAATAACTCTTTTCTGTAGCCTACAAATGTACATTCATAAAAGATTACATGCATTGAGGGATTAAACAGGATTTCTTAATTAGGGCCATTAGGCCAATGCTTACAGGTGGCTTTAGATGCCTGCACAGTTAGTGCCACACCCGTACCGGGCTATGGCATTGTTGGCTTTGTTCAAATTCAACTGCTCATTTCTTCCCCAACTTCAGATCATGTCTTCTGCCTTTTGCTATGGTGACTAAAAGCCTAATCAAAAAACTACTATCCTCCCCTGCTTCTATTGGTACTTAAAATTCATCCCTAGCTGTCATTTGTGCCTATCCCCGTACTATATTATAGGTAGAAGGACGGCACTCCGTAGGTTGGTGGTGCTTGTAGTGGAGGGATCAAGCAATATGTAGAAACAGATACCCAGCACTCACCAATATGTTCAGTTCCTTTATTGAGTGCAAAATGCTACTCAATAAATGCTACTGCTAGTTCTACAGCAGTACGCGTTTCAGCCAAGCATGGCTTTTAATCAGCTTGCAAGCGGATGAAGGCCATGTTTGGCCGAAACACGTACTGCTGTGGAGCTGATGCATTTTGCACTCAATAAATAAACTGAACATATTTGTGAGTGCTGGGTATCTTTTTTTACATATGCCAGTGCTATGACTGTCTACTGAGTTTTGACCTTTGATCTTAACTTTGGCCTTGTTCCTGACTATGCCTCCATCTTGTCCTTAGTTAATCTCTAAAGAGGAGTGAGACTTGACCATGCTCAAGTCAGATCGCTTGGCATTTGAATACAGGTAGCTGACAAAAGGTAGAGGCAGCCCTAGCGAGTAATGAAAAACATGGCCTATGGCTGTATCCATGTTTTCCAGGACTCCTTAGCATTGCATCTACTTTCATCAGCCAGCAGTATTCAAATACCAAGGGATCCGACTTTTTACACTCTATACTTCTGGACTTTAATCTCCCATTGACGCATGGCTGCATCTCCGCTACGGCTGACAATCTGTGACTTTTTTGAACATTGTAGTCTAAAAATTCTCCCATACCTCCTTGCAGGAATTAATGCATATCTATCATTAGGAATCTTCTCTTAATCGGTAAGCAGTCGCTCCTGCCACCAGAAGATCAGGAAACCATGGATATAAACATGCTGGAGGAGTTCTGTTTATCGTTCCGTTCAGAATAAGGCTCGTGCGCAGTGCTCACCTAACATGGTCATGTCCATAGTTACCAGATCTTATGGCAGCAGAAGCAAATGCACACCGGTTGAGTAAGGATTCCTAATGACAGGTATGTTTTAAATATGAATTACACCACACAAAGCTAAATTTTAAATATAATAATTTTTATTTAACATGATTAAAAATCAATTAAAAGATCTTTTTAGTGCAAAAGGGAATCCAGCAGAAAGTGACGACCAGAACACCTCGGTCTAACAAAGTCCTATTATATACCACTATACCATGTAAACGTCTAAGTCATTATACAACTAACCATGTAGTATATCCACACAGCCTCGGATGGCTGAAAACAATGTCAGCCCATACCCGCAAGTACTTAGAAAAGTCTAAGAACACGCTTACCCATCGTGGTGTCTGGCATCAATAACCCCGACGCACGTTTCGCGTACAGGTCGCTTTATCAAGGGGCGTATCTAACTCCTGTCTCACACACTATATATATTACTGGTGAGGATTCCTTCCGGGGTCAAAGGAGTGGCCAGGGATCACGCAGCTTCCTCCCGGCCTACGTCACTGAAATGCACGCCCGCCGGTGGAACGCAGGCGGGCATGCGCACTGTGACTCAAGAGGCCAAGTCGGAAGAGCACCTGCGCCAGATTCTCCCTAGACTCGCGTACACGGACGGTAATCATTGTTCCCTATTTACGAGGCTGTATGTTTACTCATGGTCATATCAAATATGTCTAATACAGGTGAGCAATAATTATAATAAAGTGCATAAATCTACATCATTGTAAACAATTCCATACATAGTGTTAAAATCCATCAGTGAAAAGTGCAATAGTGCATAAAATTGATATACATATAAAAATACCAAACATTAAATACCAAACCAACAATATTATATTATATATAATAATAATTATAATTGTTATAATTATTGCTCACCTGTATTAGACATATTTGATATGACCATGAGTAAACATACAGCCTCGTAAATAGGGAACAATGATTACCGTCCGTGTACGCGAGTCTAGGGAGAATCTGGCGCAGGCGCTCTTCCGACTTGGCCTCTTGAGTCACTGTGCGCATGCCCGCCTGCGTTCCACCGGTGGGCGTGCGTTTCAGTGACGTAGGCCGGGAGGAAGCTGCGTGATCCCTGGCCACTCCTTTGACCCCGGAAGGAATCCTCACCAGTAATATATATAGTGTGTGAGACAGGAGTTAGATACGCCCCTTGATAAAGCGACCTGTACGCGAAATGTGCGTCGGGGTTATTGATGCCAGACACCACGATGGGTAAGCGTCTTATTAGACTTTTCTAAGTACTTGCGAGTATAGGCTGACATTGTTTTCAGCCATCCGAGGCTGTGTGGATATACTACATGGTTAGTTGTATAATGACTTAAGACGTTTACATGGTATAGTGGTATATAATAGGACTTTGTTAGACCGAGATGTTCTGGTCGTCACTTTCTGCTGGATTCCCTTTTGCACTAAAAAGATCTTTTAATTGATTTTTAATCATGTTAAATAAAAATTATTATATTTAAAATTTAGCTTTGTGTGGTGTAATTGTTATTCTAAAAAAAGCTAATTAATCCTGTATATAATCCTTGGACCTGTTACGTTGTGGTTAATTAACTCTGCGGGGCAGAGACCAATGCTGATAGTGTGTGTCCATTGGTACTATTGTAAATAAAATGTTTTAAATATGAAAACCAAAGTATTACTTAGACTCCAGACCTCAGTCTAATAAGCACTCAATGGATTGCAGATACTGAACAAACAAAAATAGTGGATACTAAAGTTAAGCAGTACTCAAGCATGCTCGAGTCCGATCGTTCGGCATTTGAATAACGGTGGCTGAAGTTTAATGCAGCCCTACGGGGGCCTGGAAAACATAGATACAGAATATGGCCTATTTATCAATATTTTCCAGGACTCCCTAGGGCTGCATCAAACTTCAGCCATCGGTATTCAGACTCGAGCATGCTTGAGTACTGCTCAATTATAGTGGATATCAATATCCATTGTAGACCAAGGGTGTCAAACTGCATCCCTCCAGTCAAAACTACAATCTCCATCATGCCTGGGCAACTAAGTTTTGGTTGTCAAGGCATAATGGGAATTGTACTTTTTCAACAGCTGGAGGGCCACAACTTTGACATCCCCACTCTAAACCATCAGAGATATCGGTTTCCAACCACTAAACCACTGTAGACTCCCAAGGATCCCTAAAACACCCTAGGTAAAAATTAAATAGAAAGTTGGTAAGTTGAGTTTTATCATGGAGTAGGGGACAGGTGACTATTTCCACTTCTGTCATGGGCCCACCTTGAAAAAAAAATACTGAATTGGCAGTAATTTGCTTCTTATCAAGGGTTAATGCTGAGTTGTAAGAGACAATTCTTTCTTGAAGAATAGCGCTGTATTCTCTGCCACCAGAAACAGGAAGCTTGAGCTTGTTATAAATAGTTTTGATGAAACACTTCAAATGAAAGGTACAGAGAAGGAAGTCTCGGAATTGGAGGAGATATACACACCTTAGCCCGGAGAGGTCAACCGCGGCCAAGTCATTACTGCAACATCAATGAGCTGCACAATATTAACCCGCCATAGCGAAGGAGATTCTGCTTTGTTGGGAAGTTGCACATTATTCTCACCGTGCTGCACTACACTTTTCTGTAAGATTATTTCCACTTGTTACTGAACTAACGAAAGCAACGAGAAATTGTTAAAAATTGTCAATTTGAGGTTTAAGGTGCTGCTCCGATATGCTCACTGTTCCTTTTTTATCATAAGGACTCCTCAGCAATATTATCAGTCAAAAGCAATGTAAAAGGTTGTACAATATGAAGCTAACCGAAGGATGGATGAGTGCATGAAATGGGGAGCATCAGCACTACAATTCTCTTTTTTTGCAATTTTGCTGGAAAATAATTGCTTTTGGAAGGGGCGGCTGAGAGATGAGATGAGTAAAATAGAGGGGGGTGTGGAGTTCTTAAAGGGGAAATACAGTCAAATAGTCATAAGAAATGCTGAATGTTCCTCTGCATGTAGTATAGATCTAGCCACAAGAGGGGGCGTGTGTACACTGCTCAGTGCCTTAATTACTCTGCACCTGTGGCTTAGCCGTTTAAGGAAGCTTCCTGCACATGTGCTCTGCCTGAGCATCAAGGTCCTTTGGTCCTGCAAAGGTGTTTTTGCATTTGCTCTGCAAAAGTGTTCCTGAGTTCCTGTATTCCCTGTCCTGGTCCCTGTGTTCCCACTGTGGTGTCCTCATTCCCTGGAGTTCCTGCTGTTTGATCCTGCACTCCCAGTTGCTTCCAGCATACCTGCGTCCTGTGTGAGAACCTGACCCAAGCTGTGTTTGCTCCTGCTACCGTTCCTGCATCTAGTTACCCGCCTTGTGTGAACTGCACTGTGTGACCTGCACCTGTATCTTCATCCTCAGCATCGGTCACCTGCATCCATTAATGTTATCCGGTGTGTCCTGTGTATTCATATTCATCTGTACTGTCTGTTTGGTAACACGGGTGATTCCACCCTTGCAATCTGGTCTTCCCAGACCAGCTGTCACATGTCTATCTCAGAAGGTAGTAACCTTCCTCTAGGAAAGTCTATCTCCACCATCAGGAGTACCTTGTGAACAACAGAGGATATGCTTAGACAACGTCCTTAGGGATAGACGGGCACGTGACACAGTGGGCTCATGTCCGCTGATCCTGACCATATGAGTGGTCACTCTCTAATTCCTCAGTGGTGAAGCTGTTGGAAAATTGAACACCATGGGCCCTATGGAAGGGGGTGGTAATCATCCTAACAGGCTGATATTACTGGCAGTGAAGGAACAAAGACTCATTTGTCAGCTGATTGGGACATTCTAGCATGCTAAAAATAATTGGCCATATCTTCTATTATAAGGGGGAAAGATGATTGCTAGAAAGGGCTGCACAACTGATTGAACGATCTTGGTGATCGGGAGTGCAGAGATGCCAAACTGTTTAGATTTGGCAACATTCTCTGAAGAAGTTTGATACCATCCTAGGCACCTAACTTCTCTAAACACCAGAAGTCAAATGCCAACCGCTCAAATTCAATGAATGTTGCCGAACCCGAACAGTTCAGCAACTCTGCTCAACACTAGTAATTGCCACTCTTTACAGATAACTATTGGGGGAGTAACAGAGTCTATACTGCCAGGTTTCTCCACAAATTACAAGTAATCTGTTCAAAGGTTACTCAACCAATGAGATCATCATATCTATGACTAATCAGAAGATAACTTTCACTGGATTTCTCTTTTAACCTTCCTTCATGCATATCTCTTCACATTAGAGATGAGCAAACCGGGTTCGTGTTCGAGTCGATCTGAACCCGAACGTTTGGTATTTGATTAGCTGGGGCTGCTGAACTTGGATAAAGCTCTAAGGTTGTCTGGAAAACATGGATACAGCCAATGACTATATCCATGTTTTCCACATAGCCTAAGAGCTTTATCCAACTTCAACAGCCACCGCTAATCAAATGCCGAAAGTTCGGGTTCGGATCGACTCTAGCATGCTTGAGGTTCGCTCATCTCTACTTCACATAATTAATGTCATGAATTTCAAACTTTTTTTAAAAAAATTTTGGTTGCCCATACCCAACACATAATGAGGGACATGTTAGGATCCGGACGGCAGGACAAGACAAGACAGTGAGCCCTAAGCTCAGCCCCGCCCACTGTCCTCTACCTACTTGCCCCAATCCGCTCTAAGATGGCGGCGGTCCCTGCACTGACTAGGTGGGACACAAAGACAAGACAAACAGACAGACAGACAGACAAACACAATGAAGAATAGTCAACAGTCCGGGTCACAACAATCGGGCAGCAAAAGTACAAAATCACAATCCAATAAACGTAGTCAAAGTCCAGGCAATATAGTCAAGGGCAGGCGGCAAGCAAGGGAAGTCAAGGAATAAGGCAAAGATCAGGAATAGCAAATACACAGAAGATACAAGTGGGCAGAGACTAAGTCAATAACCAGCAATGATATCCCAGACTGAGGAGGTTATATAGGAGGTCAGGGTTCTGATCCAGAACATCATTGGACCATCCCCCTGATCTCCAAGCACAGACACCTGAGAACAAAACAGATCCACTGGCAGGAAGACCTGTCAGTCACAGAAGAACCAAAACACAGATTAACCCAGACATGGCCAGACAGAACTCAGCAGGTGAAGTCGGGTGTGTCTCTCAAGGTGAGCAAATAACCAGAGTTCACACACTACAAAACAAAACACAGAAACAGAATGCAAGAAAATCAGCGCCTTCTCGTCCGCACAGCACGAGCCGAGGGGCGCATAATGCTCCGCAAAGATACAGTCCTGACAGGACATTTATTAAGTCCGGCGTTTTTTGCGTCAGGCGTAAAAATGTCCCCGCAGCTTCGACGGTATGGAGATTTATGTAGAGGCGCACTGCTCAGAACTGGCGTAGGTTTCCTTATCATTTTTTGTTGCTAAAAATTATAAATGAAGCGGACCCAGAGTCCCCCTCCACACCCCCTCCCTTCCCCACTGGCGAAGGTGGCATAAAATGGCCAGATGCAAATATTTTATTTGCAAAACGGCCATTTCCGAATAAATTAATTCGCATCTGCCCATTTTACGCCAAAAATACAACTTTTTAGTTTGATAACTTTCCCCCAATAAGCGTGTTTATTACTTGAATGGTCATAATCAATTTCGGATGGTATTCTATACGGTGTTTGCACTACCGGCCAATTTCCCATTGACTTCAATGAAGATATTGAAAATAGGTCAGTTTTTTAACCTTAAAATTACGGTTGTATTTTTATTTTATTTTACAGTGTGTGAACATAGCCTAAATGTTCTTATTGTTTTTCAAAAATTCACTAACAACAAAAACAAAAAGAAAAAAAATGAAAAACACCAACAATAGCACCATGAAAGATGCAACAAGATGTTGTGTATGAACGATTTCTACATCCCTGGCTCTGCAGTGACTGCAGTGTAACAGTAAAGTAACAGTAAAGAGTGTGAACAAGTCTTCAAAGTGAAACATAAAACATTTCTAATTAAGCATAAAGAAAAGAGATTGTGATAATCAGCAAAGAGAAATCATGGGAGAATTTATTCATCATCATTTCAGGCTCCTAATTAACAATTTGCAGGTTAACCAATCATTTCGTAGAGAGATAACGTTATAGATCAGAGATAATGAATGAAAGGGAATTATAGATGACATGGAAACTTTCTAGGCACTTTTTCAAAGTGAAATAATAGTTGCTACTTTTTGAAGGTAAAAAAAAATTATAATTTAGCATCCAGACATGTAAGGACACGACTATTCCACATACTGTTAGCATGTTTTTTATTTTTTTAACCTGCCCTATGTTAAAGCTATGAGCAAAACTCGAGCACGCTCACAGCCGACCAACATAGCCATAGGCTGCATCCATGTTTTCCAGGACTCCTTAGGGCTGAATACAACTTCTTCAGCCACCGGTAATCAAATGCTGAGACACCCAGGTAAAGTCAGACTCCAACGTATTCGAGGTTGGACCATACAGCGATTAGTCTACTGATAGGGTATGCCATCATTCTCTATCATTGCCTATGAAGCTTCTATAAATAAAAACATTTTCCTTAGAAAGGTATTTCCACTTCATTATGGGATCAACTATACATAAGATAGGAAATAACAAGTTAATTGGCTGTGGTCCAATCGCTGGGACCCCCACCAATGCACATCATCATAGAGTCGTGACATAGAAAGCAGGAGAACCATAGCGAGGACCATCAGGGTCAGGACTTAGCACCTTATTACATGGGACAATTATTGTGCAGGAAATTGTTATATCATTCAAATTCAAACGATAATCGCCCTGTGTAATTGAAGGCAACGATGGAAAAATCGTTCATGTGTCGTTGATCGTTGATTTAGATCTGACCCTAAGTCATCGTTACTCGTTCGCTGTAATTCCGCATTCATTCACTAATCGTTCAGTGTAATTGCACACCGTTCCTTCTGATGGAGTAAAGGATGGAGTAAAGGATCGTAATAACGATCGTAACTAACAACTATCGTTCTGTGTAATATGGTGAACGATTTCAGGTTAACGATAAACAATCTCGTTTGCGATCGTTTATCATTAGTCATTAATCGTTAAAAAACATTTTGGCTAATAGGACCTTAACAGCAGAGGACAATGTTGGAATTTATATTCATTGTATATAGTTCTTCTCAACATGATTGAGTGCTGATTGAATGTGTCTATGTTTGGAGGTCCCCTGGACAGAGAATGGTCCATTGGATGCTACTCCATTCATTCGGGGATACAGTTCTTGTGATCTGCGAGGGTGCGAATGGTTAGACTCCCAATGATGAGCTAGTTAAGGACATCCCTTTTCATCTTGGGTTAACTCTTTTTGATAATCTGATAACTTCCCATCATGCTCGCATAGATTATAAAAAAAACATAATATATATATATATATATATATATATATATATATATATATATAGTCGGTGCAAATGCATCATTGCCCCGATCCCCCATATTTATTTTGGTAAAGCCCATATAGAATCTCAGTGGAGTGAATAGTACTGGAGATAATACTTAGTGGTACTCATCAGCTTTATGGATGAGACACTGTTATATACTGACCTGCCATTATGACGTTCTGTATTTCTGACTATGCGCCATAATTTTTTTTTTTTTTCTATTACTGAAGTCGGTAATGACTGTTTCTAAAATGATAATTATCCAAGAAGCTGATTTTGCACTGGCTACAAAATCTAATACATGCTGACAGCTTTACTGCCTCTTCCACCAACTCAGCTGAGCCGCAAATTCTCATGTTCTAATCTTTTCAGTTCCAGAAGCTATAACTTCTAAAAGGGAAACCGGTTACTTAAACAGCAGCATTCCAAAGAGCAGGGGGAAAAAAAGAGAAAAAAGTGGCACTCACCACCAAGTGTTCTTTAATTTACAAAAACAGCATATACAGGCGTGTGTGTGTGTGCGTGTGTGTGTGTGTGTGTGGGGGGGGGGGGGGGGTCTGAAGGGGGCATACAGTAGATAGCATTGCTGTGTAAGCGGCTGCAGATGTTTCACAGGAGTATCCTGCTGCCTCTGGCCTAGAAAGTCTTGATATTGAGTACTTCTTTTTCTCTTTCTTTCTGCTCCTTGGAATGGATACTATTTATAGTGCTAACTCTGACCTGGGCTAAACAGGTTGTCCCAAGAGAAATATGACTTATTTACAAATAGGATTATTTAAAATGGCCCTATTGTGATTCATAGTGCTTTTATTTTTTCAGATACGGGGTCGTATAGGGTGTAATTTTTTGCGTCATAATCTCTAGTTTTTATTAGTAAAATATTTTTCTAGATTAAACTATTGATCGATTTTTCTGTTATACATAAAATGTCATTTTAAAAAAAAGCAATCTCTGCGTTTTTTTAGCGCTTTTTGTTCCCGCCGCTCACCGTGCAGGAAGAGTATTGTGTTATTTTAATATATCGGACGATTACACACGCTACGGTATATTATATGTTAATTAACTTTATTATTTTTATGTGTTTTATGTATAAAATGGGAAGGGGTGGGTGATTTTCAGTTTTATTGGGGGAGGAGCTTTGGGACATTTTGTAAAACATTTATTTATTTACACTTTTATAGTTCCCTTAGGGAACTATCACTTACATACATTGGATTAGAAACACTGATCTCTGCTATACCATAGCATAGCAAGGATCAGTGTTATCGGCGATCTTCTGATAGAGCCTGCCTGTGGCCTGAGACAGACTCTACCAGAAGCTCGGACTGCACAGAGGTAAGCAGTAGACCTCCGGCAGCCAGACCCCCCGCAGACACGCAGCTCCGGTAACTTATACTTAAACGCTGCAGTTGTCTGCCATTGAGGGTGAGGGCCTGGCTGCAGATAGCAGCCGGTCCTCACCAGCTATGGAGTAAGCTCAGCTCCTGAGCCCGCTCCCTAACCCGGGACCTCGGCAAGGCGTACATTTACGCCCTCCTGCATAAAAGCACAGACAGTGGGGGCGTAAATGTACGACCATGGTTGTTAAGGGGTATTCCGGCAAACATAACTTTTCATTTGTTGCTGTCCATCGTGAGACTAACAATTCCTTTCATACTTGTTATTATCTATTCAGTCTCCTTCCCCCAGTTTTGAACTGCTGCTTTCTGCTGAAAACAAAACAAAAAAATCTGTGTTTGAGTTTTCATAGGATTTCTTTACTAGATGAAAATGTATTCTGCCATAGTAAAAAAAATGCCTTGGTATAGGGACGGAGGGCGGCCTCACACATAGCTGTCTGCAGTCAGTTAGCGGCTGAATATTTTCACTTTGCCGGAGAATACCTTGCTGAATTAGCTGCATCTGAGGGACTGTCGGGTTTCATCAGAAAACCACACAGAAAAAAAGCTTCTTCTGTCTATTCATATAACGTCTCTTGCTTTTTGACAAACTGTGAATGACATAATTCTGCCTCGGGCGCTTTGAAGAGAGCGAGAGAAAGTAATGATCAGACATGAATAATGGTAAACATGGAACATTACACTTACAGCCCAGTCCCAAGGCCTGCCAACAAGTTACCGAGCAGCCGCAGCCTAGCCGACACTGAGAAATGAACAGCACATCCGCCGAGCAGGAACATACTGATGGCTATTTATTATATCTGTAACCTGGAACCAATGCAGAGTCATAGAGGGCATTAATCTATACATCATATATAGATATATACCTTACAGCGGGGTATCAATCAGCTCCCATACATATGGGATAGGAATAGAGAGATGGTAGATATGTGATCAATGGATGGATAGATAAATAGCTAGATAGATAGATAGATAGATAGGAGATAGATAGATAGATAGATAGATAGATAGATAGGAGATAGATAGATAGAAGATAAATAGATAGATGATTGATAGAATATGGGGTCAATAGATAGATAGATAGATAGATAGATAGACAGACAGACAGACAGACAGACAGACAGACAGACAGATAGATAGATAGATAGATAATAGGGGGATTAACTTTATCATAGGACCCAGGCTGTTGAACAAGCTTGGGCCCCCACCTCCACCCCACTGTAACTTTGGCAGCACTAGTTGTTGTTTGCATTCACTTCAATGCAACACCTTTTTCTATGACAAAAACGTCTGTTGTTTTAATATAAAACAACTGCCATTCTTGCCATAAGAAATACATAGTGTGAACACAGCATAAAGGAACATACAGTGGTACCTTGGTTTAAGAATAACGTGGATTGAGAGCGTTTTGCAAGAAGAGCTCACAGTTTTTCAAAATTGCAACTTTGTGTAAGAGCACTGCTTTGGTTTAAGAGCTCCCTGTACTGGGTGGGAGGGGGAGATGAGGGGGGCATGGTCTGCATAGCGGGTCACCTTCCAAATCATAGCAGATCTGTCAGCCTTTGTGTTTCCTGTCCTCTCCATTTCTGCTATAATGTGCCTCACACTCAGCTCTACACACTGCTGCTATAATGTGCCTGCACTCACACTCAGCTATACACACTGCTGCTATAATGTGCCTGCACTCACATTCAGCTATACACACTGCTGTATAGAAAAGTTTCTGTCACTGTCCTCCTGCACAGCTCTGTGATTCTCACTTTCTAATTGGTCCATGCTGAACACCCCTCTTTCCCATTGCTGTCATGTGACCACACAGACCTCTGACAGCAGCCCTGCTTCTCTATTCTAGCCTGTTGTACTACACTACTGCATTATGGGGATCTGCAGCTCCATCCTGTATCTACTGTACAAACTGCTGCTGTGTTTTTAGGTTTATGCACTTACTACACCTTATACATCACATGCTGATTGCTATACTGTACAGTAACTTATAATATCACATATTAAACTGTTTATAAATGTTTGTTTCATTTGTTTTACATGTTATTCAGAATAAAAAAAAATAATTATATTTGGGGTGTGGAACCAATTTTCTGCATTTCAGTGATTTCTTATGGAAAAATTTGCTTTGGTTTAAGAGTGGATTTGGATTACAAGCACGGTCCCGGAACAAATTATGCTCATAATCCAAGGCACCACTGTATATGATATAAGTCATCCAGATATTATTAAACTGCAGATGAAAGTTGTAGCCACCGCCAGCAGCTCCAGTGTAATATCAGCTAAGGACTATAACGGAATTCTTGAAGCCGTAGTTTGTCATTTGGCCTAGCTCACAGTGATATAAGAACACATTGGGGGAGATTTATCAAACATGGTGTAAAGTGAAACTGGCTCAGTTGCCCCTAGCAACCAATCAGATTCCACCTTTCATTCCTCACAGACACTTTGGAAAATGAAAGGTGGAATCTGATTGGTTGCTAGGGGCAACTGAGCCAGTCTCACTTTACACCATGTTTGATAAATCTCCCCCATTATCTTGTGTAGGTAACCTAGTTATCTGGGAAGTAAAGATACATATATACTGTCCAGTGCAGATACTGGGTAGATACTGGACTTAGAACTCTCTACAAGCCAGACTGCTTCTCACCGGGTGGATTTTTTCGGTTACATAATTTAATTTGCAGATGTATGACGGTGCGGGAACTCTGACAAATTGATATAATTTAGAGGGATAATTGCATCACTGTCAAAGTGGAAAGCAAAATCATAACTCAAAATTGATACGTTCTACCATAATAAATTACATTTCTAACGTGTTAACCCGAAAACGTTAACCAGAAATGGAACACTTTATAATCCCTACTATATTATTACATCTTAAAAGTTTTATATCCCGAGGTTATTTACACTTGCACTTTTATGTAACAGGATAAGCTGTCATGTGTGCACAAAGGGAGTTGCACTATTTCTGATCATTATATAACTAGTATATGTCATTTTTTTTCAACAGTTTTCCCCTCTGTAGGCTCCATCTGTAATTTTTATTTGTCCCTGAGCGAGTTGGTAAGGACTAGCTGCTATGATGTGTTGTATATACTGCACACCCTCAGACGTAGCAGTAGCATGGAGGACACTATAGAGCAGTGCTGAGCAAAAGAACATGTAAATTCATTAGTGGGGTGAGATGCAACACTAAAAGCAAGCTGCTGCCATGTATCTGTGTCTCTTTGTCTGCCTCTGCCTTTCTCCAGCCACTCCTCCCTACTCCATAGACTTCTGTGCACAGTCACTTCTGCACAGGTCAGAGAGCATGCCTAGAAATATCTCCCATGTCGTCTCTAGTCTATTTTTTTTATGTCCTTATGGCAGATGTAAAGTATATGTTATGTCTACATAAAAAATAAGTCAATAAATAAAAGAAAAACTTCTTGAGAGCCTAATATATTTTCTATATTTTCAAATTTTTGTCAATTTTTGGGTTACCTGGTGCAAGCACATTTATAACTTATTGCTACCATATAAGAAAACATAACATACATGTTATGCTTACCTCTCTGCGCTCCCCTGGTGTCACAATGTGGTCGCCGATGTCCCCTGCTGTCTGTTGCTGCCATTACTTCTGAGACAAGCTTGTCTTGGCAGTAACAGCCTGCTTAGCCAATCACTGGCCATGGTGCTGTCCCATCTTAGTCAGTGATTGGCTGAGCGGGCTGTCACTTCCGAGAGGAGCTCATCTCAGAAGTAACTACAGACAGCGGTGAACACCAGTGACTGCATAGGGGCACCGGGGGAACGTGGAGAGGTAAGGACCCTATTACATGGGACGATTATCATGTGAAAAATCATTATATTGTTTGAATTTAAACGATAATCGTTCTCTGTAATTGCAGGCAACGATTGACAACGTATGTTGTTTATCGTTGATTTAGATCTGAACCTAAAATTATCGTTAATTGTTTGCTATTGTTTGCTGTAATTCCACATTCAAGTTCCGTATTTTTTTTCTAATTGTTCAGTGTAATTGCACATTGTTCATTGTTTTGCTGGGATCAGAAGGAATAAACGATCATAGTAACGATCACAATAACGATTGTAGTACCGATCATATCTAACAACCATTGTTCTGTGTAATATGGCGAACGTTTTCAGGTTAATGATAAACAATCTCCAAAAATTGCTTTATGTATAGCAAATAATAAGCTGCTATCGAAACCGCATATATCATACAATAAATAATATAAATTTTCCTACAGAGAGAAATCTTCTCGCAGCCTAGACTGAGGATGTAACCAGCAGAGTGACACTGACTTTGGCACAGATCGCCTTTTGGAGACTCCTTCTGGCAGCGAGTTGTTCACACCGGCAAGTGGAGGGGAAATCTGCATCGATCCATGTTGACAGATTCTCAAAATCTTCTGCTTAAAGAAGCAACAGCGGCGTGGTTCATTGATTGTCAAGTGGAACAAGCTGAGTAAGTTGTGTAAGCGCATCACATCTGCCATAAACGTTCCTGGCAGGACAAGTTTTGTAAAAAAAGAAGCTTTAACAGCCTTTAAATGTCACCAGGGCTGTACATTAGTAGCTGATCAGCATCTGACTGGGGATCGTGAGAACACAATTATACGGACACTTAGCCAATGGGTGTCATTATAACATATCAAACGTTTGACCCTGGACAGGCTGCTCTGAAACCCCTCATTGTAGGAAGAATAAAATGAACTAAGAAATATAAAATGCTGCTCTGTATGAAATACACAAAGTAGAGGCCCTCTAGAAAAAAAAAAAAAAAACACTTTGTGGTGCCACCTACTGGAGGTGCAAAAGAAGAGCCCGTGGAGCCTCATTAAAGAGTCTCGAAACATAGAACCAGCCAGATATCCCTCCAGGAAGGACCCAGCCAAAGGGTGGCTCCTGTAAGGAAACCACTAGAGATGAGCGAACCTCGAGCATGCTCGAGTCCATCCGAACCCGGACTTTCGGCATTTGATTGGCTGCTGAAGTTGGATAAAGCCCTAAGGCTATGTGGAAAACATGGATATAGTCATTGGCGGTATCCATGTCTTCCAGACAACCTTAGAGCTTTATCCAACTTTAGCAGCCCGCGCTAATCAAATACCGAACGTTCGGGTTCGGATGTACTCGAACCCGAACCCGGTTCGCTCATCTCTAGAAACCACCATATTAAGTGGCCTTATAAGTCTACTAGGCATCTACTGGAGGTAGCATCCCTAGAACACTTAACCCCTTTAGAAGCCTTGAAGCATGATTAGGAATTATTAGCCAAGTAAGAACCTGGATAAGAATCTGGATGTGTTTGCCAGTGGAGCATTTCATGGCCTTTAAAGCGACTCTGTACCCACAATCTGCCACCCTTCCCCACACCAAACTATTTGTACCGGCGGATAGCTGCTTTTAATTCGTCCTGGGGTCCGTTCAGCAGGTAATGCAGTTATTGTCCTAAAAAACAACTTTTAAACTTGTAGCCTTGTGTCAAAGTACCCGTGCACCGCCTCTTCTTTCTTCCTCCCCACCCTCTTCACCATTAGGAATGCACCAGGCTGGATTTCTACTTATCATCGTTTGTCTAAACACTGCACATGTGCCTTAACAGTCCAGCCCATGTGCAATGTTCAGACAGGTGATGAATAGGAGAAATCCTACCCAGGGGCATTCCTAATGGTGAAGAGGGTGGGGAGAAAGAAAGGAGAGGCAGTGCAAGACTAGGGTACAGACACTTTAGGCCAAATCAATTTTTCACAGGGCTGCAAGTTGAAAAGTTGTTTTTTTAGCACAATAACTGCATCACCTGCCAAATGGACCCCAGGACAGAACTTGGATTAAAGGCAGCTAACCGACAGTACAAGCGGTTTGGGGGCGGTTAGATTGTGGGTACATAGCCACTTTAAAGGGTTATTCCCACTTGCCCTTTTTGCCTTACACATTGCTTCAAGATTGATCCACTTCCTGGTTTCCTCTGTGGTAGGGGTTACCTTAATGGAATTGGTCCTTTCACCAGAAGTACTAGGGTTGGCATCATTATGGCTGCTGGCCTGTGCTTTGCTGTGCTGAGCTCTGCTATTCTGTGCTGAGCTCAGCTACATCAACTCTGACAGCTCCACAGGGCTGGTGGCTGGCAGCGGAGCCTGTACACACACTGATGTGCACCCCTAGATCTGACCAGATAGCCCGGCCACTGCTAAGGGTCGGGAACCTAGACAACCAGCTGTAAACGCAGCAGACACAGCAAAGGCAGAGAAGAGCGAATAGTTAAAATAATAATTGAGCAAATTGCTTTGTTAACATGGCAGCCAGCTGCCTTTTAACTCTACTCCAGGTGTCTGGAAATTCTGGATCCAGTCATGGGAAACTAGGAGAAGTTTCCCAGGACTGGATCCAGCTTTTTTCGGTACATTTTCTCTTCTGTAATCAGAGGGACTAGCAGGGAACAAGAGCTAAAAGGTAATAAGGACCAATAGCTAACTTTCTAAACTTTTTATTATCTAATGTTTTAGATATAGTTATGGACTTGGGAATATCCCTTTAAGACTAAACAAGCTTTTTTAGTGCTCTCGGAGTGATAATAACCTCCATTACAATAATATAGAGTATGTACACTTCTATCCTGACAGCACTCCACTCTGCACTCAAGAAAGAACACCAATATAATAGTTGTCTACAGGCAGGGAACTCCTTATGGAGGACATCCTGGCTTGTCTTATTATTCCCTGTCATGTTTCATGAGCCAAATCAGTTGGAGCATTGCCTTGTAGGGATGTTACCTACCAATAGGTGGCACTAGAGACTAGACTTGTATTGTTCTTCAAAGGGGTTTCTTTGCCTGTTTTTTTGGCCAATGAAGCATTGCATGGCCTACATGACTCCACATACCTTACCTTAGTCAGCCCTACCCTGTAGGAAGACATGGGGAAGGGGGGTCCTAAAAAAATAAACATTTCGTATTCTGGTCTTAAAGAAAATGTAAAAAAAAAAAAAATGAGGTGCCTCTGTAAATGCCCATGTGCCACACATTGAAATCTACACCATCTACGAGTTGGCGTAGATTCCAGCTATTAAAGAGGTGGGAGGCCATAGAACCCTCCCACTACATCCCATGCACCTTGAAGCTGGGTTCACACTACGTATATTTGAGGCTGTATGTTTGAGGCTGTATAGCAACCAAAACAAGGAGTGGATTGAAAACACAGAAAGGATCTGTTCACATAATGTTGTAATTGAGTGGATGGCCGTCATTTAATGGCAAATATTTGCTGTTATTTTAAAACAACGGCTGTTATATTGAAATAATGGAAGTTATTTACCGTTATATGGTGGCCATCCACTCAATTTCAACATTGTGTGAACAGATCCTTTCTGGGTTTTCAATCCACTCCTGGTTTTGGTTGCTATGAGGACCTGACATGAGGACCAAATACAGCCGCAAATATACATAGTGTGAACCCAGCTTAAAAAAAAAAGCAGTAAGTACAGTATAAAAATTTCTACTTCAATTTTCGGCCATAGCACTCAATTGGCCAATACAGAGTGAGGACAGCCTCTTGGATGCCTTCTTGTTTAGAATGTCTTACAGTATACACCAATGCTCATGGTGTGTTGGCCAATTTCTTGGCCAGAAGATAGTCCTATGACTGAAACCTTCACCACCTATTTGTTTTATAATCCAATGCTTTGTGTTGACCTTTAAAACAATGTAGAAAGAGGATATCCCAAGACTGAAACTCATCACTGGATATTATTGGTGGAGATCTGACTACCTGCACCACCGATTTTCACGAGAAAGGAGGTTTCTTGTCTCCTAAGTGAATAGAATGGCATCATACATGCTCAGTCAAGATTCATGACAGCTATGACCGATCCCAGGAAACGGAACCCAAGAAATCCTTATGAATCTATTAAGATATCATTGGGAAAGTCAGGTTTCCATTCATGTTTTATTATACTGAAGGTGGTAAGACTAACATTATAGACTGTGCTGCAGTTACCGATATAGCCCCCAAGCAGCCTAACAGAAATGTGAACAGATCCTTACTACAGGCTTCAATTTATGTTATCTGTGAAACGTGAAATATAACATACAAGTATAAAAATTGCTCCGGTAAAATATAATGGTCAGAAAAGCAACAGGTCATCCACCGTTCTTAATTGCACAAAACCCTCTCCACCAGTTCTACAGACCTCATTCATCATGGCATGTCAGCTAGTGAAGAAATTACTTTTCTCTCCATTAATTCTTTTAATCTGCAGCAGACTATATATAGATTAGAATGGAATCATCAGCTCACTTCTAAGGGAAAATAAGGTGCCCTTAACACTAAACTGTTACTTTAATTGATGCTGCTTAATTAAACCTATTAATAAGTATCAATGAATGAGCTAAGAGTAATAAAGATCACTAACGATTTGTATAGAAATATAAATACGCTAGATAATTAGATAGATAGATAGATAGATAGATAGATAGATAGATAGATAGATAGATAGATACCCTTGCATACCCTGTTCATGGATTGAATAAACCTCCTTTAATTTTTTCACCTTATTGGAGTGCTACAGCGATATTTTGTTTTTTATACATTGTATCCGGGTGATCTCCGGAGTGCAGTTGGCACCCACGTCTACGTCTACGAGTGCCGCGTTATCATTACAAACTTAGATAGATAGATAGATAGATAGATAGGAGATAGATAGATAGATAGATAGATAGGATAGATAGGAGATAGATAGATAGATAGATAGATAGATAGATAGATAGGAGATAGATAGATAGATAGATAGATAGATAGATAGATAGATAGATAGATAGATAGATGGACCATGCTCCGAGACTGGATCTATCATGGAAGAAATGGAGTCTAAAAATATGTATTGACCTTAAACTATAACAAGTTTCAAAAATAAAAGGAGAAGTCCGGACATTTCTAAAATCTAGCAGCTGGCAGGGGCAGGAGCAGGGAAGATTTGACCAGGAGTATGAACTTATCAATCCCCGTGCCAGCGGTGAGCGGCGGGACTGGCCTTGGGACTCCCACCAGGCTCCGGGATCTCCAGCGCTGACACATCATGGTCCAGCTGATGGACTGGCCACGCCGCTCCAGTCACTGATTGGTTGAGTGGCTAGTCCATCAGCCGGTACACCCATTTTTCATGAGTCGTGGCGTCATCACTAAATGCCTTCCAGCGGGAGTTCTGAGGCCGGTCCCGCCACTCACTGCAGGCACGGGGAGAGGTAAGTTTATACTTTTGCCTTAATTCCCCCCTGCCTCTGCCGGCTGCCAGATTTAAAAAAATGGCTGGACTTCTCCTTTAAGCATTAAGTCAACACTTAAATGTAATATGTGCACAAGCTGGTTGGGGGCCAGATTTAGGCAAGAGACAAGGGGCAAATACTAAGAATGACAAAGGAGAGTCGTCACTCAGTCACCGATGATCTTTTTCAGCTGGAATCCGGGTACGTGACATTCTTGGCTCTTCCAGTTGCAACATCACGGCTCAGCTGAGCGACTGCCCGCTCAGCCAGTCAATGACTGAGGTGGTGTCCTCCCCAGTCACTTATTAGCTGAGTAAGCAATCACTAAGCTGGGTATGTGACATTGCAGCTGGAAGAGCTGCAGGACACCAACAGGACCCGGGAGCGGTGCTACGTAACACAAGGACAGATAAGTTTACTTTGTTTATTATTTTCTTGCATAGTGAAAAATAGGATAGTGCAAAACTTCCAAAGTTGTATTGCTTAAAAAAGACCCTACTGGTTCCTGGTCCCTACTGGACCCTACATGAGCTTGAATGCTCAAAAAAACTTTTTGGAATTTTGCTTGAAAAAGATGTTTCTGGGTCGAAACATTCCCTACGTGTACTTGGATACACAATAACACTTTTGGAATGTGGTATCCTGAATGCTGTAAGACTACATTATTTGTGATCTTATAAGGACTTTAACTGGGATAGCGTGCCTGCTTGCATGCAACTATAGAAAATTGTTGAAAGTGAAAAGCAGACTTTTGATAAGCAACAGGTGCCCAATGTAATATATTAGTGCTTCCATTTAAATGGGCTTTGTCGCTTCTAAAATCATTTGACACGTCATAGAGACCTGTTGCTTATCAAAAGTCTCACTTTTACTGCATCTAAGTAAGCAAGGAGCATATGTAGAGAACCATGATGATGCCGTGGGCGATAGTTACAGTCTCTGGTGGGTATTTTATTGTTTGTATTAGATTAACTTTACATATAAATCCTGTTTGTACCATATCCATCAATGGTTTTACATACAGTATTATGCTCAATCCACTGGTTTTAAACTCTGAAATATGGTATATTGGGATTATTTCTTATTTTATTAGTATTGAACAAATAATGCAATCCTGTCTTATAAATGGGATACTCCAATCTGTAGTTGCTCGGGGCCGAATCAATAACTTACAACTGGGACACAAATAGGTGTTGTATTGTATTGACTGCAAATTTCTGCTAGTCGGAGATATTGTCTAACAGTTTCTGCTGTAACCTGAAGGCATATTAAATAAGCCCCTTAGAGAGAGAAATCAATACCGAATATGCTGAAAAATTAGCACGTTTAGTATAACCGAAATATATATAATTTCCTTACATGGCTTGGGTTTATCGGCAGGGCGTCAAGCTGGAGAATGTGTAAGATGAGCAAAGATATTTAAAAAAAAATATCAAATAAGGGTTAATTTCCTAAGATTTTATTCATAATGTCTAAATAAAATAATCGGTTGGATTAGTAAAAGTTAATCACAAAATTAGCATGTAAATAAGGACACAAAGCATATCTACTCAAAAAAGAGATGGTAACTGTTGGCCAGCGTGGTCTAATATACAGGAATGGTAACTGTTGACCAGCTGGTCTACTATACAGGAATAGTAACTATTGGCTAGTGCGGTCTACTGTACAGGAATGGTAACTGTTGTCCAGCATGATCTAGAATACAGAAATAGTAACTGCTGGCCAGCGTGATCTAGCATACAGGACTAGTGACTAGTGATGAGCGAATACTGTTCGATCGAATAGATATTCGATCGAATAGTGATATATTAGAATATTCGATGTTCGTACGAATATCCCGCGAATATTTGAATAATATTCGATAAGCGTTCAAATCCCCCAGCTTCCGGTTTCACCCTCCAAATGGTCAAATAGATGTTTTTCACTAATCGAATACTTGTTCCCATAGACTTTAATGGGATCGAATATTTGATCGAATTTTCGAATATTCGCAGGATATTCGTACGAATATCGAATATTGGAATATCTCACTATTCGCTCATCACTACTAGTGACTGTTGGCCAGTATAATCTAGCATACAGGACTAGTGACTGTTGGCCAGTATGATCTAGCATACAGGACTAGTGACTGTTGGCCAGTATGATCTAGCATACAGGACTAGTGACTGTTGGCCAGTATGATCTAGCATACAGGACTAGTGACTGTTGGCCAGTATGATCTAGCATACAGGACTAGTGACTCTTGGCTAGTATGATCTAGCATACAGGACTAGTGATTGTTGGCCAGCATCATCTAGCATACAGGACTAGTGACTGTTGGCCAGTATGGTCTAGCATACAAGATTGTAACTTTGACCAGCATAATCTAGCATACAGGAATGGTAACAATTGGCCAGCAAGATCTAGAATACAGGAATGGTAACTGTTGGCCAGCATGATATAGCATGATCCACCATTGGTACTGTAGGTATAGCTGAAAAAAAACATAACTTTGTGCTTTACTCATTTCATCGCTGCTCGATCTAGCTCATAGCAGTAGATGGGCTTTTGGTAGGTTTGTGAAGCCCACCTTCTACAATGAATCAGATTGAGCAGCAAGGGTCTCAGCACTGAGACCCTAATTGATCAAAATTTTTGACATGTCTGTGTGACATGAAAACTTTTCCCAGTCATATTAAGCTGGGGTACCATCATTTGTGTTAAATTCTTGGTAATACAACATCATAGTTCAAGATTTCCCCCTTCGGGGAAAAAAGATCTAAATTGGCTCCTTACATTTTTCCAGTTTTTAAAATAAACAGAAATAATAGCTTTCTTTGAAAAGTTAGAATTTGTTTTGTTTGAATTTAGGAAACTTTAACATAACAGTTCTCTCTCAACACGTTCTGGTTGACCGACATCAACCTCTCCGATTACTGTGTAGTTAGAACAGACCCTCTCACACTGTGAGGCTGTGCTGTGGATGTTGGAGAGGTTCTGTTGGGGAGGCAATTTTGATCAAAGTGATTATACACCTACAGATGTAGCCAAGGGTTAACATGATCCCTGATGCAACAATATATTAAATCAATTAGAACATCGAGTTAAATGCAACATTGTGATCAAGTTAACACTGTGACTGTGACGTGCGGACTGGCAAAAGTCACTGCCAGTCAGCTCTTTAATACACTAGGGGGGCTCTCCAAAAAACTAACTTAGACTAACCTAGACTAAAACTAGAGTGTGACTAATCTAGCATTGTATCCTGTTTGTGTATTCCCTGGTATCCTGATTTTGGCTTGACTTTCTGACTAAATGCCCTGACTTCCGATTCTGTACTGTGAAAACTGATAGTTACCAACCCAGCTAGTTGACCCTGCGATTATTGTGTTTGTCTTGTCTTGTCTTTGTTTTCGTGTTTCACTTATTTCAGCACAACGACCAGTCTTCAGATTGGAACCGGCCTGCTAAGAAGCCGATCACTCCAAAAGGAAGGGACAGCAGGGCGGATGCCAGCGTTAGGGCTTCATTTGTCCTGTGTCCCTTGTTTTCAGCCTGACAGGTTCATATTGTTTGATAAATCTGGTGGATTTTTTAACTTTAAATTTTATACCAAATATTGGTTGGCTCACATTTCTATGCCACAATATTTCTGCCATTTTGGCTCTTTGCATTGAAGTAAATGGAGGTTAATTGCAAACTGCATCTGAACTGGAGACAACAGTAGGGGGAAAAGTGGCCATGTTTTTTAGCGCTGGATAACCCCTTTAAGAATGAGTTTATTTTACTTCCTGGTGGGGGGTTGAGGTGGGAAAGATAGGGAAGGGGGGCAGATAGGTGACTGAAGCGTATTACAAAGTTGTATAACTTTGTAATGTGTTTCAATTACTGGGAAAAGCTTTTCGCTGGAGTACCCCTTTAAATGGAACACATGGAACTGTGAACAAGAGACTGTTCTTACCAAAGCCTGTGAAGAATTTCTTCTTATAAAAATTCAGGATTATCGTGTGTACTAACCAAATTCTTCCTTCCATAAAACTGATCACGTTAAAACTAAGCCAATACTTTTCAGGTACTAGTTGTACCCTTACTCAGCCATGAGTAAGGGTACAACTAGTACCAGAAACATATTGGCTTAGTCCCAAGGTGATCGTGGTGATGTACTTATTGGTAATCAAATGCTGCATGCTCAAGGTTCGCTCATCTCTAATGAAGACCCATTTCTGACCACAACAGTCTTCACAATCCAGAAAAGTCCTTATTTAGCCAATTGTGCCTATGTTTATATTCTACATTAAAATCTATGAATATACAAGTGGACTTCCATAGCGGAAAGATAAAAATTTGCAAGAAATTTTAAATAAAAGTCCTTTAAATGATATCGTTAAAGCAATCAACCTCCAAATCAACGTCCTTCAAGATGGAAAAAGCTATTAACACGATTGCTATAGGGTCTAGACCAAGTTATGGTTTGTGGTTCTGCATTGCATATAATTACATTGCATTCGATGAGGGAGACTACTCACATACAACAGCAGTAACCGTAGTCCTAATAATGACTATAAGCGGCAGAAAACCAAGTCTTAACCTAAGGGGCTCTGGGTATTTTTATCAAATTTCACAGCTGGAATAGATTCATGTTGAATGCCTTTATTAAAAACCATGATGGGTTCAGAGGACCAGCTTCCATGTGTCTGTATATTACTAGCAGATGATTAAAAAAGTTGTGTTGACGGAGTAAAATAGTTCCCTGGTCAGGAGGTTACGCTACACTAGAATTATGCATTTTGCAGTATCTACCAATGTCACCCGAGGTCTGTCTAGTATATTACTCTTCACTACGGAGAATTTCTTTTCACTGATGTTCAAGATGACGGCAGAAGATCACATTATGTAAAGACTGGAATTTCGAGTTGACAAGAAAAGTCCAGTTTAATTTGTGACAAACTAGAAACAAGGTTTTTTTTATCGATCGGAAAAGAATGTGCTTAAAAGAAAGTAATTAGGAAGATGCAAAATGAACTCAGACTCACTGAGAGCTTCCAATCTCTGTCTCTACCGCTCACAAATCGTAATGAGTTAGAAAGGAAAAAATAAAAATAAAAAAAAAATAAAAAAAAACTGAAACCTTTCAACATGTGTAGTTTAAATTTGAATTCTATTTTTGAAAATATTTTTAAGTGACAATTCATTCGATATCCACTTATACTTTATAGTGGGCTTGTTTGAAAATGCATGACATACAGTAACAGAATTTTTTTTTTTTTTCAGAAAACATAATGATAGGATGAGTAATAACTAACAATGCCTTGTGAAATGTTTATCCAAGTACATCAGCAAATTTGGTCAACATTGATGTAACATTGTGTGGCCATTGGACACTGCTAGAAATGAGTGAATCACTTGGAAATTTGTTTCGCGAAGTTCCCGAATATTAAGCGCGAATTTGCGAATATTCACAAATCGCATACAAATTATTTTTTATTAAAACAGGCTAAATGTAGTAGCTACAATAGTGGGACTATTACAGAGTAGTGATTTGTTTAACAGCCGTTGCTATGACCGTGTCAAAACTGAAAAATGGAAATTTTTTAAAAAGTCAATCAGCCTGTCAATCATTTAATTTCCACCATAGACAGTAGTGGATGTTGGTGGATCAGCAATGTAATATCAATGTTATGCCAGGACAGCAGTGGACATTGGTAAATGAGCCCCAGCACCCAGTCCACACCCAGCACCCAGTGACTTGGTATAATGAACAACAGTAACCCAGTTACTTGGTATACTGGACAATGCTCCCACAATCCACCCTCCTCTCCTCTCTGTCCCTATCTCTCTGTATTTCCCTCCCCGCTCTAACTGCCTGCTGCAGCCTACTTTCCACTATACACAGCCAACTGGCCGCCTCCAGGAAGCCAATCAACTTATATATAGGGTGAGGGGGGTTGTTGACTTCACAGTGGGGCTTGCAGTTGATTGGACGGGTGCTAAGGATTATGGATAATCCCTTGCTCCTGCCAAAAGACAGTTCTGTAAACTTACATGTGCATCTTCCATATTTAGTGAATTTGCAAAGCAAATGTGGTGAATTCACAAATTGCTAAAGAGCGAATTTAATGCCCGATATGTGGGCAATCAGAATTTGTCAGATTCGCTTCGCTTATCTCTAGACACTGCATCTGGTTATGGTTTTACCAATATATGGTGGTTACAACAACATGCCGGCCATGGTAAAACAGTCACCCCCTGCAGATGGGAGAACACTACAGTGTTAGGCCATGTTCCCACGTCATATTAGATCGGCCGTTCCGTGATTTGGATGGGTCACGGAACGGCTGGTCTTTGCCCGGATCATCCCGGCCAGTACTTAAGTACCATCCTGATGATCTTTCCAGCCGTAGGGTTTTGATGCGGGCGCATCAGCGCATCCGCATCAGAACCTTCCACAGCACACAATGAAGCAAGCGGCCAGAGCCGCTTGCTTCATTGTGTGAACTGACAGGGTTTCCTACAGCCGCAATTAATTGAATTGCGGCCGCAGAAAACTGACATGTCAGTTATTTGCGGCACCGCACGGGATCCCGGCCGGAGCGTATAGGATGTGTATACGCTCCGGCCGGGATCCCATAGAAGAATAGGCACTGTTCAACACTGCATAAAGTACAGCCGTTGTTGCCGATGGCAACAAAGGCCGTACTTTTCCGTAGTGTGAACACAGCCTTACTGAACATTGAGTGCCAAAGAGGGAGGGTATGTGGGGACTTTTAGTGGTTTACAGGCAACAAAGTAATAGTAAACATTTTATTTTCTACACGTGTACAAAAATTTTTACCATGATGGGGCAAAGTCACCCACAATCTGGTCCTTTATAGGTAAACATAAAAATTAAAACTCATATACAAACAAGAGTAACGTAGAGTAATGTAGCCCATGCCATGGGCCTACTGAAACTGTGTATTGAGAACATTGTTCAAGCATTGTCCACCATACAGTAGGTTAACATAAAAGTCAAAACTCATGTATGCTTAAAATAGTACTGTAATAGAGAGTGTACCTCCATGCGCTACCTCTCCGATACCTGTAAACTCCCACCTAGTGGAGAATATCATGGCATGCAATAGAGTATTCCAACATTTTTTTTTTAATGACCTGTCATATAAGATTGGAGGCACGTGGAAGAACAGCATGACTCCACGGGCAAAATCTTGCCAGAATAACTTTTAACAACCCCTTGACATAAAAAAAAAAATGTTTTAGGAATTTAGATTTCCACAGCTCAGCCATGTTGTCCTTCTCCAAATCCTGCAACAGCCGAGAATTTTATAGATTCTTAAGATTCAGCTTTCAGAGAAATTCCGACTAGAAGTAACTGCTTAACCACATGGCACCCCTGGGATTTCATTGGAGGTGGAAGAGATTTGGAGCTGATTATATCATTTGACTGGAGTTATGTTAACTTCTTGTCCCCGGAGAAGTAATTATGTAGCTAAGTTTACTAAAACCTTTACGTACATGACAAGTTCAAGCGAATTTGTTATCAGACTTAAAATGCGTCTCCTCCTCTTTAGATAAAATGGTCCTTGACAAGCTTAACATTATTACACAAATCTTAGATGACTGTTATACAATTTCCATTGATGTGGTCATCTACGTAGTGCAAGTGTTGACTACATTCATTTTCATTGGTATAAGGGCTACTATAAAGGCCACCATGGAATTAGGTCTGCTTAAAATGCTGATATAAGAGAGACTGGCCAGCTGTCTAAGATGTATGAGGGTCTTATAACACCCAAGAGATAAAGTTTGGTTTAAGGGGTATTCCAAAATCAACTTTTCCCCTATCCACAGGACCCTCCCCACGATCTCCATATGGGACCCCGCTGGCTCTGTTATGAATAGAGACCCGGGTTGGCATGTGACCTTCGGCTCTATTCATTCTTATGGAGGATAAACCTCAATAGGTGTGGTCCCTTACCTATTGGGAGAATGGCCATCTACTGACCCCCATTTGTTGATTGCTGGCTGCCACTTTCCCCTACATTGCAAACAAGCGTAGAAACATCTGTATTGAAATTTGTAGGACTCACAGAAAGCTCATAAAGCAGAATTCGACTCTTGTAACTCTCATAAATGTCAATGCAAATAGTGTATCACAAGTCTTTAAGAGGGCATTCACAAAGTCCATAAAAACAGATGATGTGCTACGGAACAGAGTTCGGAGTTCCCAGCACCTAACCAAAAGGAGATGTGCAGTTAAAGATCATCTATTCTAGTAGCATAAAGACTCCAGTTTGTTCTGCTCCCTGAAAACCCCAGTGATCATCTAAGAAGAAACCAATCAGTAAGTGTTTCATTTCCCAACAGCTCCACCACTGGTTAAATGTGGCATTACACATTTCCACATTGTACAAGTCAATGTGTTATGTTCCTCATCAGACCTACATTTCCCATTGTAGACAGGGCGGATAATGAAATACTTGGACGCATCCTAAGGCTTTAACATTACAAACAAGCAAAATATTTAATGGATATTTTCCAACCATTAGCTCATCTCTACTGAGCTTACTCCAAAAGGTGTGGTGTATCGCCCTCTCAGCTTCCTGCCATTTTTCCCTCTGTGATAAATATGTTTTTCTTCCTACTAAGTATCTGGTTTCAAAACACGATGTTATTGTGAAAAGAAAAACAAGAAGAGTCACAGATTCCTGAACACATTGGAGACTTCTGTGACCTCAAAAGACTTTAAAGGCGTTCGAACTTTGTTTCTTTGGATATGTCTATTCTCGTGAAAAACAGTCAGTGCTGTAATTGCTTCTTTTTTTGTAATATGCAAATTGCTACCCTGTTTCTGCAAAAATAAGACCTACCCTGAAAATAAGCCCTAGCTTGACTCTGCAGGGGTATTTTTTGGAGAAGCCTTGAAATATAAACCCTACTCCAAAAATAAAATAGTAATAACCCAGCGACTCTAGCGCTAGGTGTTGTCACAAGACATCACGGAGAAGGAGAATAGGCATATCCAAAGAAACAAAGTTCCAGCATGGTTCCATTAAAACCAGATAATTTTAAGGGTAGCTTCACACGTACCCTCGGGAGCCGAGAGCCTCACATGCAGCCGCGGCTGACAGGCCACTCAAATGCTGCTGCGGGAAGCTGTGAAGCACAGGAGAGAAGGGGAGAGGTAAGGTCACAGGTGTTTTAGCAAGAGCTGCATGGACATCCCTAACAATGTCCATGCAGGCCTTACTGCTCGATTATCGGGCTGTGTAATAGATCCAGTAAACGGCTCCGATTGGGTCGTAGTGGGCCCATGTATTAGGACCCATTGTCCTGTTTAGTTGAGTCACATCATATTGCTACACCTTGGTTTCCTTTGAGGAATCTGAAATAAACGTTATCTGGTTTAAGGGAACCTAGTGGTGGAATTCTGTTTCTTTGGATATGCTTGCTTGCCTGATTTTCTCCAGGTGGATCCTATGCAAGTCTCCTTCAATCATCATCATCAGAAGGTAAAGTAACCTGTTCATACTCTAGCATGATTATGGTTAAGTGGTATTGAACTGAAATTTTTATGGAGAATAGGCATACTCTTGCTCCAGAACGTACTGGACAAGTGCCCTGCTACCTTCTGCCACAGCAGTGCCACCTCCTCCCGAGTCTGCAGATTCAGGATGAATCTGTTAATAGATTCATTTATCTCTACCTGATATGCTGCATGGGTAATGGTACATTTTATTTCCACCTCCAGGCAACTTGAGCTCAAAAAGTAAAAGCTACTCCGTGGACAACAGGAAAGAAATCAGGCATAATGTGTGATTGTTCTTCATGGGAAAAAAATTATACCTAGCCCGAAAATAAGACCTAACCCTTTCTTCTGAGAGATGAAAAAACAAACATATTTCTGCTGCGTTTCAGTGATCAACTATCCATGGATTTTATACCAACCTCCATTTCACCAGATGGGTCACCGCATGTGCAATGCTTTGTTGCATGCAGCGTTCCCATCTGGTGTAGATCCAGTTGACTGTGCCTATGTGAACCCGTCCTTACTCAACCTTTTAGATACATTTTCATGGTGCAATTTTTGTTCAAAAGCACAGGGTACAATGAGAAATGCATCAATATACATAAAACATAACGTGGACATCACCATTCCCCTATCTAATCGTAGCACGATGTCAAAGTTGATGATGTCAAAGTGTTCTCCTAAATTATAACTGGCTTTTTATTACCTGCTTGCTATTCTATTATTAGATCTTGACCCAAACGGAGATCAATACGAGGTTTATGAATCTTCCAGGAGAACTTAATGCCATTAAAAGATATTTATCAATGGGAAGCTGCACTGGCATTTGAGGATGGCCTCCTGCTGTTGTGTACCATGAATACGTGCGTAATGACCATGTGCAATGAAGCCTGAACATACAGACATGTCCGACAGTAAATCAGGTGCTACAAATACAAGTTGTGCATTGAGCTTGATACCAATTGTCTCCGAGCTCTTTCCATGTAAGGGAAAGGTTTATGACAAGTCCAGGTCACCAAATGCTTATGTAAATCAGTCTACCCATTCCTCAATAGATGTCCATCATAGCAAACAATGGCAGGGGGTTTAATGGAAGAAGATATAAATGGCTGTATTATTCACCGCTCCGTCACCTCGCCTTGGGTGGGTCATCTCTCTGCAGATGATGGGAGAATTGCTTCTTAGGAGATTTGATCAAGGGAAAAACTCTGAGAAAATGTTTAAGATCAACAATAGACAGAAATAAAACAATATCCTTGGTATGAATGGTATGAAAACAATTTGGGGGACACTGATATTTCCGGAAAGGAATCTTGCTTGTCTCTAAAGATTTATTATGGTGGAAGAAGATGCTTTAGATTCTTTAAAAGGTCCATTCACACTGCAGCTTATTCTTGGATGCAGAATATGTTATCTGGTGGTGACTAGTGTTGAGCGAGGATGCTTGGTTGAGCGTGGTGCTTGATTAAGCTTGATGCTAGACCGAGGTGCTTAAGTAAAGGTTGCCATACACCATCAATAGCTTACGGCCACATGACCTGTCTTCCATTGATCAGGCTTATTCTTCTGCCCGATGATCAAAGGAAGACATGATCTGTTTAAGACCAAAGTGTTACTAACTTATGGGCAGGATAACACGGTCCATTGGCAAGAAGCCCTATGACGTTGTGATATAGCATGCCTCTAACCACATCTATGGATCACCTATGTACCATCTGTGGAGAACTGTCATAGAAGCTATACAATACAAGTATAGATGCAGCAGGTCCTGAGGAATAATGGTGATAGAAAGACAAGAACCAATATGAAATGTGAAGAAATCCAAGATAAAAAGTCCATAGCACTCCATTTCCCAAAATAACGATCCTTTATTGTTTAGCAAGCATGAATAAATCCACTTAAAAAGAGAGCGTGCACAGCAACGCGTTTCAACGTTTCCGTCTTTTTCACAGCTTAAGCACCATATGAATAAAACCACTTTATATACAGGTATCAAAAAGTAAAACCAAAAGGAAATTAACCTCTCCCTTACCACCGCGTCACCCAGGTCAAACTGCGCATGCGTCAATTAGCTTGATTATGCAGAGACTGAAAATACCGGTGGCGCGGTGGAAGAGAACAGAGTTCACACCAGTGGAAATAAGCAGACATGATACATCTTGCACAAAAATGGCACAAAATGGCTTGGATTTCTATATACACACCCAGTGAGCTCCTGGGTTTTTCCATACGGCACCCTCCCTAGATCCAGACACACCGGGACACAGGTATCAACCAACACCGATCACTGGCATTATTGTGGTTGAGTGGTGAACCTACTCATGTGATTTCGTATGAAATGTGAAGGTCTATCTAGTCCTCCTGGTCACATAATTACTGCAGAGAGTTCTGTGGGTGAGATCGATATTAAAGTACATGCTTAGGGAGGGTAAACAGTGCCAATACCTGGCACCAATGTCAAAGCATTAACATTGTCAAACACATAAATGCTCAGATGAATCAGGCGTTACCTAGCTCCCTATGCCAGCTGGCTCAGGCAAATTCAGCATATATATATATATATATATATATATATATATATATACATATATATATGAAAGAGGTTATCCAGGGAGCAGAAAACATATGAAGCCTTTGCTTTAACATCTCTGAAGTAAGCCTTCTAAAACGTGGAGGAGCAGGTCGATGTTACGATAATCGCATGCAGGTGATCCCAGGCGTCTGGGACAAGGGTGCAGATGCAACTTAAACTGACCAGTTTCCTCACTACCACAACCAAGATGCAGTGCTAGACACTACAAGGAGGACAAGTCGTGGAATAACGCAGTCGACGCAGAGAACGTCTCTAAAAAGTGCAGGGCAGTATCCAAGGCTACAAGAGGAAGTTACCCAGATAGAGCAAAGTTACCGTAACAGGTACCGTAACGTACTCTATCTCAGTGCTTCTCAAACTTTTTCTACTGGAGCCTCACCCAACAGACCAAGGCAATGCCTGGGCCTCACCAGACTGACCAAGAGGATGCCTGGACCTCACTATCTGTGGTGAAAGTCTATTTAAAAGTTGAAAATAATGCTAGGGTTACCTTTCAACCATCTCCCAAGCTCAATATACTAATAAAGCAAGTACTAGATATATTAATAATGTTGCTAAAATATAGATTTCTGCAAAAAGCAGAAGGACTGTGCAGATAATAGTCAATTTGTGAAAACTGGCTCCCTAGCTGGCCTCACCAACAACTAGGGGGAGCCTCACTGGTGAGGCCCGCCTCACAGTTTGAGAAGCACTGCTCTATCTCACGGCGCAGGTGACACCGGAAAACTTTGGACACTTAGCTACACCCAGGTAACCACGACTGGGGCTTGTTTCACCCTATGAGGATGGGTACCCCGACACTGTAGGGCAAAAGGTGGTCAGACACGGCCACAAGTATCTCTCAAGTATCTTTTAAATATTCTTTCTAAATGGCGGGCAGAGCACAAAACTACATTAGGTTGGGACTCCCTTGACAAACTCCTCTTCTCTTCACTGCTCAACTCTAAGCTACACAAGTACTGCTACATCTACCTCTATGACATCAGCACTTCCAAGTATCTCCCAGCACAGATCCAGTGAACACAAGTCTGTATCTAGATAAGTAATTTGCTGCCAAAGTGTTCTTTGTTCCAAGAGACTGTTTAGTAAAGCCATTATATTTATTCTACTGGGACTCAGTCATCATTGCACCAGCACCTGTACACATTACGCTATATGCTTTGGGTCATTTTCCCCTTTCAGTGGGTGGCAGTACCGATAGTCCGGGTGGGAAATTTTCCACTCAGGACTACCGTGACAGGAGCCTAAGGGTCACCGACCATTGGGGAACAGTACAAACCGACCAAATATAAAACAGGTACCAACACCACACTTGTGTGCTGAACTAGCAATGGCATCACGACATTACCATTACTGGCGGAGTACTGTAATAAAACGCCACACATGCAGTGATTGCACTGAAGGGGGGGTAAAAAAAACTTAAGTCTTTAACTTTAGTCATCTCTCAGGACAATCATTTGAAAATATTAAAGGAGAAGTCTGGTGGGGGAGGGGCAGAATTCATATTCACCTGCTCCGACGCCCGCGCAGTGCACATCCTGCTCCTGGATCCCAGCAGGCTTCCTTTTTATGTTCTCTCCGACTACATCAAGACCTGGCTGACGGATGCCCCAGTCAGTGACTGGGGCGGTACACTGCTGCAGTCACTGACTGGCTGGGTGGGTTAAATCCCACCGGCTTGTGACACTTCAGCCGGGTTGTGACTTACCAGGAGAAGATGACACCGGAGAACGTCATGCAGCACAACGCGGGCACGGGGACAGCTAACCTTAGGGTCTTTTTTATTTGCCCCCCACCCACTGCCCGTAATGAATGCAATAAGCCAAGGATCGGAAGTTTACCACTCCTTGACTGATTGCTGACACTTTTACATGGCCCGATTATCGGCTGAAGGAGCCTTTCTAGCAATGCTCATTGCCAATAATAAGCCAGAGTAAAAGGGCCTTAAAGGAGAAGTCTGGAAATTTTTTTATTAAACTATCTTATTGCCCCCCAAAAGTTATACAAATCACCAATATACACTTATTATGGGAAATGCTTATAAAGTGCTTTTTTCTCTGCACTTACTACTGCATCAAGGCTTCACTTCCTGAATAGCTTGGTGATGACACTTCCTGGATAACATGGTGATGACACTTCCTGGATAACATGGTGATGACACTTCCTGGATAACATGGTGATGTCATTTCCTGGATAACATGGTGATGTCCCTTCCTGGATAAAATGGTGATGTCCCTTCCTGGATAAAATGGTGATGTCACTTCCTTGATAAAATGGTGATGTCACTTCCTGGACAAAATGGTGATGTCACGACCCGACTCCCAGAGCTGTGCAGGCTGTGGCTGCTGGAGAGGATGATGGCAGAGGGATGCTCAGTGTCCCTCCAGTGCCCTGTGTCCCTCAGTGTCCCCATGCCATCATCCTCTCCAGAAGCCACAGCCCGCACAGCTCTGGGAGTCGGGTCGTGACATCACCATTTTATCCAGGAAGTGAAGCCTTGATGCAGTAGTAAGTGCAGGAAAAAAAGCACTTTATGTGCATTTCCTGTAATAAGTGTATATTGGTAATCTGTATAACTTTTGGGGGGCAATACAATACATTAATAACATTTTTTGCCAGACTTGTCCTTTAACTTGCAGTTGTCATTTCTTCTGCTCCTGTCAGTGCTGCCTCTTTATGACTTTACTCGTCTGACCTTGAACCTGTTTGACTCCTTTTAGTGCTGCTGCAAGACCTCCGTATACTGCAGAGCAGGGGAGCTGAATTTTGGATAGCCAGGCATAACCAGTCAACCATAACATGGTGAGGGGAGAAGGGAGTTTAGGGCCCTCTTGATTTATGGTCCCAGACCCTGCTTTAACTGCTGCTGCCCAACATTCACCCCACCATTACTTCCTGCCAATGTCAGTGGGGCTGATAGAGGACTAAAGTTATGGTATGTACCAGGTAGGTTTTCTCTGCAACCTTTCATCACCCTACACAGGTCAGTCACAAACGTCCCAGTAGCTGTAATTAAATACATCCTGACAGGTACATTTCACATCATAGAAACAAGAAAGTGACTGCAACACTCGGTGCTGCTCTCTAGAAAATCTTTATCAACCTGGGAATTAAAGTTAATGTATTTGCTTTTCTCATGCCGAGAGACTTGACAGTTAAATACTGCATGATATTTGAAAGACTATAACAATCTTGTGCACGCTCTCCCGGGGATTCCAGTCTTTATGGTGTTCACAAAATTCTTTCAGAATGCAATATTTCATAAGCTTTGCATGTCGCCCTGTATTGTTACACCAAAATGACTTTCGGCACCGACCATCTGAGTTTAGCGTAATGGACTCAACCGCTGGACAAAATAATGCGGGCGCTAACCGGCTCACAAATTTGATATTGTGCAGTAGTAACCATGTTAGGTATTAAAGTAATTGTAAAGTAATTTCTAAGCAGCAAACCTGTCTCCTGGCATTAAGAGGTTGTCTGTTCTAAGAAACCTATTTTCGAGTATCCTATTAGATTAGAGTGGAGAGCGGCTATTGAGAGTATCTCTCTCTGGAGGACTTGGCATGTCCATGCATTACATGGACAGACTATTGATTTCAATGAGAAGTGTGTAATGCTTAATTGTTCCTGTGGTGGCACTGTAGGAGATTGGATCCCCCACAGATTATGTATGTGTGGTACTCGGCCAGTGAGGTTATGATGTTACTCGTGATGCCAGTTGTGTGGGACTATACAGGTGGGATGTTGATACCTGTTTGGCCGGCTTGTTGTCACTGAATGGTCGGTAACCTCCCTTGGGCACTTGTCACGGCAACCTGGAGTGGTAGTAGACCCACCCGGGATGTCGGTACCGCCATCCAGAGAGAAGTGGGGAAAAACAAGGTAGACAGTGGTGTGTGTATGGGTAAAGGTGCAGGAATATAAGACAGGGTCCCGTGCAGTATAAAAAAAAATAGAAAACTTTACTGGATAGCATTGCCAGTAAACAGTACACTTAATACAGGTAGTACAAATCTTAATAAACATAGCTGCTGACAATAGAGTAAGAACCAGAGCTTTTAGGAATAGGTGCTTGCTGTAGTAAGAGCTTTTGTAGAAGTAGTAAGTGCTTTTGTAGAGAAGGATAAGGAGAGGAATTGTCAGAGGAGCCCTGCCCAATGTAGGATATGCACTCTTCCGGAACTGAAGTGTGGATAGAAGAAGATAGGTGATACTCATAATCACATATAGACTAAGTCTGACCGCCTCCTGACCCCTAGTTGCAAAGAACCCATCCTAGGTGGGTAGCACAAGCCCCAGTAGTTGGTTATCTGGGTGTAGCAGACCTCCAAGATTACCTGGTTGCCTTGCACTGCGCAGTAGGATACGTAGACCTATTCTGGTAGCTTTGTCCTAGTCAGGTCTGCTCCTCTCGTATCAGGAGTCTGCCCTACACATTTTTGACACATTCCTGGCATGGGCTAGGGTCATCCTAGGTGGCTTTTCTCCCCTACTTGGACTTGGCACTGCATAACTGTAGTGGTTGCTTGTATAAAGAAAGTTTCTCTGGGTGCTAGCTTCTCACACATCCGTTTACACTGAAAACTAGTCTAAACTGCCTCACTTCCTCCACCAGGTTAAGTCCTAATACAGTGGTTATAGCTAAGCCCTTCTGTGAGTGGTGGGGCTGAGTGTGGGTGAGAGAAAAGAGGAAGAGAATAGGATAGAGAGAAAGAGCACCTGTAGCTGGTCAGCAGAGAAACACATGACAGAAACAGCTAACCCATGACTCTTCAACTGTGTACAGAGAACATCAGACAGTAGAGACATGTAGTGGGGAAAACAAAGCACTTCATCTCCCATTTTAACCTAGATGAACAACTTACTGGGGTATATACACAACATGTATTCCTTTAGACTTTGTTCACACATTATGGTGCAATTACACAGAAAGATTTTTGAAGCCAAAGCCAGGAACAGACTAGTTACAGAAAACAGGTCATAAAGGAAAGATTGAGATTTCTCCTCTTTTCCATTCCTGGCTTTGGCTTCAAAAATCTGTTTACACAGTTTAGGCTATGTTCACACACTGTTGATAAGACATCTGTTTTTATTAACTAGCTGTTATTTAATGACAAACAATGGGAGTTATTTTTTTTTTAAATGCCCGTTATTATACAAATAATAACTAGAGATGAGCACAACCCAAGCATGTGATCTTTATAGATGATAGCATTTAAGTGGTCATTGTGTGACATCAGCGTGATCACTGATGTCAGTCATTAATACTGAGTGCCGGCTGCTAATAGAAGCCAGTTCTTAGTGAGTATAATGTGGCTCAGCATGTGAGCTCACCTCATATGGCTCTACCATCCATGCACTGTACATGTGGTTCAGAGCATTATGTTTTTTGCTGTAGTTTGTTGCCCCAGAAAATTATGTTTTTTCTCCTGGATTCACTTTTGGCTCTAAAATGACACCACAAACTCTATTATTAAAAACTGAGTATGTCAATCCAGTCGGCTTCTCCTGAATAAGAGGTAAAGCTTCATAAACAACTGGAATGGCACATACAAGCCATAGGAATCATTTGCACACCGCAGTAGTATCTCGGTAGAAAGCTGCTTTACTACGATATGTTCTTTTAAATACAGACATTTTTTGATGGCGGGAATAGAGAATATAATAGAGTACGAAAACACGGCTTCTGGGATGACACAATGGTCTCTGTCTGGGGCTATTCTAAACGTGCCCTAAATAGAGAGCCCACATTTACATTTTTATTGGCTAACAAGGTCTTGGCAATGCCTGATGAATTTCACCTTGAAATTTATTTGGAGAAAGGCTCCCGTTCTCCTTTGTGACATTTCTCTATTCCCATTTAGCACAAGAGATTATAAATCCTTGATTTTTTGAACTGTTTTATAGAGAATAAAACAAAATAAATACAAAAAAAAATCATACTAGCTGTGAATACAAGAATGATATGTTTTAGTACCAGCTGTAGTAAGTGGCAGCTCATGGTTATGGAACATATAATTTCACTGGATGATAGGGATTTTCCAGGACTTTATTGATAGCCTATCCATCAATTGCTGGTTGCCTGAATGCTAACACCTTTCAACCCCCACAAGAATCTTTTCAGCACCCCACACTATATATAGTGATCGGCTATCAATCAAGCATTGGCAGGGTATCGACATGCCGGGACTCCCATCAGATACTTGGCACCCCATACTATACGATTATCAGCCATTAATTGCAAATCGGCAGGGTGCAGACATTCAGCACCCTTACTGATCAGCTGTTTGGGGTCCCACACAGTGCATGGCTATCAATTGCTGATCAATAGGGTACTCCAGACGAGCATTCTTACCAGTCTGATATTCAACACCCCACTATATTCAGTGAATGTTGCCGAAAGCCGGTCTTTGTATAGTGCCACAACCATACATAAATGGTGCTGGGCTTCCTTTACCATTCACTGTTTAGTGTGGGTGTAACATCCGTGCCCACTTAGGCTTCAGCGCCAGCCTCTATCCATAAAGTATGGCAGAGGATGCGCTGTGTACCCTGATTTTGGGCGTGTATTGTTTATTGTCTGAACACTGCTTCATTCCTTTCCTTGCAGTAATAATTGGATTCCACCACACCCATCTCTTTCTCTTGCTGTCCTTATTCTGGGCTGCAGGTGGTTTAGCTAGGTGTGATTGACAGATCCCTTCACCATACCATTCTCACTCCTTCCTACAAACCTGTGATCTGTTTCATCTTGATGTCAGGGGACTGGTCCAATCATACCCTGGACTGGGACTCTGACATCACTTAAAGGGGTTGTCCAGCTGGTGTCAGAAAGTTATATAGATGTATAATTTACTTCTAGTTAAAAAATCTCAAGTATTCCCATACTTATAAGCTACTATATGTCCTACAGGAAGTGTTGTTTTATTTACATTCAGACACAGTGCTCTCTGCTGACATCTCTGGCCGAGACAGGAACTGTCCAGAGCAGGAGAGGTTTTCTATGCTCTTTTGCTACTGCTCTGAACAGTTCCTGAAATGGACAGAGGTGGCAGCAGAGAGCACTGTGTCAGACTGGATAGAACACACCACTTCCTGCAGGACATATAGTAGCTTATAAGTATAGGAAGATTTGAGGTTTTTAAATAGAAGTAAATTACAAATCTATATAACTTTCTGACACCAGTTGATTTGAAAGATTTTTTTTTTTTTTTAGCTGAACAACCTCTGTAACCGTTAATTCAGTGCTTGCTATGAGTCTTTTTAGTGTTGACTACTGTTTTTCTTTAGTGCTATTCTGATCTTCTGACCTCTGGCTTAACCTTCTCTGACCTATTTTCCAACTGACTTGTTCTGTATTTGCTGTCTTTGGTTTTGACCTATATCTGCTTGACCATTCCTTATTGTGTTTTGCTTGTCTTGTTTTGTTGTGGTTTAGGCCCTTTTTTGGAAGGTAGGGGTAGATAGAGGGCATACTGTCATGTCTTCTCTGCCTCATCTCTCTGGTCGTGAAATCCCGACAGAAGAAAGCTTAGTGTTAGTACCCCCAGCCCACCTCCCACCCCAAAATCAGCAGCGATTGATGGCCTTCCTATGGATCCTAAAGTCCTGGAAACCCATGGAAAGGGATCAAGGAACCACACCTTCACCACCCTATTCTCTGCACTCCCTGCTTCCCTTATGCTTCCTGTCTTTCTCTCCAGGTTGCTGTTGCTGTCCTCAGCTCCCTCTGCTGACCTGGAGGTCATCCTGCAAAATCATATTATTATTATTTTTTTTTGTACAGTTTTTTTTTATATTGTTATTGTTATATTGTTATTGTTATATTGTTTTATTTATACTTAATCATCAATTAAAAGTTTTGTTTCCAAACTGTACATCAGAACAATAAAAACAGAATTAGTAGGTGTATAGCCTAAGGCCAGAAATAAAAAAAATAAAAATAAAAAAAAAATATTTACTGCTTTCCAAATATTCAGCTACCTGAGGGTCTCTCCTCATCAGTTCATAGTACAAATGTCCTTGCGTGCAAAACATCAATATCTGGCTTATTATGAACTATGGTTATGCGAATATAAATCAATCTCATTACATCATGTTCGGAATACAGATAAAGGTACAGCAGATATTTTTAAAACTTCGAGATACAAATATCAAGTCCAATCTGATTGATTGCTAACAAAAACCTCACATTTCCATCGGAAACCAATAAAAATCTAACCGGGGATGCAGCCACTAACATTTTTTGCTACATTCCAGCCCATAATGACTTTTCCATCCGAATTGCCAGATTGCAAAGTTCCCTCCTCGGCAGCCCAGACACCGGCACAAACACGGAGGCCTAGATCTCAAAGCTATACAGTCCCTTTAAAAGTCAGAGCCATTAAAATTAAAATGTGAAAGTGGTTCGTATACAGAAACCCAAATGAAAAAGCACAAAAACTGACTTTGTCTTTTTGAAGATTATATTGGCAGATTATATTCATTTTTTTTTTTTTGTTTCTGTTTTGTTATTTTTTTTTTTTTTTTCCCCTCGCCCATTTTATGCTTTTGTAAAGAGGCTTAATATATGCAAAGTACCCATTTTGCACTTATGGGAATACAGCGGATTAATGAATAGAGAACATAAAAGAAGGATAACTGGAAACTGTGAATAACCGGCATGTAAAGAAATTCACTATAATTAACAACTTAAGGCTGCGTTCACACTACGTATATTTCAGTCAGTATATGTATATTTCAGTCAGTATATTTCAGTCAGTATTGCAACCAAAACCAGGAGTGGATTAAAAACACAGAAAGGCTCTGTTCACACAATGTTGAAATTGAGTGGATGGCCGCCATTTAATGGCAAATATTTGCTGTTATTTTAGAACAACGGCTGTTGTATTGAAATAATGGCCGTTATTTACTGTTATATGGCGGCCATCCACTCAATTTCACCATTGTGTGAACAGATCCTTTCTGTGTTTTTAATCCACTCCTGGTTTTGGTTGCAATACTGACTGAAATATACTGACTGAAATATACGTAGTGTGAACGCAGCCTAAAGCAGGAATCATTTGGCAAACTATCCGAATATAAACATTCTCCTCTGCAAAATGAAAATCGCTGGTTACTAGCTGAATGCGGGGCCTGTAAATCTATTGTGCATCTAGACGGCTTGTGGTTTTACTTGCAATAGGCCGCTCTTCGCTCTTCGCCTAAGGGGTCTAATTACAGCTTCTTTAATGGATCAGGAATTTTTTTATTTTAAATCATTTGCCCCTGTTCTAAACTTCAGGAATGTAACAAATCAAAGTTGTGGGGGAAAAAAGTTGATAGCAATATTTAGATCTTAGAAGTCATTGTTATAGTTTGAGCAAGTTTATGGGTGGTTGGGAAAAATGATTACATGCCCATGGTAGCCACAAAAGTCATTTCATACATTATAGTATTACAGTACATAGAGAAGGCAAGGGGGAGATACCAGGGGAACTTGTATGACATGGTAGTATAGCAATGCTCCATTTTATTATTTTCTGAAAAATACAGAGGGACAGAAAAAGAAACCTTGGATTACGAACATAACTCGTTCTGGGAACCTTCTTGTAATCCAAACTACTCGTATATTAAACCAAATATTCCCAAGAAATAAGTGAAACGCAAACGATTCGTTCCACGACCCAAAAATCAGGTAAGGTGTTCTGTATTAATAAAGAACAGGAACACTGTAGCAGTAAAGAAGGGGTTAATTAGTTAACTTTCCTGCCACACAAAACTCCCCAGGTGGCTGCAAACCTGTTGGTAGTAGTGCGGGCTGCCTTGAGAAGCTACCGGTGAAAGGGTTAATTCAGGGGTTAGAGGGAAGCAGCAGTTATACACCATCCAGTGCCTTGTGAAGGCAAGATGGCGATGACTGAATATGCAACATTGGCAGGAGATCTGGACGAGGACCTGGAGAGTTAAAGCACTTAATGCTTGAGTTTTATCTGTGTACACAGGATCTAGGCTTCTTGAACATCAGAGAAGGGGGGCGCCGCAGCCTCACTCACACTCAGTCCCCCGGCAGCAGGGAGAGGAGATAAGGCCGAAGATTGCCGCAGTTCTATAAAGTCCTGGAAGCAGACGGGCACAGGCGCAGAGGAGCTGGAAGGTGTCTGATCACCAGCAGAGTTGATCAGGTAGCAGTGGGTTAAAATGAGAGGAGTTTTTACCCAGTACAGTATCAGAATGGAGACACAGAGGGCTCATATTACCAAATCTTGCTTGTGTACTGAGTTACAAATTTTTTTTGTAAATTGTTAACCTGTCTTGCAAAAAACTGTTAGACCAAGTTACTTATAATCCAAGATTTCACTGTATTATGATTCAGTAACAGCCTTGTTACAGTACATGGGCCGATCATCAGACACATGAACATTACTAGGAGCGCTCATTGCTGACAATCAACAGGTGTAAAAAAAACAACAACAAAAAAAAAAACAGCTAAAAAAAGTGCAAATGCTCATTCATAAACGGATTGGATCTTTTGTGTAGACATTCAATACACCATTGCTGGGTGCACACCGTCCCGTGTAAACAGGTGATTTGCAGCCCACCATGATGCACCAAATGGAATGCAGCAATCGTTTGTGCAGCCAGGGCACAAAACTGATCGTGTTCTGGAAAGGAAAAGCAAGCGATCACAAGTTCAGTCAATGCTTGACTCGAGTAATGAACTCCATTGAAAACAATGCGTGACTAGAGCATTTAACCCAGTGACTGCTCCAGTTTTCTCTCTATCTTCAATATCAGTGCTTAGCCAATTAGCAGCTGAGGCGGGAGACCGCTGCAGTTACTGAATGGCTTAGCAGCAATAGTGAAGATAGACGATAGAAGATAGAAGACCTATAAGTATAAACCCCCCCCCCCTCCCCATAGGTTTAAGGCTTCCCCCCCAAGGTCTTTAAGCTTGTTGTTTGACACCCGAGTGGTGTTCGGTGGTTAGCCAAAGGATCCAGGCAGATCCTGAAAGCAGAAGAAGAGACAAGCAGCCGGGACCGGAAAAATCTGCAGTGCAACCTGCAGAGAACCAGTGTAGGTAAGTATGACTTTTATTTTCCTGATTCCCCATATACATCAACAATCAAGACTCGTCTGGTTTATCTCCCCAAGAAGAAAATGATCAGGCAGGTGAAATTCAAAATGTTGACCCTTCCCTCTTTCAAATCTATTTGGGCGAGCTTGGAGCCCTACAAATTACATGGCCGGCCTGTTCGGCAAAAAAATTGCAGGTACGTCTGAGACATCTCTTTCGTTTGGGGACCTTCAGAATTACAATACCCAATGAAGCATGATAATATGTGGCATATGGAGGTCATATACATTTGTAAGGCTGCTGATAATGGCTCTGAACAACTCAGAGGTTGTACCATAATTTGTGTGCATGAGGCCACAGAGTCACTCAATTTCCTTTTTTCTTTTTCCCAGTGCTAATTGATGGCCCATTCTTCATGGTTTCAGACCTGGTCAAATCAGAGCTAAATCTCATAAACCAGTTTAATGGTGCAAAACAAACAAGAGCTTCCGTGACGGATCCAAGCTGATTTTTTCCACTTGATGCACAAATGGCCGGAATGAAGCTTTATTTTTATTTTGAACATTTCATAAGAAAACCTCGGTAATTGGAAAAGACAATGTTCTCAGAAGTGTTCAAGGGAAAAGAAAAGGAGCAAAAATACGACCATAAGATACAACAACATAAATCACAAACATGCCAACGAGAAGCCTGAAGCTTTCCTGTACAAGTGCTATTCATATGGCTCCCAGGACCTATAGGACTCATATAATACCTATCAAAAAATAACAAAACTTGGCTCTACCCTGTTTTAAAGTCACCCTGCTCTCAACATGACTTCATATCGACTGTACAAAGAGAAAAAAAAGATCACCATTCACACTTACAACCCGGAAGACTAAAAACTTTTTTTTCTAGTCTAAAACTACGGTGTGGTGTTAACTTTCACACGATTAGCTTTGGTACACTTGAAATTGTCCATTTTTATCAACTTTAGTCTAATATTCATGTGCACCTTGAGGGTATGTTCACACACAAAGCTTTTTGAGCCGAAAATATAATCGTAATTATTAAAATTATCAAAAAACGTGGGAACATACTTTCAAGGTGGCCATATACCTTAGATTGAGGTCGACAGAACCCCTTGACTTTAGCTATCTAAGGCTACGTTCACATAATGGATGTTATTTCATGATGACAGGTGTGATTGTACAAAACTGCCTCAAAGTGGTGGAGGTCCTAAAAGCAGCCAAGAGATGATGGTGTGTTAACATAGCCTTAAGTATATGGGGGTTCGCCAATGACTATCTGGATGACCCAGAGGAGGCATAGGAGAAGCTCATGTGTCAGATGAGACCAAAACAGAACTTTTTTGTATCAATTCCACTTGCCGTGTTTGGAGAAAGAAGAAGGATGAGTACGACCCCTAGAACACAGCCCCAACTGTGAAGAATATGAGTGAAGCATGGGGATGTTTTTCTGCTAAGCGGACAGAATGACAGCACCTTATTGAGGGGAGGATGGATGGGGCCATGTATTTCAAGATTTTGGCCGACAACTTCCTAAAAATTACGGACCTTCCCATTCTTTGTTGGTGGGAAAACTTGCAAAATTGTCAGTGTATCAAAAACCTATTCTCCCCAATGAATATGACTACACTGCACAATATACGGATCAGAGAGATGGTAGTTGGCTGCACATTCCTGTTTTCACAAGAAGATGTGTGGGTGACTACCAAATATTTTAATGCAGACACAAAAGATGCGATCAGTTGATCAATAAAAGACTTCACTTTCTGCTGATCGCTTTTTTTTGTCCCATAAGCCAATTATCAGCAGTGAGGGTACCTGCCTTCCAATAATCAGCTTCTGTAAAAACACCCTAAACCCTCATCTTCCCATCTCGGACCTATCAAATAGTTCAAGTTTGTCAATGTTCTCCAAACCAGAACGCTCTGCATTTGATTTCCCAAGTCCTGGAAGACATAAAGACAGCCATACACCGTATCCATGTTTTCCTGGCAGCCCTAGGCTGGCATCCAACTTTTTCAGCCACCTGTAATAAAATGCTGAGCATTCGGGTTCGGAGAACATTGACAAACTCAAACTGTTTGACAGGTCGACTCAACACTACTAAGCAGCAATGAGATACATGTTGCATAATTGGAACTGTCATAGAGCCAAAAGTAAAAGCTTTAACCAAGGGACGAAAAAGTGCAAAAATATTCCCCTTGAGATGCAACCAAGTCATAATAAAGGTCCATTGTAAATAGCTAATTGCTATGGTTTTTAGATACTTGGCAAGAAGTGGTAAACTGGTATGCCGTTACTATGGCTCAGCCATGTTGCCTTCCGACACGCTGAGTTTTTGAAGTACTAGTTCAATATGGTGACACCAATGTTCTCCACTCCACCACATCCCTGGTTTTAACTTTGTTAGACTCAGGTTCCCGCTATCATATTCCGACCACCTTGGCCACTGACTTGGTAATTCTCCTTCTAATTGATACATAACAATAGCGCCGGCAACTATTTTTCCCCGATGCATAAATTGTATTAAAAAGTATTTTCTTTCAAAGAAAATAAAAAAAACTTCAATTCTCCGAGGGAAATGAACGTGAGGTATTAAATTTTCTGCGAGCTGACTGGAATCTCCAAGTACTTTTCAATTCCCAGAAACAGGGTTGCAGAATTAATGGCTGAACATCTGCAGTACTCCACCGGCTCAAACTGTTATCGTAATAACTATGCCAAGTGTAAAGTTCAAGCACTTGCAATATTACATTAGTAAAATGCCCGTGTTTGTTCTTGTTTCTGAGATGTAATCGTTATTGTTCCAATTAAATAATTTAAGGGCTAAAATCACACTCAAACCCCTGAAAACCATTTGGTACAAAGACAAATTACTCACCAGTTCTGTTGAAAAGTGAACTATGACCCTTGATACAGCAATCCCTTTATATAGCAAGGAGTTTTGAATGCAGTCCTAAATATGGCAAAACAGGGGAGATGTAAGCTATTGCCAGAAAGCTCTGGCTAGTGGTGGGTTAGGAGGTCAGTGTGAAGTGACTGGGAGCCTCCTGAGTCTCCACCGACAAATGAGTTGGGCGTGATTGATTTTTCACTGCTTGATCCCTTTGTTCTCAGAGAGCTAAGCCAACTCCATAGTATTGTGGTGGGCTTTCCCCTTCCCTCCATATAGAGAACACAGGAACGTTTGGCCATGCTGAATGTTTATAGGTAGGACGGGAGAGATAACTATCGGTAGAGCAATGGTTATTGAAGGTGTATTGCAGGTTTGGCCAACTTTTGTCTATAGCGTCATAAACAACCTTCCAAAGCAGTCAGGGCACCTTCAATTAGGGTCGAATATATATTTTTTTTATTTCCCTAATATGCATAGCCTTCATAGCCTCTTATTTAAGTTGATTATGATGGACAATTATATACTAGAGACGGGCAATCCTTCAGCGCCCTTATGTTCATCCGAACCTGAACGTTCAGCATTTAATAACTAGTGGGTGCAGAACTCAGATGCAGCCCTAGGGAGTCCAGGAAAATATGGCTATGTTCACACAACATATATTTTTAATTAATTTGCAACAACAGCCTTGATTAATTTAAAAAAAATACTTTCAATGGAAAATTAATGGAATCCCAACCGGAGTGTATACACACAGTATGCGTTCCATCCGGGATCCTTAGAGGCCGCAGCAAAAACTGACATGTCAGTTTTGTGCGGCCGCTATTCATTGAATAGCGTCTGCACAAGCCTGACAGGTCACACAATGGAGAGTGCAGCTCCATCGTGTTCAATGGGGAATTGGGATAGAATAGAATCAAAGTTTATTTGGCTGGTACTGCAGCCGTTTTGTGACACCAGCCGTTTTGTGACACGGCCGGGTCACAGAACGGCCGGTGTCTTACCTAGTGTGAACACAGCCTATGGCTGTTTTCATGTTTTCCAGGAAGCCTTAGGGCTGCATCCAACTTCTTCAGTCCCCGGTAATCAAATGCTTTGAGCTCAGGTTCACATAAACCCAAGTGTGCTCGAGGGTGCTCATCTCTATTATATACATATCCATGCACTTACCCTACAGGTTCCATTGGTCTCCCGAGTGTGCTCGAGGGTCGCTCATCTTTATTATATACATATCCATGCACTTACCCTACAGGTTCCATTGGTCTCCTGAGTGTGCTCGAGGGTCGCTCATCTCTATTATATACATATCCATGCACTTACCCTACAGGTTCCATTGGTCTCCTGAGTGTGCTCAAGGGTCGCTCATCTCTATTATATAATGTACATATCCATGCACTTACCCTACAGGTTCCATTGGTCTCCCGAGTGTGCTCGAGGGTGCTCATTTCTATTATATACATATCCATGCACTTACCCTACAGGTTCCATTGGTCTCCCGAGTGTGCTCGAGGGTCGCTCATCTCTATTATATACATATCCATGCACTTACCCTACAGGTTCCATTGGTCTCCTGAGTGTGCTCAAGGGTCGCTCATCTCTATTATATAATGTACATATCTATGCACTTACCCTACAGGCTCCATTGGTCTCCATATTTATGAGTATATAAAGAAACCCACTGTACATAAAGATATCTAAGGAGCATACCTTAGATCCATCCGTATGAAATCAAAGACATACGTAGGTACGGTAGAGGTCTCATGCACTTCTGTGCTAGCTCTATATCATCTCCATACAAAACAGAGCCATAATTCGGCCATGTGCGTGAGCCCTAAAATAATATTTACGCTGTAATATTCTCTTTCTTGTGTTTGCCGCTTGGAGAGGTAGTTTTCCTTTGAAGTTCCATATAAACAGTAAATGTAATGTGAAAGTTCCTGAAGTTTCCTTGTGATAACTTTCTCTACTATATTCTACCCAGATATCTGCTGGCTACACTTGATTTAAACATGTAAGCCAGCTGCTGCTCTGCATATCAAATGCAAGGCGTAAGATGTGCTGGGTAGCTGATAACATCAGACAACAGAGTCCAGACCCTGCCTCCAGCTTATACTTCCTGACGTTCACCCTGGTGTCTTGAAGATGCTCCTCCGTAAGCTAAATGAGCTGACTAGGAAAGCTGCGGACTAGCCTGGAATATTAATTCCATGGAAAATCTGTACTTAGAAAATAACGTCCCATAAACAGAAAGGCATGGAATAATATTCACTGCACTCAGACCAATGGATAAACTACAGATAGTGTTGACTGGACTTGCCGAAATGTTCGGGTTTGGCAACGTTCTCCAAACCCAAACGCGTAGCATTGGACTCCTGGTGGCTGGAGAAGGTGGAGGCCGCTGTATCCGTGTTTTCCTGGCATACAACTTCTCTAGCTGCCGGGAGTCAAATGCCGAGTGTTCGGGTTCAGAGAACGTTGCAGAACCCGAATAGTTCAACACTAACCATAGACCTATCCACATAGTCATGGTAAACTAAATAGTCTCCCTAGGGCCGAGCCATCATGGATGGAGCTGAGAGTAGTAGTTACTCAATGATCGGAAAACTACAGTTAGGAGACAAAAGTCCCAGGATTGGATAAGAGTCTTCCAATGGGAAAATTTGCTTTGGTTTAAGAGTGATTTGGATTACACGCATGACGGTCCCAGAACAAGTTTCGCTTGCAATCCAAGGCACCACTGTACTTCTATTTAAAAATCTCAAGTCTTCCAGTACTTATCAGCTGCTGGAACCGGTGTATTTTTCCAGTCTGACATAGTGCTCTCTGCTGCCACCTCTGTTCATGTCAGGAACTGTCTAGAGCAGTAGAAAATCCCCTTAGAAAATCTCTTTTGTTCTAGACAGTTCCTGACATGGACAGAGGTGGCAGCAGAGAACACTGTGTCAGACTGGAAAGAATACATCACTTCCTGCAGGACATACAGCAGCTGAAAACTGGAAGACTGGAAGAAATTTTTTAATACTTAAAATTTTTTAATAAGTATGACACCTGTTTATCCGAACCCAATTTTTTTTCTCTGCAATAACCCTTTAAGTGCGAACAGGAGGATAGGTGTAGAGGGGTTTTGCTGAGAACAAATGTTTTTATTCACTGACAGCAAACAATTAGATTGAAGATAAGAAATTAAGCAATCGAAACCTAGAATACAATACAAAGTTATAGAACTTTTCATTTATACAGAGATTAAGCTTTATTTTTATATCAAACTGGAAAATGCCCTCTAAAAGGAAGGCTGCTCTGCTCGGATGTATCCCTGCGGATCCAGAGGAGCGCAAAGAAAGCAGTAAAATAAAAATTAAAGGAATCAACTACAGTAATGTAAATGGATTAAATGAAGCCCAAAATGATTAGTGACAAGGGAAGAGATGAAAGAATGAGCATAGCCAGGAAGGATATGAGACTTGGCGCCTGCTCCACCAAATCGCTCTTCTCATTACTTAAAATTCTTGTTCAAAAGCGGATTCGTTTTTGAAATTTATGGTTAATATAGAGAATGAGAGAAGGAGGATTGACGGCTTCAGATTCCCTCCGTGCCTCTCTGAAAATATGAAAGGTCTCGTAAAAGCAACAGATAATACTAAGCTAAAAGCCTTATATAACATTGGCACAAAGAGAGATGATTGCCAGCGGTGCTGCATCTCATGCTCAACGTCCCCCACACTGAGTAACATCTTTGGTGGTGGTAACTGTAAAGTGTATGGGGGAAGGGAAATGACAATTGCCTCGAGGACAATTAGGTTATGTTCACATACAGCAAAATAAAAGCAAACTTTTTGAGTGAAAAATGACAGCCGTATTTTCAAGTAATAATGTGCTGTATTGAAGTCTATGGGGAATCAGTGACCATCAGGGCACACATGATGTCGAAAAACTGCCGGGCGTAAAAATGATGAACATGCTAACTATTTACAACCTGTTTTTTGCAAAAATCGGCTGTATTTTTTCCCCTACTTGCTCACACGTTTTATTTTTTACTCAAAATTACGGCTGCATTTTGGTGTGAAAATAGCTTAGAAAAGTAGTTGTCAGTTTCCGAGCCCATTTACCCTCTGTCCTGTCCTACTGTCCTTCGCTTTGTTTGATCAGCGCTCCGCTCATCAAGCCTGTCGGCTTTCAGCGCTGTCCCGCTCCCTGCCGCTCCACCCAGGGTGCTGGGGAAAAGCTGATTCCAATCCTGGGCAACAGGGAGAAGTTTTCCAGGATTGGAGTCAGCTTTTCTCTGCACACTGGGTGGAGTGGCAGGTAGCGGAGCAGCGCTGAAAGTCAGCAGGCTTGATGAGTGGAGCGCTGACCAAACAAAGCACTTTGCATCTCTAGATCTTAAGATCAGGGGCTGGCTGGCAAATTTTAGCCCGGGGGGCAAGTACACAACACTGGCCCATGAGTAGCAGGCTGGCGGCCCATCCTTAAAGGACCACTCTGGCCTCTTACCTCTTACCTATAACATCTTCGGTCCTTCCAGTCATTTGTGACCAAATATCCTACTGTGCCCTGTGAAAGGGTCAGAACTCACTTTCCTGTATAAGTCTATGGGGCGGCTCAGTGATGACACAGAACGGTCCCATAGACAGATGCTAGGAAAGCTGGGTGACCTCTATCATACTGAGTACAAGATGCTGGAAAGCTGGGTGTCCTCCATCATACTGAGTATAAGATGCTGGGAAAGCTGGGTGAACTCCATGATACTAAGTATAAGATGCTGTGAAAGCTGGGTGACCTCCATTATACTGAGTATAGGATGGTGGGAAAGCTGGGTGACCTCTATCATACTGAGTATAAGATGCTGGAAAGCTGGGTGACCTCCATCATACTGAGTATAAGATGCTTGAAAGCTGGGTGACCTCCATCATACTGAGTACAAGATGCTGGAAAGCTGGGTGTCCTCCATCATACTGAGTATAAGATGCTGGGAAAGCTGGGTGAACTCCATGATACTAAGTATTAGATGCTGTGAAAGCTGGGTGACCTCCATTATACTGAGTATAGGATGGTGGGAAAGCTGGGTGACCTCTATCATACTGAGTATAAGATGCTGGAAAGCTGGGTGACCTCCATCATACTGATTATAAGATGCTGGGAAAGCTGGGTGACCTCCATGATACTAAGTATAAGATGCTGTGAAAGCTGGGTGACCTCCATTATACTGAGTATAGGATGGTGGGAAAGCTGGGTGACCCCCGTCATACTGAGTATAAGATGGTGGGAAAGCTGGGTAACCTCCATCATACTGACTACAAGATACTGGGAAAGCTGTGTGACCTCCATCATATTTAGTATAAGATGCTGGGAAAGCTGGGTGACCTCCATCATACTAAGTATAAGATGGTGGAAAAGCTGGTGACCCCCATAAAACTGTGTACAAGATGCTGGAAGGCTGGGTGACCTCCATCATACTGAGTATAAGATGGTGGGAAAGCTGGGTGACCTCCATCATACTGAGTATAAGATGGTGGGAAAGCTGGGTGACCTCCATTATACTGAGGATAAGATGGTGGGAAAGCTGGGTGACCTCCATTATACTGACTACAAATACAAGATGCTGGGAAAGCTGCCTGACCTTCATTATACTGACTACTACGCAAGATGCTGGGAAAGCTGGGGTTACTGTATTTTTACAATAGTTTATATCACTCGATGTACTTCTGTATATATGTCTCCTCTATGTACTCCTGTGTAGGTCTCCTCTTGTATATATGTATCATCTATATACTTCTGTATATACGTCTCCTCTATGTACTGCTGTATATATGTATCCTCTATGTCCTCCTGTATATATGCCTCCTCTATGTACTCCTGTATATATATGTATACTCTATGTACTCTTGTATATATATATGTATCCTCTATGTACTACTGTATATATGCCCCCCCCTGTATATATGTATCCTCTATGTACTGCTGTATATATGCCTCCCCCTGTATATATGTATCCTCTATGTACTGCTGTATACATGTATCCTCTATTTACTGCTGTATATATGTATCCACTATGTACTCCTGTATATATGTATCCTCTATGCCCTCCTGTATATATGTATCCTCTATGTAGCAGGGACACATGCAGGCAGGGGCATTTCCGGGATAAGCGAGGGGGGGGGGGGGTAGCGGGACACATGGTGCCTCCATCTAGGTAGAGTGTAGTAGTGGAGGTATAGTGGATAATGGGTGTAGTAGTACAGGTAAAGATGAGGGGTGAGGTAGTACAGGTATAGATATGGGGGGTATTAGTAATACTGATGAGGGGGATTAGTAGTACAGGTATAGATGTGGGCTGTAGTAGTACAGGTAAAGATGAGGGGTGTAGTAGGAATAAAGGTATAGATGAGAGGTGATAGGGGCATACTGGGGGAAACTGGGGCAGCTGGGGATGACTGGGAGAGCTGGGGGTGTACGGGGCAAACTGGGGGGTGAGTGGGGCAGCTGGGGGTGACTGAGGGGGACTGGGGCAAACTGGGGTTGACTTAAGCGGGACTGGGGCAGTTGGAGTTGACTGAATGAGGACTAGGGCAGACTGGGGGTGACTGAGAGGGACTGGGGCAGACTTGGGCGACTGAGGGGGGACTGGGCAGACTGTGGATGACTGAGAGGGACTGGGGCAGACTGGGGTGACTGAGGGGGACTGGGCAGACTGTGGATGACTGAGGGGGACTGGGGGTGACTCTAGGGGGACTGGGGCAGCTGGGGGTGACAGAGGGGGACTAAGGCAGACTGGGGGTGACTCTAGAGGGATTGGGCAGCTGGGGGTGATTGGGGCAGGAGTGCACATATCCCTCCTCCTCTCACCCCGGCACACAGGTTCCCCTCCCGGCCACACGTGCAGGTCCCTGGTCTCTGAAGCAGGCCACAGGGACTGTAGAGGTGATAGCGTCACTGCCATTACTGGAGCTGTACAGCGGGATCGGGGGATGCAGATCCCGCTGTTCAGCTCCAGGACCCGAAGCAACGTTATCACCACTACAGTCCCTGCAGCCTCCTCCAGAGACCGGGGACCTGCACGTGTGGCCGGGAGGGGAGCAGGACGTGATATGTATAGCTGGGGTAGGTCAGTCGCGGCTCTGTTAGGCGGACTGCCGACCGCCCTGCACCTCACCTCCGGCCCGACACTCCACGCACCGCCGCCCGCCATGCACCTCACCTCCGCGCCGACTGCTTGACCTGCACCTCTTGCCCGGCCGCCAACCCGTCACTCTACGCTGCTCCACCTGCAATGATTTTTTGTGAAAATTGAATTTACGGTTTTAATCGAAATTGATTCTATCCTTCTGGGCAAATTAATTTGATTAATCGCCCAGCCCTAACTCCTCTGTATGTATGTATCCTCTATGCACCCCTGTATATATGTCTCCTCCTGTATATATGTATCCTCTGTATGTCTCCTCCTGTATATATGTCTCCTCCTGTATGTATGTATCCTCTATGTACCCCTGTATATATGTCTCCTCCTGTATATATGTATCCTCTGTATGTCTCCTCCTGTATATAAGTCTCCTCCTGTATATATGTATCCTCTATGTACCCCTGTATATATGTCTCCTCCTGTATATATGTATCCTCTGTATGTCTCCTTCTGTATATATGTATCCTCTATGTACCCCTGTATATATGTCTCCTCCTGTATATATGTATCCTCTGTATGTCTCCTCCTGTATATATGTCTCCTCCTGTATATATGTATCCTCTATGTACCCCTCTGTATGTCTCCTCCTGTATATATGTATCCTCTATGTACCCCTCTGTATGTCTCCTCCTGTATATACATATCCTATATGTACCCCTGTATATATGTCTCCTCCTGTATATATGTATCCTCTGTATGTCTCCTCCTGTATATATGTCTCCTCCTGTATATATGTATCCTCTATGTACCCCTGGTAAAGTCCAAGGTTGGAACAGCGGAACCTCCCAGGGATGCACAGTCTCCGTCAGGTGGGCCCACACCTGATACTCAATAGTGAAAAAGAAATGGTGTGGAGACAGCATCCATCCAGTGAAAAAATATTTTTACTTTATTTTAAGCCATTGCATATAAAAAGATTACCGACGTTTCGGCTCTAACACTCCTGAGCCTTTCTTAAGTGTTAGAGCCGAAACGTCGGTAATCTTTTTATATGCAATGGCTTAAAATAAAGTAAAAATATTTTTTCACTGGATGGATGCTGTCTCCACACCATTTCTTTTTCTCTATGTACCCCTGTATATGTCTCCTCCTGTATATATGTATCCTATATGTACCCCTGTATAGATGTATCCTCCTGTATATATGTATCCTCTATGTACCCCTGTATATATGTCTCCTCCTGTATATATGTATCCTCTATGTACCCCTCTGTATGTCTCCTCCTGTATATATGTATCCTCTATATACTCCTCAGTATGTCTCCTCTTGTATATATGTATCCTCTATGTACCCCTGTATATATGCCTCCTCCTGTATATATGTATCCTCTATGTACCCCTGTATATATGCCTCCTCCTGTATATATGTATCCTCTGTATGTCTCCTCCTGTATATATGTATCCTCTATGTACCCCTCTGTATGTCTCCTCCTGTATATATGTATCCTCTATATACTCCTCAGTATGTCTCCTCTTGTATATATGTATCCTCTATGTACCCCTGTATATATGCCTCCTCCTGTATATATGTATCCTCTATGTACCCCTGTATATATGCTTCCTCCTGTATATATGTATGCTCTATGTACCCCTTTGTATGTCTCCTCCTGTATATATGTATCCTCCTGTGTAGGTCTCCTGTATATATGTATCCTCCTGTGTAGGTCTCCTGTATATATGTATCCTCTATGTCAGGGAGGGGGAACCTTGGCTCTTCAGCTGTTGCAAAACTACAACTCCCATCATCCATGGACAGCCTATCACTCTCCAGCTATGATGGGAGTTGTAGTTTTGCAGCAGCTGGAGGGCCTTGGTTCCCTCCCCCTGCCCTATGGCCTGCTGTGTAGATCTCCTCCTGTGTAGGTACCTTGCTTGCTGCAGACACCATCTTCTCCGTCTTCAGGCTCTTCTAGCCCAGTTGCAGGAGAACCAGCTGGGAGGAGAGAGCGGCCTCTGGTGGCCGGAGGAAGATACTGCGTACAGCAGTTTGCTTTTTACCATAAGCCTCTTAGGCTTATAGGAAAGCATAGTGGCCATACAGGGGGCGGGGCTTACCGGCATGGGGGCGGGGCTTCGGCGGCCGCTTCCATCACAGTCCGGATCCACCACAGCCACAGGTAAATATGACCGAAGAGGGCCGGGGCTGTAAGCAGGGGAGGCGGGGCACTGAGGACTCCAGCCAGCTGTCAGCCGCCATGCGGCCCTGACAGCTGGGGGAAGCCCGGCCCAGGGGGCATATGCCCCCCTGCCCCCCGGCCCAGCCCGCCCCTGCTTAAGATCATTTCAGGTGACTCTTCAGGATAAACTGTTCTGTGTGTGTACATAAGGAGCAGCACTATATTTGGCCATTAGATATGAGCGCAACTCGAGCATGCTACAGTCCGATTGTTCATCATTACCGGTGGCTGAAGAAGTTGGAGCAGTGGGGAGTCTGGGAAAGTATGGATACAGCCATAGGCCAAAACCTGTATCCATGTTTTCCCAGACTCCTTAGGGCTGCATCCAACTTCTTTAACCACCGGTATTCACAGGCCAAACAATCGGTCTCTAGCATGCTTGAGTTGTGCTCATCTTTACCAGCCATGATATATCTTATATATACTATTTTTCTCCAGATCTCTACTCTGAATACTAAATTCAGTTCTCCTGGAGTTGAAGTAAAGGGATATCCAATACCATGACTTAGCTAAAGCTTTGGCTGTCCAGGCATGATGGGAATTGTAGTTTTGCAACAGCTGGAGGAATGAAGGTTCCCCATCCCCGACTAAGGGTAATAAATGGCCAAAGGCTGTAGCCGGTCTAGGGATTGTTAGGCAATGTTTCAGTAAAAAAACAGACGGCACATAGATGGTGCATCCATGTGTCATCCATTAAAAACTCACCACTTGACCCAAAATGGACTGTATAAGTGCAGGTGCTACTTTTTTTTGCGGTGGTCAAAAACAAATGCGTGGATGACTACATTGAAATCTATAGCTCCTTCTTCTGGTCACAATTCAGGATCCTGATTCTGGGACAGATCACAATGATGACATGATCACTTGATCGCTGCAAGATAGGGTATTGAGTGGTGAGGCATAACACTCATACCTTACCAAAAAGGAACAAATTGGTTGAAACAAATCCCAAATTTTTAAATTTTTGAAAGATTCAGATCAGATTTTTCCAAACCAATTTGTCCATCTTTATCGATGTTATATCCATAGCTGATGCCATAGGCTGTATCCATGTTTTATCGGACTCCCTAGGGCTTCATCCAAGTTTTTCAGCCACTGGAAGTCAAATGCTAAACAAACAAATCGAATTGTGCTCATCTCTAGTGTCTACCAGTCAATATACTAGACCGCTAGACCGTCCGGGCTGCAGAGAGTCTCCCACATACTGTAACTAAATTGTTTTATTTCTGTCTTTTTAATTGCAACGGCAAGCTCTTCAGATATAAAGGAAAAGCCATTGCCGCTCCCCATCAACTCAGAGGCCTGTTAAGAATGATGTTCCTGGGATTTAGGATTGCGGACATTTTTTTCTGCTTGATAGCTTCTCTGTAGAGCTATGGCTGTTGCTTTGTCACTGCCACATTGATAGATAAAAAAGCAGCGTGTGTGGATCCAGTCCATTGCTCTTCCTGCTAATAACCTGCCAGGTGCGAATCAAACATTGTAACCGGAGAATAACGATGACTGGTTATGGTGGAAAAATAGAGCGGCACAAAGCAAAGGTTCCTTTCCCTGTGTCCAAAGTGTTTTACCCTTCACATCCATCTGATTGAATTGAAACTGGAGGTTCATCCAAGAGAACATTGCTGGTTACACTGGGTGCAATGCACAGTGCATGGAAGAACAAGTGCAGTCTCCAATGTGTATGGTCTGTCCTGCACAGGACAACAGCAACATACATAATCTGATGCATAAACAAGTCCGGAAATACTATAGAAATAGAGATAAGCGAACTGGGTTCGGGTTTGAGTCGATCCGAACCCGAACGATCTGCATTTGATTATCGGTGGCTGCTGAAGTTGGATAAAGCTCTAAGGTTGTCTGGAAAACATGTATACAGCCAATGACTATATCCATGTTTTCCACATAGCCTTAGGGCTTTATCCAACTTCAGCAGCCACCGCTAATCAAATGCCGAAAGTTCGGGTTCGGACCGACTCAAGCATGCTCCAGGTTCGCTCATCTCTATATAGAAACATTATTATCTTGTGTGGTGTGATCTAAAGAATTGTCGGAAGACCCTGGGGAAAAAAATGATGGGAGACCCTATACCAAAGAAAACTTACGAATGCATCTCCAACAACTCCTTTTCACATCCCATTGATGATAGTGGTGTATTATACATCAAATGATTATGCCGTACGCTGTGCTAGACCATGTCAATGAAGTAACCTTCTTACTAGTGTTGAACGAGAACCTAAATGCGCGAGTGTTTTTTACATTTTGCATTTTTGAATGTTCAAGTGCTCAATTCAAGAAACAAACTCCATTGAAATCAATGGGAGACTGGAAAATGTAACCAGGAACGGAGGGTGCCTTTTTAACCTATTACATTTTATTCATTCCAATTTTTGTATATTTTTTTAAACATCCCTTGAAGGGATGAAATATGCAAAAATTAATAGGTTTCCTCAAGACATATTAGAACTTCGGCAGTATGCCGGCTATTGCCGTCGGTTATTAAAGGTGTAGGTCACCTTTACCTGAGCAACATGAGGTGTTTGGTTGAGCATCGTGTTCCATTGAGCACCCTTGATGCTCAACACTACTTCACACGATTGCAAAAATAAATTCCAAAACTAATATGTGCCAAGTGATTGTGTGTGTAGCATGCATCCTGTCTCCTTCAGAGACATAGAGTGAATGGAGGAAAGGACTATGGGACATGGTGGAATTATATTGTAGAATTTTATAAATACATATAAAAAGCTATAATCTCTAACTAATATATAATTTGTCCGCTACAAACAAGGACTTAATTGATGAAACTGTAGTTAAAGGACAACTCCGACGAAATTTTTTGTTAGCTTATTTAACACACATTACAAAGTTATATAACTTTGTAATGTGGTTAAATACCCGGTCTGGCCCCCTTGCCCACTTTCGGACCACCGACCCCCCCCCCCCCACCCCGGAAGTTAAAGAATGTATACATTACCTATTACGATCGTCACGGTCATGTGGTGACGACGGCATGTGGTGACGACGACGTCAGAGCCGGGGGGCGGTCCGGGTCTTCTTCCTCCTCGGCGTCTTCATAGAGAGTGAACGGGACAGAAAAGGCTGCTGGTGCACATGCGCACCAGCAGCCTCTTCATTGGCTGGAGCGCATCACATGGCTTCCAGCTTGCTCAGCCCTGATTGGCTGAGGTTGCTGGAAGCCATGTGATGCGCTCCAGCCAATGAAAAGGCTGCCGGTGCGCAAGCGCACTGGCAGCCTTTTCCATCCCCAGGACCCGGAAGTCAGAGACATCGCTGGACGGCGGACAGCAGTGACGGTAAGGCGGATGGCGGGCGCATGGAGTGGCGATTGTCACGGGAGGGATGGTGAGTATGGTGTCTGTGTGTGTCTGTGTTTTTTTTTTGGGGGGGGGGTCCCGCCGGAGTTGTCCTTTAAACACAAACCGGGGAAATTTTGAAAATGGTCGAGAAGGTAAATAACACCCTTTTACTTTTCTCAATTATAGTAATAGGCAAGAAATTAAGACCAATACTGGTTGAAGGAAACCACAATCTGACATGTCTAGACAGACCTATTGTTTCACGTAACCAAGCAAAGAGGCATAGTCAGTGGTTGGACAATCAGTCCACTACAAAGACTATCATCAAACAGACTACAGAAACCAAGGGTGGACCCTAACCTCATGGTGTCTGGATCACCGAAAGCTTTTGAAAAGTTGGGCAAACAGCCGAGGATCCTTAATTTCCCTCAAGTTATGATTCTTCGAACTGAAAGTCTTAAAGGAGAAGTCTGGCAAAAATTTTTTTTAAAGTATTGTATTGCCCCCCAAAAGTTATACAGATCACCAATATACACTTATCACGGGAAATGCTTATAAAGTGCTTTTTTCCCTGCACTTACTACTGCATCAAGGCTTCACTTCCTGGATAACATGCTGATGTCACTTCCTGGATGAAATGGTGATGTCACGACCCGACTCCCAGAGCTGTGAGGGCTGTGGCTGCTGGAGAGGATGATGGCAGGGGGATGCTCAGTGTCGCTCCAGTGCCTGTGTCCCTCAGTGTCCCCCTGCCAGCATCCTTTCCAGCAGCCACAGCCCGCACAGCTCTGGGAGTCGGGTCATGACATCACCATTTTATCCAGGAAGTGACATCACCATTTGCTCATGACAAACGTTCTGGTATATTGGAACAGGCAACAGAAAGGAGACATAACTGACGTCTAAAAGATCATTCATCTGTCAGCTGTTGAAGTTGTATGGGGGCCTTTAAAGGGAAATTATCGCCATAAAAATGTTATCCAATCTACTGCCATCATGTTATAGAACAGGAGAAGCTGAACATTAATTTAAATAGGTTTACTTTGTATGTTGTGAGTCCAGTAGGAGGTCTTACTTGACAATGGACAGCCCTCCCTATATGACTGTACACACATAGTTGTCAATCACTCATTAGGACGACCCGCTGGACTCCTTAACCCAAAAGCTTTGAACAAATAAAATACAGGCCATTGTTAATTGCCTCCTATAACATTATATATGAATCTTCTCAGCTTCTCCTGCTTTATACCATCATGCCAACAGATCAGCCGCTACATTTAAGATGACAGGTGTCCTTATTTGACACAACTAAGGTACAGATTAGGAAAAAGTAAAAAAATAAAATAAAAATTGCGGGTATAAATAAGAACAAAGACGTTGCAAAATACATAATAGCATACAAGCCCAAAATAACAGTTGATTGATGATTATTTTCCAGTTAAGCAGCTTCCTCTTATGCCACAAAATCTGAATTTGCTTATTAGCTATTGTTTGGAAATAATGACTTTTGTCTGTGGTTTCGGAGCGCTGACTCTGGGGAGCCGCATTCACTGACGAACTGTCAAAACAAATGAATCTGTTCCCACAATAGACGGTTCAGTCCCCTTTCTTACAGAATCACCGATTCCCTCCGAGTCCTCATAATACGAGTCTGCTGATTTGCCTTTTTTTTATACCACGGCTTTTACTGGTGTTTTATCATTTTGAGTTAATAAACAAGGTCATTGTTAAGAGATTTCAATTTCTTGCAAATTACTTTCCTAAAATTTATAACACGTGTATAAAGAAGACGTCAGGCTAAAGAGCGTAGAAGGCCGGAAGGGGCTATTCCGTAGGCATTTGCTATTAAACGCATGGCGGTTAAGACGGTGCGAATATGCTGAAGAATTGGTCATAAATTGTGTTTACATAACGTTCTAGCACCACAAAGACTAAACCTCCACTTCATAAATGATTTTACTGCGAGCAAACGACAAATGTATTAGCACTAAAGCACAAGAAGAACGGAAATCGGCTTCCAGTTAATTTGGTTATCTATGAATTCTATGACAATAAAGAAATATGAAGGGACTAGGTATGGACAATGCAACAATAGAATGTATAATGAATATTATTAGTTTAACTCTCTAGTATGTTGTATTATCAACTCCGCCAGTCAGTAAATTTCTCCAAAAATCACGATACAATTTCTCAATAAATTCAGCTTAACCTTAAAGCACATGTAATAGACACACACACACACACATATATATATATATATATATATATATATATATATATATATTAGGGATGGTCCGAACCTGCCGAGGTTTGGGTTCGTACAAACCTGAACTCTCGGCAATGATTCCTGCTGTCTGCCCGCTCCGTGCCATAGCTGTATCCCAGTTTTCCAGGCGGTCCTCCGGTTTTATCCACCCTCTCCACGGAGGTGGAAGACAACGGGAATCATTGCCGAGAGTTAAGGTTCGTACGAACCCGAACCTCGGCAGGTTCGGACCATCCCTAATATATATATATATATGACAAATTTGGTCAGCACTCCTAGAACACCATTCACACTAGGCAGGAGCACGTTGCTATGGCTGAAACTGCAAACACACAAAAAAAACAAAAATGCAACAGCTCACCGCAATGGGAAAATACAGACCCACTACAGACATGAAAATAGTTTAAAGCAGCCCCCCCCCAATTGCTTAAAAAAAATTCCCACAAAAATAATGGCTCTTGGTTACCATTTGCAAACAGTGTAAACCCCCACACCACGATAAGGTAGCCTCATGCCGGGGTGGACCTACACTGTACTATGGCCCCTCCATGGCATGTAAAACGCCTATGCTCTGGGCATGCAAGATCCATCTTATACCTCCTGGGTGGGGTGGGTGGAGTGCATGACCAAGTAGAGGCAGCAACTCCCCCCATCTGGAACACAGAAAAAATGACAAATTTGGTCAGTTCTATTAGGTTGGTGGGGTGGTTTACACTGTTTGCAAATGGTAACCAAGAGCCCTATAATTTTTGAGGGAATTTTTTTTGCAGTTGGGGGGGGGCTGCTTTTAACTATTTAAAACTATTTCTATTTCATTTTTTTTTTCTGTTTTCCAGATGGAGGGAGTAGCTGCCTCTACTTGGTTGTGCACTCTACCGATCCCACCCAGGTGGTGTAATTACTTTTGCCGGTATAAGATGGATCTTGCATGCCCAGAGCATAGGGGTATTACATGCTATGGAGAGGCCATAGTACAGTGTAGGTCCACCCTGGCATGGGGCCACCTTATCGTTGTTGGGGTGATTTACACTGTTTGCAAATGGTAACCAAGAGCCCCATTATTTTTGTGGGAATTTTTTCTAGCAGTTGGGGGGGGGGCTGCTTTTAACTTTTTTCATGTCTGTAATGGGTCTGTATTTTGCCATTGCGGTGAGCTGTTGCATTTTTGTGTGTCACGGCCGCGGCGGCGGCCCGTGCTTCGGACCGCCGCCACAACCTCTCCATGCAGCTGCCAGGGTCCATGTGCAGGGACCCGCCGCTGCTACTAGTTCGGCCCCGGGGAGCGCCTTACCTCGCCCCGCTCCTGTCACTCGCTGTGCCGGCCGGCGCACGCGTCCCCGCCTACTAGGGCGCGCGCGCACCGGCTGTCTCAGATTTAAAGGGCCAGTCTGCCCCTTATTGGAAGGTGCACTAATGACTTCCTATAAATTCCAGCCCTGCCCCACTACAGGTGTTGGAGCCTCTACATGCTTCCGATAGCGTTTGGCCCAGCTCCCTGTTGTTCCTAATTCCTGTCCGCTACCTGGTCCCTAGTCCTTGTTCCTGGTTCCTGCTCCTCTGTTACACTATTGCTCCTGTGTTCAGCCTGTCACCTGCGGACCTCTGCCAGCACCATCTCCTGCCTACTGCTCCTGCCACGCCTCGCCTGCCGTCACTGGCAACCAAGCCAGGGGTAGCGACCTGGGGGTCGCCTGCCGCAGCAAGTCCATCCCGCCTTGCGGCAGGCTCTGGTGAAAACCAGCGGCCCCTTAGACTCCGCTCCCTGGTGAGGTTAGTGCCATCGCTAGTGACGGTCCAGTGGATCTACTACTCCAGGCGTTACATTGTGTTTTTTTTCGTGTGTGTGTGTGTGTGTGTGTATATATATATATATATATATATATATATATATATATATGTGTGTGTGTGTGTGTGTGTGTGTGTGTATAATTTTTTTTTTATTTTTACTGATTAGATCCATATACTAGAACATGTTTTTTTTTTTATAATTCGTCTTTATTTTCATGTTTTGTACACTTTTATTTAGTATTTCATGTTTTGGCACTGTTTGTACACTGCCATCTTGCCTGAGCTGTTTTTACCAGCATTTAGTGACAAACTTTACTACAAGCCTTACGGACATAGGTGACATTAGACATGAGATTGTCCCAATGAGATGAATGTGAAAAATTGCAAAGCTCACTCTTAGTAAAGGTCATTCCACAGAGAGCTACTATTGTCTTATACTGGTGCTATGTATCTACTGGTGTCACCTGTTGCTGTAATGATGTACAGATCACTTTACAGCAGACTCCTCCTTATCATCACAGACAGAACAATAAGTCTTAACTTACTTTTAGTTGTGGTGGGAATAAAAACTGCTAGATTTAAGTTGTTTTTTTTTACATACAGAAATAAAAAAATGTGGAAAAAAAAACACATCAAAAATTCTTAAAAAATGTTTTAACATAAAAACACATGTTTACTTATTTAAGTCAACTGATAAAAAAAATATTCAACCAGCCTTAGGCTATGTGCAGACTACGTAAGAGACTGGCCGTTCCGTGACCTGGCTGGGTCACAGAATGGCAGGTCTCTGAAAAGATCATCCCGGCTAGTACTGCAGTACCGGCTGATCCTTTCGGCCGCAGGGTTCTGATGCGGTCTGTGTGCGCCTGCATCAGAGCTCTCCACTGCACGCTATGGAAAAACCATCACACGGACGCTTTTTTCTACTAGCATAAGTTTCTGGATGTATATTATTACCACAATGTGGCGTTATAACTTACAAGCCACATGTTGCAATGGTTGAAAAATTTAGGAATGTGAAGACAAGCGAACCTGCAATAAATCGAAGAGGAGCTACCATGGTTTTGCCCCATTCAGTGAACTTACTGTATATAACATGATCAGTGGGATATTCCGGACGCCATCTGGTCCCATTACACCCATTTAACGCATTGCATGTTGCAGCCAACAGAAGTCATGCTTCAATCACGTTCCCTGCCGCACCGCAGGGACACATTGACAGGTTTCGAGGTTGTTTTCAACCCATGAACTGTGCAATATTGGGTCAACAGTCCGCTGTGATATTGCAGCATGTTTACACGCCTTAAGGCTGTTTTTTGTCAATGGAATACATTTCATCTACCGGGACATGTCTTTACTGCAGATTGGTACAAAGAGGCTTTTATTGTCTAGAGAATTAATCCTATAAATCATCCTAGAAAAAATGACTGCTGCGACTAGTTGACATTGTAACCACAGGGCTGACCCGCAATGGGTTTATTTCTCATGTTAGTGTCGGAGAAGCTGGAGAAGTATTCACACTACATCCTATGAAACCACTGAGTGATTCTCTACCGACATAGGTTTGAATAATCAAATATATAATCTAAATGGGTATTTTAGTGAAAGGAGTAGTCCGGCCATTTTTAAAATCCAGCAGCCGGTAGAGGCAGGGGAATGTGATTACAAGAACAAACTTACCTCTCCCCGTGCCCATAGTAAGTGGTGGGACCGGCCTCGAGCCCTACCTTGAGGCATTTTCCTCCAAATTGTGATGACGTTTCAGCTGATGGACTGGCCGCTCAGCCAATCAGTGACTAGAGAGGTGTCCTTCCCCAGTCACTGACCGGCTTAGCGACCAGTCCATCAGCCAGGTCGTAAAGTTAAAGCAACGGAAATCCCGAAGCCTCGTAGGGTGTTCAAGGCCGGTCCCGCCGCTAACCACGGGCACAGGGAAAGGTAAGTTCGCATTTCCACCCTTCCCCTGCCGGCTGACAGATTATAAAAATGGCCGGACTTCTCCTTTAAAAGAAATACAGTCAAAATTAGAGGCATACAATTTTGAAGGTGGGCTTCTTAAAAATGGAGGTCCCCCTGAAGGCTCAAGTCAATTGGCAGTAACTAACTTCTACCAAAAACCATCAACTAAAGCTATCCACCTCACTCATCAATTTCTCACCAAAATCTGTAGGGCTTGTTGGTGTTGTAGCAGCAGCGTTGTATGGAAATGGAGATCCAGTTGTGTTACTGATTACATGATCACCAGGAAGCCAATATGTCCCGACTAGAGATGAGCACAACTTGAGCATGCTTGGGTCTGTCCGAACGCAAGCATGCAGAATTTGATAACCGGTGGCTGCACAGTTGCCGCCATAAGGCTGCCTGGAAAACATGGATACAGCCATAGGGCATAGGCTGTATCTATGTTTTCCAGGAATCCCTAGGGCTTCATCCAACTTCAATTGCACACTCGGGTTCGGTTGGATCCGGTCATACTCAAGTTGTGCTCATCTCTAATCTTGACCCGTCTAGCATGGTTCTAACAGTGACAATTGTCATTATACTTTCCCCATAGGAAATGTGTAAAAAAAAGAAACAAGTTGGAAAAATAAACTTTGGGGGTACATGTTTCTAAAAAGTTAAAAAATAAATACGTAATAAAGGAAAAAAAATATATGTTAACATTCCAAACAAAACCCAAAATTTGTCCCAATTACTCGTGACAGTAACCATATAGGAAAGGAGAACTTTTTAAAGCAATATCTGTCATCATTGCCATGACACCTGAACCACAAGTCAATGGAGGTTTCTATTCATCCAATGGTTTTTTTCCACCCTAAAGGCCTTGATTTATAGATCTCTTTCTATACACAATCAGGAAGAAATCTATTAATCATGGCTGGTGGAGAGGAAGGAATGCTGGAGGCTTGATGACTTGTTCAGGCAGCATGAGTCTGGTTCCCTTTAAGACTTTAATTTAGAGCCTATACAAAGAGCGAACTCTCAGAATATGACTGAAGAAGTTGTAGGCAGCCATAGGGAGTCCTGGAAAATATGGATACAGACTATGTCCTGTAGCTGTATCCATGTTTTCCAGGTAACCTTAGGGCTGCATACAAATTTTTCAGCCACCGGTATTCAAATGCCAAACATTCTGACTCTTCTCTACTGTCCATAGCTCTTAAAGGGGTATTTCCATCTCAGCTAATATAGTTATACTTGTAGGGCTCGTCGAGTTAAACATTTTTGAAACTACATTAATTTAGCAATCTTGTCTCCTTCTTTTGATATGATTGCTTCTTTCCAATAGAGCCATTAGTGGCAGCAAAGGGGTGGTGTTGGTGTCGCCCCTTACTGCTGCCAGTCAGTGTAAGACTATGTTCACAAATGGTAGCCATTTTTATTGGGCAGTCATCATTTAATGGCAAATATTATATGAGTAAAGTTGTTGTGTTAAAATAACAGCCGTTGCCATTAATTGACTGCCATCTAATAAAAGCCTAAGGCTATGAGCACACTTAGTATGAGACCAACCGTTCCGTGACCCGTCCGGGTAACGGAACGTCCGGTCTCTGAAAAGATCATCCTGGCAGGTACTGCACTGCAGAAATCTGATGCGTGTGCATCCGTGGGCGCCCGCATCAGAACTCCCCACTGCACACTATGGAGCGTGCGGCAGGAGCGGCACGCTCCATAATGTGCATTGACAGGGTTTTCTGTGGCCGCTATTTAATGAATAGCGGCCGCAGAAAACTGACAAGTCAGTTTTCTACGGCTCTGCTAGGGATCCCGGCCGGAGTGTATACCATGTGTATACGCTCCGGCCGGGATTCCTTCGGCCTGCAGCACAATGTATGTTCTGTAACAATCACGGCCGTTGTAACAACTTATGTTTTGTGAACATGGCCTAAAAATGTAAGAAGGAAAAAAATATATACATTTTCTTTAATAAAGTTATTTTGCAAAATTATTGCAAAAAGAATAGTAAAAAAATAAATAAAAAAAAGTTGGAATATCCCTTTAAAGGATATGAACTGCTGTATACAGCTCCTGCAGCGGCCGCGGCACATACCGGCCACGGCTGCAGCAGTAGCTATATACTCCAAAAAAAGGACTTTAATCCCCCGGGAGCATGATAGACAGTGATGGGAAAGTAGTCATCTGGGCGGCTCCCCACCCATTTCTAGTCACCGCGCTCTGCCTGGTCCTTTACTGGCCTCTCTGCCTGTCAATCATCCCTCTGAGCGCGCTGACAGGCAAAGAGCGGTGAGTAGATACGGACAGCAAGCCGCCCAGATGACTACTTCCCCGTCACTGCCTGACACGCGCCCGGGGATTAAAGTCCTTTTTTGGGGGTATACAGCTACTGCTGCAGCCATGGCTGGCACGTGCTGCGGCTGCTGCAGGAGTTGTATATAGCAGTTCAGACAATTGGTTCACAATTGGGCTGATTGGTTCCCTTTAAAGAGCTGAAAACTGAGATAGCCCTTTTCCAGCACTGCTACCTTTATGCTGATAGCATACACTTTTTTGGATTTTTGAAGCTCACCTGTCACCACTTGTCGTTGAAGAATTTTTTATGATTCTAGCCTCATCATCCTAATATCTTCTCCTCCATTTACATCCAGTTTGTATTAGCCGCCTGCACTCATCTAACTAGCTCCAAAACCCCCCACAGTAAATAAACAACCCCTTTAATTTTTGTTCCGATGCCCAAGGAACGTTTCGCAAAAACTAAAAAGAAAAAAAAAATGCATTCCCATCTACAAAACTGACCGACTTCTTTATTTTGATTAATATCCTCTCTTTACTATTAGGATACGATTTGCATAGTCTACTTATGTGGGCTAGATTAAATTGCTTGCTGTGAATACAGATGAGGATAATATGATTATTGTAATCAATAGTTCTTGATTTTGAACAATTACGTATTTTATTCGACTTCCCCATTATACATTCCATTAACATATTCTTCATGGAATTGTTTCGGCAGGCGCCGCGCAGGCAGTGGAAAGGAACATTCTGAAATCGTGTTGTAATCTGGAAAGTAATTATTATTATTATTTGGATCCCCAAAGGTCAGCGTGGGACCTGAAATTTTTTTGGTGGAAGCCAAGCAAGTAATGGAAAACTTTGAAACATAATAGGCAAGAAAATCCCTGCAATGACTGTATGATTACTTAAAGGGAAATTTTTTATTCTTTGCCTTTGTATAATTTTCAATATCTTGGATCCTAAAAGAAGATAATTTTCTAAAAGAAGATTGTATTTTTTTTTCTCTTCCTCTCGTTCATCTGAATTTTCTGCATAAAACTGAGACAAAGTCAATTTTAAGCTGGTGGGCATTGTGTGGGTGGAGTAATGCTAAGGGGTAGGCCTTAACATATCTAATCCCCTACTGCTAGCAGAGCAGGCGAGGAGCTCCTGCTGAACCCACTTGTCTAACAGCTAAAGGCAAGTGTGAGTTAAGCTTAGTTCTTCTATACCTATAAAAAAATTTTTTAATGAACTTTGTATTGCAATATAAGGCTATGTTCACACATATTATTTCAGTCAGTATTTTGGTCAACTTTTTTTCAACCAAAATCAGAAGCTGCACTTTTGTGTTTCCAACCCGTTCTTGGTTTTGGTTGAAAAAAGACTGACAGAAATACTATGTGTGAACATAGCCTTAGGCAGAATAAAATCCAAGAAAATGTTTATATAATGTTTATAACTGTATTTTCCGACATATAAGACGACTTTTTAACTCCGAAAAATCTTCTTAGAAGTCCAGGGTCGTCTTATACGCCAGGTATGTTGGCCACATATGGTGGGGGGGCTGAAAAATGGCCCCATTCCCACAGTATGAGGCGACCACTATAAAAAACAAACAAAATTTAACTCACCTAGGGCTGAGGTCAGGCAGGGGTTACCATTTTCCGGCATATAAGGCGAACCCCTGACAATCTGCCTAGAAGTCAGGGGTTGTCTTATACGCCCAGTTGCCTTATACGCCGGAAAATACGGTATATATATTTTTTTTCATTACAATTTGAGATAGGCTAGGATGAAAGAAAAGGAGATTAAATAACCACATCTTTTCTTCTTTTTTTCTCCTATATAATGCACAGTCACTCACCATCTATTCCTACAGTGCCTACTGTTTCATTCCAGCTCTGTTCCATCCATTTTTTTCATCACTGTAGTTGGGTCATGTGACCAGAACTCAGACCACTGGAAAATTATACAGGTTTATGTGGTTTATATCAGCGCTCGCTTCCCCCCTCATTCCCTGCTCACTAACTGTGCTATTCAAAACACAGAGAGCGAGAAGGGAGCTGTGGGAAGGGCCACCCGGATGAACCTTAGATCATTTGGGCTGCCCATTGAAGTCAGTGGCGGTCTGCTGCTGCCACTCCTATTATACGAATCATTGCACAGCAGCCCGAGTCTGCCCTGATCATAATTTTTCAACATGTTGAAAGACCACGATCAGCCGTCATTGTACATGTCGACTGATCGTGGTCTTTAACATGCGCTATTACACCAAACAGTTCACAACTTTTTTCCACCACTTGAATATAATTGGCAGCCAGTATTCACAGCAGGAAACCCACGATGCTCATACAATCCAAGAAAGAGCTCCATCCGTGTCTATTACCAATTTATCCTTTTAATAGAATGATGTTATATTACAAGTGCTTAAGAATTCCTTTTAGTTAATAATACAGTATAACATCATGCTGAGACTACACCGTCGAGTTAAAGTTCAGGCCACATTGGGATAACCTGCACTCATAATTCATATCAGCAGCTGCATGTGGCACCAGAGCGTCCAGCGGAAGGTCGGATCTGTGATGTCTCTCTTTTTTCAGAGAGGAGGATGCTGCTCTGTGACCCCTGTCTCCTGCCAAGAGACAATCATTAATTCTACAAACAAGAGCGATTTTAATGCCGGGCTATCTCCCGCATCATGACTAGGATGGATTATAAATGTAATCAGCTGAAAAATTGGTTTCCAGTTGGTTCCTGACCTTACCTGGAATAGGAAGTATGTCGGGCAGACGTTTAGTCATTCACAGAGTCAAAGCTAATTAAAGCTTCTAAGAACATCAGGAATGCGGCTTTGTCCGACCAGTACTGATGCGTAACGTGATGTATTTACAAAGTTTTAATTAAAAATCCATCCCCAATCGTTTTGTGTTCCCAGATTCTGTGCAGACCTATGTGTCTCCATGGTAACAGACTACAAACAAACCCTGTGTTGTCTGATCTTGCAGTCATTTTGCTATTTGAAATGAGAAAATTGATTTGTCACAATTTTTTCAATAAATTTAAATGAATATTTTTTTGTGACAGCCCTTTAAATTGCTGAGAGGCATTCCCACTCCTGTATAGTGAACAGTTAGATAAATGCTGAATACCTCACCGCTCAGTGAGTGTTACCAATTGGGATTGTACCTAACCCAATGAATGGGTTGAGCCACCTAAAGGTAGATGTAATAGACTTCCTCTAGTCCAGTAAAGGTTAACTGAGTAGAACGAGAAATACAGGGTATGTCTCACCATTCAGTAAGCCTCCAGGAGCAGAGACACCTTCCATGGTGCCCTAAGCTATTGGCATAGGGTAACACAGAAAGCACAAACAGGAGCAAGGACTCCTGTAAAGGAGTCCCTACTCTTGTATATTATACTACGAGGCCGGAGGTGATGCTTTATGTATCACTGTTTACCCTCAGCAAGCATATGTTAAAGGGGTTGCCTTACAAAGTCAAGGTATACTGTATCCTCAGGTATAACTTTTTCCAGCAATTAGACCCCTCGTATCTCAAGAACAGGGACGTGACTCTCCCACTGAATAGAGCAAAAGTATATGTCCATTACCGCCACTCCATCCATTCTCTATTGAAGACGGTGGAGCCAAGTACAGTGATTAGTTATCTTCAGTGGCTCAATGTACAGCAGCAGGGACATCTGTACTATAACAGGAGTCCCTGTTTCTATATAAATCTTATTCAGCCATCAAATCCAAATAGGTTTCTACAGCTGCCTTCAACAAATGTTCCTTAAATGTATTTTGGGATATTTGGGATATTTGTATTTTGATCATTTCTAATTGCTATGTATCTGTTGTCCAGCTCTTGATGAGTTACCAAATGTATGTTAGTAAGATAGAAAGAAGTATAACTTCAAGATCAGACTACACAGCGTTTGCTTGCAGTCTGTTACCATAGAGACACATTTTTATATTTTTCATTATCTTGTAACACGAGTATCAGATCTGAACATAATTTTATATTGTTGTATATTTATATTAAACATTCATAATTTAGGGTTATTTTCATGAAATAGAGAGGTTAAAGGGGTTATAAAGGATTATAAAAACATAACTGGTTTCTCCCAGAAATAGCGCCACTCGTATCCTCTTAGTTTGTGTGGTATTGCAGCTCAGTTCCCTTGAAGTGAATGGGACCAAATTGTAATACCACACACAACCTGAGGACAGGGGTGGTGCTGTTTTTTTTTTTTTTTTTTTAAGAAGACAGCAGCTGTGCTTTTGTGATCCTGGATAGTTTTTTTTAGGTACTGCTGCTGTACATATAAGAACATGAAAAGCAACCAGCTGATGCCTAATTTTTGCTATAGACAAATTATTTTTTTTTTCCTTCACTTTACCATAATAAAAACAGTAATACTCAGTAACAAACTGAATAAAAAACAATGTCAAAATTCTCTACAAGATATATAAACCCCTACTAGTATAACCCCCACTATTATTGATGCCTGAAGAATTCTTCAGTCTGCACCGTGCCTGCAACCTGCGAGTTATATATCTTTTTTATAGTCTGCACAAGGACAAGTTTCGACCTGTGAGTTTCCTGCGGTCATGTCTGGAAAATATTGATAGAGCTAAATTAAATGTATGCACCTGGAGGACTCTATATGTGGGGGAGATATCAGAGGACTTAAGGAGATTCTGTAAGCAGCATTGCTTCTTAAGGGGGCATTCATACATTATATAATAATGTCAAAAATGCCTGATGAAGACCTATGTTGACCCTAGTTCTTCAATTCCCTGTCTTAGGGTCTATTACACACAGAGTGATTATCTGCCGTATCAGGCAGATATTGCCCTGTGTAATGAAGACAGGAATCAGCCAAGGAGCCGATCATCAACCAATCACCAACCAATAAACATGTTATCCTTACCTGTCCTGTGTCCTCTTCTGGTGTTGCCAGTGTCCCCCACTGACTGAGAAGCCTCTACTTCCAAGATCAACTGGTCTCGGAAGTAACAGCCTGCTCAGCCAATCACTGGCCTCAGGGCTGTCAGTCTCAGTCAGTGATTGGCTGAGCAGGTGTCATTCCCAAAATGAGTTCATCTGAGAAGTGCACCAAAATCGCCACACTCTCTGCTCCCTTACCACTAGTATGGAGGTGCTGCAGAGTGGTGGCCTCCATTAGGGGAGTGGTAAAATGAGCTGGTGTCTACATCAGTTCACCAAGGGGTAAAGGACCACCCCTGAAGAGCAATGAATTGATTAGTTAGTAAAGAAAAATAGCACTCAGGAGCACCATATTAAAAACACCATGTTGACCATGTGACCTGCTGTGATCATGATATAAAGCGGGGGGAACATGTGGCAGTGGGCTCATATCTCCGGTCAGTGGAGAGATGGGAGTTGTTTTCTTCGTAGACCCTAATGGATTGAAGGAATTTGATTGACAGCCAGAGAGGGAAGCATAGTGCCACATATTCCCTATGACTGTATCTTAGGATTGAAGTGGGTCTCAGGAACGATACCCAGTACGAACAATAACTTTCGATATGCCCTGATAGGGGTGTTTCTAGGGTATATTTTGGGTTTTCCTGGGAAACTCAGGGGTGGGACTTAAAATGTCCCAGGAGGAACACTTAGATTCAGTAAATGTAGTGTCAGGAATGTGACTTTGCGCTCCTCGGTCCGTGCTGGGCGACCGAGGAAGCGCTGAGCCTCTGGTTGTTTTTTGTTTGCAGTCCTGTCTGAATGCTGTCTTAGTTTCCCAGCCACACCCGCATTGCCTGTTACACTCTGGCAGTGCAGGGGTTACTCCTTATAAGACCTGTCCAGCTGAGCTGGGTGCTGGGATCAGGGCTGATCCAATCAAGTGCTGGACCCAGTCCCTGATTCCAGATAAAAAAGCAGCAGGCTCTTCATTTCCCTGCTGGCTATTGAGTGTTACTCGGCTAAGCGCTTCAGCTCTCTTGGTTCTGTTACTTCTGTTGCCTGACCTATTGCTTGATCTTCCAACCTGCTTTGTCTGCTGCCTGCCCTGACCTCCTTGTCTGTCTCTGATTCTTCTTCTGCCTTACGTTTTTGTACCTCGCTGACCGCCGTTGCTGACCCGGACCGTAGACTTTGCATTATTGTGTTTGTTTTGTCTGTCTTGTTTTGTGTATCACCTGGTGTAGGACAGGGACTGACACCGTGGTTGTCCACGGCCGTTTAGGGCCGTTGAGGCAAGAAGGTAGGGTCAGAAGGTGGGTTCTAGTGGTTAGGGCTCACTGTCTTGTTCTGTTCCCCACCTACGTCCGGCGACTTTGTGACATGTAGATTCATGAATTGGATATAGCCAATCAGAGACTTCATAGTGTCTGGCACTTCTTTTAGGGAGTTTGGATTGGGACCATATTTATTTGCTACGAATGTAACCCTCATCAGACACAAAACACATTTTGGTAAATTAGCTGGTCTCTATTTGTGATATCTCGATGCTATAGGATTGTATCTATGAGTCTAATGAAGAGCAATGCCACATTGAGATCTGCAAAATCAGCTCACACCAAACCCACAGTAACAGATACAGAAATGCTACAGCATTGAACAAATGAGCCGTAAAAATTTAAACAAATGCAATTTCCATTTTTCGTTTTTTTTCCTTCTCTTTTTATAGCAGATAGACTATCATCACGTAATGCCTAAAGGCTTTGTTATATGCACAAGGAATAAGACTATGAACATGTAGGGTCTGCAGTCGTCTCCATCTCTATAGGAACAAGGATTAAACCAGGGGAAAGTGCTGTGACCTTCCCACCCTCACACCTCCATACACTCGGATCATAAGCACTGAACTCAGAAAACAGCCATTTAGATGACTAAGCTTTCCAAGCGCAGCGGTTTACCAGAGAAAGTGAACTGATTCACCGCTGATTAAACCTGAGAAGAAAGAAGGGAAAATATGCAGATTCAGAAATGGGAAATAAGGAAAATATTAACATTTCCATGAGAGCTTTAAAGCCGGAAATATGCTGAGTGCTCGAATTTAAAAGGAATCAGGAATTAAAGGGAATGTTTTATTAAAAATTCTAACCAGGCAGACTCCTTTCATAAATTTAAAGTGACCTAATTAGAGATGAGCGAACCGGGTTCGGGTTCGAGTCGATCCACACCCGAATGTTCGGTATTTGATTAGCTGGGGCTGCTGAACTTGGATAAAGCTCTAAGGTTGTCTGGGAAAACATGGATACAGCCAATGACTATATCCATGATTTCCACATAGCCTTAGGGCTTTATCCAACTTCAGCAGCCACCGCTAATCAAATGCCGAACGCTCGGGTTCGGATGAACTCCAGCATGCTCGAGATTCGCTCATCTCTATTAGGGACCAAAGCAACTCGAAGTGGAGACCATGTATAGTTATAGAGCAGTAAGCCTCAGAGTGCTGAGAAGCTTAGTGCATAAAAGTCACCAACGCCCTACTGAGTCCGACAAATCTGGTATCGGCACAAAAACTACTGGGTACTTCATGGCATTGGTTTCCATGGCTAAGCAGTTGCATGCAAACCTTACATCACTAAGCACAAAGCCAAGTGTCGGATGGAGTACTGTAAAGTCTTGAAAAAGATGGATACAGCCATAGGCCATACGCTGTACCCATGTTTTCCAAGACTCCCTAGGACTGCATCCAACCTCAGGGGGTCAAATGGTGAATGTTGCCGAACCCAGGCAATTTGGCCTCTCCACTCAACACTAATTATGAACAATTGTATGGTGCCCTTTTGTTCTATGTATGACACTAGTGGTATCCATAAAAAGACTGTGTGAAATCCTCTTTCCATTCCTTCAGCCTGGCTTCTCTGGACTGATACAGACTGATATCTTATTGGTTCCTGTGGTTTTTGGACGGTCACGTTTGTTATTTACCACATTATTAAAAAAAAAAAAAACCTCAATCTGTCTTCTTTGTCCTCCCTACTTCCTGCATACGTTCTCCGATTATGGGTCCTATTATTAGACAACTAGCCACAAATATTTATAAAAAGTGATGACCGTAAATTCAAATGTGACTAGTCTAATGTAATATTAGAAAGCTATGGATTTCTGGTCCAAGGCAAACCTCAACAGAGACCGGCCAAAACAAGCTTGGGGTCAGACAGGAGCCCATTAACCAGACAGTTAATAGCGTGTGGCTCATAGCGAGGACAAAGCTAACACGTATCAACCTCATAGTGAACCCGTAATTTAAGTAAGCACTAAAAATGGAAAAGCTGTTAAAATTGTCAGCTAAAAAAATGAGTGTGTCTATGGATCTTTCCATCGAGCTTTAGGAAGACACACTCCAGTATGGTTATTTCATTGAGAATATAAGTATTTACTTTCATAACAATATGGGTATTTTTACACAACAACATGAGGCTACCTTATCGGTGGTAGGGGGGGTTACACTGTTTGCAAATGGTAACCAACAGCCTCATTATTTTTGTGGAGATTTTTTTTTTCCAGTTTGGGGGGGGGGCTGCTTTTAACAATTTTCATGTCTGTATTGGGTCTGTATCTTGGAATTGCAGTGAGCTGTTACATTTTTCTGTGTTTTGTCAACATAAACCACCAAAATATCTGACATGGAATCCACAGCAAAAGTTTGAGGCATACCCATGGATTTCTGATGTGGGTTTGCAGCCTATATGTTCAGTGTCAGTCTGGCCCACTGGAGGACCGGAGAATCCTCCGGTGGGCCACGAGCCCAGCACCTGCAGATGAATGCACACTGACTGTTTCGGGCAGCGGTAGCAGGGTAGAGATATGTTAGCCTTAATGGGATTGATGCTTACGGAGCTAATCGCCATCAAGGTGAAATTTTTGCCAGTTCCACATTAAGTAAACTAATATGCTATACTTTTTTTCTGGAAAGAAAGATGTGAAAAGCAGCTTTCTGATGCCACATTTTGGAGTTAGCTTTCTCTTCAAGATTGTTTGATTCTGATTAGAAACCTTAAATCATGATTGCGGAATTTAAAATTTCCATTGGGAAAAAAATTAGCATTGTGTGTATTTCAGGAAAAAAATTTTGCCGATTTGAAAATTTTTTGCCGATTCCCCATTAAATAACCTAATATGCTATACTTTTTTTCTGTAAAGAAGGATATGGAAAGCAGCTCTCTGATGTCACATTTTGGAGTTAGCTTTCTCTGCAAGATTGTTTGATTCTGATTAGAAACCCTAAAACATGATTGGGGAATTTCAAGTTTCCATTGGGAAAAAAACTAGCATTTTGTGTATTTCAGGACAGATTCCCTTTAAAAACAATTGATTTTGAAATCAACATGGTTTTATTGCAGATTCCAATTAAGAACATGTGTGAACATGTCCCAATGGCAGCAACTCATACCCTTTCAAAGTCGTAATTAGGCTTTCATTAACCTGGAACTAGAATTGATTGGTTGCCCTTACCTTGTATCTAAGCACCCTTAATGGCACCACATGGGGCACATGCCCAACCACCCCAATACCTAACATGACCATGTTGCTCCTTAGGTCTAAATATTATCTTTTGTATATACATTTTTCCACTTCCACATAGAAGCCTGGCGGTCTAGCCAAAATCTATCGGTCTAGCCACAATCTACAGGTCTACAGATAGATCACGCTCCACTATTTCGCTGATTGAGCGTTTAACACACTATATGGGATCCAAACCATAAAACTCATATATTTCTCGCATAAAACTCGCATATTTCTAAGATTCCTACTCTTATTATACACTTTATATTATAATTTTACACTTCTTCTTTCTAAATAGCTAGACTTACCCCTAAAGCCATTCTATTCTTCATAGTTCACATGAGCCAGGACGCCATAACTAGCCGGTGTCCTACATTTCATGCATTAGGTTATGAAGCTTACAACTTCCTACACCCAGCCGGCTCCCTTCCCGTAAGTAACAAGTCATATTATCAGTGTAGAGCAGGCTATTAGCATAGTGGATATGGCCACAGGGTAAATTATACAAGAGACAAGAACACACAGCATGCAAAGCAGATCCGCAGCGTTCCAGGAACATACTAGGGTAGATAGATTATATTTATTCGCTGCCACATGGCATTAACATAACTCGGAATAAAATCTCCGATTCATTAGACTTTTTCCAATATCCATATGTAAAATCATTACGGCAATCACATTTTCTATTAGTTTTGTTAGTAGGACTGCAGGACTGCTTAAAAGTCATTGAAAAAATAATATGTATAGAAGAAGTTCACCGTTTAAAGAGTAATGAGCAAAGACTTCATTACATTCAACCAAAATTAAGAGAAACATGGACAGAAATGCAAATTGGAAGGATTTAAACATAAACTTTTGTTATTTAGTAAATCACCCCTAGTGGTTGTAACCTGAATTACAGGTCCCTGCTATGTCATGTATTGAAGGGGTTATCCAGCGCTACAAAACATGGCCACTTTTCCCCCTACTCTTGTCTCCAGGTCAGGTGTGGTTTGCAATTAAGCTCCATTTACTTCAATGGAACGGAGTTTCAAAACCACACCCAAACTGGAGACAAGAGAGGGGGAAAAAGTGGCCATGTTTTTGTAGCGCTGGATAACCCTTTTAAGAATTGTTTGTATAGAGCCCATAAATGGTGACAATAGAGTATGGGGCAAATAATTTGAACCTAAAAGGGGCAGGAAAAATGTGTCTTTTTTTGAAAAAATTGCTACTAATTGATCACACTGCTGTTGGGCTGTGAACTATGCTAAACCAATGGAGGTCAACCTGTAGCACTTCATCTATTGGGAAGGATTCATGACACAATGGGACAGCAGGATGCAGACTATTGTTCTTAACCGGTATTTAACGATTACAAAATTATAAAACTACAAGTCTCTTTAAAGAGAATGTACCATCAGGTACATTTGCTTTAAGTATTGCATATGGCTAAAACGGCACTGGTGCGGGAAAGTCGTGCACAGCACTGGGCTATTACCAAGCACCGGCCCAGGCTGAAGCACTGGAGGAAACAGCCACCCCTCTATGACGTGGCTCCATTGATTCTAAAAGAGCAGGGTCATAAAAGGGAAGGGTTTTTCTCCCACTGGGGGTTGGCCAGCCCACCTCCAGTGCTTCAGTGCTTGGTAATAGACCATTGTCATGCGCAGGAATCAGGCCACGGTTCAAAAGAAGGACAGTGAGATCAGCTTCCCCGTGCCAGTGCCATTCTATTCATATGCAACGCTTAAAGCGAGTGTACCCGATGGTACATTTGCTTTAAGCCCTCCCAGCCTTAGGTTGGCTTTATTTAGGTTCATTTTATATATAACACAAATGGGGTATTTCCATAGGGAATAAGAATACTTGGTAGTGGTCTGATTTCTGGGATCCCTGACGATCGTGACATAACTGTGCTCACAATGAATGGTACACTCTGTGCCTAACCGATGCTCCATTCATTCTCTATGGGAATGCTGAATAGGGTTAAGCGGACTTGCCAAACTGTTCGAGCGGGGCAATGTTTTCCGAACCTCAACTCTCAGCATTTGACTCCCAGCAGCTGGAGAAGTTTGATGTTACCCTAAAGAGTCCTGGAAAACATGGGCTCTATCATGTTTTCCTGGATGCCCTAGGGTGGCTTTCAACTTCTACACCATGTGACCACTGAGACCAGCTAAGAACAATGTACCTAATAGCAGCAGCATGGTTTTACCTTTTTTTTTTTTTAATTATTATTCTAGAAGAAAACTCTCTAATATTGTGCTTGTTATTAGTTCATTAGCTCCTCTATTGATCTGATACTAGGTTATTGTCTTCAGTATTACTGTATAGATCCGTGTATGAGGCAGCTCTACGACTCGGGACAGATGGGTTTTGTAAAATTGTATTTCGAATATGTTTTCCCTTTGGTTCTACATGTAATAGAGAATATTATATCTGAAGTGCTTCCTAAATCTCCAATGTCCTCACAAATAATGAAAAACTCAATATGAAATTTGCTCTTTATTGTGCGCTATAAAGGCCTGTAAGGTAATCCCTTTTTTTGGATACAGAAATATTCTCAGAAGTTGATGCTCCCTGTTCCCTCCTATAGAAACATAGAAGACTGGCGGCAGAAAAAGCTCCCCTGGTCCATCTAGTCCACCCTTATATCATCGTCCTAGGATAGATATAGGCTTATCCCCAGCAGGTTTATACTCACTGCAATTTACCTACCACACCTGCTGGAGATCTGTTCCATCTACTACTCCCTCAGGAAAGTAAGATATTCTTGCATGGTTTCTGATCTTTCCCCCAACTAACCTCTCACTGTGTCCTCTTGTTCTTGAGTTTATTTTTATTTTTCTAAAAACACTTTCCTCCTGAACCTTATTTAGTCCTGTAACATATATAAAGGTTTCCATCATGTCCCCCTTTCCTTTCTTCCCTCCAGACTATACAGATTTAGATCCTTAAGTCTTTTCTGATGTTTTATACCTGACACCCTCCACCATTTTTGTAGTCTGTCTTTGGAACCGTTCTATATCTTTTTGTAGGTGAGGTCTCCAGAACTGGACACAGTATTCCAGATGTGGTCTCACTAGAGCTCTATACAGCAGGATCACAATCTCCCTCTTCCTACTGGTTATACCTCTAGCTATACAGCCCAGCATACCATTATATATATATATATATATACAGCCCATCATACTATTATATACACAGCCCAGCATACCATTATATATACAGCCCAGCATACCATTATATATATATATACAGCCCAGCATATCATTATATATACAGCCCAGCATACCATTATATATATATAGCCCAGCATACCATTACACACACACATATATATATATATATATATATATATATATATATATATATATATATATGTATATACAGCCCAGCATACAATTAGCTTTCCCTTCTGCCTGGCTGCACTCATTGTGAGGTCTCAGAACTCACTGTCCCTAAATCCTTCTCTTCTAAAGTCTTTCTTAATACAGAACTTCCGATATGATACATTACTATGCAAATGCATAATAAAGTGGGAGGCGACAATAAGCACAGAATAAAATAGTATAGGTAAAGGTCGCCATATCCATAAGGTAACTGTTTGTCGAACCCTCATTTGGGCAACATGTCTTCTCCCCATATGCAAATGAAAGGATCAGGCAGATGAAATCCAACATGTCCCATCCTCCTCCTAACATTCTCCGTCCTCCACATTGGCGGGATTAGAGAGCCCCATACACAATACATGGTTGGCCAATCCCAATAAAACCAACAGTCCTGCCCAACACTTACCTAACCTGTATGGTAAGCTTATGGAGAACTTCACACAATTCAGGCCATTGTCCGTGACATACAGACTAATAGGGTAGAGGCGCTTCACATTTAATATCAAGCCGTAGAATGTTCCCCTGGAGCGGCAGGAAGATCTATGTTTGCGTTTTAAGCTTCTTGGACCGAATCCTCTCCAGCCCTAAAGCTGCTTCCAACCTCATCGCTTCATAGCGGGCTGGAGATTTCATCTAATATGTAATAATATATCAAGACACATAAAAACCTGAGCCTTTCTCACATTGCCCCTTATTGGCCATCACGGGACACGGTTATACCTATAGACATTACATTATTGCAGCTTTGCATACTAGCAGCTGGAATCATATATAAAGCTTTTAAAATAAAAAACTGGGGAAATAGTTTTGCCCTGCGGAGTAATATATCTTATCAGTCAAACTAGAGCGCTACAATATAACTTTACTGGCTATTCTGTCTGCCGTCATAGAGTATAATTGGTCTTGATGGCTTTAGAGTAAGTTGATCTGTGATGTTTATGGTCGACGGGAACTTTGTTTAATTTAGACGATACTTTTTGATGAAACTATTGTGCAACAAAAATGGTGGATACTTGTCCTGGTGTCCGGGTACATGACCTCAAAATATAGGCAAGCTAAGCAAAGATGGCAGGCAATGGTTGCACTTAAGAGGACAGTTAAAGGGCTTTTCCAGAATAATAAAATAGAGAAAGTAAAAAAAAAATTAAAAAAATTTAAGAGAGAAAAGGCACCCACTTTTTTTTTTTCTTTTAATAAGACGTCCCTTATTGAATTCAATGGAATGACGGCCACCCAATGTACACAGTGTATTCAATAATGGACTTAGTTTGCGTGGACGTAAAAAAAATCATCATGACAATTATTTGCAGACGTCTTTTCCAAGCAATGGACGTTATTTTTTTGAGTTTTTCTCTTCTTTTTTTTTCACTTTCCTTTCACCGTTTTTGCTATTTAACTCAATGGCCTTTTTAATAAAAGACACACCCAAATAGGGGGGAACATGGATAGGTAATGTATAAACTGTTTAGGCAAAGGCTGCATGGACATCACTAGTGATGTTCGTGCAGCCATTTCTATTGTAAATGATTATCAGGCCTAGTAAAGCACTGATCTAGCAGATTGGTGCTTGTTTACATTACTGATCGGGCCACCATTGGCCTCTCTAATAGGACCCTAACTGTTGCCACTCAATGTAATAATGTAAAAAAAAAAAAAAAATACTATTAATATTTTATTTTACATTTTTATATTACAAAGTGATACAACTTTATTAAAGGAATGTAAAAGAAAAATAATTTTTATTCTCCGGAATACCCATTTAAGGGAATGTGAAAAGAGCTCAAAAGATTCTCAAACATTTTCTGGTATTTGGAATTTTATAACTCAATTTGATCTGGAAACAAAAACAATTTCCTTTCTTTTATTTGAGGGATGTTTCATGAAACCAGAAAGTGTCAGAAAGATATTTGTAATTTAATTGTATTAAAAAAAATTTCCAGTGTTCTAGTACTTATCAGCTGCTGTATGTCCTACAATCTATGTCTATATCTATGACATACAGCAGCTGATAAGTACTGGAAGACTTAAGATTTTGTAGTAGAAGTAAGTTACTGACACTTTCTGACACCAGTTGATTAAAAACTTTTACATGCTGTATACCTCATTTATAATACTCCTTTAAATAATTCCTTGCTCTATATAAAAGCACAATTATCCGTATAACAGTGTGGGCAGAACGCTCAGCCTTTGCATCAATAAACATTAATGTGTGAACAGAACCAAAGGGAATTCATGCAAATTTGAGTACAAATAGCTTTAGCTGCAAGTTAGAGATGCACAGTGTGCGGCCTATTGTCTCTTAGGGTCAGGCACCAGCATGGCAGAGGGGCAAATACAAGATCTTGATATAGAATTAAAGGGGTACTCTAGGGAAGAAAATGTTTTCTTTCAAATCAACTGGTATCAGAACGTTATTTAGATTTGAAATGTAATTCTATTTAAAAATCTCAAGTTTTCCAGTACTTATCAGCTGCTGTATGTTCTGCAGGAAGTGGTGTATCATTTATGGTCTGACACACTGCTCTCTACTGCCACCTCTGTCCATGTCAGGAACTGTCCAGAGCAAAAGCAAATCCCCATAGAAGACCTCTCCTTATATCCACACAATATACCAAATTTTATTACTGTTGTTTCTATATTCTTTGTTAACCCTTGTACCAACATGTTGACTTTGCTATTGGCACTAAAGTCAGAGCTTATAGACTTTCTCTTTTGTAATATGTTTTTTTTTAACTAATAAAAACCTCTCCAGCTCTGGACAGTTCCTGACATGGAAAGAGGTGGCAGCCGAGAGCACTGTGTCAGACTGGAGAGTATACAGTACATCAATTCCTGCAGGACATACAGCAGCTGATGAGTCCTGGAAGGCTTAAGATTTTGAAATAGAAAAATTACAAACCTATACATCTTTGATTTGAAAGAAGAAATAGATCGCCAGAATACCCCTTTAACATATACCATGACACTGGAATTTCCTGCTTGTAGTTTCACTTGCCTGAAGCTCTCCCCATCTTATAGTGATAAGTCTATGGATCTGATTATAGCGATCGGTCGGGGCTTAAACACCCAGACCTCTATTTAAGAGCTATGACATCCAGTAGATTTCTTTGGCTTCCTCACGTTCCATCCGCCGTTACTTTTCTATGTTTTTATTGACACAGCGTGAGAAGTCGCATTGTAAATGGGTTTATTCATATTTAATAAAAACACAATAAAATTGGACCATTGTTTTATCGTTGCACCGTTTACCATGCGGCAGAAATGTAAAACTTACTTTTACAGGTCCTAATAATACCAAATATTTTGGCCTTATTGAACATTGTGTGACTTTTTTTTTTTTTTGGTCCTTTTCTGTCTTTTTCTTTCAAGGGATTTGCAACTCGCAGGAAGTGATGTTATATTATTATTAGGCTATGTTATCGCAGAGACCCCCGCAGCATAACAATTAGGGCACTGCAGCCACTACAATTTTTTTTACTGTATTTTTTTCCTGTGTATAGTAGTGTTTTTGGCCACCTCTAGAGCAGGGAAATAAATCCATGTGCTGCCTTTTCCTGTAGTAAAAAGTAAAAATTCAACTCCCTTAAAAAGGTTGTTCACAAAAAATATATATATATATTTCAAATCAACTGTTTTTAGAAAGTTATATAGATTTGTAATTAACGTCTATTTAAAAATCTCAAGTCTTCCAGTACTTATCAGCTGCTGTATGTCTTGCAGAAAGTGCTGTATTTTTTCCATTCTGACACAGTGCTCTCTGCTGCCATCTATGTCCATGTCAGGAACTGTCCAGAGCAGGAGAGGTTTTCTATGGGGATTTGCTGCTGCTCTGGACAGTTCCTGACATGGACAGAGGTGGCAGCAGAGAGCACTGTGTCAGACTGGAAAGAATACACCATTTCCTACAGTACATACAGCAGCTCATAAGTACTGCAAAACTGGAGATTTTTTTCAATTGAAGTAAAGACACTTTCTTGATTTGAAAGAAATTTTTCACGAAAATAGTAGGAAACTGAAACTTAGCAGGTAAATATTAAGCTCATAGAGGATTGTCTGGGTTCATTTGTACAAAATTCTCAGGTTTAATAAGTATTAGACTTGTACCCTTCCCAGCCTATAGAGGTAAACTAGAATATTTCCTTTCCAGGGATAGGAAACCTTGGCTCTCCAGCTGTTGCAAAACTACAACTCCCATCATGCCTGGACAGCCAAAGCCAAAGTAGTTTTGCAACAGCTGGAGAGCCAAGGTTCCCTACTACCCCTGTTCTATTCACTGACCACAAGCAGAGATCTTACAAAGGTGAAGAATTTTAAATTGAAAATTTTATCAAAAGGTTGCATACAATATGAAACCAATTCATTTCCACTCGGAGTAAATTGGTTGATTTACTGTATCTTTGAGCAGAGGTGAAATTTTACAAGGGAATATATGCAGAGCTGCTGAACCATGGCACCAGCTGAAGCAGAGATGACATCTGGATTTACTTGCTGGATGGGCTCAGCAATAGACACAATAGACTATGCATCCCCACTGCAGATTCATGGCTGTATTCTATTCCTTATATCCTCATTCATAAGAATAGACCCTACGCAGCTCTCACACAACTTCCTCAGGGGAAGAAAAGTTTCTAGGGACAAACTATGGAAAGTTCTGACTGGTGGTGAAAAGTGGGGACGGCTATGGCGGTATAAATTCTGTTTAGAGGATGTTTGAGGCCAGCAGTCCATGGCACAGTGGACGTGTCCATAAAAAAACATCACAATTTAAAGAAGAAATAGCTGATATTAAACATCTACAGAAATGTGAGAAGAATCTGTCTGTATGAGTAGACAATATCAGTTCCTACATGATAAGTGACTGGGCCTTGGTTCTCGCAACCTAAGGCTATGTTCACGCAACGTATCTTTTCGTAAAAGTACGGCCGTTGTTGCAATCAGCAACAACGGCCGTACACTTTCCGAAAAGATACGCTGCCTTGTCTTCTATGCATACACATAGTATACGCTCCGGCTGGGATCTCTCGTGGCGCTGCAAACAACTGACATGTTAGTTATCTGCGGCCACTATTCATTGAATAGCGGCAGCAGAAAACCCTGTCAGTGCACACTATGGAGCGAGCAGCTCCGGCCGCACGCTCCATAGTGTGCAGTGGGGAGTTCTGATGTGGGCGCGCACGGATGCGCCCGCATCAGAACTCTGCGGTACTGTAGTACCGTCCGGGATTATTTTTTTTTAGATCTTTCCAATACGCAGTCTGCACATAGCCTAAGGCTATATTCACACATTGTATGAGACCGGCCGTTCCGTGACCCTTCCGGGTCACGGAGCGGCCGGTCTCATTAAAGATCATCCTGGGATGATCTCTAGTGCCACAGAGTTCTAATGCGGGCGCATCTGTGCGCACCCACATCAGAACTCCCCACTACACACTATGGAGCGAGCGGCCGGGATTCCATAGAAGGCAAGGTAACGTATATTTTCGAATTAAGCACAGCCGTTGTTGTCGGCAACAACGGCCGTACTTTTATGAAAATATACGTTGTGTGAACATGGCCTAACTCCAATTTCCCAGAATATAAGCAACCAACCCCAACCTCAGCACCATGCACATTACTGTCAGCTAAGAGTGAAACATACAAGATCAGCGTAACTACATAGCGGAGCCTCATTACATCACAATCCTATGGAGCCTGTCATCCATTTATACAAGTCACAGACTGTATGGGGAAAGCCTAGAGACACAGGGAAGAAGAATGACCTGGTCTAGCCATGTCACCTGCATGAAACAAATGACCTATCAACTTAAAGTGCGTAGAAGAACCTTATGTACAGCAGTGACATAGGAATAAAAGAGATTTACGGTATGTGGAAGGTAATAAAGTGCAATAGGGAGCAACAGTTCTGGGCAATGACCAATGAGGCGCCAATAAGTTTATAATATTCAGAAAGATTGTTAAGATTTTGTTAATGACTGATGACTATAATACTATATCCAGAATATATAGAAGTAGATAGAAAGAAAAAAAGAAAGAAAGAAAGAAAGAAAGAAAGAAAGAAAGAAAGAGAAAGAAAGAAAGAAAGAAAGAAAGAAAGAAAGGTAGATAGATAGATAGATAGATAGATAGATAGATAGATAGATAGGAGATAGATAGATAGATAGATAGATAGATAGGAGATAGATAGATAGGAGATAGATAGATAGATAGATAGGAGATAGATAGATAGATAGATAGATAGATAGATAGATAGATAGATAGGAGATAGATAGATAGATAGATAGATAGATAGATAGATAGGAGATAGATAGATAGATAGATAGATAGATAGATAGATAGATAGATAGATAGGAGATAGATAGATAGGAGATAGATAATAGATAGATAGGTAGATAGATAGATAGGTAGATAGATAGGAGATAGATAGATAGATAGATAGGAGATAGATAGATAGATAGATAGATACGGCAAGAGACCGCAGCACACCGAAGTAAAGGTGAATAGTGTTTATTCCATCATCAAGGTACATACAACGTTTCGATTCAATCCAGAATCATTATCAAGCTTGGATTGAATCGAAACGTTGTATGTACCTTGATGATGGAATAAACACTATTCACCTTTACTTCGGTGTGCTGCGGTCTCTTGCCGTTTCTACATTGGGGATCCTATGCCATAGGACTTTCACTGCACAGCACCCACCGCTCTGGATCTGGACGTGCGGCTGTTACTCTGCTCTAGATAGATAGATAGATAGATAGATAGATAGATAGGAGATAGATAGATAGATAGATAGATAGATAATAGATAGATAGATAGATAATAGATAGATAGATAGATAGATAGATAGATAGATAGATAGATAGGAGATAGATAGATAGATAGATAGATAGATAGATAGGAGATAGATAGATAGATAGATAGATAATAGATAGATAGGAGATAGATAGGAGATAGATAGATAGATAGATAGATAGATAGATAGATAGATAGATAGATAGATAGATAGATAGACTTCAATGACATTAGGCAGCATCAGTATAGACTGTATGAATAGATTTTTTCCATGCTCTCTTGGGTTAACAGCTTCCCATGAAATTGTTCCAATCTATGTGCTTTATATAGAGAACTTACATTCTTAGCCTCATAGGGAATAAGGCTGAGGTCCCTTTTCCCTGTACAGCACTGCAGTATATGTTAGTGCTATATAAATAACAGGTGACAACCCTGCTTACTTAAGAGTGCCAGAATATCACCAGAATAGTAAATTTCAAGTGCCTTCTCTTAACCATCCATCCAGTCTGTGAGGCTGACCATCCATCTGCTGCCTATTTCTGACATATTTAACTCTTTTCTCCCCTTATTGTAGGATACAGTCAGTGTATAATGCTGTATGCTATGAGATAGATAGATAGATAGATAGATAGATAGATAGATAGATAGATAGATAGATAGATAGGAGATAGATAGATAGATAGATAGATAGATAGATAATAGATAGATAGATAGATAGATAGATAATAGATAGATAGATAGATAGATAGATAGATAGGAGATAGATAGATAGATAGATAGATAGATAGATAGATAGAAAGATAGGAGATAGATAGATAGATAGATAGATAGATAGATAGATAGGAGATAGATAGATAGATAGATAGATAGATAGATAGATAGATAGATAGATTATACATTATAGGACACTTTAAGTGGGTGTCCAGCAATGGTCTCTATCCCCATGGTCTTACATTCAGGGTGGCCTGGATTGAACTGTTCTGGACTTAACACAAGAATAAAAAAAAGCCCAATTTGTAAAGCTGCCAGCAAAACCTCAGCCAACATTCCTCATACTTGTCTCTGATACCCAATAAAACATTGGTCAGGATGGTTCTTTTCTATTGTAATGCTGACAATAGCCTTAACCAAGTCTGTATCTTCACAACTTACATAGAAGCTACTTAACCTCTGCTCTCCTGGATTGCAATTTTTTTTGGGATTCTGCTATTAGATCCTCTTCTCACCATAATAACCACCTATAATAGCCAGATATCACAACCATAGCCCCCCCCCCCCCAGCACTTCTTACCTGGCTCCAGCTCTGCTGCTGTCATCTCATAGTGATCAACCAACAACCTGAAAAGTAATATAACTCCAAATATCGAGTTGGTCTTCCTAATCCTTTCCATGATGCTGAGGAAACCTTTAACTCCCAAGGTAAGACCCCAATCCTTCCTCTAGGGATGACCTGCTATATCCAAGAGGGGAAGAGTGAAGAAACTTCTGCAAACACCAAGGGCAGAAGAGGATCAAGGGGGATTGTGGAGGAGATCTGACTTGTCCAGACACAATCCTAATGCCAGGAGGAAGAACTCCTTGGGATGTCTCTATCCCTGATCACATATTACCCTGTGGCAACTGTCAAAAGGAAAAAAAGAAACAATGAATGGGGGAAGACCAAATAGACTCCAGCTGGGAATTCTCTGATCTTCAGTAAACTTTTAATATCACACCAAGATGATGGTAAGGTCTTCTGACACATGTCCTGAGGAAGGGGGTGCAGCATGGGAACACATCATCAGCCCAAGGGGGGGGGGGGGGGGGGCAATGCTAAAGAATTAGGAGCTTCTCCTAGTAAACAGAGGAGTATTCCAGACACCCAGATGTCAAGAGCTGTGAAATAGTTCTGTGAGCTGTAGTCCCACCACTCCCAACCCTCTCACTTGGACAGGAGGCAGGGGATGGTCTTCTTTGATCCTTGTCTCTTATCCCCTGGATTGCATGCACCTTCAGATATCCAAGCAAGCAGGGTCGATGCCTCCAATCATTGGAGAAGACATATGAAGAAGAGGATAAAGCATCTTCCAGACTCTGCCCTCCTTGTCCTGCAGCTGGGTCTAGGGCAGCTAGTTTGGATCAGCAGCAGTCAGTAGCAGTACCTTGCTGTCCTTAGCACAGGCTCTCTCTCTCTCTCTTCTCTTCCCACCTTACAAGCTGATTGCTCTTAGAAAGAAGAGGAGGAAAAAAAATTACAGGCATGTTCCTTCCTCCTCCTCCTCCTCCTTCCAGCCACCCTCCTCCTCCTCCTCAGCTGCCTTCTAGAGCTGGGCTGCTCCAAGTCTCTGTTTACAGCCTGAGAACACACAATATCTGTAGACACTTTCCATGCAGGACATTGCTGCTGCTGCTGGAGGAGGAGTGGATGGAGCTGGATGGTGGGAGAATTATTACAGCAGCTCTGAGCACATAGAGGGATGTGGCTGCTGCAGCTGCTGCAACAATGTATCAAACTTTGAGATGTTTGGTTTTTATTGCACTGTATTGTATCGAGTCGTGGTGTTTACACTATAGGTGACATAGTCACAATATTTATAATAACATTGATGTGTTTAGCAAATATTGTCCTTTATATCACAGTATTGTAAAAAGAACACTAACAATGCAGCAATGGAAATTAAAGGGGGGGAAAGAACTTTAAAAGGGTCAAACTATTTTTGTTTCTAAATATTAAAATGATCACATAATAGTTTGCTGTGGGTTCCTCTCTAAAAATAATTTGACTGGTAACCAGTGTTCAATTCTGCAGCGCCTCCACAGGTGAAAAAAAGGCATTACACTGTGTCCATTAAAATCAATAGGCTGTGGTGTAGGGGTAGGGAACCTTGGCTCTCCAGCTCTTGGCTCTCCAAACTACAACTCCCATCATGCCTGGATATTTGATGGGAGTTGTAGTTTTGCAACAGCTGGAGAGCCAAGGTTCCCTACCCCTGCTGTAGTGTAAGTGTAAGGGGTGCTATTTCTAGCTCTTTGGGACACACCAATATTCTGATTCCAAACTAACATTAATCCCTTGTTTTTCTCTTGTTGATATTCCCCAAAAATTAATTGTAATTTTGGGGGATCCTGGTAACCAGTGTTCAGTTCTGCAGCACCTCTATGGTGGAAACGAAGCACTGTGCACATCTGAATTAAAGGGGTTATCCAGCGAAAATCTTTTTCTTTCAAATCAACTGGTGTCAGAAAGTTATATAGATTTGTAATTTACTGCTATTTTAAAATCTCCAGTCTTCAAGTACTTATCAGCTTCTGTATGTCCTGTATAAGTGGTGTATTCTTTACAGTTTGACACAGTGCTCTCTGCTGCCACCTCTGTCCATGTCAGGAACTGTCCAGAGCAGTAGCAAATCTCCATAGAAAACCTCTCCTGCTCTGCACAGTTCCTGGCATGGACAAAGGTGGCAGCAGAGAGCACTGTGTCAGACTAAAAGGAATACACTACATCATGCAGGACATGCAGCAGATGATAAGTATGGGAAGTCTTGAGATTTTTAAATAGAAGATAATTGCAAATCTATATAACTTTCGGAAAACAGTTGATTTGAAAGAAAAATATTTTTGCTGGAGTACCCCTTTAATAAACTGCAAGTGTTGGACTTGCACACTATTCGGTAACAGTAACGCAGGCTGTTTTTACTTGCCTATTAATGTAGTTCATAAGGTCTTGAATGGTAGGCCCCATTATTCTAATTGCAAACGATTTAAAATTAAATTGATCACATTTTGCCTCTTTTGACACCTCCGACAGTCAGTTATAATTTTATTTAATTTTTTTTTTTTTTTACATTGCCTCTGCAATGGATTACACTATGCCCATGCAAATCAATCTGCTGCAAGTGTAACACATGGGTATGCACAGTCTTCAATAGGGAGGTGTGCTAGTCGTACTTGCCCTCTATTGTGGTCCTGAATGGGATCCCTCACTATTCTAATTCCAAAATCTGGTAAACAGTGTGCAATTCTGCATTGACTCCATGGGGGGGATATAAGGCAATACAACTCCCCATTGAAATGAATATGTGATAAGTAAAGGATGGACATAATGGGCTCTAAAGAGCAAGAAAAACTCTCTATAGTTGCACTCTGGTAGCTCCAATATCTCTAAAGGGGTAGTTGGAAATTTTTGCCTATTTTAGACTACTACTTCAGGTTCAGTAAAAACATGATGAGTCAATGGATAACATCTTTTTCTGTAACCGGTCGCCATTTACTATGTTAACCACATGCTAAACCAGGGGTAGGGAACCTTGACTCTCCAGCTGTTGCAAAACTACAACTCCCATCATGCCTGGACAGCCAAAGCTAAAGCTTTGGCTGTCCAGGCATGATGGGAGTTGTAGTTTTGCAACAGCTGGAGTGCCAAGGTGTCCTACCCCTGTGCTAAACAATTGCAGTTATCCCTATAGCAGTTTCCCCTAACCTGTGACCCTCCAGCTGATGTAAACCTAAAAATCACACCATGCATATGGCTGTAAGGGAATGATGGGAGTTGTAGTTTTGCAACAGCTGGGAGTTTATGTATTAAAGAAGTACTCCTAAAGGAGTAGCAGGCGGCAGATTGATTGCCTTGTAGCCACAGCAAGCGGTTTGTTCCCGGTTCCTCTAAGTGATTTTTTCTAGTCTTTCTTTTCACACCAGTGCTGGAGATTTGGCACCGTGGCGCTATACACATTTAACTTGATTTAGTTCAAACTATTGAACTTTGGGAAAACAGTCTTATTTTTCCATGCAGTAAATAGATAAAACGCCATTAGAAAAGCACACAGAGGCCTTAGCTATCCTCCGCCTCTGACAAAGTGTAAAGGAACGAGAAGCATGAGGCAGCTCCAAAGGTATTCTCTTTAAAGGGATAGTCAGCGTTATGTAAGATGGGGGTTATACAGTACATAGAATCAAATAACAGGATTGTACAGATAAGGTTGTAAATTATACACAAGGAATACAAAGATCCAGAGAGGACTATTTATTCCAAAAAATGTATTCTATTAAAGGGGTACTCCGGCAGGGGAGGCATTTTTTTCCTGGGATCGGGGAGGAGGTGGCTGAGGGAAACAACGTCCACTCACCTCCCCGGTTCCAGCGGCGGGTCCTGCATCGCGGGACGTCTCAGGTCTGCTCAGCCAGTCAGTGACAGAGGCGGGATCTGAGCGGACTTGAAACGGATCCCGGCTCTGCCACTGACTGGCTGAGCGGACATGAGACGTCACGTCTCGGGCGGCGTCAGACACCAGGAAGCGGCCGGGAACTGGGGACCAGAGCGCCAAGATACGGGACCCGCATCTATAACCAGGGAGGTGAGTGGACGTCGTTTCCCTCAGCCACCTCCTCCCCGGTGTCAGGAAAAAAATGCCCCCCCGCCGGACTACCCCTTTAACAAGCCTGACACACATTGCTCTGTATGCAGATATGTTCATTTATCTAACCAGATCTAGAATAAACTTAGAAATTATATTGCTTGAAGGGGAAGATGAACAATGATTAACAGGATTTAAAAAATAAAATAAAATAAAACATGCCTGCTTTCTTTCAAAAACAGCAACTCCTATCCTCAGGTCGTGTTTGGTATTGTAGCTTTGCTCCATTCACTTTAATAGAATTGAGCTGCAGTACCGCACACAGGTCAAGGGTGGTGCTATTTCAGGGAGGAAGAAGCAGCTATCTTTTTCTAATCCTTTACTACATCCTATTTAGCACAGTAGAAAGTAGTAAATGCTCTAGAAGACGCCTAAAAGGGTATTTTGGAGGGAAAACATTTTTTTTTTTAACCAACAGATTTAAAAATGATCTCTATTTAAAAGAAAAAATTCTCTTATCGTGATGCATACCCTGCAGGGAGTTATGTATTCTCTCCAGTTTAAGAAGTGCTTCCTGAAACCTCTGTCCACTTCCTGCAGTACGTACAGCAGCTGATAAGTACTAAAAGGCTTGAGTTTTTTTTTTTTTTTAATATAACAGCAATTGACAAATCTTATAAATTTTTGGTACCAGTCTGTTTAATCCCCTCTCGCTTACTCTTTTAAAGGAGTGTACTGGAGAAAAAGTCAAATTCAGCTGGTCCCAGAATGTAATACGATTTGTAGATTATTTGTAAAATACTTGAATTTAGAAATCTCTAGTCTTCCAGTGCATATCAGGTGCTGTATGCCCTGCATGAAGTGTTTTTTTTTTAGTCTCGGGGTGGTGCTCTCTACTGCCACCTCTGTCTGTTTAAGGAACTGTCCAGAGCAGGAGAGGGTTTCTATAATCAGTAATCCTCCCTACCTTGCCACACACCCCTTGCCCGCCCATTTGGTGAGTGAAAGTTACGGCTGATGTCCACCATGGAGCATGTAAAAAAACTGCGCCTGCTTCATGGTATACGCCCAGGACGCAAGCGTCATAGATCTCCCCCCTTATTTTTACCTCTCTATGTTCCCCTGATGTCCTGCTGAGTTGTCGCTGATGTCCCTCACTGACTGCAGGGCCTTTACTCCCAAGACAAACTCATCTCGGAAGTGGCAGCCCACTCAGCTAATTACTGGCCGTGGTGCTGTCCGTCTCGGTTAGTGATTGACTGAGCAGGCTGTCAATCCCGAAACAAGTCTGTCTTGGAAATCGAGGTGCTGCAGTCATCAGGGGAGATCAGTTACATTGCAACAAGACACTGGAGGAGCACAACTCACAACTTGTCTGGGAGGACAACTCACATAGAGAGGGGGCACAGATTTAAGGATGTTTTCAAAGGGGAAATATATTGGGGGAGATTTATCAAACATGGTGTAAAGTGAAACTGGCTCAGTTGCCCCTAGCAACCAATCAGATTCCACCTTTCATTCCTCACAGACTCTTTGGAAAATGAGAGGTGGAATCTGATTGGTTGCTAGGGGCAACTGAGCCTGTTTCACTTTAGACCATGGGGGAATTTATCAAACATGGTGTAAAGTGAAACTGGCCCAGTTGCCCCTAGCAACCAATCAGATTCCACCTTTCATTTTCCATAGAGTCTGTGAGGAATGAAAAGAGGAATCTGATTGGTTGCTAGGGGCAACTGAGCCAGTTTCACTTTACACCATGTTTGATAAATCTCCCCCTTAGTCTGTTGTCTAGTAAATGGAAGAAATAGAGATTATAAGGTACAGAGGCTATAGGTGGCAGTAAGGGACTTTATATACTTTATATACTACACACAGTAAAAATGTAAGAACAACCCTGACAAAAATAAACTTTCTCAATATGTTATATACCCCAAAATGGTGCCCCCTAAAAACGAGCCTTGACACATAGAAGAAATTAAGGAAAAAAAAAAAAAAAAAAAGCTGTGTCCTTAGGGTCCAATATATCTGCGGCACCAAGGGGTTAAGCATCTACAAATTAAAGCTATTCCACAGATGTCCGTCTGCAGACCCCGTGCCAGATTACACATGAAATCTGATCTCATTCCTGGCTCCGAACATTCAGCCAATTTCTGGGTTTTCTGCGTAATTATAAAGCTTTCACCGGTCTGATATACCACATCCTATAGCGTTATCCTGCATGGCATTACCGATACGCTAATATCCAGCAGTTTACATTACAAGCGGGCAGATTTTCCCCGGTATCAGCCATCCAGGCTTCGGACTTGTACACAGATGAATGGCACTTAGCTGAGTAGTTAGCTGATAAAGAAAATCAAGGCAATGAAATGAGTATAATCTATCACGGCAAGCTGATAGCCACTGATTGGATTTTCATAGTACATATCCACTAGCCAAGCCGTTTGTATTCTCTGGAAGCTCCGGCATTATCAAGGCATCCCGAAAAAACACCTGCTGGTGATCCAGCAATCACTTTATCTCGGCACTAAGCTCTGAGACCCTGCTGCCATCTATAGTGCAAATAATGTATGAGGAGCCATGCACCGTGCACAGTCTCCTATCAGCTGAATAACCGACGGCACTGAGAATACACAAACCCGTCTGTATCCCTGCTGCCGGATCCTCAATGAGCTCAGAGATAATGGACTGGGCTGATTTTTTTTTTTTTTTTTTTTAGCAAGTAAATGTTATTCTTTGCATAATAAAAAGTCATATCATTTCCCAGTATACTGGTGGCTGTCGTTATTCAATAGGAATCTTCATTGTTTACTTGTCAGGATCATTGTCCGGGTGTAGCGGTAGATACCAGCACTATACGAGCTCTGTAGACCACATGCGATTACAGTGCACTTACAGTACAGACCAAAAGTTTGGACACACCTTCTCATTCAAAGAGTTTTCTGTATTTTCATGACTTTGAAAATTGTAGATTCACACTGAAGGCATCAAAACTATGAATTAACACATGTGGAATTATATACTTATGAAAAAAGTGTGAAACAACTGAAAATAGATCTCATATTCTAGGTTCTTCAAAGTAGCCACCTTTTGCTTTGATTCCTGCTTTGCCCACTCTTGGCATTCTCTTGATGAGCTTTGGGAGGTAGTCACCGGAAATGGCTGTCACTTCTTGCCTTATAAATGGGGTTGGGACCATCAGTTGTGTTGCGCAGAATCAAGTGGATACACGGCTGATAGTTCTACTGAATAATCTTGTTATGCTACGTTTACATGGAGCGATAATTCGCCCAACCGATCGTTTAACGAGTTTTTTAAGCAACGATTTGGTCTTTATAACGACCAGCGTTTAGACAAATAAATTGTTAGAAAAATCGTTATTGCGATCGTTTTTAAGATCGCTTCAGCCCATCTCACACATAGGGTGAATCTTTAAAAGCCTTTTTACACGAAGCGATCTGCAAATTTTTAGAGAACGACCAACGATGATTCGAGAACATGTTGAAAGATCACAGCGAACGATTTCTCGCTCGTCGCTTGATCGTTCACTGTGTTTACACGAGCCGATTATCGCTCAAATGTTAGAATTAGAATTTGTGTTATGGCAAGAAAAAAAACAGCTAAGTAAAGAAAAATGAGTGGCCATCATTACTTTAAGAAATGACATTCAGTCAGTCCAAAAAATTGGCCAAACTCTGAAAGTGTCCCCAAATGCAATTGCAAAAACCATCAGAAATCCCAGATTAACAGCAGCTCAGAGTAGAGGCCAGGTCAACCCCACAGTCATCATTCCAACAGCTCCTCACTCATCCCTGCTTCTTCCTCATTCCTGTAATGTCTTGTCCCCGCAGGAACTGTCCACTCAACCAATCAATGGTCTCAGTGGTGACTCACCTCAGTCAGGTCTGTTCTTGCAGGTACGTTACTGAAACCGAGAAGAAACAGTGATGAGTCAAGACTGGAAGTCAGTAGAACTACATCTGCAGGGGATCAGGGCAGGTGAGTATCTATCTCCAGAAAAGCACCTGAATCCACAACAAGGTATTGGGAAACAATTATTCGATCGCTGATTATTAGAGATGAGTGAACCGGTTTGGCCGGTATGGGATCCGGATCGGATTTTTCCAAAAGTCCGAATCCGGTCGGATTCGGATTTTTGGAAGTCCGCTCCGATTTTATTTTATTTTTTTCTTGCTTTCTAAAATGGCAGCCTCCTTTTTAGAAAGCAAGAAGTGTTCCTGGCAGGAAAAGCGCTTTCCCATTGGACACATCCAATCAGCAGGGATCTTGCACTAGCCCACCCCCTGTGTGACGTGGTCTTGCTTTAAGAGGAGCGGTCACACGACCGCACAACGCAGTCTGCACAGAGAGAGAGAGAGAGAGAGGAAGGAGTCTGTTAAAACGCTGCTGCTGCTGCTGCTGTACTCTGCTGTACTCTGCTGTACTGTCTACTGAGAAGATATTTACAAAAGCAAAGACCACAAGATTATTAGAAAAGCGGAGAGGAAAATCATATACTGATTGAGAGAGAAAAATAGAGAGGGTGAAAGATAGATTAGGCATAGGAGAGCAAAGGGTGCACAGAAGAAAAACGTGCTCTACAGATATACAAGTACTATACTGTCTCCCTTGTAAGAGTGTATATGACATAAGCGTTATCCTGAGGCACAAATATACCTTGTGCATTTGTGGAGAATAAAACTCTAGAAAAAGGTCTCTACAGATATATAAGTACTATACTGTCTCCAATGATATCTGTGGAGATAAAGGTCTCCACAGATATTCAAAGTAAAATAGTTGGCTCCTTGTGAGAGTGTATATGACATACGTGTTCTCCTAAGACACAAATATACCTGCCCGTGCCTCCATGTTGGCTACCGCTGGGCCTTAACTGGCATCCATGTTGACTACTGCTGTGCCTGCCCTTGCCTCCATGTTGGCTACTACTGCTCCTGCCTGGCCTCCATGTTGACTACTGCTGTGCCTGCCCTTGCCTCCATGTTGGCTACTGCTGGGCCTGAACTGGCATCCATGTTGACTACTGCTGTGCCTGCCCTTGCCTCCATGTTGGCTACTGCTGCTCCTGCCTGGCCTCCATGTTGACTACTGCTGTGCCTGCCCTTGCCTCCATGTTGGCTACTGCTGGGCCTGAACTGGCATCCATGTTGACTACTGGTGTGCCTGCCCTTTCCTCCATGTTGGCTACTGTTGCTCCTGCCTGGCCTCCATGTTGACTACTGGCGTGCCTGCCCTTACCTCCTTGTTGGCTACTGCTGGGCCTTCACTGGCATCCATGTTGACTACTGCTGTGCCTGCCCTTGCCTCCATGTTCGCTACTGTTGGTCTCAATGTTGATTACTGCTGCTCCTGCCTGATCTCCATGTTGACTACTGTTGCTCCTGCCTGGCCTCCATGTTGGCTACTACTGCTGCTCCTGCCTGGCCTCCATGTTGACTATTGCTGCTCCTGCCTGGCCTCCATGTTGGCTACTGTTGCTCCTGCCTGGCCTCCATGTTGGCTACTGCTGCTCCTGCCAGGCCTTCATGTTGGCTACTGCTGCTCCGGCCTGGCCTCCACATTGACTACTGTTGCTGATGCCTGGCCTCCATGTTGACTACTGCTTCTCCTGTACTTTCCTCAAATGACTATTGCTGGACCTCCACTGGCCTCCAATGACTACTGCTGCTCCTTCACTGCATTTGTGACCTTTTTCCTGCATAGAACCTGTAATGGTGAGTTTCCTGCATAGACCCTGTAATGGTGAGTTTCCTGCATAGACCCTGTAATGGTGAGTTTCCTGCATAGACCCTGTAATGGTGAATTTCCTGCATAGACCCTGTAATGGTGAATTTCCTGCATAGACCCTGTAATAGTGAGTTTCCTGCATAGACCCTGTAATGGTGAATATTGAAGTCTTAAAAAAAAATTGACTTTGAGATAATGAAAAGATAATGATGTTACTGACATGTAGAGCCCTAAACTCAACCAAATACACTACCCCTGTATCATATAGATGCTTTAAACGATGAAATCCGAAGAAATCCGAAATTAGGTCGAACCGAACCTTCCGAAAAAATCCGGAAGTCCGTTCGGAACGAACTTTTGAAAAGTTCGCTCATCTCTACTGATCATGTGTCTGGATCCCAGGTGAATGTAGCAGCAGTTAAGCATGCAGTCTGCTAGTCAATTCTCTTACTGTTGGACTGTTGAACCGGATAGACCACCACTGATACTCCCATTGATGATCAATAGAGCGGGAGGGCTGGATGACACTTTGGGATCGGGGCAGTGCTCCCAGCTGCAGATTTCACCAAATACCATCGCGGGACCGGCGCCGATGCGGAAGGTAAGAGACATACCTTCCTCCTCAGCATCCCTGGTGCTATACAGGCCTATCAGCAGGTTAGATTTGTCTACCTAGCATTATAAGCTTATTACGAGATGTTATTCCCGCTCTGCCTTCTTCCAGGTTTGTAACGTCTCTCAGCCTCTTTGTCTTGCAGGACATTTCTTCCCAGTTCCATCACAATCCATTTCCATTTTGCAGCATGTGTAACCTTTCTAAGTCATAAAGGGAAGGCGCTTCATAGAAATGCATTGAAAGCTCTTCCTTCTTATCCCGCTTCACCTTCCCTCCTATGTCTTTCAGGAGATATTAGAGGAAGGTCGGCACAGATTGCTCTTTTTATTCCTTGTCAGAACTGAGCAGCTTCCAAATGAGAGAGCTCAGTAAAGTGAATTGAATGTTATGGGAGGTTATGCTATGCCAAGGACTTACAATGGAAAAAATGTAACGGGTAAAAGCGGCTGCTCAACCTTAAAAAACATGTCCAAGATGACACGCCAACGACACACAGGAAGATCCAGCAGTCACTGCCACAAGCCCAAGAGGTGTATTATAGGTCAAAGATAGAGATAGGATCATCCACAGTCATTACTACAGACATACATAACACAGGGACAGACTGGGAACGCAGTGACCCCAGACAGCTATAGCTATGGGATTTTAAAGGGAAAGTGTCGACTAGATTTTTCTTTACCAAATAGAGCCACATACTGAAACATTCCTTTTTTTTATTTCCATTCAGTTTCTATTTTCTATTGTAATTGTTTTCTATGTATATATATATATATATATATATGTGTGTGTGTGTGTGTGTGTGTGTGTGCGTGTGTGTGTGTGTTAAAAACTACATTAGTATGGGGGCAGCCATATTTTCCGATCTTCTGTTGTGCTCAATTAAAGGGGTGCCACGGGATAGGATCAGTGGGGTGCCAACATCAGGCACCTGTGCATCACCAAAACTACCTACTGTACATAGTGGGAGCTGGAAGCAGTTTGTCTCTGTTCACTGTGTAGTGGCTGGATCTAGTTAATGCAACTCAGCTCCCATTCAAGTAAACAAGAGATGATCTGCAGGTACAGGTCGCCACTTGTCACGGCCGCTGCGGCTTCCCGCGTTCTGGGTCGCCGCCGCGACCGCCTCCTGTCCCATGCAGCCGCCGGGGTCCTTGTGTAGGGACCCGGCGCTGCTGCTAGTTCGGCCCCTGGGGCGCCTCACCTCTCCTCCGTTCCTGTCTCGGTCTGTGCCGGCCGGCGCGCGCGTCCCCGCCTCCTAGGGCGCGCGCGCGCCGGCTGTCTCAGATTTAAAGGGCCAGTCCGTCCCTAATTGGTAGTTGCACCTAATCACTCCCTATAAATCCCAGCATGCCCTGTCCCTCGTGTTGGAGCCTCTACATGCTTCCCATAGCGTTTGGCCCAGCTCCCTGTTGTTCCTGACCTTAGTCCTTGTCCCTTGTTCCTGTCCTTAGTCCTTGTCCCTATCCTTGCCCGCTGCCTTCCCATTGTTCCTGAGTCCTGTCCGCCACCTGCGAGCACGCCTTCTGTCCTCTGCCTGCGCGATCTCCTGCCTACTGCTCCTGCCACGCCTCGCCTGCTGTCACCAGCAACCAAGCCAGGGGTAGCGACCTGGGGGTCGCCTGCCGCAGCAAGTCCATCCCGCCTTGCGGCGGGCTCTGGTGAAAACCAGCGGCCCCTTAGACTCCGCTCCCTGGTGAGGTTAGTGCCATCGCTGGTGACGGTCCAGTGGATCCACTACTCCAGGCGTTACAGTAGGCTCCAACCATGGATCCCGGCGAGGTGCCTGATCTCCGTGACGTCGCCAGAGTGGTCGCTCAACAGGCTCAACAGATCCAGCAACAGTCGCAGCAAATCCAGCAATTGACTGCCGCCCTACAGCAGCATACTACAGCCCAGCGCCTATCACCACCTGCAGCTACCTCGAGACTTCTACTGGCTCTCCCAAGCAAATACTCTGGTGACTCCAAGTTGTGCAGAGGATTCCTGACTCAATGCACTATGTATATCGAACTTCTAAGCAATCAGTTTCCCACTGAGCGCTCTAAAGTGGCTTTCATCATCAGCCTATTAGAGGGTAGAGCTCTGGCCTGGGCCACGCCGCTGTGGGACCGAGATGACCCTGCTGCTGCCAATCTCCGAACCTTCTTATTCGAGTTTCGCTCCGTCTTTGAGGAACCTGCCCGTGCTTCTTCAGCTGAAACTGCTCTCCTCAACCTCTCTCAAGGGAGCTCCTCTGTTGGCGATTACGCCATCCAGTTCCGTACCCTGGCGGCTGAATTGGACTGGAATGAAGCCGCTCTAATAGCCACCTTCAAGAAGGGCCTGTCTAGTCGGGTGAGAGACGTGCTTTCCGCCCGAGACCTACCCACCTCCCTGAACGAACTCATCCTACTGGCCACCAGAGTTGATACTCGTTTTTCGGAGAGGGAGGAGGAGGTTCGGCATGAACATCTACTAGGCTTGCCCCGTCGCCATCACCAGCTGGCGCCGGTTTTCCAGAATCCTGACTTTCCGGTGCCCCAGCCCTCTCCTGAGATTCCCATGCAGGTGGAACGGGCTCACCTGACGCCTGATGAAAGAATTCGTCGTCTGGAGCTGAATCTCTGCCTCTACTGCGGTGGTTCGGATCACTTTCGTCTGAGATGTCCCCTACGTCCTCAAACGTCCGGGAAATGCTCGCACCTAGGTCCGGTAGGACAGGTGTCCCTAGGTGTGAATGCTACCTTTCCTAATTTGTCTATGCCGGTTTCCATCCAGTCACCCTCAGGACAAAATCACCAGACTACTGCCTTTCTCGATTCGGGGTCAGCAGGCAGTTTTATTGCGGCAACATTGGTCCAAAGATGGCGGTTACCCGTGATCCAACTAGCCAGGCCCCTGACTATCTCCTCGGTCACGGGCGAGATTCTTGCCGACCAGGTATATTTCCAGACCGCAACTCTGGTCCTCCAGGTGGGTCCTTTACATCAGGAAAAGATATCCTTCTACGTCCTGCCCCATTCTTCCCCCGCCATCCTCCTGGGACTCCCTTGGCTGCAATTACATGCTCCTAAGCTGGACTGGAGAACCGGGGAGATTATCAGTTGGGGTCAGGACTGTTCCAACCAGTGTCTCAAGTCACCTCAGACCAAGTACTCGGTGTCGTCACCTGACCCCGCCAAGCCTCTATCCGGCCTACCGGCAGAAGACCAAGACTTGGCGGATGCCTTCTCTGCCGAGAAGGATCTCATCCACAAACCCACATCTCCTCGCCACAGTATACCTCCTGATCGCCTAGTACCAGTCGTCACCTCTACTCTTCAGAGAATACCCCCCGGAAAGACCCATGTTCACCCTGCGCTTCGAAGAGGGATTTTGAAGTGGGGACATTCCTCATTGGAGGCCGGGCACCCTGGAGTCCGAAAGACCGGGCAACGGATCTCCCGCCACTACTGGTGGCCCAGTTTGTTCCAAGATGTCAAAGACTTTGTGGCTTCCTGTGCCATTTGCAGGCAAGAAAGAGGGGGAGGCCAAAGGGGGGGGGTACTGTCACGGCCGCGGCGGCTTCCCGCGTTCCGGGTCGCCGCCGCGACCGCCTCCTGTCCCATGCAGCCGCCGGGGTCCTTGTGTAGGGACCCGGCGCTGCTGCTAGTTCGGCCCCTGGGGCGCCTCACCTCTCCTCCGTTCCTGTCTCGGTCTGTGCCGGCCGGCGCGCGCGTCCCCGCCTCCTAGGGCGCGCGCGCGCCGGCTGTCTCAGATTTAAAGGGCCAGTCCGTCCCTAATTGGTAGTTGCACCCAATCACTCCCTATAAATCCCAGCATGCCCTGTCCCTCGTGTTGGAGCCTCTACATGCTTCCCATAGCGTTTGGCCCAGCTCCCTGTTGTTCCTGACCTTAGTCCTTGTCCCTGGTTCCTGTCCTTAGTCCTTGTCCCTATCCTTGCCCGCTGCCTTCCCATTGTTCCTGAGTCCTGTGCGCCACCTGCGAGCACGCCTTCTGTCCTCTGCCTGCGCAATCTCCTGCCTACTGCTCCTGCCACGCCTCGCCTGCCATCACCAGCAACCAAGCCAGGGGTAGCGACCTGGGGGTCGCCTGCCGCAGCAAGTCCATCCCGCCTTGCGGCGGGCTCTGGTGAAAACCAGTGGACCCTTAGACTCCGCTCCCTGGTGAGGTTAGTGCCATCGCTGGTGACGGTCCAGTGGATCCACTACTCCAGGCGTTACACCACTATAGATGAGCACAACTTGACATGCTTGAGACCGATCATTCGTTATTTGAATTACAGAGGCTTCAGAAGTTGGATGCAGCCCTAGGGAGTTGGGAAAGCATGGAGACAGCCATAGGCCATAGTTTGTATCCATGTTTTCTCAGACTCCTTAGGGCTGCATCCAACTTCATCAGTTACTGGTATTCAAATATCAAATCATCTGACTCGAACATGCTCCAGTTGCGCTCATCTATAGTCACCCCCACCGTGAATGGAGATAAACTGCATCTGTGTATACTGTGTAAAGCGGATGGCAAACAGCTAATTATTGCAGGTGCCGGGTGTTAGCTCCCCGACGATCAGTCTGCTTTGGCTGGAAACCCCCTTTAACAACCTTTAGAGATCATGGATATAGGAAACAACAGACTGGAGCTGACTCATTCATGTCTATGGAAAAGTTCTCCAGGCATGTGTCCAGAGATCATCTTCCAGAAAAGAGGAGGGAAGGAGCTGTGGACATCACCTATAACTAATCTGCTCCTGCTTTATTTACTGAACATACTGTGGTCACCTTTCACTGATATGAAATTATTATTCAGCTTAGTGTCCATAATGATAACTGTAAGATTTTAGGATATAGATAGTAAAAAAACATGATTAGAAATAATAATAATAATAATAATAATAATAATAATTATTATTATTATTATTATTATTATTATTATATATTTTTCTCTAGTGATTTTGTATTTCTAATCTTTTTTACTATCCTGAAATCTTACAGTTATCATTATGGACACTAAGCTGAATACCACCTCTAGGGGGAGCTCACTAAATACAGGTTCTGTATTAGAATCTGTATGAATGTATGCCATCATCCATGTAACAGCAATCAGCTGTAATCTAGGGAGGACCTTTCGGCGGCGTTTTAGTTTTGCTTCTGTGCCTTCACAGGGGAAATAGAGTTATACTCTAAAAATCAGCCAGCTGTTAAAAATATTCAATAGAAAATTAGCTGATAACAAGATGTTCCCCTACTGGCACCAGCAGCGATCAACTGTACTGTAGGCTAAACCGTTTCTCAACATTTGAATTATCCAGCAGTGCCCCTACAGGGGAAATAGAGTATTACAGAGTAATTTTCTAAGTGTGAGCTATCTGTGTAACCTCCAGTTGTCCAGAAACCTCCAGAAACTCTCCTTTCGGGCTTATTTATGATCTTTTTTTATGCTTACATTAAAAGATATGTTAAAAAAAGATTTTAGATGTTCTAAACCAGACAGCCCCTTTGATAATATTTCAAATATAATAAAAGCAAACACAGACATTTAAATCTCAAGAGCGGCTACAAAAACCAAAGCGGAGTTCAGTATTGCAGTGTTAAGGGTTTATGAAAATCTATATATGAGGAACTCTGAGGATTGCAAAAAAAAAATAATAATAATAATAAAAATAAATAATAATAATAAATAAATAAATAAATATATATATATATATATATATATATATATATATATATATATATATATATATTTATATACATATATATACACACACACACACACACACACATCTTGTGCCCCCAACCCACTGTGTTACCCATAGGGAACTAGGGAACCTCAGCAGACAACAATGCTTCCTAAATATTAAAATATATATTCTGCTCCATTACTCAAAGTGATCAAGGATTGAGAGCAGTGTAAAAGACTTTCTACATTTCACATATATAACCACATAAGAATTAAAGGGGATATGCAAGATTAGAAAGCTATAGCTTCAGAAACAGCACCTCCCCTGTCCTCAGTTTGTCTGTGGTTTTGCAACCCAGTTCCACTGAAGAGAATGGAGCCAAATTGTGGGTGGGTGTGCTCCATCTGTGTGACCTCCATCATACTGACTACAAGATTCTGGGAAAGCTGGATGACCCCCCCCCCCCCCCCCCTCCATCATACTGACTACAAGATGCTGGGAAAGCTGGGTGACCCCCATCATACTAAGTATAAGATTTTGAAAAGCTGGGTGACCCCCATCATACTAAGTATAAGATTTTGAAAAGCTGGGTGACCCCCATAATACTGAAGATTTGCTACTGCTCTGGACAGTTCCTGACATGGACAGAGGTGGCAGCAGAGGGCACTGTGTCAGACTGGAAAGAATACAACACTTCCTGCAGGACATACAGCAGCTGATAAGTACTGGAAGACTGGAGTTTATTTCAATAGAAGTGACCTGCAAATCTATATAACTTTCTGACACCTATTAAAGGGGTAATCCAGCGCTACAAAAACATGGCCCCTTTCTTCCATAGGCAACATGACTCTTGTCTCCAGTCTAGTTGCAATCAAGCTCCATTCACTTTAATAGAACTAAGTAGCAAAACCCCACCCAACTGGAGACAAGAGTCTACCCCTTTAATTTCCCTGCAGTGCCCCACATGGGAAAATAGGCACTACACTCTCTCCATTCAGATACATTAGCTGTATGAGGGATATGTAACCACCCACTATTAGACCATTATTGCCTATGAATCTAGTTTTTTTTAATGGCCATCAAAGTATGAAATCATTGAATTCCAGTTTTGTGTCTATTAATCCTTTTGATAACATTAACCAGGACCCTGAATAGATTATTTGGTATTTTCTGCCCCTCGGTTCATGTTAAAGGTTATTCCGATCTCATAATTAAGAAATATTATTAGGATATGTCAACACTTTGATAGGTGGCGGCTTGACCTCTGGGACCCTGACCGATCCTGAGAATCACAGGGTCACAATGATGACAGCACATTCTAATGAAAACCCTCTACTTTGTAGGATATAATGCCCCTTTTATGCTGTTTTATGCTGCACTCTCCGATTAGTGTCCACGCTGAAGCCGTCTATGAGATGCTTTTAATTGCTTTAATATTCTGCGGGGAATTTTAATACCTAATTAAATGTCACATTTCATTTACAGATGAATTCTTCTACAGGGATCTCTTTTATTGTTCCACCATATACAGTACATAGCAAGCATGTAATGAGTGATAAATACCGTGCAAATCGCTAATGGCTGAATAGAGGAACACACACTGAATATACGTTTGCTATTGCTATCACTTGCTGTTATTATTGTTAGTTATTCAAACATCCAAGTGGCGAATATGAGAAGATCATTGGTGTCTTCCCAGCAAAGTCAATGGCGTGTATGATTAGGAGGTGCTACCATTGATTAGCGGTCAACCAACCATTGGCACCTCCCAGGGTGCCCATGTGGTTTTCCTTACAGTGCTTGCTTTGTGTCCAGTATTGTAGTACAGTAATATTTTAGTAAATGGGGATGCATTCTAGTCGCTACACAATTGGCAATTTTGGAGTTGCCAATACAATTTTTTTGTCATGTTCTTTATTCCTGTTTGGAGTGTCGTTGGAGCATTATTATACTGAAAGAACAAGAACACCAAACATTATCCTGCTGAAAGTCCAAGAACACCAAGCATTATCCTGCTAAAAGTCCAAGAAAACCAAGTATTATCCTGCTGAAAGACCAAGAAAACCAAGTATTATGCTGCTGAAAGACCAAGAAGACCAACCATTATCCTGCTGAAAGTCAAAGAACACCAAGCATTATCCTGCTGAAAAACCAAGAATGCCAAGCATCATCCTGCTGAAAGACCAAGAATACCAAGCATTAACTTGCTGAAAGACTAATTATCCTGCTGAAAGAAAAAAAAAACAAATATTATTCTGCTAAAAGACCAAAAACCCCAAGCATTATCTTGCTGAAAGACCAAGAATACCAAGCATTATCCTGCTGAAAGTCCAAGAACACCAAGCATTATCCTGCTAAAAGTCCAAGAAAACCAAGTATTATCCTGCTGAAAGACCAAGAAGACCAACCATTATCCTGCTGAAAGTCAAAGAACACCAAGCATTATCCTGCTGAAAAACCAAGAATGCCAAGCATTATACTGCTGAAGAACGAAGAAAACCAAGTATTATCCTGCTGAAAGACCAAGTACACCAAACATTATCCTGCTGAAAGACTAAGTACACCAAGCACTATCCTGCTTAAAAACTAAGAACACAAAGCTTTATTCTGCTGAAAGACCAAGAACGGCAAGCATTATCCTGCTGAAAGACCAAGGAAACCAAGCATTATCCCGCTGAAAGACCAAGGAAACCAAGCATTATCCCGCTGAAAGACCAAGGAAACCAAGCATTATCCCGCTGAAAGACCAAGAACACCAAGCATTATCCTGCTGAAAGACTGAGAACACCAAGCATTATACTGCTGAAAGACCAAGGAAACCAAGCATTATCCCGCTGAAAGACCAAGGAAACCAAGCATTATCCCGCTGAAAGACCAAGAACACCAAGCATTATCCCGCTGAAAGACCAAGGAAACCAAGCATTATCCCGCTGAAAGACCAAGAACACCAAGCATTATACTGCTGAAAGACTGAGAACACCAAGCATTATACTGCTGAAAGACCAAGAATACCAAGCATTATCCTGCTAAAAGACCAAGAATACCAAGCATTATACTGCTGAAGAACGAAGAAAACCAAGTATTATCCTGCTGAAAGACCAAGTACACCAAACATTATCCTGCTGAAAGACTAAGTACACCAAGCACTATCCTGCTTAAAAACTAAGAACACAAAGCTTTATTCTGCTGAAAGACCAAGAACGGCAAGCATTATCCCGCTGAAAGACCAAGGAAACCAAGCATTATCCCGCTGAAAGACCAAGGAAACCAAGCATTATCCCGCTGAAAGACCAAGGAAACCAAGCATTATCCTGCTGAAAGACCAAGAACTCTTATTTCCCTGACTCTTTTGGTTCCTGATTTTGTTCTGCATTATCCATTTAGTTTGACCCTGGCCTGTACGACTATACTTGGTGTTTATCTGCCTTGTCTCTGTTCTGTGTTTTCACCATAATCTCAGGGACCAACATCCTGGTTGTCCCCAGTTGTCTAGGGCTGTTTGAGGCAAGTAGGGAGTAGGGAAGCAGCTGGGTGGGACCAGGCTTAGGCTCACTGTCTGTGTCCTCCCTTTGCCCCTTCTCTACCGTTCTCCACCTATGGTTCTGACAGGAGCACCCTACAAAACTTGTCATTTTGGTGATTCTCGGGTCTAGTTCCCTAAAAACTTCTTTACATCTAGCTTTCACAATTTGACCATTGTCACTCAGATCAGAACAGATGTTCCTGTTTCTTGTGGCATCTCAGGACTGTCTGTGGCATCTCAGGACGGGGAGATAGAGGGGACCAGTGGGAGCCTTGAGTGCTAATATGGTAGTTCTGGGGGTCGTTTAAAGAGTCTATTACATGGCTCAGTAATCATGACAAGGGGGATGCTCGAACCATTGCTCCCATTTGTGTGGCCCTTTGCTGCTATCACTTGTTAGCTGCACATCCCTTATTACAAGAGGTGACGTTTATAGCGAATAATTTTTTGATGGGTCAACATGACCTGATCAACTGGCAAATGACCATTTGCCCCTTCATTGGCTGATTGCTGGCCTATTACACGGACAATAATCCCCCCCCCCCCCAATAGAGTCCTAAGACCCTTTTAGCTTGGCCTATTTACCTCTTCACAGTTTAGATATACTGGACCAACCCAATTTCCACGATGAATGGAGGGGTGACCCCCCAAATCAAGTCTAGATGCAACCTAGTAAATATTTTCCAGGTAGAATGACCTGTAACAAGCAATGTCTATGTAATATATAAAAAAGCAATAATCTTCAGTCTGTTTTCCTTAGTTCAGTCGTTTTCCAGTTCGTGTTGTTTTCTTTCCGTTGGATGGAAAAAGCGACTTCATGAACTCAAGATAATTGCATCATCTGTTGAAATCTGGACAATGTCATCATGGTATGGGTGGAATCCAATAAAGACCTCACTGCTTTTTATTATGTTGGTAATCATTCTATTTTTCGGTCACAGTGGAACATCGCGGGACATCTGTTAATTTTCTTGACTTCCTTCTGTGTCTTGGAAACCACAGGGTGTCTCCTTCATTATATACAATGTCAGAGTTCACAACAAAGCTTAAGAAAGGAAGATACATGAACTGCATTGACTTTTAGTTGTTTTTTTCCCGATTGATTTGCCTAAAGAAAGTCTTCAGCACAAAATAATAATTCTGCAGAAATGTAAAAATTTGGAGACGCCTGAATCGATTTTTGGCACGCTGCAAAGGGCAAATAGCAGCTTCTTATTGTCAAATTGACTAATAAATACAAAAACAATAAAAGTAAGGCAAAACATAATTAAATATATATATTACAATATATTATCTAATAAAACTAATTGTGTTATTTCCCATATGCTTAGGGTAGGTATACTCGGGGAGATCAATGCATGTGAGTTGGCCACCCCCTTGGTTTGTGGTTGAATCGGCATGATGCCTGTATTATACAGTATCTCTCTTGATTCATAATATAAACACTCTGATCTGTTTCCTGAATGGTTGAAGGAAAGAAAGCCACATACCCGATCCATCTCTATACTGACATCTACTGTCAGGATGGTAGTCCTTCAGGAAATGGTGGGTTTGGCCACTTATCTAATGTGTATGGCCAGTTGTAAGGGATTAGTAGCTGGGGCCATGAGGTGAGGTCATAGATGGAGTGAATATAGACCATTCCTTCCTAGGAACAATGGGTATTAACATACTATTGTCAATGGGGTGTGTCCTTTACAATATGGAAATGTTGATTGGCAGAAGGTGTTGGGACACACCATAAAGGCTAAAGATACTCATACACTTAAAGGGAACCTGTCAGCTGGTTCAGGCCCCCCGGACAGGGCCTGGCATACATACTGGCTCCTGCGCTACTCGGTCTGGCTGCGGAGATATGGCCGTCAGCTCATCAATATGTGGATGAGCTGAGATTTGTCCAATGGCCATAGGAAATTACTGCCCCAGTGATTTCTTACGGCCATTGGGTTCATCTCAGCTCATCTGCATATTGAGAGCACAGATGAGCCGACGGCCATATCTCCGCGGCGGGACCGGGAAGCGCAGAAGCCGGTATGTTTGCTGGGTCCTGTCCGGGGGTGGGGTGGGTTCGGGGTGGCTGATCCGGATGACAGGTTTCTTTGAAGACAAAAGTTGGTTGAACCGACCCCTTTGAGTATGGTCAAGCAATCTTTGGCCGAAGCCTAACCAAACCTAATGGTTCAGTCGTTGATTGCTTTAAGGCCCTATTCCACGGAACGATTTTTGGCCGTATTCGGCCGATATCCGCCGCTACGGACGACAATCATCCATTGGAATAGAGTGCAACGATCAGCCAACATCGTTCATGTCGGCTGATCGTTGAAGTCGCTTGTTTTTCAACATGTTGAAAAACAAGCGACTGATACAGCAACGATCTGCTGCCATCGCTCCGTCGGCAGCAGACGCTGCTATATCCTGTGGGCTGCCCGGACGATCAGCGATCACCCGGGCAACCCCCCGCAGCTCCCCTCGGCCCCACCCGCGTTGAATAGCGGCGGCAGCGAGCGGGGAACGAGGAGCTCCTCTAGATGGCCCGTGGAATAGGGCTCTTAGTCTGAATGATGGAAAAGTTCAGGTGCTGGATCCATCTTTTTCAAGCACCCAGAACAGCATTACCACTAAAGATGACTAAAACCAACTGGAGGATGTAAGTTTCGGCCACATTTACTGTAAATTTGCTCTTCTTTAATTAGGACAAGAGCAATCAAGGGCCAATCAACCAGGTTTGGGTTCACACAGATTTACTCTATGGTTACTCTTCTTTAGTGGCCACTTGATTCCATGTTTGATTTTAACTGTCCCAATCCTATAGATTTGTGAGACATACAGTAAGCCACCACCAAAGGTGTCTGGCTGCACAGCCTACCCCGCCCCATAGACAACACATCAATGTTCGGCTATGCTGAGTGCTCATGTGAATGGAGAGGCTGGGAGAATGAACAATGGCCAATAGTTTTTAAAAAATGTTTCCCCACCTTGAAAGGGTACTCCGGTGAAAATATCTTTCTTTTAAATCAACAAAGTTATATAGATTTGTAATTTAGTTCTATTTAAAAATCTCAGGTCTTCTAGTATTTATAAGCTGCTGTATGCCCTGCAGGAAACAGTGTTTTCTTTTCTGTCTGCTCTCTGCTGCCACCTCTGCCCATGAGAGGAACTGTCCAGAACAGCAGTAATTCTCATTGGAAACTGCTACTGCCCTGGATAGTTCCTGACATGGACAGAGGTGGCAGCAGAGAGCACCGTGTCAGACTGGGAAGACTACACCACTTCCTGCAGGGCATACAGCAGCTGATAGGTACTGAAAGACTTGTGATTTTTAAATAGAAGGGAATTACAAATCGATAAAACTTTCTGTAACCAGTTGATTTGAAAAAGATTTTCACCGGAGTACCCCTTTAAGGGAATGTTAGCGTCTAATTGCCAGCTATTCATGTATTTCAGGAATAACAGAGGAATGGACAATGCTAAGTTCTAAGAGATGATGCTCTAGGTGTGATATTTCTTGAAGAACATAGGCAGACATATTAGACTTCATCACTGACACTAAGCACACAGTATTCGCATACAGCCGGATTGTGAATACCTGAATACAATCCTGCAGTTGCCGTCCCTTTAAAGCTCTTAAACAGTTTGGATTATACTGAAGACCATGTTTGTCATTGTTTTCTAGCGTCTTCTGAGTTAGTATTAAGAAAGTGCAGAACATCATCAATCTACCCTGAAACCTGTAATACACCGAGGGGCAGTAGACGCTCCAGCTCGGTTGAACACAGTAAAAAGTATTTATTGCCTCTTCTACATGTTGTGTTTGTACATCAGTAATGTTGTCAGCGCTCGGCGGTAACTGTGCTGCTTGCAAGGAAAACAATCATCATTTGATTGCCGGAGCTAAAACTGAGGAAACTAAGGAGCATCTAGGTATCAGGTCAGTTTCTAGGGCATCTCGGCAACAGGGCGAACCTTGATAAAAACGCCCCCCCCCCCCCCCCTGACCACACTCAGTTCAGCTCTGGGAAAGGAACAGGGGCTTTTATCAAGATTCGGGTTACTAGGAAGAAGCATTGTGTGTATTGCGGCATAGAGCTGTGTTGCACCCCTGAAAAGCTTCATTTCTATCGCCCACATAAACCCTTAAAGGACATACTCAAAGTCTCTTCTGCATACAATATAATGCCCTGAAAGTGAGAAAGACCTTACCAATAATACCACTGCATGTCTAAATAATACCGCCACGCCATGACCACTATCACTACAGACTATTAGAAAGAACAGTTACATCCACTGACTCACAGGGGGAGTTGTTCACTTTTCCTTTTTCTCTCCATCCAGCCCGCGCCATCTTAAAGTCCTCTCCTGGCCATGAATCTTCTTACCAGAATCTGCCAGAGAAACATTTTAGGCTCCTTGATCCAGCACATATAGTAGTTCGGTCCGCTGTGCCCCATGAGGTTTTAATCCCCCCTGTGTGACCCCCACATAATAGTAGTAAGTTCTCTTTATAGTATAGGCCCCTCTGTGCAGTCCACATATAGAATCAGGCATCTCTGTACACCCCAATATAGTATGAGACCCTCCCCCCCCCCCCGTGCAACCCCCAAATAGTATAGACCCCCTGTGCAGCTCTTATATAGAATCAGACTATCACCTCTGCAGCTCTCATACTCCTTCCTGTGCATCCCCCACATGGTATCTGCCCTACTACCCTGTGCAGCCCACACATATGATATTAACTCTCAATTACCCCCCCCCCCCCCCTTTGCAGGCTCCATATAGTATTACTATCCAAGTCCCCAAGATATCAGCCCCCCCCCCCCCCCAAATATAGTAGTATCAGCCCCCCTAAGCTATCAGGTATCATCCCCCATAGTGGTATTAGCCCCTGCCCCTGCTGTTACCATACAGTATCAGCCTCCCCCCCTCCAGTCACCATATAGTATCAGTTACCAGCCCCCCCCCCATATAGTAGTATCAGCTTCCCTCCCCCTCTAGTCACCATATAGTAGCCCCCCCATATAGTAGTATCAGCCCCCCTCCATTCACCATATAGTAGTATCAGCCCCCCTCCAGTCACCATATAGTAGTATCAGCCCCCTATATAGTAGTATCAGCCCCCCTCCAGTCACCATATAGTAGTATCAGCCCCCCTCCAGTCACCATATAGTAGTATCAGCCCCCTATATAGTAGTATCAGCCCCCCTCCAGTCACCATTTAGTAGTATCAGCCCCCCATATAGTAGTATCAGCCCCCCTCCAGTCACCATATAGTAGTATCAGCCCCCCATATAGTAGTATCAGCCCCCCTCCAGTCACCATATAGTAGTATCAGCCCCCCATATAGTAGTATCAGCCCCCCTCTAGTCACCATATAGTAGTATCAGCCCCCCATATAGTAGTATCAGCCCCCCTCCAGTCACCATATAGTAGTATCAGCCCCCCATATAGTAGTATCAGGCCCCCTCCAGTCACCATATAGTAGTATCAGTCCCCCATATAGTAGTATCAGCCCCCCCATATAGTAGTATCAGCCCCCTCTAGTCACCATATAGTAGTATCAGCCCCCCATATAGTAGTATCAGCCCCCCTCCAGTCACCATATAGTAGTATCAGCCCCCCATATAGTAGTATCAGCCCCCCTCCTGTCACCATATAGTAGTATCAGCCCCCCCATATAGTAGTATCAGGCCCCCCTCCAGTCACCATATAGTAGTATCAGTCCCCCATATAGTAGTATCAGCCCCCCATATAGTAGTATCAGCCCCCCCATATAGTAGTATCAGCCCCCCTCCAGTCACCATATAGTAGTATCAGCCCCCCCATATAGTAGTATCAGCCCCCCTCCAGTCACCATATAGTAGTATCAGCCCCCCATATAATAGTATCAGCCACCCTCCTGTCACCATATAGTAGTATCAGCCCCCCATATAGTAGTATCAGCCCCCCTCCTGTCACCATATTGTAGTATCAGCCCCCCCATATAGTAGTATCAGCCTCCCTCCTGTCACCATATAGTATGAGTTATCAGCCCCCCTTTTTATTATTAACCCCCTTTCTGTAGTATCAGCCCCCCTCCTGCAATCACCTTATAGCCTCAGGTGTATGTCAGTCCCCTCCCCAGCAGCCCCAATAGTCTCCAGTGCCCCCTGTACAAAAATAATAAACACTTTACTCACCTAGCTTTCGCTTCCTCCAGACACTTGCTGCATCCGCTCTTCTTCTATTCCCTGCTCTGTACCTCTCTGCTGCGTCGCACAGTGACGTCAGAGCCCCGGAGCAGTGGTACAGAGCGGCCTCTTGTGACTGCAGGCATTACGTTGCCTGTGGTCACAAGAGTGATTGACAGCGTGAGGAGCCAGTGGCACCTCGCGCTGTCAATCAGGGCGCCCTGTGTAACTATAAGCCTGCCATTAGGCAGCCTTATAGCTAAAGGGGGCGGCGCAGCAGCAGCACAGGACGCACACCCCTAAGGCCGGCTGCCCTGCCCTCCGCCGTGAAGGGGGGCTGCCGATGCTGTGAGTCCGGGCGCTGTGGCGGATGCCGCGGGGCCTGTGATGCCGGGTGGCCGGGTGCCCCCTAGCTGTCGGCGCCCCATGCGGTGACCCGGCCCGCCCGGTCATAGAAACGGCCCTGCTAGGTAGCAATAAACTACGTACCTGCCAGCCGGGCCGACCAGACACAAACACTGAGCTCTGACTAAGGGATTTACCTCAAATTTTAGTCTCATAAAAGAACTCGCCAGATTTAGATCTATAAACAAATAGAGTATGTAAATATAGATAGTCTCCATTTTCACTTAAAAGGGAACTCCGGTAAAATTTTTCTTTTCTTTCAAATCAACTGGTGTTAGAAAGTTATATAGATTTGTAATTTACTTCTATTTCAAAATGTCCTTAGCTGCTGTATGTCCTGCAGGAAGTGGTGTTTTCTTTCCAGTCTGACACAGTGCTCTCTGCTGCCACCTCTGTCCATGACAGGAACTGTCCAGAGCAGCCGCAAATCCCCATAGAAAACCTCTCCTGTTCTGGACAGTTCCTGACATGGACAGAGGTGGCAGCAGAGAGCACTGTGTCAGACTGGAAAGAATACACCACTTCCTGCAGGACATAAAGCAGCTGATAAGTAGTGGAAGGCTTGAGATTTTTTTTTTAATAGAAGTACTGGCGTACCCCTTCAATACTCTGTTAATACTATCTACATAGAAACAATAATTTTTTTAAATGAAATTTTTATATGAAGTTTTACAATGTGAAGAATTTGCCATAGACCAGCAGCTATCTCACAGATTTTATGTCTGATGGTAGTTCCTTGATCTATGACACGGCTTATGGCTCACCGGACCTGCTCCATGACATCCAGTGTAGTAGAAGGAAAGGAGGGAAGATTTTATTCCATATTTTAGTATTCCATTGCTATTGTCATTCAGAAAAACTATTTTCCTACGGGTGATAGTTTGCACGTTTATCACCAATGACTGGAGCTAAAGTTCAGCTTTTCTCTTTGGAGAATGAAAAATCATTCAAGCTTAAGCCCCAGCCAGAATGTAAATCTATCTGAAGGAAATTCTCTGTTTTAAGGCATCGTATGATCATTAACACATCCTTATGTCACCAATCAATCAAAACCTATAGAGACGGCTGGCTCCTAGAACGTCCGCTCCAGACTACGGGGAGAGGCACAGATGGAGGATTTCTTGGCTCTGAATTGTTAGGAATTGTAGGGTCTAGAAATGATCCAGCGCAATGGAATAGAACAGAGGTCAAAGGTATTCCATCCAGAGTCCACCGCATACGCCCGGTCCTAATAACACCCCTCTAGGGTTTGAGCCTGAACTTAATTTTTAATATTTTTTTTTCAATAAATTATATAGTTTCATAGTCTTCCAGTACATATCAGCTGCTGTATGTCCTGCAGGAAGTGGTGGATTTTTTAAAGTCTGACACAGTGCTCTCTGCTGCCACCGCTGTCCATGTCAGGAACTGTCCAGAGCAGTAGAAAATCCCCATAGAAAACCTCTTTTGCTCTGGACAGTTCCTGACATGGACAGAGGTGGCAGCAGAGAGCACCATGTCAGACTGGGAAGAATACACCACTTTCTGCAGGACATACAGCAGCTGATAAATACAGGAAGACTTGAGATTTTTAGATAGAAGTAATTTACAAATCTGTATAACTTTCTAGTCCCAGTTGATTTGATAGAAAAAGTAACCACATTTCCCCTTTAAGCCTGGGGCTGAAATGTATGACCAGGAACCACCATGTTGCACGACTACATCAATCATATAAGTGAATGGGGCGGTGTCCACCCCGGGTGAATTTTTTGCAACTGCGAGGTTGCAATGAGACTGCATTCACTGTATGAGTTATGGAGTTGCACTACCAGACAACAGAGTATACAGTGTATGGGGCACTCTTGATTCTTCACCAGCAGATGATGTTGGTGGAGAGAAGGGTTGGGCATATTTTCAATGTCTGACCCTATTGTTCTGGAGGGGATTAGCCACTGCCAGAGATTACCCTTCCGTATAGGAAGCACACATAGAGATTTGAGATGAGCGCAACTTGAGTCAGATCATTTGTTATTTGAATACTGGTGGCTGAAGAAGTTCGATGCAGAATCGGGAAAACATGGATACAGTCATAGGCCATAGGCTATATTTATGTTTTCCAGGCATCAAACTTCTTCCGCCACCGTAACCAAATGGAGTCCGCACATAGGGAGAGATTTATCAAACATGGCGTAAAGTGAAACTGGCTCAGTTGCCCCCAGTAACCAATCAGATTCCACCTTTCATTTTCCAAAGAGTCTGTGAGGAATGAAAGGTGGAATCTGATTGGTTGCTAGGGGCGACTGAGCCAGTTTCACTGTACGCCATGTTTGATAAATCTCCCCAGACTCTGTACTTTGCGCTATGTATGAGACCCGACGCGGCTATCACTTCCTGGTTCCTCGGTTGACATCCACTTCCCTGAAGCATGTGCGGTGAGCGGTATCGGCTCTTCATAAAGCACTAGATTTATCTCCCTTCCATTACACTTGTACAGTTTATTTTCTGCAGATTGGGTTTAATCACACTGAGATTTTGGCACCATCTCCGTAGCAAATAAATGCGATCGGAGTTTTTGTCGCTGCAGAATGACTACATGGACGGTTGCCCAGAAGCCCTTGCTCTGTCTGTGATGGAACAAATGCACTGGTGTCAGGTTGGCGGCTTCATCGTGTAAGCGTCGCGCTTCTCTCCACTATCAGCAATGCATCGGGGATGTGTTAAATCAACATTTTACAAGTGGGATTGTTTATTCCTGGCTGCTTGTAGACTGTAACTTCTGGAATGATGATGAAGAGGATGTGGTGAACCATGACCATGAATGTTTCCAAAAATTGGAAGTGGTATGTTATAATGGAGAGCAACGAAATAAGATGATAAGTGCATAGAGCCAGAAGGCCAGGACATTAGTGATGAGCGAATAGTGAAATATTCGAATATTCAATATTCGTACGAATATCTCCCGAATATTCGATCGAATATTCGATCCCATTAAAGTCTATGGGAACAAGTATTCGATTATTGAAAAACATCTATCTGACCACTTGGAGGTAAAAACCGGAAGCTGGGGGAGTTGAACGCTTATCGAATATTTTTGGAATATTCGGCGAACTATTCGATAATTTTCGATAGATCGAATACCTTACTATTCGTTCGAAAATCTATACGATAGAACAGTATTCGCTCATCACTACAGGACATGTAGAACTGTACGGCTATGACACCTCATGCACACAATAGTATTACAGCTCACACAATCACTGAGCTGTATGGATAACCATTAAAGTCTATGGACCATACTGTAATTCTATAGGCTTTTAATTCCATAAAAACTGAACTTTTTTGGGCAGTATTGGTAAGTTCCATCAGATGCTGTATTACAGAGTTATTGCTTCTAGAGGCCAATATCTCTTTATTTTCAAAAATATATATAGCAACTAGATGTCTCTCTTCCTGTCAAAAAGTGGTCTGTGCTCCTTCCGTACACATATTTAGTCTTTTCTCTGTTCAAAAAAGAGACCAAACACAGGAAGTCCCAGTCCTTTGTGCTCTCACAGACATGGTTTGGTATTAAATGACAGTCATTCCTGAGCATGCACTGAGCAGGACAAGTCTTCATTGTGCATGTGTATAGCTGCGTCCACATTCAGTAGCAGGCAATCCTGGGGGTACTTGCATTGTATGGTCAGCTCTCCTCTGACACAGCACCAAACTTCTGTAACAACACAGTGACATTATACTGACTGAATTGTTACATAACAAAGAGCATTGACTCCTGTTAAGCTGCAGAGCTGATAATAGAATTGGTAAAAGTTAATAGTATAATTAACCTAAGGTAATTGCCTTCAGGTGATATACAACCTGCATGATGAACAGGGGTCTTTCCTTGCGTGGGTGCACAAAGGACTAGGACTTCCTGTGTGTTCCTTTTGTCTCTTTTTTGCTACAGAGAAAAGACCAAAAATCACTAAGGAAAGAGCTTGAAGCGCAGTTTGGCCATATGTATAACACTGATGTAAACTATGAAAACACACAAACAAAAAAATAAATATAAAGCAAGTACATTACAAAGCTGATTTTCTTAAAAAAAAAAAAAAACTTTTTTGCAACCGTGCCTCATTAAAGCATACATCTATACCCAGAGATTGTGTTCTGCAGGTGAAGAAAAGATCACAGATATAACAGAAAACACTAAGATGCTAAAGTCATGATTTGACTGCAGCATCTAAAGGGTTAAACTACCACATTGATAATTTCTCTGTTCCTGTTAGATCTGTTAGATTGTGAGCCTGGCTCCCATGAGACTGTTAAGCTCCTGTAACTGGTAAAGGTGACCTGTGTCTGGCTATATGTGCCTTGCAATTTAAAGTGTCACTGTTGTTTAAATTTTTCATGCAGAAATCAATAGTACAGGCAATTTTAAGAAATTTTGTAATTGGGTTTATTAGCTGAAAAATGCATTTTTATCATGAAAAAGCATTTTGAGATGAGGCACCAAAACAGGACAACAAAGAGTTAATTTACAGCTACATCACTGAGCTATCTCCTCTGAAGTCAGCACTGACCTCTCTGACCTCTGAATACCGGCTTTTACACAGCTCACACTATGTAATCCTTTGTTCTCTGCTCTCTGCTGCCGACTAATCTCCCTTCTCCCCCCTCCCCTCTCCTCTCTTTTAGGCTATATTCGCACACCCATTGTGGTTTTATGTTCTGTCCGCAATTGCGGACAGAACAACGGACGTGTGAATATAGCCTTAGGCTATGTTCACACTACGTATATGTCCGGCCGCATATTTTACGCGGCCGGACATATACGTGTGAAACTCCGGCCAGGGATTTACATAAGTTGCTGCCGGCTACGTACGGTCCGCGAATTTACGCCCATAGTCTACGCTTTTTTTTTAAGCTTCCCGAGCGCCGTACGTACCGATCTGACAGCGGTCTTTTACTTGGATATCTTCTGCTAGCCCCGGACACCCCACAGAACCTTTTGGATCGGCAAATCAAAGTGCAAAAATGAAGAAATCACCACTCCGTACGGGACCGCATGTTACGCTACGGGCGTAAGTTACAGCATTTCCGTCCTGAAACAATGGTCTGGTTAATTTTTTACGGCGCCGCATACGATCCCGGCGTAAAAATTCGTACATAGTGTGAACTGTGCAGCCGTAGATCGTATACTTTCCATTGTACGCAAACTACGTAAATCTCCGGGCGCTTATTCACGGAACGCGCTACGGCCGGAAGCTTACGTAGTGTGAACGTAGTCTTAGAGTGTCCACCTAGTACAGTCATGTAAAACTCTGGCCATTATTTTTGGCCCACCAGGCAATTCAGAGTTTGAATTACATCTGGCCCGCCATGGCTACTATAAACGAGACTATGGGGCAGGGCTGGCTACTATATGAGACTATGGGGGTGGGTTGGCTACTATATGAGACTATGGGGGTGGGTTGGCTACTATATGAGACTACAGGGGAGGCCTGGCTACTATATGAGACTAATGGGGAGGGCTGGCTACTGTAGAAGACTATTTTGGAGGACTCCCTGATGAAGCTAGGCAAGCGAAACAGCGTTGGAGTATGAGGTGGGGGACTAGTGGACTGGGACCTGTGTCATATACTGGTAACTACTATTGCCATCCATATGTATTTGTTTATATATATATATATATATATATATATGTGTGTGTGTGCTTCCTATTAGCGTACAGTAGCAACTGGCACTTGCACTTTTTTACTATGCACTTTATGCTGGATGAATTAAAGTATACAGTTTACAATATTAGGCTATGTTCACACTACGTATGAGACCGGCTGTTCCGTGACCGGACTTTGTCCAATTTTTTATGGTGGTGGCTGGTGAGAAGAAGCTGCTTCCTGTGCTCTGCTTCTTATTGGGAGGTCAGTACAATAATGGGAATTGTTCTTCCACATAGATACATAATGTTACTTTGTAGGACAATGATTATTGTAAGATGTTCTTCAATCAGGAACCTGCCCAACAAGCACGGTATTATAACGGCAGTGTTACCTTCTGTAATTTCTAGACATTCCTTTTTATTACAGAATAAAACCCTCCTGAGTGGCCTATAAATGTGTTTCATAAGAATTTCTAATTTAATGTTAATATCTTGTATCAGTTCAATACATGAGAGCGGGGGGAACACCGGCAGTGATATAGACCTCCGCTATGAAACAACTGGAATCAATACACAGAATGGAGAAAGGTCCCGAGCTGTAATCCTGCCTAAATCGCCTCTCATACGGTGAGCGCCGCAGCAGAGATTTTGGCTAATTTGGAATTTTCACCTTGTTTATTTTCTGTTCATGTTGATACATTGTAATTATCACCGCGGTAGATCTTTTATAATTGTTCATTTTCATATGTGAGTTTTCATATAATTTTCCTACTGTGAAGCCGGGAAGCAAATTTGTAAATATGGAACCCGAGGATAAAACAAAGGTTTTCTATGTGAGTGTCTTAAAGAGGCAGACACCATTATGGAACAGTACGAGTAAGATGTCTTAAAGGGGTGATTTTTAAAAAAGTTATAGTCTGATCCTAGTGCAGGGATAAGGGACCTTCAGCCCTCCAGCTGTTTCAAAATGACAATTCCTAGCATGCATGATGGGAATTGTAGGACTAAAGGTTCCTCATCACCGTCCTAGTGTAAATATCCATTGGAATGGAGAAATAGAAAAAAAAAAAACATATTTGCCAATGCCCGCTTCCCGCAGCTCTTTATCATAACCATCTTGTCCACCAATCTTCTCTCTCCATCCTGCTTCCAAAGCAAGTACTTAGGAGGAGAACCTGCTGGCTCAGTCAATCCCTGGCCACAGCGATGTCCCGTCTTGGCCAGTGATTGGCTCAGGTGAAAGGTTCCCCTCCCAATAACTTGTTTCAGAAGCAGAAAGAAGATGGACTGGACCTGTTTCTTTTTTCTATGCGTTAATTCTTATTGCTTGTTCTGTCAGTAGCATCAATCACTTCCATTCTAAGTACTGAGCATGTGTGACCACCAACGACTGGTTTATATAGGGGTTGGGTGATAGAGTGACAGTTGGCTGCGTTTTTGCTTTTTGCGTTTTCTCCTGCTGTTGCTGCTATTTCTACTAAACAATACCTAAAAATCTGATTATGTGAACTAGGGATGGTCCAAACCTGCCGAGATTCGGGTTCGTATGAACCCGAACGCTCGGCATCAGATTCCCGCTGTCTGCCCGTGCAGCGGGTGGATACAGCGGGAGGACCGCCTGGAAAACTGGGATACAGCCTATGGTTATGAGTCTGAGTGTTAAGACCACAACTGTTTAGTCCAGTCTGGATGTTCCTCCCCCCCCCCCCATAAATTATGGCGCCGTCCAGGTCACATAACACAGAGTAGGGAGAGAAATGCATGGTAGCACAGACTACTCTCAATCTGATCGGTCAGGGTCTAACCCTCTTACCCCAACTGATCAAAACTTGTGACATGTCAAAAGCTTTTTTTCCAGTGACAGCTACACTTTTAAGGCTGCTGTTATTCCTTACTGCTGCTCTTATTTCCTTTATGCTCAGAGCACCTTGCTAAGCCAGTGCATCAGTAACCCCTTCTTCCACAATATGATTTTTAGAATAGTATACTGTATAAATGATCTACCTGGACTGTTTCAGCCTGTTCTGTGCTTAGGGTAAGCCTTTCCTTACTGCCCTGCTCTTCTGCTAACATAGCACCTTACAATAGTCTCTGTATGCTGCACATAATAAGCAAGAAAAATTGCGTTTTTAATGGGATAAAAATCAATGTTTATTCAATATATTAAAGACATTTAAAAGCAGAAAATTGCTGTGAATGTATAAACATACGATAACAAGCGAAAAATGCATCCCGGAACCCTGCTGACGACAGGAAAAATCATAGGGATGCCCAGACAAATGCATGTATAGGAATTTATGGCACTGTGGTGGTCATGCATAATGCATGTTGTAAAGTGACAAAAAGTAATACGTGCAGTGTTGCTGAATAGGTGCATAGGCAAATGAATAAATGTATATGTGATGGTATGCCGGTGAAATAGTTATATGAGCAGCTGAAAAGAGCTGGACCGTATAATAGGGATATGGTAAATGAAGGCAAAGCCCTTCACATGAATCATGTACAGTTACATGTCCTCTTAACCGAGGATCCAAAAGAAGAAGAAGAAAACCCAGGGTACTCAGAAAAAAAAAAAAGATTTTAAATCAACTGGTGTCAGAAATTTATACAGATTTGTAATTTTTTCTATTTAAAAAACAAGTTTTTCAGTACTTATCAGCTGCTGTATGTCCTGCAGAAAGTGGTGTATTCTTTCCAGTCTGACACAGTGCTCTCTGCTGCCACCTCTGTCCATGTCAGGAACTGTCCAGAGTAGGAGTAAATCCCCATAAAAAAAAAGCTCTTCCGCTTGGGACAATTCCTGGCATGGACAGAGGTGGCAGCAGAGAGCACTGTGTCAGACTGGAAAGAAAACACTACTTCCTGCAGGGTACTAAAAGACTAGAAGCTATATGCCATACTTTTTATACACCAGGACTATATCTTTGGGTTATACTTGTTGGATGTTTCCCAGCATATACAGTGAACAGATTACAGACCAGTGTTTGAAGAATAAAAAGAAAAATATATAAAGAACACATAAAGAGCCACATCCCCCAACTCCCCAGCAAAAGATGAGAAAAGGCAGAAAAAAAAAAACATCTTTTACCAGGGTTAAAATATTGAGCGGGAAATCGAACACATGTACATTCCCCAACATGAAACTGCTGCGGTTCACTGAGATGGTTCCCTTGATGTAGTGAACTTTCATGCCGTACGTTCTCTTAGATATTTCATTCCCTATGTCAGAGCGGCACAACTATCGCTTGTCTCATGTCTCGTGGATGTTTAGCTGCTCAGATTGTTGACAATTTCTAGCTCTGGTTTCTTTATTTTGAAGGTAATTGAAGAAACTACATGAGGCGGCATATTCTTAGCCCTCTGCATTGAAATCTATAAGAGCTACAGGGGTAGCCGAGGTATCGACTCCCTATACATAGTATTGATAAGACTTGCCGAACTGTTCAGGTTCTGCAACTCTCTCTAAACCTGAATGCTCGGCATTTGACTCCCGCCGTCTGGAGTAGTTGGATGCAATAGGCCATAGGTTGTATCCATGTTTTCCTAGCAGCCCTAGGGAGGCATCCAACTTCTCCAATAGCATGAAAGGACTAGGACCGCAGCCTCCCTGTGAACTCTCACCGGAGAAGTTAAACGATGGAATGATCCAATCCACAAAAAGCAATCACAGGCTTTTTGGGCACAGGTCGTCTACAAAGTACAAGGGGCCATCACCATAAAAACATTTATTAAAAGGTATATTAAAAAAAAATAGACTTTTTGCACAATGCGTTTCAAGGCTGTACTGGCCCCTTTTTCAGGTTCATGCTATTCACCTGAAGAAGGGGCCAGTACGGCCTTGAAACTCGTGCGAAAGTCTGTTTTTTATATTCATTTTAATAAATGTTTAAATGGTCATTACATCTTGCTCTTTGTGGATCAAAGGACTGGAGAGCAATCCTGAGCAGGCATATTAGAAATGTGGTTGTCATCATGAGACAACTCCTCTTATTGACTTAGCACCTGTTTCTCCAAGTGATGCCTGAAACAGTGGTCCAAAAAATTTGTAGAGGCACAAGGCACAGCTGTACAACTGTAAAGCATAGTTTTCTTTGTGTTAGGCTTAATGAGGATTTATTCCTTAGTGGGGCATAAAAGAGGGGACTAGTGATCTGTAGGGGCCACTGTAACTATATAGGGCCAGAGAGAAGGACATTTTAGTTTAGCAATAGGATATGAAGTTTGTGTCCACAAAGGAGGATATGAAATAGGATATGAAGTTTTGCATTGGGCACAATGAGGTAATTATTCCCTCACACGCAAGAGGGAGCAAGTGTTCTGTGGGGCATTACTATATAGGGGGCACTGAGAAGGACATTGTGAGTTACAGCTACAAGATGGTGATATGTGTGAAAAATCTTCTTCCAGTTATAAAAAAAATCATACAGATATGCAGTTGGCACTACATTCTTGTTCACATGATGGGCCAATTATGTAAAATGATACAAAAAATTACAGCGGTGGTGCTGACCAAAATAACAAGGCACAGTAATATCCATCCAATATAGAGGAATGCTCAATCTTCTGAATAAACTTTATTTTGTAAAAACCGCAGTGACACAGTGGGGAGTCACATGGGCAGACGCTGCAAAAAAAGCAGTTACAAGCCTGTTTCACACGTTCCGCACTTCCACGGACTGTAAGCACAGAAGTCTGTGAAACCGCGGAACGCGCGAAACAGGCTTGTAAATGCTTTTTTTGTAATGTCTGCCCATGTGAATCCACCCTGTCACTGTGTTTTCTACAAAATAAAGTTTATTCAGAAGATTCAGCATTTGGTGAGTGGCGACCCTTTTTTCTCTATATTGGATGCATCTTCTTTCAGTTATGGTGGACTGAATACAGATGTGAATTAATCCAACTAGAAAAAGCGTCACCTGTGAGACACTGGATGTACCTGTATTATAGTCAGTTTTCAGGGTGTAGAACTAAAATGAGACCATTATTATTTATATAGGTATTAACAACTGCATCTAATCCTGCTGTAGATGTACTATTTTTATCCTAGAGAGCTAAGGAGCCAAAGCTGAACCTTTACACCTATGCCCCTATGTAGATGCATATATTTTCTATGCAGAAAACAAAGGGACTGTATTAATATGTGAATAATATTCAAGAAACTCAAACCACACACCAAGAAGGTTTATATATGATTTAATTATATTGCGGCCGCCGCCATAATGATTCGATTTGTGACATGTATAGAACCAATATAAAGGGAGATGAATTTATTCCATGCGGTAATGTTTGGCTCAGACAATATCTGCCAGGAACACATCCATTCGCTGATGTTATTACCCGCGAGCCAGTGGCGTGTATTAACATCCACCGCACACAAACCATTTATTACCTACTTTGTCTGTCTGGAACAGCAGGTGGTATTTACATTAACTATCGCAGGAGCTGTAAATGATATTATAATTTATCTCTAGAAAATTTCTGCTCGGAATAAGATGACTGTGACATGGAAATTACAGGTTTTCTTCCTTTTTGCCATATAGAGGGTTGGAGAATCCGCAGGCCTTCCGCTCCTTAGGGGAATCCTACAGGATGAAAAATATGATTAGAATTTTTTTCTTTCCTCTGTTATGTCATATGCATAAAATCTACATGAAATAAGTAAATGGTGTATGCTTAGACACTACCGATTTGTAAGCTCTCCTGTCATGACTGTTAAAAGGATTATCCAGGCTTACAAAAACATGGCCACTTTCTTCCAGAATCTTGTCCTTGGTTGGGTGTGGATTCTGCATCTAAGTTCCATTGATATGAATGAAGCTGGTTTGCAATACCGCACAAAACCTAAGGACAGGGTGGTGCTGTTTATGCAAGAAGGTAGCTGTGTTTTTTCTACTCCTGAATAACCCCTTTAACACCTTTCCGCCACATACAGTTTTTGTGTTTTCAATTTTTAGTTTTATGTTGATGTGTGAATTTTTTTAATTGCAGGTTATAGTGTTGATTCAGGGATTCACTATGATTGGCAGATTTCAAGCCAGGAAGGAATTTGCTTCCTAAAATAAGGAAAATTAGACTGGATTAGAATGCCTCTGGATCAACGCTATAGGGTAATAGGCATAACTGGATTGACATATATATTTTTTTTTCACCCTTACAAACTATGTTACTTGTGCCTTCATTTAAAAGGGTTATCCAGGATTAGAAAAAAAATTGCTGCATTTATTTAAAAAAGAATGCCCCCCTCCCCCTCTCCTCAGTTTGTATATAGTATTGTGTGGTGCCCCACCACAAGTTTCTGGTCTTTACACCCCTTGCAAAAGTCTGTACTCCAAAGTAAAAGTGATAATGAAGTAGTACCTAGGTTTTGCCACTAGATGTTGCTAGTATGTATATTGTGTACCTAAGTATTGCGCAGCTGTATGCAACTCTCTTCTCACCCACTCACAGCACACCTTACAAATGCTGTAGAAGGAAGTCACATGGGGAGAGGAAGTATAGGCACACCTTAGTGAGTCTTACTCTGGCTTTGGTAGAGGAAGGACACAAGCCAGAACCTTCCCTGTAAGAGCCAAGGAGGACCCTGGCTTATGCCAGTGTTCTGGTTGGTCCCTGTAGAGAACAGACACACATGAGCCACCTTAGCATTTGTTTCTTGAAAGCATAATCTCTACACGCTATGCAGTGCTGAACACCTACTTAGAAAAGACAAGTCAGGGATCACCTCAACCCACATCGAGAACCGGTCTAAAAGTGCAGTAGCCAACATAGGAAAAGAACTGATCCGGATAGAGCAAAGTTGCTAGACCCCTACGTACTCTATCTCGTAGTGCGGGTGTCATCAAAGAACTCTGACAACTCTGCTCATCCTAGGTAACAAGGTCTGGGGCTTGTGTCACCCTCTATGACGGATTACCCCAAACTGGTGGGTCAATGGTGGTGCAAAGACCAAAGAGTCAAAACACGGGCACAAGTATTCTCTCTACTCTCAAGCATTCTACTTATTCTCCGTCTAAAGTTCCAGCAGAGTACATTTCTACCCTGGCTTGGGACTCTCTCGACATCCTCCTCTCTGCTACTCTGAACCTCTTCTACCTCTCAGCACGCAACTCAGTCAGTACAACTGAATTCTGTCTAAACTCCCAGCACAGATTGGGTCGCTAAAGATTCAAGGATATTATCAGGTCAAGGTCCTACTGTATATCATTGTATTAAGCCTTCCTGCCGTAAAGAAGAAGTTTATTTATTTTAATTGGACTCAGTGGTTATTCACTAAGCACCTACACAGCCATTGCATCTTCCTTGGGTCATCTCCCCTTTCTGTGGGGACCGGTACTAATAGTCCGGGTGGGTCCTAACTCCACTCCGGACCACCGTGATAATTGCCCAAGGGACCCCCAAACAGCCCGTCAGGCTACTGACCACAGGGGAAAGGGAATAGCCATCCTACTTAAACTAAGAGCAGGTCTGCCACCATACCTGTGTGCCCAACCGGCACTGGCATCACAACAACTTAACATCTGTCTGAGCTTTATTCCGACCAACCACCATAGAAGTGGCATCACACTTTACCACCTAGAAAGTGACTGGTTGAGCGTACACCTCAATTGCAGCTCTATTTGCTTCAGTGGAACTGAGCTGCAATACCACACGTAGACTGAGGATCAGGGTGGCACTGTTTCTGTTTTTCTAATCCTGGATAACCCCTTAAATGTGCCATGTAATCTATTTAAAAACGATTACAGAAACACCAAATTCGTATTGATTTTGTCTTGTCTTATCACAATCACAAAGTCTTTTGCTATATGGCAACTGACCATGTGGCACACTACCACTGCATGTGGACCCAGCCCATCAGCCTCTACTGTATCAACATGCCCAACAATTTCCAATATATAGATTGTTTAATTAAATGACCTTTATAAACATAAACTGATCCTGACGAAATTAGCAGATTGTATGAGTATAGTCAGCTTTAGGATAACCCTTTCTATGCTTATTGTCACTGCCTGGTAATGCATGCTGACAAAAGTATTGGGGGATGGGAACTAATAACAACAGAGATGATCATAGACCCATACATTAGCCATATGGTTGTATAGACCCATAATTCGCCTCCTATAGTCTACAGTGTTTGGCCGTGCCTCTCTATGCTACCTGCTCAGAAAAGCGGCTGCCATTTATCATTCTAATTGAGCCTTTCGGATGATAAACTGAGTAAAATATCTCGACTAGATCATCACGGCTGTGGAATTGCTTTTCCTTAATGATCTTGTATTGATCTGGAGCTGCATGATGTTTTCTTCTTCATTTATGTCTAAAACTAAATCTAAATTCTTTATATTTCTTACCAACAGGGACATAGTTTGTTTAAGAGGTGGTAGTTGTTCCAAAGCCCTAGTGTCTGAGGGGGGCCAAAGGTTTCTGACAAAAAAAACAAAACACCAGGATATGATTGGTGGGGATTATAGCAAACAAGGTATACTCACCCTCCTCACTACCCCTCTGCTGCTGCGCCAATGCTCCAGGATGTCTGCTGGTATGGCCTCTTTTTGGTTTCTGTGATTTGCTGACTACACAGGAACTGCCCTGCACAGCCAATCAGTGGCCTCAGCAGTGCCCCACCTCAAGGCTAAGAAAGTTAGTTCCTGCCTTCCAGCATACCACAGGAACCAAGAAGAGGCCATGACCTTGAGCATTGGCGCAGCAGCTATTAGGGAACAAGGTGGGCGAGTATAGCTGGTTCATTACTTTTACAATACTCTTTGCCTTTACAACCCCACTGAGGCCATGTTCAGACATGACGTTCAGACTTTTTTCAGATTTTCAATGTGTGACTATATTAGTGACTTGTGGTTTGACACCCCCACCCCCACCACCACCAATTCAAAGGTATGGTTTTTCTCTTTAAAAAAAAAGAAAAAGAAAAAAAAGAGATGGTTTATGCTCCTCCAGTACGGTAGTTAGCCTCCATACTGCATGTCCCACTGTTGTTAGACTCCTATACTGTAAGCTCCCCTGTAGATAGGCCTTCATACTGTATACATCCCCTCTCTCCTCTTCCCCCATTCTCTGTATATCCCCTCCTCTGAAGTTGTCCCCCCATACTGTATTTGCCCTACTCTGTAGTTCTTCCCCCATACTGTATACATTTCCCCTCTACAGGTAGTCCCCATACTGTATACCCCCCTCCCCCCTCTGTAATTGTTCCCCCATACAGTATACATTCCCCCTTCTGCAGGTAGCCCCCCATACTTTATACTTTCCTCCCTTCTTTGTAATTGATCCCCCATACAGTATACATTCCCCCTCTGCAGGTCGCCCCCATACTGTATACCTCCCTCCCCCTCTGTATGAACCCTCTGTTACCCCATTTTCAATGTCCCCTACTGTGCATTTTCTTACCCCTCCTGCCTCTCCTGCAGCTTGTGTTGAGCAGGTGGGGGCGGAGCATAAGAACTCTGATGCTCAGTCACCCAGTGTCCGGAATCTGGTCAGCTGACTATAGCTTATATTTGGAATAGGGCTTATATTTCAAGTCTTCTCCCCCCCCCCCCCCCCCCCACAAAAAAAAAAAAAAAAAAAAAGGCAAGGTAGGTCCTATTTTTGGAGGTTTGATTTTTCTGATAAAAACTGTAGTTGATTAATTTTTAATATAAATCTGAAGACATATTGTAGATCAATACTGTAGATATGCTGCACGTTTTTCACTTCCAAATTTGCAACTTGCCCTAAAATCTTTAGCGGGAAAAAAGTTCCAGTACAAGTGAATGGCATAGGAAACCCCCCATTGACTTATATTCCACTGCACTGTGGACACACATGGAGGAGGGTCCTCTGCATTAGCCGAAGTAGAGATCTGCTATCAGAAAGTGAGACCAACCGCTTATTATTGGAATAGGCGGGAGGCAATACTATGTATGTTTCTGCAGCAATCTGTGCGAAGAACTATATTTGCAACCGGCTAACACTGCTGGAGGGTTCAGAGACTGGTCCCTTGCTGATAGATCGACTCGCTTCTTTATTAAACGGGTCAACAACATTTTTTCTTTTGCATCAAGACGATACTAGATGTGCATAAGGGACCACAAGGAGCGCATCTGCGAGTGGTTGATATAGTGCAGCCTGCCGACTATCAATATCGCTCTTCGTCCTCTTCAGATGAGATCTCTCCACGAAATCACTCATACCCTCCGGTTCATCATTTTAATCTGTGCACTGGAAACAGTCCCTGTGATACTTTGTCAATTACAATCCGCAGATAGCCGTTCCCTACGCAAACAGATAATGCAGGAAAAGGGATGAGACAAGGATGTCCGCGTAACATGGATCCTGTTCTGACCCTACTCAGCAGGGAACAATACGCTCGCCATAGTAAGATCCAGGGTTTGTAGTCTGAAAATTGCAATTTTGAAAAGCGTGACATTGTTGGAAACCTGGGCTTCGGTCTATAATGCACACACAATTCTGAGATACAAAAAGTCAATTGCTTTCTATGGTTTGTTTTCACAGGTCGGTAAAGCAGGTTCTGACGGCCGCTCTTTGTTTACCTACTGATAATTCTGGTTAAATAAGCAAAAAACTTTAGTGCGAAAGAAAAATTCCAGAATATCCAGTGAGTCCGCTCCTCCCCAATGTAAAAAGTTACAGGATACAGTTTTGCTTCCTTTTTACTATTTCAATATATCTAACATGGCGGCTCGGGGAGCCAAGATCTGCCAAGATTTTGCATGGGTTTCCTCCTGGTACTCTGGTTTCCCCCCACACCCAAAAACCCCAATGAATTTAGATTGTGAGATATGATGGGAACAGGGACCAAAATTAACAAACTATGTAAAGTTCTGCGAAATCACTTGGCACTATACAATAATATACACATTACCCAAATTAGCAGGATACACCTGTGCTCCTTTCTTTCCAATTCTATCTGCAGCAGTAATGGTGAGTACATGACCATATTCACACTTATGTTGTTTGGCGGCAGCTTTCTCCGCTGGTGGTACCTGTTGGGTTTTGGGGGGGCAGTTTGGGTTTGGTCCTGTGACATTGGGGTTGCAGGGCCATTCCATGGCCTCCCTTCTCTGTTTGTGCATGCTTTGAGGGGTTAGCGGTCGCTGACCGACACAGTGTGGAGTTAGTGTAGGGACTCATGTGAACCAGGAGACGGGCATGTGTTACATGGGGCAATATGGTTTGATCAAATTATATACCAACATCCTGGCGTTGGTTTTTAAATGTAGCCGAGTGGTATTAGTGTCAGCCATAGGTGTGATGTGCAGCAGCTCCTTTCTCTCCATGTTGTATACAAATAAAAGCATTATTATTATTATCATTAAAGGTGGAGAAACTTATACAGTTCATATGAAGAAAAAGGAGCTAGGAGCTCTTTGTTTAAGTTTTGTAATATGCTCTGTATGAAAAAAAACTGATTTACAAGATCAGGGCTCATGAGCATTGGACCATGATTGCAGGATCAGACTACACAGGGTTTATTTGTAGTCTGTTACCATGGAGATGTATGGCTGCAGACAAAAAAAAGGTATGGGGCTTTTAAGTAAGCATATTTTAAATACCAAATCTTTTTCTTTCATTTCAAACAGTACACAAATTACAAAAGTATACATAGTTTTATGTTATCCAACGTTTGTTTTATTTTTACCATTTTAAAGGGAAAGTATCAGCAGGTTTGGCCAATCTAACCTTCTAATATGCCCCTATTGTGCAGGGGGTGCTGAAAATGAAGATATGTCTCTTACCTTCACCCTCAGTGCTGTTTCATGCAGTTGTTATTGTAATGGTGTCACCGGTAAGGCTGTTAGGAGCACTGCCCCGCCACCAGAATGCTGATTCCCCCCCCCGCACCATTAACAATGTATAATAAATTAACTACATGTACCTCGTGAATGGACTTCCATGGAAAAACACTGATTTGAACATTTGGATGCACATTTTCACAAAACTAAAAAAGTTAAGGGAAAAAAAAAGTTAAAGAAATGAATATATACAATTTTAGGCTATGTTTACACTACGTAAGTTTCCGGCTGTAGCGCGTTCCGTGAATAAGCGGCCGGAGATTTACGTAGTTTGCGTACAATGTAAAGTATACGAAGTACGGCTGCACAGTTCACACTACGTACGAACTTACGCCCGGCGGCGTAAAAAATAAACCAGACCATTGTTTGTGGACGAAAATGCCGTAACTTACGCCCGTAGCGTTACATGCGGTCCCGTACGTAGTGGGGATTTCTTCATTTTTGTGCCGATCCAAAAGGTTCTGTGGGGTGTCCGGGGCTTGGCGAAGATTTCCAAGTAAAAGACCGCTGTCAGATCGCTACGTAGGGTGCTCGGGAAGCGTAAGTAGACTTCGGGCGTAAGTTCGCGGTCCGTACGTAGCCGGCCGCAAGTAGCGTAAATCTCCGGCTGGAGTTTATCGCGTATATGTCCGGCCGCGAAAATATGCGGCCGGACATATACGCAGTGTGAACATAGCCTTATAGTGAAATAATACATAATAAAGGACCAGGAGTTTTCTTTATTTAAAGGTGTATTTCCACAATTGGAATTTATCCTTGTTTGTCCTGATTTGTGGAAATTCCTGGTATAAAAGCAGCAATCTTGCAAATCATGGCAAGACGGTAGCCAAGAGACAATCCACCGCTAAAAACATACGTCTGTTTAGGTGATAACAGGGTTCAAATAAATATGGCTGTCATTGGAAATCAGAAATCACATGGATTTTCATACCAACCATCAAACCAAAGGCTTTCGTCATCATTAACATGACTTTATGTAAAATTTACTAATTTAAACACTGTGCTGTATAGGGTTTTATAATATGCTAATGTGACATGGGACCCTGACCCCACAGCGGAGCATTAGATTAGATGACCTGTTGGATGTAACTTGTTGGATAAAAAAACAAAAAACAAACAAAAAAACATATTTCATAAAAGAATAAGTATGTGAATAAAGACTGAACTGTGCCCTGTTGTTCCTCTATGGCTCTAAGCAAATGTAGTGTAATGGTTGATAAAGATTTTATGCACCTCGTTCTGTGAAGTCGTGCTGCTTCCTGCATAATTTGGATTGGAAAACCCACTGGTAATATCGCCTTTATCTTTCCTGTTGGAGAATAAAATGAAAGGAAGCATCAATTTTAATCACGAGATCATGAAGTTTTAAAGGAAGAGATGTCTAAATGTATTAGACCGTAACAGAGGATTGTTATTCTCCTGCTATTCACATATACGAGTAGAGATGAATGGAAAACAGAATGCAAAAAGTAATGAGGGCCCTGGTATCCAGTCTGAGTCTTATAGGCAGCTTAGGTATACAGGACAGGGACTTGTGGTCTGGATGGTCTAATAAGCAATGGTGGACCAAGTGGTCTTCTTCTGCTGACAATCTTCTACGTTTCTAGGGAAAATAATCCCTAATGCCAATGGTAAACTGGGATCACCCCATTATCTGGAACCTTAGGACACCCCAGGTGGAAGTTTTGTGGATGAATATAAGGTGGCCTTGTTGACTTCTAGAACTTTTAAGTCTTCAAGATATGTTTTTTGCTAGAGGTATAGATATATAGAAGTTCTAATTGGTTTGGTGCCATTAAGATGGTGGTGGTGGGGGGGGGGGTTAACAAATCCCCCACGTTTCTCACCCCTATACTCTGCAAGGAAGTGTGGGCTCTCTCAGTTGGATTCCCAAGTTGTAGCTCCAGAACTGTGGGGTTGAGGCATTAGTAGTGGAGAGGCTGTTACCAGAAGAGAGGCACAAGGGGGTAAAATGACAATTTTACAATTGGGGGTACAAAACAACAGATACCAGAAAGAAAATCCAGAGGGTTCAGCACAAGCATTACCGTATCTTGTCAATGTCAGTATAAGATCAAGAGTCAGAATTCCTTGACATGGCATTCCATGGAGCATGCCATAATTATTTTCTGGTTTCATTTCTAGCAAGTGTTAAAAGTTGTTTGCCAATGTCACGACTATGACTAAAGTAAAGAGAGTCATCTTACCTTTTAAAGAAGTAACAAAAGAAAACAATAAAAACTTCAGTCACTAGAAAAGTCAATCCAACGCCAATACCAATCCATAGACCTGTATGGAAAGAAGCAAGATACCGCGAGTTAGCAAGTTATGTACTGAGAAATTTACAGAGATTTTTTTTTTATTATTTATTGAGAGTCCAAGGAGCACACTCACACCGAAGTGCACAAAACGGTGCAGATGTGCCACACAAAAAAGTGCAACAAGGATGCAGTCTATCACAAGTCCACTCTAAAAAGAGATAGACCCCCAATCAACCACATTCGCTCCCCCTCTGGGGTGGGCCGGGGAGTATCTGCAAGTGTTTGGGGAAAATGTCCTCTTCTGCCAAAGATTAGAGAGGACCAATAGTGCCTGTGGTTCCCACCTGAGCATCAGCCGAAGTGTTCACCAATTAGCAAAACTTTCATAGGATGGCTATCTCCCAAAGGTGCCCCAGGGTTTCAGGGAGGCAAGGAACACAGATTGCCACACATGTACCGTGCTAATTGCTTTCACTTCCGAAATTCCCTTCTGTTTCAGTTCCAGCACCCAGGGCACTTCTGGTACCTGGACTTTTAACCCCCGGCACAGATCCAGAGGGTCATGGAATCTTGCACCAGCCGACTATCCATGCCAACCATCAGCTCAACCCTTATTCCCTCTGTGTGGCTGTCTGCTCCCGAAGAACAGATACTACACTTGATCTTAGCTAAAAGGCCAATATACAGAGATGCTCTAAGATAGAGAATTACAACCAACGTCTTCCATTTTGGAGCCTATAGGAAGTTGTCTTTGGCCACCCAGTCATGGTGAGTACCAATTCTCCTTGTGGAGACTACGAGGTGGTGTAGGGTGTATTACAGTTCAGGCAATGCTTCTTGGGGAAAAACTGTTGTGCACATTATTCTCCTAGGGATGGGAGATAGGAAGCTGCATCTCTAGTGACACCTACTGGAGGGAGTCACCTAGTTATACAAACAATTTTTTTTTTCTGTGCTCCCTTTTCCTGCCTATCTCTAGGTCTATAATAATGAGTAGTCTATTCCCATAGTCATATTTACATACATACATACATACATACATTCCCAAGAAAACATACTTATGGCTTATTCAAAGAATAGACCATCACTGCTTGACCTGTGCAGGTACTGCCTTAGATATTGTGAGATCTGAGGGCCAATATAGCTTTTTGCCAAATTTCCATCAATGGAAAGGAAGTAGCACTTTGGGCTCTTATCTAATATGTTTGCAGCAGACAAAACCAATAATATTAGCTAAAGATGGGTAATGTAACTGAAATAAAGCCGGTGTATTGTACTGCGCATGTTCTTACCAGTGGAATCAGCTTCTGGTGCATGGGGAGATATTCCCGGAGAACTGATATGACATCTTGTTCCATGCCATTGTGCTTTGCATCTAAAAGTGAACAGATCAAGAGGTTTAAAAAATTATATGATGCGTAAATACAGCAACAATAAATTTGAGAAGTCATACATAGGTGTTACAGGACACAAATATGGAGTATATACAGTAAGTAGGTAATGCACTATCTTGGATATTTCGGACATCATGTTTTTTTTTTTGTTTTCTGTGGGAGACAGCTAATGGGCACAAGTGACTAGCCTCCTAAATGCTATCTGAATGGGATTACATACATAATTGTTCATGGAGTTCCAGTTTTAGGAAAATTTCTTTCTGAGACTGGGCTTCCTCTCAGGTGTAGTCCTAACTGGGGCAGAGCATCTCGGGTGAAGTTGTGTTTGGAATGGGGCTGAAGTCATGAAGTCATGATTGGGACATGGCTTTCTACGAGATGAAGTCACGGTTGGGACAGGGCTTCTTATGAGATGAAGTCATGAATTGGGCTTCCTATTAGATGAAGTCATGATTGGGACAGGGCTTCTTATGAAATGAAGTCATGAATAGGGCGGGCTTTATATGAGATGAAGTCATGATTGGGGCGGGGCGTCTTATGAGATGAAGTCATGAATAGGGCTTCCTATGGGATGAAGTCATGATTGGGGCGGAGCTTCTTATGAGATAAAGTCATGAATGGGGCGGGCTTTATATGAGATGATGTTAAGAATGGGGTGGGCTTCATATGAATTGAAGTCATGAATGGGGTGGGGCTTCATTTGAGATGAAGTTGTGGATGGGTTGGGTCTTCCTCTCAGGTCCTGATGTGGTGAAGACTCCTGTTAGGTGAGGTTCTGCCTTAGCAGTGCTTTTCCTTAGAATTTTCCATCTACACTACATGTAATTGCAGGTATGTGAAGAAGGTATTGTAACACTGGTTCCATACCCATACTACCAGGTCCTCTAGCCCCCAACTTGCATTGTTATTTCTGTCCCTTATGATATTCACAGGCGAATTCCGCCATCCACCCAAAGAATTAACATGTCAGTTCTTTTGCCGATGGTAGAATTCGCTGGCGAATATCATTTATTCTATAGAACGGGCGGAATTTCAAGCGGAGGCCGTGCATCGGAATCCGCTTGAAGTCTCTGCGCGGATTCCGTAGTGTGAACATGCCCTTAAATCAAACTGACTTAGTAGCTGAGCTGGCCCACCCCCCAATACTTTGTTATAGCATGTATATACAGTCGTTTAGTGGACTTTCTAATATTCTGAGAAAACTGTATTTATAGTCAGACAGCAGTTCTGAGAGTTTTCCCTATGATTTAGGAGCTTCTCATGTAATATATTTTATATGACAGCTATTACTCAGTGTTATCTATACTATCAGATATATACTGTGGGACTGCAGGAATCCTGTCATATAGCAGAGCTGGCTCATACCTCTCTATATACCGCTGTCTGCAGACTTATACACACACCAGGCTTAGGCAGTAAATCATGATCTGCATAGTGTTGTTTATTACTCTAGATATAGATTTTTATTTTTTTTTAACAATTGCGCTGTGTCCAAGTGATATAGAAGTGACCTGCCTCTGTCCCAATGACATACAAACCACCAGAACCAAAACCAGGTTGTTTGACCCCTTCCAGGCACAGTGATTTGGGGCAAAAACTGTTATTTTGGTTCCTTACAATTTATTTAGTAGTTTATATTTCATTATATTTTTTGGGAAGCATGACCAATAAAAAAAGCTATTCCGGCGCTGGGTATTTTATATGTATGGCAGCGTGCGGGGTAAATGACGTGATCTTTCAGTAGCTCAGAATAAAACTAAGATGAGAAAGTTTTTTAAACTTTTCAAAGAGTTTATTTTTTATTTTTTATATTTGTGATATATACTGTATATATATATATATATATATATATATATATATATATATATATTATATTTTTAGTTATTTTTTTAAACCTTTATTAACCCCTAAATAACCAAGGTCGTAACTGAATGTCCATTTTTGCGGTGCGTTCCCACTCATGGATGTACAGTTATATCCACGCATAAAACGGTCACATAAGCCAATGTCTGTGCCATCCGTGGTGGGGCATAGCTGTAAGTGATAGCAAGGCCCCCCCACAGCTCCCGGGATCCAAGACATACTCAGATCAGAGCAGTTAACCTTATAGATGCTGCGATCAGTGCGAATCTATAGGGAAGAACACAGGAAAAATTCTCTCTCTGTCCACCATCAGGGCTGTGCGATGGTACAGAGCTAATGGTAGCTTTGACAACTGGAGGCCACCCTGATGATTCCACTGTCATCGCTACGGTGGCTGATCAGCTCTAAGGCAGAGCCTGATCAGTTATGTCTATGACAGACACAATACAATGCAGTGCAGATCAGCACTGCAGTATTTTATGCCTATCACCAGGAAATCAGATAGTGAAGTCCCCAAGGGAATAGTAAAATAAAGTAAAAATGTAAAAAGAATTAAAAAACAAAACAAAACACTAAGAGAATATAAATAAAAGTGAAATAGACACACAGGGGGAGATATATCAAACATGGTATAAGTGGATCAGTTGCCCCTAGCAACCAATCAGATTCCACCTTTCATTTTCCAAAGAGTCTGTGAGGAATGAAAGGAGGAATCTGATTGGTTGCTAGGGGCAACTGAGCCAGTTTCAATTTACCATGTTTGATAAATCTCCCCCATAATCCCCATATCACCTAATAGAAATAATAAATGTAAAAAAAAAAAGTACACATATTTGGTATCACCGTGTGCGTAACAACGCTGGCAATAAAATTATCACATGATAACTTTGTCATTTTTTCACGAAATGCGGGCATTTTTTTTCTTAAAGAAAATTGTACCGATATCTGCTAAAATTTACAGCTAATCCGGGGCGAATCTCTAGAATTGCTAGGATAAGCATCACAGAGCTATAACATTATAAGTGAGACAGGTCAGATTTTAAAAGTGGGCTCTGGTCTTTAAAGACTTGAGATTTTTTAATAGAAGTAAATTAGAAATCTCTGGCACCTGTTGATATGAAAGATTTTTTTTTTTTTTTTTGGGTGAACAATTGCTTTAAGGCCTGGTCCTGTTTTTTTTTTTCACTTACTTCCACTAAGGTATTTGACTGCCATGAGGTGTGATCTCTACTTCAATGCTCTAAATGGCTACCAGTTACCAGGTGTTATCGCCAACATTAAGACACACATGATAACTGTATGGTCGGCCTTTACAAAAAGCATTAGCATCCCAGGCCTGGAGACCCTGTGTGTCTGATAATATGTGTCTGCTGCTTGAGAGACAAATTCTTTGTAGCGGGGCAATGCAATGGATGCAAAGTCCATGAATCGAGTTGAGTTGGACTGTAAAATTTGCTGCAATGAAGAATAACAGAAAACTGAGGGTCAGGGTGGGTTTGTGCACTGGGGGAGCACAGGTTGGCTGTGAGATTAGAGGAGCTTGTCCTCTGCTGGGAAGACAGTAGACTAGAGGCCAAGGCATGTGATGGTGGCCTATGGCAAGGTTGTGCAGTTGGTTGACTGGGAAGCCGTTGACTTTCATATTGATAACACTTGACCTGGAAAATCATCGGCCCCTTGGAGTATTGGGCCTGGGTAGTGTAGCCATAGGGCTGAGCAGGTTACAGGACTTTGCAGGTTGAAGAGGGAGCGCGGCCAAGCACATTACTGGCACAGACCGCATTAATATCCTGCATATAATAGGACATGAATCATCACAGAGCCCAAGACCTAAAAACAATGTAATGATAAAAGGCAGAGATTCACTTTAAAACTTTTCAATGAAGATAGAATGACTACAGCTTTACCATTAGGCCTCATAGTTACTCAGTTACACTCCCTATGGACTCGCTTTTCAGCATTTTCATCCCACGATCTTGTTCAAATGACCGGGCAGGAGATGTGCTGACTCTCCATGCTGCAGATCCCAGATGCAATACTAAATGAATTTGCCAGTGGATGCGCCATGCGTTTATTTCTATTCTAGTGACAGGATGATGATGGATAAGTCATTAGACCGGTGCCGGGAGGCCAATAGGTAGGCTCATGTCAAAAGAGATAATTCAATGAACAACACTTGTTAAGGTCAAATAGAAGACTTGTTGTAGGAAGCGATGCTAAATCACAGCAAATATAGAGGGAATGAGATGGAAAAGTTTGGTGATGTTTACGGTAATGGGCACCGCTGGGCATTCTACGTTTTGTCGAGTTTTGCCCATGTGCTTTGCGATAATTGATAACTGATATGTATTCATCCAGGTTTCTTTCCATTATCGGAGTCAAGATACAATGCCAGATCCACTGTACATCAAATCGAAGGTGGTAACTGTTTGGCAGAGAGAGAAAGAGAGAGGAGCTGGCAATAGGTAAGGCAAGGTAGACTTGGCATATAAAGCTTCTGGAGAGAAGGCGTCCATCTCAAATTGGTTTTGTTCCCAAGATCTGTGATCTTCATGGGTTTTGCAATGAGGAACAAGGACAATGATACTACTATTATGGCTATTTCAAGCACTATGAACCCCATTCTGACCTTGGGTTAACAGAGAGTTTGACTGTAAAGTCATACATCAGCCAAATCTGAGAGAAGCTACGAAGAATGACTGCAGAGCATGGGTCTCCAAACCGCGTCCCTCCAGCTGTTGCAAAACTACAACTCCCATCATGCCTGGACAGCTAAAGCTTTGGATTTGGCTGTCCAGGCATGATGGGAAATGTAGTTTAGCAACAGCTGAAGGGCCGCAGTTTGGAGACCCATGCTGTAGAGGAACCAGCATTTCCAAAGATTGTTAAGTCATTTAAATGCAAACTGTGTAATGCCCCCTTCCTCCTGAGGTGGTGCTGTAGAAGAATGAATTACTTTTTGCTGAAGGTCAAAGTCGATCACTGATGGTTCGGATCTGTTCAGATCTCATTTTCTGATGTATACAAACAACAACAAAAAAAAAGTATTTGTCAATCCATCTAACGGAAAACGGTTTCCGATCCGTCAATATATCAACTGCAAGACTAAAAATACCATCTACGTACTTTCCTGTCCGTGTCATAAATTGTACGTCGGACAAACGACACAGGAACTTAGGAAACGAGTCCAAAAACATATTTCTACAATTTCCCTTGCAAATCGAGACTTGGGCTTGGGGAAGACGTTAACTTCGGTGGCAGCCCACTTTCAGAAATACCATCAAGGTAAGTGTGGTGACCTGAGAGTGGTGGGAGTCGAGAAGGTCCAGGGCAACATCAGGGGTGGGAATTTAACCCCTTTACTCTTACGTAAGGAATCACGCTGGATCTTCGAGCTCAACACGAAAACCCCCCACGGACTTAATGAAGAATTACTTTTCACCGGTTTCTACCAAACCTAATGGTAGGTGGTCTTTTTGTTTTTCTATCCTACCATTCATAATAACATGTGGCTGTCCCCTCTTCCCCTTTTTCACTCGGGACTCTTTTCTATTTTGTCATCTTTGATTATATGTGGCTGTTCCTTTTCTTCTTCTTTCATTTGTGACCTTGTCCACCTCTCGCCTGGCCCTGGCCCCTCTTTCTTTGTCTCCCCGCCCCCCGTCCCTGGGTCCCGCCTCCCTTCCCCCCTTCCCTTTCCCTCCCTCCCGTGTTCCCTCCTCCTTTCTTCTCCCCTGAGTTCCGCCCCCCCCCCTTTTTGATTCCTGTATATCACTATTGTTTGTTAAATATGCATTTTGTTCACTTTTTGCTACACTTTATGTAATTCATATAACCACTCTTTTCAACATGGATATACCTAGGTTAGAAGGGGTCACATGAGCACATTTATTAGCCAATCTCAACACAGATTACTTTCATGCATAATTCATCAGTTTCACTTATATATTTTATGCTCTCACCCTGCCTTCACCTTATTGCCTTCTATTTTGTATCTTGAGGTTTTTTGCACCAGTCTAGGACAGTTGTTTTTGTGTGGGGGGTGGGGGGGCTCGGGGTGGTGGTGGGGGGGGGATGCTGTGTGTGGGTGTGTGAGTGGAGGGGGGTTGTCCTTTCCCCCCCCTTTTTTCCTCCTTCTGGGGGGGTGGGGGTGGGGGGCTTTGGGGGGGGCTCCCCGGGGGGGGAGGGGGGAGGGGCCACCTTGGTGGGTGTTTTATTTAGAGCAGACAGGATGTATTTTGTCACTATTTCTAGATATCAACCTGATGGTTTCTTGTCATCAATTCTAGGATCAGTTGGTTGTCGATATTAACATATGACCTCCTTTTTCTGCCTAAACTTCTGGAAAGCCACTTAGGATCCCCTGATTGACCTTGGACACGTTCACACAGAACCACATCCTCTTCAGCAGCAAACAGCAGCAACAACTTTCTTAAAAGTTCATAAAAGTCTGCCTTGGACCAAGCAAAGCTTGTTGTTTTTCCATGATCTCTATATACAAATGAATTGATCTTGGACTGTCTTACACCTAACCTTACCCTGTGGTTAGGGCTTTGAATATTTGCTTATATGGCCCGTACCAATATCGATTTGATCATTGGTTTTTCCACGCCGGTGTGGACCCATGTTTAGTGTCACCATTACGCTTTGAATTTTTGTATATTATTTTATTACTTGCATCCTTTACCTAATATCTATATACCATATCACCTGCGCTGACAAATCTAATCCTATCTTTTCATATAGTGGCCACTATTGACACAGCGATGCCTTCGGCATCGCAAGTGTTAACCTCTGGCGCATGCGTATAGAACTACAACCTACGTCACTACCATGTGACTTTGCAGCGCTCACATGATTAGACATGTGATCAGATAGTAATGGCGACGGAGCCACGCCGGCGCGGGTTACGCGTCCTGGGATCCTCTTCTCATGTGTGAGTAGTCGATTCAAACGCCACACACTTGTTCTTTATTATTAATTATCTTTTGATATAAATATGTGCTAAGAGGGACTAGAGCTTCACCCTTGAGAAAGTCCTGGTGACAGAACGCGTGGGGTTCTCTGGTCTGACCTAACTTGGAGTGGCAGCAGCCGCTTAATACTTGTCTCATTATTTTGCAATTGATGTTTCTTTGGGTGATCTTTGGCCTTGTGCCTCAAATCATTTTTTCCTGCATTTTTGGTGGTCTTTAGGATTTATCATTTGTGATTATACACATCTCTTTTTTGTAATATGTTTGTCATTCTTGTATGATTTTTGTTGCTGCTCCGTACATCAGTCTATGTTAGGTCAGTTTTTGCCGTGTTGTATTGGAACCGGTGAATTGGTATGTGTGTATTTTTAAATGATTTTAAATGTTTGTCCCTTTGCATTGATGTATTAATAAAGATTTCATAGATATATTTTCTTACTATCAGGAGGTGCAGCTTACTTTTTTCAGCCATTTTTGTTGTTGTTTGTATACATTGTTTAGGCTGGGATAACTAGCACTCCTTGTCGTTATTGTTTGCGGTGCCAGCCCAGCTCTTTATAATATATACTCATTTTCTGATGTAGCGCGATTTAGCTTAATCACTAACGTGTTAACTTATCCCAGAGTGTGAAATAGAATATCACAATATCACTCCTTAATCCTACTCCGTACTCCAGTCCATAAAGGCATTATCCAGGTTTAGAAAAACCATAGCTGCTTTCCAGGGCCGGCTCCAGGTTTTCTTGGGCCCCTCGGGCCACAGAGCCTCTTTCTGGAGCAAATCATGTGGCGAAAGTAAAATCAACATCCACTGTACAAATATCAGTTTCCCCCCATCCAGGGGCGGAATAACTTTACCATAGGCCCCGGGCTGTTCACCAAGCCTGGGCCCCCTCATCCCACTGTAACTATGGCAACACTAGCGTGGTGTTTATAGTACAGGATAGATAATGTCATGATGCCCTGATTTGTGCAAAATTCTTTTTGGGTGGTCATGGGCCCCCCAGGAGCTCAGGGGCCCGGGCTGCCGCCCGAAACGCCCCTATTATAATCCACTACTGCCCCCATCCACTGACCCCTTTAGAGGTAGACAGCTACCTCCCCTTAGGGGGCCATCTACTACCCTTTAGCCTTTTTAACCCCCTGTGTAGCCCCCCCTTTAGTCCATGGTCCCCAGTGTACTTCTCCCACTCAAAATGTGGCCCCCAGACTAGTCCCCCTGCCAAAATATAGCCCCAGTGTAGTTCCTCCATCAGTATATGGCCACCAGTGTAGTCCCTCCATCTGTATTCGGCCCCCAATATAGTCTTCCTTTAGTAGATGGCCCCCAGTCAGTATATGGCCTCCAGTATAGTTCCCCCATCAATATATGACCCCTAGTTTAGTTCCCCTATCAGTATTTGGCCCCCAGTGTAGTCCCCCCCTTCAGTAAATGGCCCCCAGTGTAGTCCCTCTTTAGTTAATGGATCACCTCTCACACACTCCCCCGTCACTGCAGGCCTCCTGACACTTCTATACCCGGTTTGTAACGCCTGGAGTAGTGGATCCACTGGACCGTCACTAGCGATGGCACTAACCTCACCAGGGAGCGGAGTCTAAGGGGCCGCTGGTTTTCACCAGAGCCCGCCGCAAGGCGGGATGGACTTGCTGCGGCAGGCGACCCCCAGGTCGCTACCCCTGGCTTGGTTGCTAGTGACGGCAGGCGAGGCGTGGCAGGAGCAGTAGGCAGGAGATGGTGCTGGCAGAGGTCTGTAGGCGTAACCGCAGGTGACAGGCTGAACACAGGAGCAATAGTGTAACAGAGGAGCAGGAACCAGGAACGAGGACTAGGGACCAGGTAGCGGACAGGAATCAGGAACAACAGGGAGCTGGGCCAAACGCTATGGAAAGCATGTAGAGGCTCCAACACCTGGAAGGGGGCAGGGCTGGAACTTATAGGGGAGTGATTAACATTCAAGCCAATTAGGAGCGCACTACCCCTTTAAATCTGAGACAGCCGGAGCGTGCGCACCCTAGGAGGCGGGGACGCACGCGCCGGCCGGCACATCGGGTGACAGGAGCGGGGCGAGGTAAGGCGCCCCCTGGGGCCGAACTAGTAGCAGCGCCGGGTCCCTGCACATGGACCCCGGCAGCTGCATGGAGAGGTCGCGGCGGCGGTCCGGAGCACGGGACGCAGCCGCGGCCGTGACAGTACCCCCCCCTTTGGCCTCCTCCTCTTTCTTGCCTGCAGATGGAGGCAAATCAGTGATGAAGTCCATCCCTATGTGGCGAGGGGATGTGGATTTGCGGATGAAACCCTTCTGTAAGTTCTCCCGGATGTAAGAGGACATGGCCTCAGTCTCGGGCACTGAGAGAGGGTACACCCGACCTTGTGGAGGAGAAGTTCCAGGAAGGAGGTCTATGGGATAATCGTACGCCCGATGAGGTGGTAGAGAGTCCGCCTCCGTGGCAGAGAAGGCATCAGGCAAGTCTTGGTATTCCGCCGGTAGGCCGGATAGAGGCTTGGCGGGGTTGGGTGACAACATAGAGTACTTGGGCTGAGGTGACCTCAGACACTGGTTGGAACAGTCCTGACCCCAACTAAGAATCTTCCCGGTTCTCCAGTCCAGCTTAGGGGCATGTAATCGCAGCCAAGGGAGTCCCAGGAGGATGGTGGAAGAAGAATGGGGCAGGACGTAGAAGGATCAGGAGTGGGGCGATGTAAGGCGCCCCCTGGGGCCGAACTAGTAGCAGCGCCGGGTCCCTGCACATGGACCCCGGCAGCTGCATGGAGAGGTCGCCGCGGCCATGACACTGTTCTCATGTCCGGCAAAGGCAATATGTGTTACAGACGCTTCCTGTGCCAGAAGTCTGGGACAAGGAATTTTGGAAAGCAGAGAACCCCATTATTGTGTAAGGAACTGAAGCCCAGAAAAGACCTGTGCTCAGGTCTTTTCTGATACTGTCTAAATGCTGGAGAATTACTGTAAATAGAAGAAAGCTGCCATCTAAGTCTCAATGCATAAGGAATGATGGAAAGGTAGAAAATATACCAGGCATAGTACAATGGCATCCTGGCTGCAGCAAATGCCATGTACATATCAGAAAGAGCAAAGAGATGAGGACAGAATGAGCCGAGCTCAGAGTCGTATATGAAAGAGGGAAATCCACTATATAAAGAACAAGATACCTGCACAACAATCTACAGTATAGTGAAAAGAATGTACTACACCTTTTACCTAAACCAAGGACCACACCTAGAGATAAAGCTAAGTATGAAGATATATACATTGAATATACTATATGGACATTTAATGATCCCAGTCTCTGGTGGGCCAATAGCAATGCCCAAGGCAAGTGCAATATTCCTCAATCTATCAATCTTATATCTATCTATCATTCTATCTATCATACTTGAAAAAGACCGCAAGAGGTGGTTGAAACGTTGCAAACTTTTATGGAATATATTCACGTTTGAACTTTACAGCTAACTTTACAGCTAATATAGCTGTGGACCCAAGTCAAAGGTCTTACCCACTGGCATCATCTAGCCATCCAATATCTATCTATCCTCTATCTATCTATCTATCTATCTATCTATCTATCTATCTCCTATCTATTGATCGATGGTGCAGGTGATGCAGTTTTTGTCCTAAAAAAACAACTTTTAAACTTGCAGCCCCGTGCCCAACAGCCGGGGCTTAGAGTATCTATGCCCTAACCTTGCACCACCCCCTCCGTCCCTCCTCCCCACCCTCTTCATCATTAGGAATGCCACTGGAACATTTTCTTTTGTCTGAACATTGCACAGGTGCCTTAACGATCCAGCCCATGTGCCGAAATGAATAGGAAAATACCTGCCTAGAGCATTACTAATGATGAGGAGGGAGGGGAGGAGGGACAGAGAGGTTGTGCCAGCCTAATGCATAGACATTCTAAGCCCCGGACGTTGGGCCCGGGGCTGCAAGTTTAAAAGTTGTTTTTTAGAACAATAACTGCATCACCTGCCGAACGGACCCCACGACAGATCTTGGATCAAAAGCAGCTATCCAAAGGTACAAGTGGTTTGGGTGGGTCAGAGTGTGGGTACAGAGTTGCTTTAAGAGGTGGTCCAGTAATAAGGTAGAATAGAACATTCCTGTCAGTCTTCTTTTAGTATAATGTGGATGGCATTGTTGGCTAAAGACAGAACAGCTTGTTGGCCCTCTCCCTGGCACTCACAACCAGAGGCACCTTTCCCACCAGTCACACCTCCCTGGCCAACACTTGGGACCAGATGGTTCCCTAACCTGTTATGGCCGCTTTCTCTCTCTCAATGCTTTTTATCTATTGCTGTATATACACTTCATTCTATAATGATACAAGTACAATACACAAGCATAGATTGTATCACGACTTTGGTAGATCTTTTAGTTATATAATTATATAACAAGTCAAAATAAAGAAAAATAGGCTATTATGTGCCTGCATTAAACAAAAACAAAAAAAAGACAAGTAAAGAAAAATATGCTGCTGTGTTAAGTGTTGTTTTTTTTTGTTTTTTTTTCATAATTTGTCTCTTTTTTCTTTTTCCATTTTTGTTCCATTAGTGTAATGGGGAGTAAATCAAATAACAGAAAAGAGCATTGTGAACACTTCCACGGGAATTATTTATCAGCCCAACTAAGAAGATCAATGCAGATCATCACTTTTCCATAAATAGCTAAAATTAAACTCTAACTGCATCTAAGGACGGAATACAAAGACTAAACGGTTTTCATACAGAGAAATAAGGTGAGTCCGATAATAGTCTGATAATAGTCCCAAGTTTGGGATTACAGCGACACTTTCTGAATTTTAAAATGATATTCCAGCCCCTAAAATGTATATTATGTTGGGTGCCTTACAAAATAGGAAAAAAACAAAACAAAAAAAACCTTACTGTACATAACTATGATCTACTGTTGCCCCCCCCCCCCAACCCTCATTCAGCAGTATATGGTCGCCCATTCTCTCTTCCTCCTGCATCTGAGATGAGCGCTCGAGAACACGACCTGCCAGCTCAGCCAATCACTGACACAGAGCTGTCCCATATGGGCCTGTGATTGGCTGTGCTGGCAGGTCCTGCCTTTGAGAACTCATCACAGATGGAGGAAGAAGAAAGAATGGGCAACTAGATTCCTCTATAGGCACAGTCAGGTCATAGGCACCTGTGTAGGTATAGTAAGTTCATAGGTACCTTTGTGTATATAGTCAGGCTATAGGCACTTCTGTAGGTATAGTCAGGCTATAGGCACTTCTGTAGGTATAGTCAGGCTATAGGCACTTCTGTAGGTATAGTCAGGCTACAGGCACCTTTGTGGGTAGAGTCAGGCTAAAGGCACCTCTGTAGGTACAGTCAGGTCATAGGCACCTCTGTGGGTATAGTCAGGTCATAGCCACCTATGTTAGTATAGTCAGGTCATAGGCACCTCTGTGGGTATAGTCAGGTCATAGCCACCTATGTTAGTATAGTCAGGTCATAGGCACCTATGTGGGTATAGTCAGGTCATAGCCACCTATGTTAGTATAGTCAGGTCATAGGCACCTCTGCAGGTATAGTCAGACTATAGACACCTCTGTAGGTACATTCAGGCTAAAGGAACCTCTGCAGGTACAGTCAGGTCGTAGGCAACTCTGTGGGTATAGTCAGGCTAAAGGCACCTCTGTAGGTGACAGTTGGGTCATATGCACCTGTTTGGTATAGTCAGGCCATAGGCACCTCTGTGGGTATAGTCAGGCCATAGGCACCTCTGTGGGTATAGTGAGGCCATAGACACCTTTGTAGGTATGGTCAAAGCATAGTCACCTCTGCCAGTATAGTCAGATGATCAATGCAAAAAATAGTACCAGGACCCCAAATGGCACCGGACGTTTATATCTCCTATGGCTCAAAAGTCATTGGGGCCACTCAAAAACCAGGAGCTCAGTGTGACCGTTACCACAGAGAGCAGGATTAGCTATAAACCATTTTTAAAATTATACAAAAAAATTGAGAGTCCATCCAATATCTCTCATGCTAACCTTCAGGAATGAGAACGGCTGCACTCCTGAACCCCCTGCCTTGGGCATCAAGTGAGCACGTTCAATCCTTAGCATTACATTCTCTCATTTAAAGGACCTTGTTCTAATTACCGATTCTTTTCACACAGTTATTTTACACATTTTGCAAAAGAATGGGCTGAATGACAACATATGGAAACCATGTTAGCGTACGTCAGTACATAACATGTGTAAGTCATCATCATACATTATTATTTAATAGACACTTGCAAAAAAAAATAAAAAAAATCAGCATTGAACCGTGATTTAATGTTCAGTTTATGGATTGCTGAAATATGTAATTGCTAATAATGAAGATTATATTATACTTTATATGCATGCAGATGAGCTGTCTTGTGTTGATCACCCAGTTAATGCTCGCTCATTACCATCACTTTTGTCCTTGGTCAATGGTAAATACTGATTGGCAGCAGTATCTGGATGAGTCCATGTGAGAGGAGGTGGGTATAATCACCTTACATATACAATAGTCGCTTGCCGCTGCCATCGTGTACTGAATGTTGATAAACGGTTCAGATGAGGCGAGACTAAATGTGGCCGTGTTTTTGCTGACACAGCACTTTGGCCCTATCGGCCGGTACAGACTAATTACTTGATGTAATTGCAGATGGTTTTAGGCAATGAATCATTATGTAGACTGCCGGTCTCCTATTAATGTCAATGTAACGTTGTTAATAAAGATCTGCCAAACACAATTGTTTATAGCATTCATATTAAAGGGAACCTGTCACGTTGAACGCGTAGCCCGATATGTTATAGGGCAGGAGGAGCTGAGCTCATTGATATTTAGTAGAACTAGTAATTTATTCATTTAAAATCAATGACCATTTTGGGCTTAGGAAAAGATGACTGTCAATCAGTGATTAGGACCACCCACTGGACTCCTAAGCATAGAATAAGCTGAGGTTTAAATGAATAAATCAATCAGCCCCAGCCCCTTCTCGGACGGTGCTCACAGACCACCAAACCCAAATAGTTTGGCATTTAACTCTCCACGGCTGCAGAAGTTGGATGCCACCCTAGGGAGTCATGTCAGACATGGATACAGCCATAGCTCAGAACAAAAGTTAGCCATACTCAGTAGATAAATGTAGGCCAAAGCCGCTGGGACTGGCGGGCAATCTAAGGTGTATAAGGGCCTGTTCACACTGAGCAAATTCGATGGAATTCCATGGCGGAATCCCGCCTGCCTCAGTGTCAAAGAGTGTGTCTATGGGAAGGCTCGTGTGCCTCCACTCTCCGCTCAAAGCCCTCCATAGACACACTGTTAGGGTCCTATTACACGGAGCGATTTTTAACGATTAACAACTAACGATAAACGATCACAAACGAGATTGTTTATCGTAAACCTGAAATCATTCACCATATTACACAGAACGATCGTCGTTAGATACGATCGTTACTACGATCCTTATTGCGATTGTTACTATGATCATTTACTCCTTCTGATCCCGGCAAAACAATGAACAATGTGCAATTACACTGAACGAGTAGTGAAAAAATGCGGAACTTGAGCGAACGAATGTGGAATTACAGCAAACGATTAACGATAATTTTAGGTTCAGATCTAAATCAACGATCAACGACATAAGAACGATTTTTCGATCATTGCCGGCAATTACGAAGAACGATTATCGTTTAAATTCGAATGATATATTCGTCCCGTGTAATAGGGCCCTTAGACTCTGAGGGGGAATTCCGCCCAATTTGCCCTAAGAGTCTCTTGACTTTCCTTGACAGCAGATGGAGAAGAATTGACTATGTTGGATTTCAATTGCCTAACCCTTTGGTTCTCAAAGAATTAAACCATCATCTGAGGAGTCTGGTTTTCTCCTCTTTTCCTATTGATGACACCACGTATGCTTGGTCATAGGGGGATCAGGAGGAATATCTATTGGCTGAGCAGACAGCTATCTTATGTGTAGGGGACAAGTAAGAGTATGTGGGTCGTAAGTCGGCACGTGACCTGCCACGCTATTCATTCTTTATGGAGCCCCCGTTGATAGCTGAGTACAGCACTTGGCTATCTCCGGTGGCTCTGTGAAAAACAAATGGGGTGGCACCGACCTGTGGCTTCATTCAAAACAAAGGAGTCAGGATACCGGTCTAGAGATCCTTGGGGGGCTCAGAGGTCAGACCCTTGTAATCTCATTTCTCTCTTTTTTCAATTGAGAACATAGGAATCCTCAACCAGGCATGGTTGTGTATGGTAAGTTTGGAAGAGATTGGCAAAACAAGCTTTCGGCCAACAACTATGTGTCTTGCCAGCTTAAGACTTGGTTTTGCCAAAGCATTACTGTCACATAGTCCAAACAACGTAAAAGACTTATATTCGCAACTCCCGCCATTTGCATTAGTCAAGTAATTGCCGAAAGTGTTTCTCAGACCGATAGAGGAGCGATGCATTCTCCATGTTGGCATATTACCAAACCTCCCCGACAATACAGTAAACTTATTATTAACATGTTCCAGATACATCTACCTTAACCCTTGACTCTCTAGTGTACGTCCTGCCTCTTCGCTGGCTCTGTGTATTATAATACAGCTTGTAGAACGTTATAAATCATTGTGTCGTTCCCAGACAATCAAAAATGCATCTTTCCCCACAGGAGACAACACTAAATCATCAAGCTTAGCTCTGTCTGCAACGTATATTGTCGAAGTCAGGGGCACTGGTGAAGCTACAATCTACATCACGGCTATGTAATTTATTTTTTTAGTAAAACTTGTATTTAATTCTTGGTTCTGCCAATAAACTTTCAGTTATTTATGAGTTTTCTACAACATCTAGGAGTGAAGACAAAGGGATGGCTGGGAGAGATGAGAAATGTTGGACGAACGCTTTGCCTGCATATTGCGAAGACTTGACACATTTCCAGAAAAGTAGAAGTAAAAAAATGGATTCATAATGAAGACCTTCTTACAGCTGCCGCATTTCAAGTCTCTGGATTTATTGCCGGTGGTGGTGGGGGGGGGGGGGCAGATTAAAATACATGTGAACATATATGCACTAGGAATGCTGGAAATAACTCAATGAGGTCTTCAATGAGCTCGAAAAGTGGTCTAGCAATAGGCAACTACCTACTGGCAGCACCTATGTATTTATAGGGTACCTGGCTACCTATATGGGGAAACTACTTTCTAGGGGGCACCCCTATCTATCTACTGGGGGCATCTATCTGCCTAATGGGGGGGCGACAGGCTACTGGTGGCATCTATCCAGCTTCTGAGGAGGTGTGGTGTCCCACCACGAATGTTGCTAGTGTATACACCCTTCGCAAAAGCCTGTACTCTAAGTAAAAGTGGTGATGTAGTCGTACCTAAGTTTTGCCACTAAATGTCGCTAGTATAGATACTGTATTCTTAAGTATTGCACAGCTTTAGTACTCAAAGGGTTATTGTTGTATATGACTTGTGCACCGATAAGAGCTCTTTCCTCTTCTCTACCTAACCCTTTTCTCCTTCTTTCTCTGCACTCTCTTCTCACCCACTCACAGCAGGTTTTACATACCCTATAGAAGGTAGTCACATGGGGAGAGAAAGTGTAGTCACACTTAGTCTTAGGGCCCTATTCCACCGGACGATTATCGTTCAGATTATTGTTAAATCGTTCGAATCTAAACGATAATCGTTCGGTTGAAATGCAGTTAACGATTAACGACCGAATGAGAAATCGTTGATCGCTTTATAAGACCTGGACCTATTTTTATCGTTGCTCGTTCGCAAATCATTCGCATTGAATAAGACATCGTTCGGTCGTTCGCAATAGATACGAACGCAATAGCGAATAAATAGCGAAGAAAAAAAGATCGCAATTACGATCATAAGTAACGATTATCGTTCCATGGAAATGAGTGAACGTTTTCAGGTCTTTTGCAATAGCGGTCATTTGAGATCGTTAATCGTTAACGATTATGCAAACGATAATCGTCCAGTGGAATAGGACCCTAATGGTCCTTTTACACGGAACGATTGATCGTTCGTTTTTGCACGATAACGGTCGAATTCGAACGATAATCGTACGTGTAAACGCAGCGAACGATCAAACGACGAGCAAAAAAATCGTTCATTTTGATCTTTCAACATGTTCTCAAATCATCGTTGATCGTTCGCAAAAAATTCGCAGATCGTTCAGTGTAAACAGTCTTTCAGCGATTTTACCTATGTGTGAGATAGGCTTAAACGATCGCAAAACGATCGCATAGCGAATTTTCCATACGATGTATTGTTCCGTCTAAACACTGATCGTTATAAAAAAAAAAATCATTCATTCAAAATCGTTAATCGTGCGATCGGGCGAATTATCGCTCCGTGTAAAAGTACCATTAGTCTGGTTCCTGTACAAGGAGGACGCAAGCCAGAACAGTCCACCCCATAGCCACGTTGGGCCCTAGCTTATGCCAGGTCCCCTGCTAGAGCCAAATTCCAGTGTAGTGTGAGGTGTGGTAGTGACACACATGGGAGACAAGGACACTCGCTTATTGAAAGCAACACCTACACACTATGCAGTGTTAGACACTCTCAGGGAGGACAAGTCAGGGATCATCCAAGCCCACGCCGTGAACGAGTTTAAAAGTGCAGGACGGCATCCTGAAGAAAAAGGAACTGATCCAGATAGAGCAAAGTTGCTAGAAGAAGTTGCTACGTATTTTATCTCACAGCGCGAGTGTATGCCGAAAATTCGGACCACTCTGCTCAACCCAGGTAACAAGGTCTGGGGCTTGTGTCACTCTCTGGGACTCTTGTTGCCCGACACTGGTGGGCAATAGGTGGTGTAAAGATAAGGAAGTCAAAACACGGGCACAAGTATTCTCTCTACTCTCAAGTCTACTTATTCTATTTCTAAAGTTCCGGCAGAGCACAGTACTACATTGGGTTGGGACTCTCTCGACATCCTCCTCTCTACTTCTCTGAACTTACTCTACTTCTCCACGCAACCAAGCCAGTACTGCTATACTACCTCTCAAGCTCTCAGCATAAGTCTTGTCAGTCGAGTCTAAGTAAGTATATTGTCAAGTCAGAAGTTCATTGTATATCTCTGTATCAAGTATCTCTACAGTAAAAGAGAGTTTATTTATGGTTATGGTAATGTGATTATTTCTTAAGCACCTACACAGTAATTGCATCTTCCTTGGGTCATCTCCCCTTTCTGTGGGTGGTGGTACCGATAGTCCGGGTGGGTCACAGCTCCACTCTAGACCACCGTGATAAGTGCCAAAGGGACCCCCTCACAGCCCGGCAGGTCACCAACCACAGGGGAAAGGGTATAGCCAGCCTCCCTAAAATAAAAGCAGGTGTGCCATCATACCTGTGTGCCCAACCAGCACTGGCGTTACGACAACATAACACTTGGCTGAGCTATATCCCCACCAACCACTACTGCAAGTGACCGGTCGAGCCTCACAGAAGTGCACCACAGAGGAACTTGACTACCTACTGGGAGAACTCCTATTTACCTACTGGGGTACATAGCTTTATGGGGCTCTACCTACCAATTTGGGGAACTTTGGGTTTGGAAAAGGTGAAGATGATATCAGAAAAATGCTTGTCTGGAAACAAATCTTGGATTGGAAAAGTCATCATGGTGGTCTGGGCTGGATGGAGAAGAAAGGAAAAGGAATGAAGAAAGGAATGTCTACAGTCAGAAAGACACCCCCTGTGAGTCACTGGATGTAATCTCTTATGTGGTCTCCAGAGCCTGTGTATCTACCACTATATGGTCAACGTGTGGCGCAATACTACTCTGTATATAAGGTGTTTTGTTTTCTTAGTATGGAGATAATAACCAGACACCTTGTTGCTATGTTTTTTTTTTACTGTGGCAGTATTATTTGTTCCTTTTATACTGCTATTATTGGTAACTTTGGTCATGATATACTGGATTTTGTCCAGTAACAGGCTTTATCCAGTCACTTTGTAGTAGTCATGGTATGGCTGGATCATGTGCCTCTTATATACTAGTATTATTGGTAATGGTGGTCACAGAATACTGGATTTGATCAGTAACAGTATGATGGTAATATGTATGGTGATAATATTTGTTCCTTGCATAGTGGTATTGTTTAGTAGCTGTACGGCTATAATTTAGAGGTAAATGTTATTATCACATATTAAAATGTCCTTTATATTTATGTTGTGGTGGAAATTTGTGTGTGTTTTGTGAAGGGGAGGGGGACACTCGTCTTATCTGCCCAGGGCACCAAAACGCCCCATCCTGGTCTTGAAATACTGTGTTACTCTGATATATATATATAATTTTTCTCAGAAAAATTGACTAGGGTATATTTTTTGGGTAGGTTTTATTTTCGGAGAAATACAGTATGTCCCTACACTGTAGCCCCACTCTATATGGTAGTCAGCCATCATACTGTATGTCCCATTGTTGTTGGGCTCCTATACTGTAAGTATCCCTGTAGTTAGGCCTCCATACTGTATATCTCCCTCCCTCCTCTGTAGTTCTTCCCCATACTCTATACATCCCCCTCTGCTGGTAGTCCCCATACTGTATATCTTCCCCTCTGCAGTAAGGCACCCATACTGTATACTTTCCCCCTCTGCAGGCAGTCTGCATACTGTATACCCTCCTCCTCTTTAGGTGGTCCCCATACTGTATACATCCCCCCTCTGCAGGTAGTCCCCATACTGTATACCTCCCTCCCAGTAGCAGATTATAATAGGTCCTTTTTGGGCGGTAGCCCAGGGCCCTGAGCTTATGGGGGGCCCAGGGCCCAACAAAAAAGTATACTTTCAGTGATGTATTGTCTCCTGGCTACAGTTCTGCCATGATTTGCAAAAAAACCCAAAAAACACTGCTTTTTTACTGCAATTTTGCACAAAATCATGGCATCATGACATTATCTATCCTGAAATATGAACACCAGGCTAGTGCTGCCATAGTTAGTGGGTTGGGGGGGCCCAGTTTGGTGAACAGCCCGGGGCCTATGGTATAGTTAATCCGCCCCTGCTCCCTCCCCCCTCTGTAGTTGTTTCTCCATACTGTATACATCCGCCCTCTGCAGGTAGTCCTCATACTTTGACCCACTCAGATACAGCGGTTTGGCACTACCAGATCTCTATTGACTGGGCCATGGTAGCAGTAGGGATTGAGAAAATATATACGGAGGTGCTCACTCTAAGAGACAAAAGCTTAGTCTCAATTGATAGAAGTATGTTGAGGTCACTTACCGTTAAAAATAAAAAATTCTTTATTTCATCTTCATTAAAATATCCACGCTGTGTGCAGCAGTGAGCGGGAACGCCAGAGCCCTGGTTCAAGCGTTAAAGCTGTTTCGCACGTGGGATTGTGCTTCTATGGACGCACCCCCATTCACTGCTGCACACAGTGTGGATATTTTAATGAAGATAAAATAAAGAATTTTTGATTTTTAATGGTGAATGCCCTCAACATACTTCTTTCTATATCAATTGAGTCCTCATACTTTATACCCCCCCCCCCCTGTAGTTGGCCTATGTACCCTCTGTCCCGCCATATTCAATGCCCCCTACTGTGCATCTTCTTACCCCTCCTGCCTCCCCTGCAGCTTGTTTTGAGCAGGTGGGGGCGGAGCATAACAAGTCTGGCCCTGATTGGCTGATGCTTAGCCACCCAGTGTCAGGGATCTGGTCAGCTGACTGTAACTAGGGCTTATATTTGGAGTAGGGCTTATATAGCAAGTCTACAATATTTTCGGAGAAAAACATTACTTAGCCAATTTTTCTGAATGAATAGTTTCAGTTCTGGCAAGAATTAAGGCCGGCTGTATAAGCATAGGAGCTGCCCTGGTCTCCTGCATCCCCCCACCTGCTCACGGATTTGTACAGATATGCTAATATTCACATCAGGCTACTGAGCCTTGTGCTGCCAGGAGGAAGGATTAATGACTGCAGGAAAATAGGAATTGTATAGAGAAAGAGACGGGATAATTATATATAAAACCCATTTATAATCATTCCCACTGAGCAACCTTTAGTAAACTAACAGCGCTCATTTTTCATAGCACGCCACTCAACACCTGCAAACCTGGACTCAATGGTGTCTTAAAAACATGGACTCACTGTAGCCAAGAAACCATAGGTAGAGATGATCGAACAGCGAAAAATCTTAGGTTCTTTAGAACTCGAACCTTGTTGAACCTTCCGCATTTGATTCCCGATGCCTTCCTGGTCCGTGGGGAAGGAGGAGATAGCCCGGATACCACCTGGAATTCTGGGATTCCGCCTAGTTAATAGGCTGTATCCCAGAATTCCATGTAGTACCCGGGCTGTCTCCTCCTTCCCCATGGACCAGGAAGGCATCGGGAATCAAATGTGGAAGGTTCAACAAGGTTCGAGTTCTAAAGAACCTAAGATTTTCCACTGTTCGATCATCTCTAACCATAGGGTGCAGAGTATACTACACAGACATGGTGCCATATGGTGTTTAATCTAGAGCAGGACACGGTTGGAGTAATTGGGGCTCCAGAGGTTGTCATTAGGAATGGATCATGTGACCTGGGGGGGGGGGCTGCCCTGATCACGTGCTGATCACACAGGTGTCGTCTCACTATGCTTCAAACAGGAATTTCATCAGCTACAAGATCAGCAATAAGAAGAGATGGTTTTACCCAAATTTATTTCTGCACCTTTATTGTCTTGTCATGGTGATTGAGCCTCCGGCTACGAAACATAACTCAGCAATATTCACAGACAGTCAGGAATGTGCTCGGAGGGAAGATTTTTATCAAATACTATTTTTGAGAACATAAAAATTCTAGGAACGCCACCTCTCACCCTTCATTCTTGTTTTAAGATTCATTCCAGGAACCAATATATTATTTTGGCTTCTGCTATGTGTCCACTATGAATTGTAAAACCCTGTTACTAGGTTACTATACATAACAATACATAAAGGATTGAGCTTTTATGTACGGCGGCCTGGTGTTCACACAATGTATTTTTGCCCATTTTTCGTTATAAAATTATTTTGTTTTTGTGCTTAAAAATTGGGAATTTTTTTATTGTGTTCTATTAAATTCAACATTTACACAGCCATTAGTGCACACTCAGAATCATTTTATGGCAGTGAGTAATTGATATGCCATTTCTTTGGTGAATTATGGTTTGAAAAACACCTGATTGTTTAATACAAATTTATAGCCAAAAAAAGCCTGCGGAAACAGGCTTAGAAACAGGAATATTCCTACCCGGAAAATCTTTTTTTCACCGATGATCTTTTTAACAACAACCGTTCCTCAAAAAATTCAAACACAGCTGACTTCTTTATACATAATAGCAGTCTGTGATTGGTCGACTAAAACAATGTATGAGTTCATGAGTAAATTTCAAATGGCACAGCCCAACGTTCATATGTCCTCTATGGGGATGGTTAAAGGGGTTATCCACTGCTACAAAAACATGGCCACTTTCTTTCAGAGACAACACGACTCTTGTCTCCAGTTCAGGTGCGGTTTGCAATTAAGCTCCATTCACTTCAATGGAACTGAGCAGCAAAACCCTACCCAAGCTAGAGACAAGAGTGGTGCTTTCTCTGAAAGAAAGTGGCCATGTTTTTGTAGCGCTGGATAACCCCTTTAAGCCACAGCCAAACATATCTGGTGTTGGCTTATCCATTCCAGAACAAGTGGATTGTGGAGACAAAAATCCATCATGCCTGACCCTTCCCTCCACTAACATCATCTGTCACCAGGAGTTGGGGGGTTGCCATACACTGTAGAAATTTGTCCAAACCCACCAAGTCAGCAGTTTTGGACAACTTTAGTCTATGGGCACCTTAATGTGTATGGCAACACCTAGAACTGAAATCAACCCTAAATGTCTTCCACTAATCAGATGGGTCAGATTGTACCCCATGTGACCAATATTAACAATATTAGCAATTTTGTTTGCAGTTACATGGTAGCTACATGGGTTTTTGACTTTTCCTGACATGTTCAGTTTCCCAAGTTGACCGGACATACTGTATTTATGGCCATGTTGGGTAAGCTAATGGTCAGCCAAACTTGTTTATGTCCATCTTTACATTATCTTTTTGGCAACGAGGACTTACAAAAAATTATTCCAGAAGTTAGAATAACCTCATTAATTAAATATTTAACTCATATGGACAGGAATTGTCTTCCCACTATGTTTGCACTTAAAGGGGTTATCTTGGTAACAAAAACAATCTTCTAAACAACCCCTCTTCCTAATACCACCCTATGTCTAATATACATGTATAACCTATTTTGCACCATTTTCCAGTTTTTTTCTCTTTCTTATCTGCTCTGGACATGTAAAACCATCTTCTCTGGGTCCACTCTGACCATGCTCAGCTCCCTCTCCCCCCTCCCTTTGTGGTCACAGGACATGTGATCTCCTCTTTGGGGGCTTGGTTATCTGTCTATTGACTTGGTAACCCGACCCCCAGGAGAATTCATCTTAATCATCTCCATGCACCTGTGCTGCTTTAATAGACTTACATGTGCCCCTGAGCCTAGGTTTCTGTAATATGAAGCGTTATAGTTTTATCTCTGCTTGCTGTCAGTAAATTTAGGCATATGTACCTGTCCTTGTGTCTCAGCTATGCGTATTGTAAGTGTTATAGTTGTTCTTAGAGTCTGGATAGAACTAGAATGTTTTCATTCACAGTCAGCAAGCAGTGATCTAAACCCACACTACACCCCACCCCCGGTTAACAGATCCCCTTTATGCAGCACATAGAGACACCATGCACGTCAGCTCTGCTACAACATCTAGTATGGAATAAATATTGGGGTGACCTGACGCAAAATCAGTGAAAAAAACAGTCCTGTGTTTACTGTGCAATAGTAATGACAGCAGTGGTCAGGAAAGAATGCTAAGGGGGTGAGTACATAAATGGACCAATCAGGGAGATGCATGATGGGAAATGTAGTTTTCTATCTTGGTTGTAGATCAGCTTTTAGAAAAACTTGTAACCAAGGAATGGCAGCAGCTATAAAGACAGGAGATGGCTCAAATTATTTATTTCATTTATTCGTTCTTAGGTGGATAACCCCTTTAACACGTAAAGGTCTACATATCACATGGAGCAGGAGTCAAGTCTATAGAGATGCATGAGGTTTTAACAAAAAAAACTTTTTTTTCCATACTTTGGTCACCCACACAGAAAAAAGGAAGTTAAACTGTTTGCTGACATGTCTCTTGTGGCTTGGACGGACGCCGATTTTCTTGACATTGTTGCCAAAATCTGACGGGAACAGACAGATAATATATTGAGGCTGGATGTTTCAGTGCAAATCAGAAGCCACAGATTGAGCGAGAATACTGTGGTGGCTGCAGACAGACCGCATCTGTGGGATCGTAATGAATGGTTGTTAGCATTACAATCCTTAGCCTTCAGTGGAAGAGCTTATTTTGTGGTTACATTGTTGCAGAACAAGGTACTGTCTCAGTCAATCAGGAAAACGAATGAAGGTTTGACATTTCATATAATAATATGCGTGAAAGCCATCCAAAGTCCAAGCCTATAAGACATCTGAATCCAAATAAACTATTGAAGGAAGCATTATTCTGTTCACATCGAGGCTTCTTACATCTGTATTGCCAACTCAATAAGACTTAGAGACATAAATGAGGTATGGGGTACAAATTGACTCATGCCTCGGTCATATCACTGGCTGCTAATAGACTGGCTGAGCATTCAGCCCACATAATAACGGCCTTTGCTGTTTATAGGCAGTGGCTACTCATCGATTATTACTGGTAAGCAGCCATTTATTTTGGAATATGCAGAAAGATTCTGCCCTTTGAGACCATTGCAGATGTATAAACATCGCATTTAAATGTTTTGTCTTTGGCAATTTCCAACAAAAACCCATAAAAGTTTCCTCTGTCTTTCATTACCAAGCTGTTATGTCGTAGTGACGGCAGTAAAGTTAGGAAAAGCACATTCACTGGATGGTCTTTTGTCTCGTGACGTCAGATTTCCACCATTCACAATATTGAATACACACCAAGCTCTCAATATGGAAAATCTCCAAACGTACACAGCGTGGCCATGTTGTTAGAGACCTCTGCCCTTTCCCGATTGGAGTGTCCTTATGTAGACATTAGACGCATGACTCCAGGTCGTAGCATAAAATCCAGTGTTTGGTTTTGTTTGGATCAGTTTTGGAGTGACTCCACATAAGAATGGAGTGACTGGGCATCAAAGCTAGACTAGCCTGGGCAGGTTATCACTGCTAACCTAGAGGGCTTTTATCCTGCCACATGTCGAGAATTTACCGAGAATGGTGTCATCAAGAAAAAGAGAATCCCTTGGAAGGAAACAATTCCAAACAAAAGGGGTCAGATGAGGTTGTCAAGCACTGGGAGGTGACCAGGAGGTGCTCAGTTAAGGAAACTGCAGCTGAATAAAACACTGGTGTCAAAGTAACTTGGTTATGTTAGCGGATAATGAGTTCCAGTTCCATTAGAAAAAAAAAAAGTTACCCAAATCTGCCAATTTTGGCAGAACTAGCCAACAATCTAAAGGGGGCTTACCGATTTACCTGTGACACATTTGCATCAGTGGGGAAAAGTATCTGGTATATTGGACTTCACCTTCTTTATCCTATGGGGAAAACTCATGTATATACCCCTCCCACATGGGGGTTAACTCCATCCGTTCCTTATTGACTGACTTAGCAATGTAAGAGATTTCCCATGGTATAATAAGCCATCGAAATTTGAAAAGTTAAGTCCTCCTGCAAATTATTGGATTGGACCAATGACTTGACCAATAATTTGGCCATGTAGGGATGTAAGCCCAACACCACTATCCCTGTTCTTCCAAACTTATGAAATGTGTCGTCTTCATTGTGATCTAATATGGAAGCTGCTAGTGCATAAATGCAAAACAGGGCAGATAATTAACTTAAATAAATGGAAATTCTGCTGGATATCACCATTAAAACTTCCCGAAAATCATAAAACCAATGAATAAAGCTGTTCTTTCCTGACAGGTTTCTTTATTAATTGCATTCATTTTCATTTGTGTCAGCGCGGTGTGAATTAAAAGAGAGGAATGGCTATAGTGGAGATATAGATCTCATTTACAACAGAACAATAGGTATAATGAAACATTGTCCTCCGATGCTCAGTACGCCAACATCTAGTTAATAGGACGCTCTGTGATGTTTAGTAATCCTTTCATCTCCCATCTTCCCGAACAATGAAAATAAATTATATTCACAGCCTCGAACTTCAAAAATGAACAATCCAACTGCAGCGCCAACCAGTTAAAGGGACAGATTACCTTATTTTTACTTTAGTTACTTTACCTTAATTTTGCACAAAAATATGCTACTTTTGTATGCCAGAAAAGTGAGGTACAGCCTTAAGAAGCAACAAATGAAAATATTACTTTAGTGAAAGAGTAGTAGGCGTTTGGAACAAACTTCCAGCAGATGTGGTTGGTAAATCTACAATAACAAAATGTAAACCTGCCTGGGAAACACATATGTCTATCCTAAGATAATAAGAAGGGAAATAAGAAGTGGTCTTTTTCTGCCTATAATCTTCTATGTTTCTATAGGGAAATTGACAGCAGCGGGACACTGCTGCAGTCACCGATTGGCTGAGCGGGCTAAATTACACAGGATCATCACTGGATGCCCAGCGATGCGGCGTGGGGGTCTGGTAAATATACTTTTGTTATTATGTTTCAACCTTTATTTTTTTTTAAAATTTCACCAGACTTCTTTAAAGGAAAACTAACATCAGAGGAAAAGTATCTAATCTGAGTGTGTTTTTTGTACACGTTATATCCCAATAGTGCAAAGGGTGCTAAGGTTGAAGGCAATTTTCTTACCTTGATCTATTGATCTTGATCAGCGCTATTTTCTACAAATTTTGACTTTATTTGATATGCAAATTAGGTGGTTAGATGCACAGGGGGCGGGGCTACCACCCTCAGTGCACCAATCCACACCGCCAGCCCCTGCAGATCAATGTAGAGAGCTGCTCTGATATCCGGAAAAAAAAATTATATAGAACATAAGGTTGGAAAGGTGTATAAAAACACTACAAAAAATCCAGCATTGACTTCAAACTCTCGTTGTAGAGACTCATACATAGGAGCATAAGAAATAAAGCTGGAACACCTAATACAGATACAAAAAAAGAAGAAAAAAAAAAGACATTTCCCTTGGCTTATTCGGTTTAGAATATACAATACTTTATCTATTAATGCATAGGCCAACACAGTATACAAATATATCGTATACATAAAATAATAAGTCAAATTAAAAGTAAATAATTACATTGAAAATTTAAAGTAAATAATTTCAAAAAATAAATGAAACTCCAAAATTATTTGCCAATAAAATCCAGAAGCTTCCATGCAGGTATAATAGCGTTACAGGGATTACATGAGAAAATAAGGGCAGCGATCCAGTAATAAAAACAACTTTTTATTGAAAATCCTTCCAGCTTTATTCGTTTCCCGGGATGTAAACCTCCCCAGGGTTCTGCTTTGATTTCTGTGAGCAGAAAGAAATGCAGACTAAAAGATGCTGCACTTAAATCTCCCCAGAACCCAGCCATAGCATAATCCTCAAAAGAAAACCGCTATAATCTACCGCTACACAGACAATGAGGGAGCCCAGGTTTACACGTCTGCGGTCATGGCTTCAGGAACAGTCTCTTGTTTTAGTAATTGGTCACAGGGTTTGTTTTGCCCCCAGAAGTAGCCAAAGTTTGAACAAAAACCTAAAACACGTAAAGGTAAAAATCCTCAAAAGAAGTTATATAGAGCATCTCTATGCCTGCTCCGACCTCTGACCTGGTATGGCCAGATGTGGCTTCACCTGGGGTGGGGCAGTTGCTGAAACAACCATATACTGTATAGTTTGGGTTTGTCAAATTAAATAATTTTGCAAATACATTAATTGAGCTAATTTGCCCTTTTCTTTTGATATGCAGCTCTTTCCGTCCCATTGTTGACAGACTGTTGTCTGCAGTACCGACCACCACTCTGCTCTAAAAGCAGTGGTCTAGCTGGTCACGCAGTGGTGGATTATAATAGGTCCGTTTCGGGCGGTAGCCCAGGGCCCTGAGCTCCTGGGGGGACCCATGGCCACCCAAAAAGACTTTATATTATCAGTGATGTATTATCTCCTGGCTACAGTTCTGTCATGATTTGCAAAAATCTTTACTTTTTTTACCACAATTTTGCACAAATCAAGGCAACATGACATTATCTATCCAGTACTATGAACACCACGCTAGTGCTGCCATAGTTACAATGGGGTTGGGGGGCCCAAACTTGGTGAACAGCCCGGGACCTATAATAAAGTTATTCCGTCCCTGAGCTGGTGTATACAGCTATAGTGTAGACAGTGGCGTAACTAGAAATGACTGGGCCCCATAGCAAACTTTTGATTGGGGCCCCCATTCCTTCCCGACGGACCCTAAGCTGTCCACCTGCTGCTGCAAATGATGACTGTAGGGGCCCACTGTATTGCAGGAGCGGGCAATGGGGCCCCCTGATGTGGTGGGCCCCATAGCAGCCGCTACGGCTGCTATAGTGGTAGTTACGCCCCTGAGTGTAGATGTATAAAGACATAGGGGGAGATTTATCAAACATGGTGTAAAGTGAAACTGGCTCAGTTGCCCCTAGCAACCAATCAGATTCCACCTTTCATTTTCCGAAGCGTCTGTGAGGAATGAAAGGTGGAATCTGATTGGTTGCTAGGGGCAACTGAGCCAGTTTCACTTTATACCATGTTTGATAAATCTCCTTTACCCTAGTGCAAATATACTGTATAATCTATATAAAATTGTTAACTATAGTTACATATAAACCAGCCAGACCACAGCAAGAGCAGAGTGGTGGTCAGTAACAATGAATCCTTCAAGTGTAACTGTATAAGCGGTTATTGGAATACCCCTTTAATAAATTCCCCCAAAACAGTTCATACAGTACTGTGCACATCCTTTAATCTGTCTGAGCTGATCGATTCCTATCAATCACCAATTCTTATAGCTGGGACTTTGGAATAAGTATAATTTACCAAATTATACTGGAAAGACGCTGGACACTCATCCAATCACCGGCTGCTCATCCAATCAGTGCCCCGGCCAGTGATTAACTGAGGAGCCTGTCACTTCAGAGACTGGCCCAGAAGTTCCAGCCGTAGCTGCAAGAAACGTGAAGAACACCGGGGAGCGTGGGCAGATATGAATAAAGTTTTTGTTCCCTTTTTATACATGCATCAGTCGTGTGCCGCAAATCGCTATTTCAACACTCAACCGATGATAATTTTTTTTGCGTAATAGGGCCCTAAAGGAAAGGGATAGATTACACATTATTTTCTATTCCAATAAGAAAAATTGGTCGGACAACCTATTTAAAGGTTTAGTTTAGCAAAAAAAAAAAAAAGAAAGAAATCAAATCAACTGGTGCCAGAAATTGGTAAAAATCTCCAGTCTTCCAGTATGTATATACACATATACAGTGGTGCCTTGGATTACGAGCATAATTCGTTCCGGGACCGCGCTTGTAATCCAAATCCACTCTTAAACCCAAGCAAATTTTCCCATAAGAAATTACTGATATGCAGACAATTGGTTCCACACCCCAAAAATAATGATTTTTTTTTTTTATTCTGAATAACATGTAGAACCGATCAAACAAACATTTAGAAACAGCTGAATATGTGATATTATAAGTTACTGTACAGTATAGCAATCAGCATGTGGAGTATAATGTATAGTAAGGGCATAAACCTGAAGAAACAGCAGCAGTTTGTAGATACAGAACAGAGCTGCAGATCTCCATAATGCAGTAATGTAGTACAACAGGCTAGAATAGAGAAGCAGGGCTGCTGTCAGAGGTCTGGGTGGTCACATGACAGTAATGGGGAAGAGGGGTGTGTTCAGCATGGACCAATCAGGAAGTGAGAATCACAGAGCTGTGCAGGAGGACAGTGAAATAAACTTTATATACAGCAGTGTGTATAGCTGAGTGTAAGTGCAGGCACATTATAGCAGCAGTGTGTATAGCTGAGTGTAAGTGCAGGCACATTATAGCAGCAGTGTTAAGCTGAGTGTGAGTGCAGGCACATTATAGCAGCAGTGTGTATAGCTGAGTGTGAGTGCAGGCACATTATAGCAGGGCTTACAGATCTGCCATGATTTGGAAGGTGAGGGAGACTTTCTGGGTCAGAGTACAGTGCTGTAGACCACCCTGTGCAGGCCATCCTCCCTTACTCTTGTTCCCACCCACTATAGGGAGCCCTTAAACCAAGTTACAATTTTAAAAAACTGTGAGCTCTTCTTGCAAAACCCTCTTTATCCCTTAAAATTTTTTCCCCTAAACTAGACAAGCCCTCTAAATGCCACACAATATACGCTCATGCTGAAATCTGCTGTACAGTGAAGACAATCTCAGCGTCTATACAAACACAATACAGCTGCAAATAACAGAAAGTGACAGGACACCCTTTCTAATTTACTCTATCAGTGCATAATGCTTATAAACTGTATGGCTGGGTTCACACGCTGTAACTGTGCGGCTGTATTTTTTATGCGGCTGTAAATGTGCGGGTGAAACTCCGGCCGTGGGAAAAAATAGACATGCGGCTCAAAACATACGGTCATTTACTTGGAAATCTGGTTCAACTAAAAATAACAAATAAAATCTTAAGAAAGTGATGGAAACACCTCTGGATGCATCTGGGAAAGCAGGGAAACAGTTTACATGAATCGCTATTACCGGGGTTTGCGATCCTCTGCACTATAGCCGATGTCTCTCATGGTTAATATATTGAATTAATAAAACACATTTTCTGTCTAATAAAGTCCCTTTTATTGTTCAATAATTAAATATAAACGATTCCATCATTTTGCAATTAAATATACAGTTAAAATAAATATATATATAAATAAATGTATATTTATATATATATTTATTTTTTGACAGTATATTGAATTGCACAATGATGGATTCGTTAGAATTAAATTATTGAACAAAGAAACTGTATTTATTTAAACGAAAATGTGTTTTATTAATTAAATATTAATTAGTACAGGAAGCTCTATAAGCCGTGAATTCATATGCCAGCAATAGAGCATTCTGTACTAATCATCACTTTACTTTACTCAAAACATCAAATGTTTCTTCTAATTATGTTATCACAATAGCATTATTAGAAGAAACATTTAGAATTATATGTGCGCTCAGCTGATTGGCTGTTCGGCTGAGCGCACATATAATAAGCCGGTCCGCAGTACAGTGACTTCATTGTGCTGCGGACCAGCGAAGAGGACACGTCGGGGTGAGTATAGAGCTCTCCCCACCCCCTCCCCGGCACTGCACCCCTCCCAGCAAGGAAGGGGGGGGTCAGTTAACCCCTTCCTTGCTGGGATGGGGGCAGTCTGACATCAGTCTGGCCCCCCGGGGGTTAAGGGGGATGCAATACATCCTCCCTTAACCCCTTGGGGGTCAGACTGTAAGCAGCGATCTGTAAAGATGCTGCATACTGTAAGGAGCACAACACCACTCACAATGATGGGTGTTGTGCTCCTGTTTGTGTGTTTTTTGTGTGTTTCTCCCTTTTTGTTTTTCAGATATCGGTATCCTGGGGATTACGTCGGATTCCATGGACTACGTCGATGACCAGCGGTTGTTCTTTGAATTTTTTAAATAAAATGGTCAATGAGGGGTGTGGGGGTGTTTTTATTTGAATAAAAAAAATTTTCAACTCGTGTCTTGTCTTTATTTCTTTACTTTTTAGACTTAGTAGTGGAAGCCGTCTAATAGACGGAATCCATTACTAAGTTGGGGCCTAGTGTTAGCCGGTATAAAATGGCTAACACTAACCCCCTATTATTACCCCAGTACCCAATGCCACCAGGGGTACTGGGAAGAGCCGGGTGCCAGTGGTCCCGGAGCGTCAAAATTGGCGCTCCTGGACCGGGCGGCAGCAGGCTGGTAAGATTTAGGCTGGGGAGGGCCTAAACCAATGGCTCTTCCCACCCTGGTGTTACCAGGCTGCTGTCGTTTGGTTTTTAACCCGGCTGGTTATAAAAATAGGGGGGACCCTATGCGTTTTTTTTTTAATTATTTATTTATTTAAAAAAAAAAACCATAGGGTCCCCCCTATTTTTATAACCAGCCGGGTTAAAAACCAAACGACAGCAGCCTGGTAACACCAGGGTGGGAAGAGCCATTGTTTTAGGCCCTCTCCAGCCTAAATCTTACCAGCCTGCTGCCGCCCGGTCCAGGAGCGCCAATTTTGACGCTCCGGGACCACTGGCACCCGGCTCTTCCCAGTACCCCTGGTGGCATTGGGTACTGGGGTAATAATAGGGGTTAGTGTTAGCCATTTTATACCGGCTAACACTAGGCCCCAACTTAGTAATGGATTCCGTCTATTAGACGGCTTCCACTACTAAGTCTAAAAAGTAAAGAAATAAAGACAAGACACGAGTTGAAAATTTTTTTTATTCAAATAAAAACACCCCCACACCCCTCATTGACCATTTTATTTAAAAAATTCAAAGAACAACCGCTGGTCATCGACGTAGTCCATGGAATCCGACGTAATCCCCAGGATACCGATATCTGAAAAACAAAAAGGGAGAAACACACAAAAAACACACAAACAGGAGCACAACACCCATCATTGTGAGCGGTGTTGTGCACCTTACAGTATGCAGCATCTTTACAGATCGCTGCTTTCAGTCTGACCCCCAAGGGGTTAAGGGAGGATGTATTGCATCCCCCTTAACCCCCTGGGGGCCAGACTGATGTCAGACTGCACCCATCCCAGCAAGGAAGGGGTTAAGTGACCCCCCTTCCTTGCTGGGAGGGGTGCAGTGCTGGGGAGGGGGTGTGGAGAGCTCTATACTCACCCCGATGTGTCCTCTTCGCTGGTCCGCAGCACAATGAAGTCACTGTACTGCGGACCGGCTTATTATATGTGCGCTCAGCCGAACAGCCAATCAGCTGAGCGCACATATAAATCTAAATGTTTATTCTAATAATGTTATTGTCATAACATAATTAGAAGAAACATTTGATGTTTTCATTAATGTAAAGTGATGATTAGTACAGAATGCTCTATTGCCGGGAATATGAATTAACGCCTTATGGAGCTTCCTGTACTAATTAATATTTAATTAATAAAACACATTTTCTTGGAAATAAATTCAGTTTCGTTGGTCAATAATTTAATTCTAACGAATCCATCATTGTGCAATTAAATATACTGTCAAAAAATAAATATATAGATAAATATACATTTATTTATATATCTATTTTTTTAACAGTATATTTAATTGCAAAATGATGGATTCATTAGAAATAAATTATTGATCAACGAAAGTGTCTTGATTACAAATAAAATGTCTTTGATTAATTTAATATATTAACTATTAGAGGCATCGGCATTCGGCATCATTGCCGGCTATTTTTGAAGTACTCCGTACGGACCGCCTGTCAATCCACGGCCGCATGTCCAGCCGCAAACAATGGTCTTGTTCATTTTTTACGGGTCCGTTTACGATAGGGCCGTAGATTCAGAGATAGTGTGCACTGTGCAGCCGCATATCCTATACTTCCCAGCATACACACGAACCATCAAAAATACCGCCGCACAATTACAGCCGCACATACAGCCGCACTCTTACAACGTGTGAACCGAGCCCCCAACATTATTCCTGTCTGGGAGAGCATTCAGATCATGCAGCAGCCGCAGAGTCTACAGCCGGCACAGCCCCATGGCACAGGCCGACACAGGCCTCTGATTAGTCTAACATATCAGGGCATATTGCTTTGTATCTAATGCCATTTACATACCGGTCTGTACTGTTATATCATAGTCTGGATGGGTTATTGTGACTGATCCTGCAATAGGAAGCCATTGATGTCTACTAAGTAATCTATTTGAATTCTATTCTACAGAGAGCTGATATGTTCAATTCCATAACTGCTAAAATTTCCACCCGTGATCTTAGAAATCAGGTCCATGAAATCACATATAGCATCTCCGACAGGCCATTGCCGAATGATTAATGACTACATTGTGCTGCAGCGGAAAGTAGGTTGTAAAATATCATAAAAATGTTAAAGATTCAGAAACGTGGAATGACATGTGCAGACGCCAATGTGATATTCACGGACAAATACCGATACCAGGGTTCTGTACAGTACTGGGAAACTAGAGGAGGTTGTGTCAGTGTGATGTATGCCGGGGTAGCTATGCAGTGTTGTGGCAGATCTGTGGGTGTAGGGGTACTAGTCACGGTGGTCAGAAGTGGTGTTGGAACCCACCCCCGGATAAATGGACACTGCGCTTGAGGTTCGCATCACCCAAGTGTGAACAGATGTATAGGTGCAAGTGACTTAACCAGAATAACTTGGTTTACTAGTAAGAACTTCAGTACAATACACGTTAAAGTGTCACTGTTGTTTAATTTTTATTTATTTCTTTTTTGCAGAAATCAATAGTACAGGAGATTTTAAGAAACTTTGTAATTGGGTTTAGTAGCCAAAAAATGCATTTTTGTCATGAAAAAGCAGTTCTCCCCCCTGCCTTCATGGTTTTCTATGGAGAGGGGAGGGGGGAGAGAGATGAGGCACCAAAACAGGACAACAAAGAGTTAATTTACAGCTTTATCACCGGGCTATCTCCTTTGAAGTCAGCACTGACCTCTCTGACCTCTGAATACCAGCTTTCACGGAGGTCCCGCTGTGAAATCCTTTTGTTCTCTGCTCTCTGCTGGAGACTAATCTCCCTCGTCCTTCCTCCCTCCTCCCCTCTCCATAGATTAGGCAGGGCTCGATTGATGTAAACTAGTTGAGATTTCCTGATAATAAGCAGAAGAAGAGAGAGAGAGGGGGGGGGGGCCTGGGGAAAGATTTTTTGAACGCATACAATGGCATATTTGCCTAATAAACCCTATTACAAAGTTTTTTAAAATCACCTGGACAACAGTGACACAGTGGCCCTGTCCAATGTGGTAATGTACTCCGTAGTATGTCCTGCAGGAAGTCATGTTATACTTTCCAGCCTGACACAGTGCTCTCTGCTACCACCTCTGTCCAGGACAGGAACTGTCCAGAACAGTAGCAAATCCCCATAGGAGACAACACTGACGGATTATTAGCAGATTACAGAGATAACAAGGCATAACAAGAGATAACATTGGGTGACACATGGGGTTTGTCTGCCCTATATATAGTACTTGCCATCTAGGCACTTTACACGGTTACATAACCATCTCCAAGTCAGTAGACTGGACCTAGCATAAACTATTGTAATATATTCTGTATGGTGGGAGCATAACTGCTGGTTTGGATACAGTATATGGTAATTCAGCATAATGTCTGTATGACCCTTACCTGCATACAGGGACTTTATTTTCTAGTACACAATCTCCTCCATTCCTGCAGTATCTGATCGGACATTCTGAAAAGTCATAAAATCATTAACAATGTTTGTATTGATTTATACATGATGTGAGTCAGAGCGGCCATGTACCAGGGCTGCATTCTGCCTTCCAGTGGAGAACACAAGACATAATGCCGCACCGTTATACTGAATATTTTTTGTTTTATACACCTTGATTTAATAATGTTATATTACTTGGTGCTTTAATAAATGTGTAGTTTTCTATTTATACAGTGCTATACATCCAGTGGCAGCAGTAAGGGGTGACACGGCCCTTTGCTGCCACCAGTGTTCATGTCGGGAACTGCAGGTCTACCTTAGTTATAGATTTTTATGCCGACACAATATGCATTCACCAGCTAAGTTTGGGTAATTGAATTAAATAAGGTCCATGTCTGTTCGTACACATACAATTCAGCAGCCAATTTTCAGATGTTGCCAACTTATTCATGCCTCACAAAATGACATGTCAACCCAGCCTGAGGAACATATTAGACAGATCACTACAATCTAAACATAAAGAAACATGTTGATTTTGTTAGAATAAAATCTGCATAAAATAAGCTAAAGTAATGACTTAAAGGAATTTTACTGCAGGTACACCGTTTGGGACACCTATGTCATACAGCATGCACAGGAAGTCAAGTGTCCCCTAGTGACCAATTCTGGGAACTACATCTATACTCCCTGGCTGCTTCAGCCTGTTACGTACACAATGTAACTCATGGGCTACGCCGTTTATGCAACTCCCGTTAAAGTCAATAGGTTTTTGTGCAAATTTTGTGGCTTCCCGACCACGTCATGCATCAAATAGAACAGAGGAAGCTGGAGGGCCCTCAATCTTAAGACATATCCCAGGTGTTCCCCTTTAACATAATAACACTGGAATCAGTTCCAGTTACATACATTGTAATGTATCAAACACACAATACAGTCATACAGGACCTAATACCTGAACAGCCGGACTCGTCGATATGGTCACTGCAGTCTGGTGATCCATCACATCGCTGTTCAAGAGACACCCATGTGTTTGAGGGAGTGCACAGCACAGAGCCATTGACGACAACCATTGTAGCTGTAATAAAAAAGACAAAACTATTAATAGGTGATGTTAAGCGAGCATGCTGGGACAATCAATAACTGACGGCCAAATGATTGGCCGTCAGTTATAGCTTTTTTTTTTGTTCCAATTTTTGCAATTTTTGTCCCTTCGAGGGATGTTTAAACTAAAGAAACAAAAATTAGAATGACAAAATGAAATAATGCAAGAGACATTAGAAGTCCGGCAGGATGCCTGCAATTGCCGCATCCTGTCGGACTTCTAATGTGTCTTGTACAAATCAACTTCATTTTTTGATTCAAATTTTTGTTTAAACATCCCTCAAAGGGACAAAATATACAAAAATTAGAACAAAAAAAATTGTGCAGGAGATATAACTGAGGGGAGAACAGTTTTCGAAACATAATGGCCTAGGTTAACCAGGCACCCCCAGCTCTGCCAACCAGGGGGCAACTGGTAAATTGTTTGAGTCTACCATTTCAATGGGGCTCATTACTTCAGTCAAGCACTCAAGTATTGAAAAATACTCAAGTAACCAGCACTCAAGCATTTTACTTCTTACTCAACTCTATTTATACGGTAAATACCATCCACCTACCATGTATAAGTATCAAGAACAGCTTGAGAGGATGGAACCTGTGTAGTCACTCAGGGCACATTAGGCCCCATTGCTGAGTGCCCCCCGCAGGAGGGGGGGGGATCTATAGATTACCCTGCCGCCAATCATAATATATATGTTACTTTAACTTTCTTGTAAACAAAAAAAGTCCCGACCTCTGTTATTCTGTTGATGCCCTATGCACGGTGCTCTTGACACCCAAGAAACTCCAGGTCAGTTAATCCCTGACCACAGCAACAATCTTCCTCACCCAGTGCTTATCTGGGAGTTTACTTCCTTCCACTGAGACAGGAAACAGGAAGTAGTGAGCAGTGGGGACCAGGTAGAACCAGAAATGCAGTGATGCAGCAAAAGGCAGGTCAGTATCAGTTTTTTTTTTTTGTTAAATAAGGACAGAAATACTGGATGACTGTTACCATGAGCAATTAGGAAATAAATATAAGTATATAAATTGGATTAAGGAAGGGAGGATGTAATATTTAAATGGAATCTATGAGTCCACTTATGCGTTTGTCAAATGTATTGTATATTGCTAATGGTTGTACGTTTTGAAAATTCAAATAAAGAACAATTAAAAAAAAAGAAAAGAAATGAAATACTGGATGACACCTGATTCCAGGTGATTTGAATTATTTTAACCTGGGATACCCCTTTAATCTAATACGTATAAACGGAACTAAAAAGGAATATATTGGTCCCATCTCCATATATTAGATAAATCTTCTTTCTCTTTCCTCTCTTACAATTTGAATAATTACCAGACGAATATTTCATGATAGATTTCATAAAACTGGATTAATAAGCTACAAGCATTTAGCCAACTGTCGGTAACATAAGGCTCCATATAAATGCACCCTTGTTAGGCATCTAATGTTCTCTATTTAACAGCAGGGTAAACTAACAGCAGTGAGATCTCCGATGTGTGAGAACGTGTGGGCACGTAGCGCCTTCCACTCACCAGACGCTACACACAGGGGTGATGGCTGAAAGTGTATTTTTAGGCTACAGATTGGGAAAAGTAGATAGAAAAATTATTATACTATATGCGATTGAAGGTACTATGCTACTGCCTACAGGTTATAGAGCATTCTCCCCAGTATAAGAGATTACAAGAGATCACCTATAATAGTAGTGCAAGTGCACTTAAAGAGACTCTGTCAGTAGGATTATTCTGTCCTATGTCAGGGTAGCATATACTAGTGACGGAGAAGCTGAACAGAATGATGTATCACTTACATTGTTCTGTGCAGCTTATCCAGAGATATCCTCCTGAATAACATGGACAATAAGTTGTCCTCTCCGTTATGAGCGTGAGCCTAGTATTCCTGGATATTCATGAGCACCAGCAAACTCTGCCCACCAGCTGCTGATTCGTAGTTATCTATCCATGCTGTGTGTGCAGTCAACTGTCAATCAGCTGAAGGGCGGGGGGAAGGGGTGCGGCAAGAATCCAATTCTCCTACATATTTGGAGAACGGATGAATAGAATGATGTAAGTAATACACAGATCTGTTTAGTATTTCTGTCACTAGTTTATGCTGTCCTTATTTAAGGCAGTATAAACCTAGTTACATATTCCCTTTAACATAAAGGGTCTGCTTCCTACCCACATGCTGTGGTTTTGACGAGGACATTTAAAGAGGTTTTCCTAGACTTTTTGATTGACAGCTTGTCCTAAAGAGAGGTCATCAATCACATATGGTCTGTAAACCTCTCTAGGTGCCTCATTACAGCTCCATACAACATGGAAATATACAAGGCAGTCATTCAGAGGCCTATTTTAATATATATATATATATATATATATATATATATTTCTTATTGTCGATAGAGATGAATAGAAGTCACTGCGTAACCTTCAAAATCCTTACATAAAAATTCAACTTCAAAACCTTGCAAAAAAAATATTCAGATCTCTGTCTAGTTAGAAACTTTATTGAATCTTTTTTTTCCATCGGAAGTCTTGTTTACTTTAGTTCTCCATCCGTCATATTTTATCTTGGAAAAAAACGGATTTTTTTTTTTTTTTTAAATATGTCATCACCTCCAAAGATTATTTTATCAGGAAAGTGTATTTTCAACTACAAAGTGAAGGCAACATTTGTCGCTCTGTGATTACATTTCAAAGTAAATCAAAGCATTATAAGGAAACTTTTTTTTTTTTGTCCTCGAAACCGAGGCATTGGTACAATTGTATCTATTCTGATAATTTAAGAGAAAAGATGGGGGGGGGGGGAAGAGCTTTGTTAGTCAGAACTCATGAAAGACCTTTCAAGGTTATGAAGGGATAAGGTGCGGAGAATATCGACGCCTTCCGTGATCTCATTAAAAGCAATACGTGTCCGAGTGTTCAATATAATAGGTCAACATCTCACCGGCACAAGGCATAATACTTAAAGGTATACCAAGGCTAAGTATATTACATGGGCAAAAACATCTATACGATTAAATATCTAATTTAAAAGAAATAAAACTGATTTTCTAACATGTACTGTCTCTTGACCATCCCTCATCCATCCACTATGCACCCATCATCCACACACTATGTACAATCACTTGAGAAACCACTAACACTGATACTGACTGACTGACACTGACTGACTGATACTGACTGACACACTGACTGACTCACTGACTGACACTGATTGATTGACTGACACTGACTGACTGACACACTGTAGATATAAAAGCTGGTAATTAGGCTTTACTTATACAGAAATAACAGGACTACATTAAGCTATTTCTGTTGTGCATTATGGCAAATCAAAGAGTTAAAATCTCTCTAAATTTACTTCTTACTCATCTTATGTTAAAGCACACACAACACATAGGGGGAGATTTATCAAACATGGTGTAAAGTTGAATTGTCTTAGTTGCCCCTAGCAACCAATCAGATTCCACCTTTCATTTCTCACCAGTGGCGGAACTACCGCCGTAGCAGCCGTAGCGGCCGCTACGGGGCCCCGCCATATCGGGGGCCCGTGGCGCGGGCCCCCGGAGCTCATATAGCCTGTAGCACCCGGCGGCCGAGCAGGCCTCCCGGTGCTACAGCTGTTTGGGGTCCAGGCAGTGGCCACGAAGGGGGGCCCGCGGGGCCCTCCCGATCAATTACTCTTGTGACCGCAAGCATTGTTTTGCTTGCGGTCACAAGAGTCCTGCTCCCCCGGCTGCTGCGCGGCTGCCGGGGGTGTCGCATCTTATCCCCGGCAGCGCGCGCATCCCAGAACTCCCTGCGCACCTTGGGCCCTGACTTCCGGTTCCGGCGCGCAGGGAGCTCTGGGATGCGCGCTGCCGGGGATAAGACGCGACACCCCCGGCAGCCGCGCAGCAGTTGGGGACAGACCAGGAGGAAAATCAACGTGGGAGCTCGTTGTCAGGTGAGTTAAGTTTTTTTTTTTTTTTTTATCAGCCTGCAGGGTGGGGGGAAGGAGGGGGGCATCTATGAGGGTGGGGGGAAGGAGGGGGGCATCTATGAGGGTGGGGGGAAAGAGGGGGGCATCTATGAGGGTGGGGGGAAAGAGGGGGGCATCTATGAGGGTGGGGGGAAGGAGGGGGGCATCTATGAGGGTGGGGGGGAAGAGGGGGCATCTATGAGGGTGGGGGGAAAGAGGGGGGCATCTATGAGGGTGGGGGGAAAGAGGGGGCATCTATGAGGGTGGGGGGAAAGAGGGGGCATCTATAAGGGTGGGGGGAAGGAGGGGGGCATCTATGAGGGTGGGGGGAAGGAGGGGGGCATCTATGAGGGTGGGGGGAAGGAGGGGGCCATCTATGAGGGTGGGGGGAAGAAGGGGGCCATCTATGAGGGTGGGGGGAAGGAGGGGGCATCTATGAGGGTGGGGGAAGGAGGGGGGCATCTATGCGGGTGGGGGGAAGCAGGGGGCATCTATGACTAATATGTCTGTCTGGCAGATTCTGTGGATTGGTGGCTCGGAGAAGTTCTCATAATGGCCCAGGACGGATGGAGAAGATGAAAAGGAAAGAACTCCGATCAGAAAAGACGTCCCCTGTGAGTCACCTGATATAACTGCACTGTAATGTATATGGTGTATAGAGCCTGTGTAGAGCTGGGGCCACCTCTATATGACTGGATGAGGTGATTTAGTGTACTGGATTTGGTCAGTAACAATATGGTGGTGATGATTGTGGTGTGGCAGTAATGTTTCCTTCCTATATACTGGTATTACTGGTAATATTGGTCTCAGTATACAGGATTTGGTCGGTAACAGTATGGCAGGAATATGTACGTTGATAATACTTTCTCTTCCAATATGCTGGTGTTATTGGTAATATCTGTCTTGGTGTATATATATATATATATATATATATATATATATACATACACACACACACACACACACACACTAATAGCATCACCTGGTCATGAAAGGAGGGGGGGGGGGCCAAGTTGGCCTCTCGCACCAGGGCCCAGGAGACATTAGCTACGCCCCTGGGTCCAGGGGTGTCCCGGGGATTCCCAGGCAGCACAGGTGACAGGCTCGGAGTGGCTTGGCGTCCGCCGGGGGCCAGGGTAAGTACTTCTGGCGCAGGGACTTCAAGCACTAACAAGCGTTCCTGTGTACAGGCTAGGGGCGGACTCTGAGCTCACTGTTACCGGTGCTTCCGGGGATGCTGCCCCCCCCCCTTGCCACCGTATTGCTGTCCCGGCAGCACAGGTACCGGTGAGCTCAGCGTCCGCCCCCAGCCTGTACCTCCGGCACAGGAGCACTTGTTAGAGATGCACCCTGCGCCGGAAGTACTTGCCCCGGCGGACACTGAGCCACTCTGAGCCCGACACCTGTGCTGCCTGGGAATCCCCAGGACGCCCCCCCGGGAGAAGAGGAGAAGACAGCCGACGGGGGAGTTAGGTGAGTTGTGTTTTTTTTTATTTTCTATCTGCTTTGCAAAGGGGGATAATACAGGGTGGTGCCATCTATGGGGTATATACAGGGGGCCATCTATGAGGGATATACAGGGGGGCCATCTATTGGGGATATACAGGGGGCCATCTATGTGGTATATACAGGGGGGCCATCTATGGGGGATATACAGGGTGGCCATCTATGGGGGATATACAGGGGGGCCATCTATGGGGGATATACAGGGGGCCCATCTATGGGGGATATACAGGGGGGACATCTATGGGGGATATACAGGGGGCCATCCAGGGGCGCCGCAATGATGAGGCGACCTGAATCGTCTGCCTCAGGCGGCGCCACCAGCTATCTTCATGGGGGCGGCATTCAGTGGCAGATTATAATATGAGCGGTTCGGGCGGCCGCCCACATTATAATCCGCCACTGACTGTACCCAGGGCCGCTTTAACCAGAGGGCACATGGTGCACGTGCACCGGGCCCACTGGTTAAAGGGGCCCCCCCGAGCAGGCCGGCCGTGGCTATGTGCGACCAGTGCGGTCGCACAGGGCTCCGGCCACCAGCCTGTCAGGGGGGAGCGCCATGGATGGGTAATCTACTTACCCCTCCATGGCGCCCCCTGCAGGGCCCCCCCCGTCCGCCGCTGCCCCCGTCCGCTGCTGCTGCGGCGCTTCAGCGCTGCAGCAGCAGCGACACTGACAGAGAGAGAGCCATTGGCTCCCTCCCTGTCAGTCACTCTTGTGGCCGCACTTCCTGCAGTCACAAGAGGCCGCACTCTCCCTCTAGCGCCCGACGTCACTGGAGCGTCGGCGCGAGGGTGAGGGGAGTGCAGCCTCTTGTGACCACAGGAAGTGCGGCCACAGGAGGGAAGAGAAGAGGAACGTGTGGACCTAGGTGAGTAAGTGTTTGTTTTTTTCAATGTTATATGGGAGGGGGAGCTATATACTATTGGGGAGCACAGGGGGCTATATACTATGGGGGGGCACAGGGGGCTATATACTATGGGGGAGCACAGGGGGCTATATACTATGGGGGGGCACAGGGGGCTATATACACTATGGGGGAGAACGGGGGCTATATACTATTGGGGAGCACAGGGGGCTATATACTATGGGGGAGAACAGGGGGCTATATACTATGGGGGAGAACGGGGGCTATATACTATTGGGGAGCACAGGGGGGCTATATACTATGGGGGAGAATGGGGGCTATATACTATTGGGGAGCACAGGGGGGCTATATACTATGGGGGAGAACGGGGGCTATATACTATTGGGGAGCACAGGGGGCTATATACTATGGGGGAGCACAGGGGGCTATATACTATGGGGGAGCACAGGGGAGCTATATACTATGGGGGAGCACAGGGGGCTATACACTATGGGGGAGCACAGGGGAGCTATATACTATTGGGGAGCACAGGGGAGCTATATACTATTGGGAAGCACAGGGGGCTATATACTATTGGGGAGCACAGGGGAGCTATATACTATGGGGGAGCACAGGGGAGCTATATACTTTGGGGGAGCACAGGGGGCTATATACTATGGGGGAGCACAGGGGGCTATATACTATGGGGGAGCACAGGGGGCTATATACTATGGGGGAGCACAGGGGAGCTATATACTATGGGGGAGCACAGGGGGCTATACACTATGGGGGAGAACGGGGGCTATATACTATTGGGGAGCACAGGGGGCTATATACTATGGGGGAGCACAGGGGGCTATATACTATGGGGGAGCACAGGGGGCTATATACTATGGGGGAGCACAGGGGAGCTATATACTATGGGGGAGCACAGGGGGCTATACACTATGGGGGAGCACAGGGGAGCTATATACTATTGGGGAGCACAGGGGAGCTATATACTATTGGGAAGCACAGGGGGCTATATACTATTGGGGAGCACAGGGGAGCTATATACTATGGGGGAGCACAGGGGAGCTATATACTTTGGGGGAGCACAGGGGGCTATATACTATGGGGGAGCACAGGGGAGCTATATACTATGGGGGAGCACAGGGGAGCTATATACTATGGGGAGCACAGTGGGCTATATACTACTGGGGAGCACAGGGGGCTATATACTATGGGGGAGCACAGGGGGCTATATACTATGGGGGAGCACAGGGGGTTATATAGTATTGGGGAGCACAGGTTAGCTATATACTATTGGGGAGCACAGGGGCTATATACTATTGGGGAGCACAGGGGAGCTATATACTATTGGGGAGCACAGGGGTCTATATACTATGGGGGAGAGCACAGGGGGCTATATATTATGGAGAGCACAGGGGGGCTATATACTATTGAGGGGGAGCACAGGGGGGCTATATACTATTGGGGGAGAGCACAGGGGGGCTATATACTATTGTGGGAGAGCACAGGGGGGCTATATACTATTGGGGGAGAGCACAGGGGGCTATATACTATTGTGGGAGAGCACAGGGGGGCTATATACTATTGTGGGAGAGCACAGGGGGGCTATATACTATTGTGGGAGAGCATAGGGGGGCTATATACTATTGGGGGAGAGCACAGGGGGGCTATATACTATTGTGGGTGAGCACAGGGGGCTATATACTACTGGGGAGAGTGCACAGGGGGGCTATATACTAATGGGGGAGCACATGAGGGTCTATATACTACAGGGACACCTTAAAACTATGGAGGCACAGAGGGGTGTAACTATGTAGGAGTACAGAGGGGTGTAACTACTGTATAGGGGTACAAGGGACCTAACTACTGTATGTGTTGGAGCCTAAAATATTTGTCTGGCAGATTCTGGAGAGAAGATTCACAGCCAGGAGAAGACTTCAAGGTGGCCCAGGCTGGATGGAGAGAAAAGAAAAGGTGACAGACTCTGATCGGAGAAGACGCCTCCGGTGAGTCACTGGATGTAACTTCACTCTGTTATAGGCTTGTACTGATAGGGGTCATGGTGTGGCGGTATTATGTAATGGTATCATTGGTGATATCTTTCTGTTTTGTTTAGTGCAGTTTTTATGTAATATGTAATCACTGTATGGTGGAAATAGTGTTATAAGGTAACTACTGTATGTATTGGGGCTCTTGATACAGTGTGGGGGCAAATTCAGTACATTATACAATGTGCAGAAAGGTAAGGGGGGGCCCACTCTTGAGGGCTGTGCACTGGGCCCACCAATGTATTAAAACGGCCCTGACTGTACCATGTACTGGAGCCCCCCCGCCCCCGGGAAGTATCTGTAATGAGATGCTGTGAGCGGGGGAGACTGTATTCATAAGCGCCGCGCTGTACTAAATCAGCCGCGCGGTGCTGATACTACAGCGCGGCGCTTATGAATACAGTCTCCCCCGCTCACAGCATCTCATTACAGATACTTCCCGGGGGCGGGGGGGCTCCAGTACATGCATTCCACGTCCGTGATCCGTCAGGATCACGGAACGTGGGAATGCAGCCTTAGTCCCCCGGCTGATGTGCGGCTGCCCGGGGTGTCCCGTCCTGTCCCCGGCAGCGCGCGCATCAGAGAGCTCCCCGTGCGCCGGAAGTCACAGGCACAGGCGCACGGGGAGCTCTGTGATGCGCGCGCTGCCGGGGACAGGACGGGACACCCCGGGCAGCCGCACATCAGCCGGGACCAGACCAGAGAGGCTCGACGGGGGAACGGAGGGCAGGTGAGTTGTGTGCTGTTTTTTGTTTTTGTTTTATCTGCTGTGCAGGGGGGAGGGGAGAGGGGGACCATCTATAAGGTAGGGGGGGAAGGGGGCCATCTATAAGGGAGGGGGAAAGAGGGGGACGATCTATAAGGGAGGGGGGAAAGAGGGGGACGATCTATAAGGGGGGGGACCATCTATAAGGGAGGGGGAGAGGGAAGAGGGGGACCATCTATAGGGGGGAGCCATCTATAAGGGAGGGGGGAAAGAGGGGGACCATCTATAAGGGGGGGGCCATCTATAAGGGAGGGGGGAAAGAGGGGGACCATCTATAAGGGGGGGACCATCTATAAGGGAGGGGCGGGAGGGGGACCGTCTATAAGGGGGGGGAAGAGGGGGACCATGTATAAGGGGGAGAGGGGGACCATCTATAAGGGAGGGGGAAAGAGGGGGACCATCTATAAGGGGGCATCTATAAGGGAGGGGGGAGAGGGGGACCATCTATAAGGGGGGGAGGGGGACCATCTATAAGGGAGAGGGGACCATCTATAAGGGAGGGGGAGAGAGGGAAGAGGGGGACCATCTATAAGGGGGGGGGAAGAGGGGGACCATCTATAAGGGGGGGAGAGGGGGACCATCTATAAGGGGGGGAGAGAGGGAAGAGGGGGACCAACTATAAGGGGGGGGGAAGAGGGGGACCATCTATAAGTGGGGAAGAGGGGGACCATCTATAAGGGAGGGGAAAGAGGGGGACCATCTATAAGGGAGGGGGGAGAGGGGGACCATCTATAAGGGGGGGAGAGGGGGACCATCTATAAGGGAGAGGGGACCATCTATAAGGGGGGGAAGAGGGGGACCATCTATAAGGGGGGAAGAGGGGGACCATCTATAAGGGGGGAAGAGGGGGACCATCTCCTAAAAGATCAGCACCCTCCTCTCCTGACATCCTCTGTGCTGCTGGGACTTCTCCTATAGGATTAGCACCCTCCTCTCCTGACATCCTCTGTGCTGCTGGGACCTCTCCTATAGGATTAGCACCCTCATCTCCTGACATCCTCTGTGCTGCTGGGACCTCTCCTATAGGATTAGCCCCCTCCTCTCGTGACATCCTCTGTGCTGCTGGGACCTCTCCTATAAAGTCAGCCTCCTCCTCTCCTGACCTCCTCTGTGCTGCTGTGACCTCCCCTATAAGATCAGCCCCCTCCTCTCCTGACATCCTCTGTGCAGCAAGGGACCAAACATTATGTTTATTGGGGACAGCAGTGGGGGGGGGGGGGGGGGCAGTAGTGGATTATAATGTGGGCGGATTGACGGGGGGGGGGCGTCATTCTATAGTTCGCCTCGGGCAGCAGAGAGGCTAGAATCACCCCTGGGGCCATCTATGGGGAATATACAGGGGGGATATACAGGGGGGGACATCTATGGGGGATATACAGGGGGGAAATCTATGGGGGATATACAGGGGGGAAATCTATGGGGGATATACAGGGGGGCCATCTATGGGGATATACAGGGGGGTATATATAGGGGGATAATACAGGGGGCCATCTATGGGGGATATACAGGGGGGCCATCTATGGGGGATAATACAGGGGGGACATCTATTGGGAATATACAGGGGGCCATCTATGGGGGATATACAGGGGGGGCATCTATGGGGGATATACAGGGGGCCATCTATGGGGGATATACAGGGGGCCATCTATGGGGGATATAGAGGGGGCCATCTATGGGGGATATACAGGGGGCCATCTATGGGGGATATACAGGGGGCCATCTATGGGGGATAATACAGGGGTGCCAATCTATGGTGGATTATACAGGGAGGTATACATAGGGGGATAATACAGGGGGCCATCTATAGGGCGACACCATGAGGGGGCATTTATAAGGGGACCAAATGAGAGTTCATTTATAGGGGGACAACATGGGGGACCATCTTTAAGGGGGATTGACAACACGGGGGGTAATTTATAAGGGGCCAACAAGGGTGGCATCGGTAAGGGGGAATACACAGAGGGGCATATACTATAAGGGGATCACATAGTGTCAGGGCTATCCACTAAACAAGGGGGTAAAGGGGCCAATACAGATGTGCAGTTTGTATAGAGATGAGGATGGTGCCATAGTGAGGAGCCTAATATGTTTCTCTGGCAGATTCTGTGGATTCGTGGCTCGGAGAAGTTCTAATGGCCCATGAAGGATGAAGAAGAAAATGAAGGAAACAACTCCGATCAGAGAAGACGTCCCCTGTGAGTCACTTAATACAACTGTACTGTAATTTATATGGTGTACAGAACCTGTGTAGAGCTGAGTGTGTTGATGGCGTAGTGGTCGATTGAGGGGGTGGGGGCCCCAATCAAAAGTTTGCTATGGGGCCCAGCCATTTCTAGTTAAGCCCCTGTTTCTCACAGATTATTTGCAAAATGAAAGGTGGAATCTGATTGGTTGCTAGGGGCAACTAAGACAATTCAACTTTACACCAGTTTGATAAATCTCCCCCATAGAATTACATTATAAATTGTACCAAATGACAAATTCAGCTCTGCTGCATCCAGAGAATCAGAGGGATATGTCCAATCGGTGCATTTGCATTTTTGGCCTATATAAAGTAGTATTAAATACTTACTGCAGGTCTTTTCATCATCTCCGAACAGACAATCTGTCACCCCATCGCACCGCATAATCAATGGGATGCATTTATCTAAGCACCGGAACTGTGTGGCGCTGCACCGTGTCTCAGGGCTGGTGGCGGGGGATGAAGTAGGGCAGAGGATCTCATCCGTACCGTCCGTGCATTCTTCTGTTCCATTACATTTAGCTGATAAGGGGACACACTCTTTTCTGTACATGCAGGTGAATGAGTCCGAAGAGCAGGGAGCTGATGGAATCAATGGGCCTGAAAAAGTGGAAAGTAGCTGAAAATATTAGCAAACAAAAACAGTAAAAAGAGGGGTTTTTTTGTTTGTTTTTTTAAGAATCAAAATTTTATATTAAAGCATTTTTTTACCTCTTTAATAATAATAATAATATTTATTATTATTATTATTATTATTATTATTATTATTATTATTATTATTATCATTATTATTATTATATTTTAGGACGGGCATCTTGCCTGAGCTGCTATAAAAAAAAGTTTCAAACATTTGCCTAAGAACATGCATGTCAGATGTATGGATTTTTTTTTTTTATTTGGTGGAGTTGTGGGCATGCACTGTGATCTCTGAGGTCACTGTAATATAGAGGTGGTATGTGATAAAGAGGCCACTGTGTAGGGTGGAGCAGAACAATGTCTAATACCTATTCTCAATGCTTTGTAGCAGGTGGGATGGTCTGACTATAAGCAGATCACATAGCATCCTCCTGCTTGGACACCCAGTGATCAGCTGTGATCTGTGGGGAAACCTGGCATAACATGTTTCTTAGGGTACTGTTACACAAATCGATTATCGGCTGTACTTGGCCAATTGCCGGCTGTTCCGTCCGATAATTTTGGGGGAATAGGTTGTGTTTTAAATTACAGATGACGGCTGATTGCTAATTTAAAGAATGACCTAAAATACTGATAACAATAGCGATGGTCTGCTATCTCCTATGGGCCCCCTTCCATCCTATGAACAGAGGACCCCTCTCTATTTACCCACAATTCTCTATGGACAACCCCTTTCAACTCACTTCAAGGAAAGTCCCAGATCACTCATTGTTGAGGATGACTCGTTATGGAATAATTCGAGATGAGCGTGACTCGAACATGCTCGAGTCCGATCATTCAGCATTTGATTACCTGTGGATGAAGAAGTTGGATGCATCCCTAGGGAGTCCTGGAAAACATGGAGACAGCCATAGGCAATAGGTGGTATCCATGTTTTCTAGGACTCCCTAGGGCTGCATAAAACTATAGCAGCCACCGCGAGCGCATTCGAAGTTTGTTTAACTCTAAGTATATACTGTCATCCTTTGTCAAAGCAGGTACAGGGTTGTCATTTTTCAAAAGTTGTGTAATGATAATAATACGGCCAGAGTTCGGTTTTACTAATACAAAGCCTCTAAACTGCAGACATAGAATTCAATGATAAAACTCAGGGTACCTAAAGCCACCTCTAGAGGGAGCTTTAGAATGATACAGTACTAGCATTGACTGAACTCAATAACAAGACAGTGTGCAGTATGCTCCTAAGCTCCCCCTAGTGGAAGCTGTGGATTTACATTTTTTTTTTAAATTTAACTTAATATTCTATACAGGGGATAGGGAGCTCTGTATAATAAAATTGGAGGTTTGACCAAATTAATACATATTAGGTAATATGAATCTTCGGCCTTCAGCAATAAAATAAACAATTTGGTGTTTAGTAGATATTCTATTAATCTCTATGACATATTAGGGGGCGAGGAGATTGTGGGTGGCCTACAAGATCACTTTCGACTATCTAAGGAGATGGGTAGTATAAATAAGGGGTCATTGTGTCTCTCCTGTATAGAGGTCTTGGAGGTCCACACTAACTATCTGCTCAGTAATTATAACCATGGTGTTAACCAAGCTATGAGTCTGTCAATAGTTAACACCTTCTGAAACATCAGCAATTACAAAGCAAAAGCCACACGAAAACTGTAAGTAAAAGAACGAGCAGCGAGAATCTGTAAAAGAATCCTAGGGCGGAAAATGTGTTTGCATTTGATGTCTGATTCTTTCAGAGCATTGTCTGTGCGCTGTAAAAGCTCCGCATTACTACAAACACCCTACAGCGAAAGCTGGAACAGGAAGAAAGATGGGACGTGTATGCGGTTCACAGTGTGCCGGGAACAGGACGTCTTTTTGTTGCAGTGTGTTACCATACTAGACTGTAATCACTGCTAATATTACGTCTCAGAAGATGTTTTAGCTTACCACTCTCTCTAATATACAGGATTATCCTCATATACAGCATGTCCCAGACATACAAATGTGCCCTGTAAGTTAGAAGGCACATTTTTTTCTTTCTTTTCACTATCTGGTATTTCTTTAAGGGTCAATTATTTTAGCTTTCCTTATTAGTAGAGTTGAGCTTTTAAAGGTTCGTTTCTGCAGAGTTCTCTGAACTTTGAAGAAAAGTTTGGGTTTGTCTGAACAGAACCTTAAACGATTCACAATCAAACAGCTAGACCCTTCAGGCGTTTATCTGTTTTAGTACAGTTCAGCAAGTTCTCACATCAATACTTACCTATCCTCACTCCCCCGGTGTCCTCCTTACTGGTTACCAGTGTCCCCTGAAGCCACCTCCAGCTGGATCAGCCAATCACTGGCCACGGTGCTGTCCCGTCTCAGTCAGTGATTGGCTGAGGAGGCTGGAGGCAGCTGCAAGAGAAACTGGAGAAGGAGGACACCAGGGGAGCGTGGACAGGTGAGCATACCCTTTTTTTATTTTTATTTTTTGTATTTCTTTTGTGTATTAAATTGTGCAGCCGCCACCTTTACAAAATAGTTATGAAATGTGCAAAAAGTTTGGTTTGGTACCGAACTGAGATTTTTGCAGTTTGTGAGATTTGGTTCGCTCATCTCTACTTATACAGTAAGTGATTGTGGTCAGGGAATGGGAATCTCAAGTGGAGGAAACTCATCTTGGTTGTGTGACCATAATAAACTATAAATATACTGCGCCACAGGATCACAGGATGTATAGAAATTTTAACTTTTATTAGTAAAATGTTAAAATAGCAACAGGATGAACAATCATATAAAAACTCGTTTCCACGCATTCTGGATGATCACTGTGACCGTAATTGTCTAAAATACATATAAATGAGGTTTTTCATGGGACTGGAATCCCAATACTATTATAACTATATAGTAATAAAAGTAAGGTCAGAGTTAATATGCACTGACGCTGGAGAATCTCCTCTTTGGTCTGCATGCTACTGATGGTCCCAATTGCTGTCTTCTTTATGTAGCTTTATATTCTCCCAGTTTTCCCCAAACATTTCTATTCAGTGGGGAGTTAATATGCCTTTGTATTTCTATATGTACTTATATTGTAACAACATAGTTATATTGTATCTTCACATGACCAGGACGGATGAATCAGAGAGGCCACATGTGACACCATACTATGGACCTGTAGGCAGGTCACGTGTATAACACTGTATTATGGTGATATCCTTGTACACCTGGTATATGATATGACATCTGACATTAAAGGCCTATAAGGATACAATAAATATCAAATATATGATACTGCCACATACTATTGTGCTGTAGACTGATATAGACCTATAGGGTGACATTTATGAAGACATTTATGATGTACTAGTACACCGGTCTTGAATAAAGTCACAACACCTTTTTCCCAGCCGAATTTACTAAGAGGTGCACACCTCTTAATAAACCCGGCCGGCCCACTCTTGCTGATCTTAAAATTAAAGTTCAGTTGTCTCTCGATGACTGGAACAGTAACACAAATTCACAACCACTGCTCCATTCATTTTCTATGGGACTTCCAAACATCTGAATGGTAGGACCGCCGCCGAACATGGAAACAGAGGTCTTTTGGGTGAAAGGAAGGCTGTGAATGGAGTGAATGGAGTCACTCCATTCACTTAGACTACTGGTCTTGTGATCAATGGGGTCCCAGTGGTCTGATCCCCAACAATTAACTAGCTATCCCTGTAGATAGGATCTTAGGATGACCCATTTAATCAGACCAACAATACAAGTGAGGGCATGAGCCATACCCATAGGAGGAGACCACTAAGGCCTGTAGTCTTGCTATTTTTTTTTTTCTTCAAATCCTAGAAAACCCTTTAAATTTTACACTTAACTCTGCTACATCTGTATATGTATGAAAAAGAAAGACCAGAAAAACGACAGTATCGAACAGCTTTACAAATGATGGTTACAGCTGAGACTCCGAGGACCCCAATCAATCCAGTATACATAGGAGAAGCAACCATGCAAAGGTCGAATGAAATACTTGACTTATTCACCTTGGGACTATGGGTGGATGAATCATCTACTGTACTTGACCTTTGATGTACCGCTCTTCCATTACCTTACATTTTGGCCTACACACCTTATGTCGTAGACCTGAAACCCAACGCATTTCCAGCTCAGTGAATTTTTGTCACCGGTCCAGTTGCGCAGATAAATTACATATATCCAATAGTCTAATGTATGAGAATCTAATTGGATTTTATAATTGCCTCTTCCCTTCTATGACACTCGGAGTCTCCCACTATTATCTTTCCGGGGAGTTCGCAGATGAAGTACATTATTCATACATTTGCCCTTGCAATACTAACACATTAAATAATGACAAAAAAAAAGTAGACGGGAAAGTTACAGATCTCCCAGAGTCCCGTTCTGCCGTAGTAAGCCTACTGTCAACAGGAGATTATCATGCCGCTCTTCTAAAATTTACAGAAACCAAATAAATTCCATTAAACGGAGAGCGGGAACTCGGGAGCGTTTGGTGACACGAAACTCGACAGGGTTCAGCGACAATTTGAGGATGTTCAACAAACAATTTGCAGAATATTCTCATTAATCTGCGTCTTGCTCCTTTCACCTCTTTGTAGTATTTTTTGTTTGCCGGTGCATGCCTGGCATTCGAATGCAATGACTTTATTATAGGGAGCTCTTATTACAGTGGTGTGAGGCGCCATGTCTATTGGATTTCGTTCTCCTTCTGATTGCTTCTTGGATATTAGCATAACATATTGGGAGATCATTGATTTCTCTGTGAGAGATTGGGACAAAATGAATATGGGCCGTTCGCTTGAGGTGACATGGCGGAATTGATAAGTTTATGATGGAGGATTAGTGGTGTAATGGATGGTTGAAGAAAATATATGGAAGAAGAAAGGGTTTGGGTGATAACAGAGCGTGAGGGAGGAGGGGTGATGGAAAAAAGGAAAGAATGAGTGGAGAGCGCTGTTGCATTGGTTTACTAAAGAGATGAGCGTGACTCATGTATGCTCAGGTTGGATCACTCGCAATCCCTAGGGTTTGATGCAACCCTAGGAAGTGCCGGAAAACATGGATACAACCTATTGCCTATGGCTGTATTCATGTTTTTCTGGACTCCCTAGGGCTGCACCCAACTTCTACAGCCGTCGGTAATCCAATTGCAAGTGATCCAACCTGAGCATACACGAGTCACGTTCATCTCTGGATGCTATAGAATACAGCAATGAATACTGTAGAATATAATCAACCTTTCGTGACCATGTGTGAGTGTAGGAGCTTGGATAGTGATCAGTGGTATGGGTATCACCACAGGTTTGTATGGGATATCCTAAAATCATGACCTGTTGGGAAAAGAACTGGAGCGGAGAAACACCACTATAGACAGGGAATGAGTAGTGGTTGAATTTGCACACTGCTTTTTTATTCAAACATGGGCTTTGGAAGTCCTGTCTGTTAAGATTTCGGAGGGTCCCAGCAGTCTTACCCCCATTCATATTTTTTTCCCTTATGCTGAGGTAGGGGATATGAGTCCATGGTGCCAAATGTTCCATATGTAACTGAGCTACAATACCAGGCATGGCCACATTTGCATGTACAGTACAGCACAGCACTATGTGAACAATGTCAGGGGGCAGTGCTTCAGTACTGAGTTGATCAGTGAAGTTCCTGGTGGTCGAATCCTAGGCAGACCACCAATGTGGCCCATTTACAGCCAAGTAAGAAACGAAACCACAATAACTCTAGTAGACAAAGAGTTTGTAATATAAGATGCCTATGAATTATTAAGATGTCGGGGATAAAGAAACCTTTTCCTCTAAATTGTGGGAACTAGACTTGCAATGGTTGGAATGCTCAGAATTCCCAAAAGAAACAAATTATTTTCAGCAGGGACGGCCAGCTATGGGAAGAGTGTGTCGAGCTGCTGTGCGGCTTTAGCTGAATTCTATACATTTGCTTCTAAATATGTTGACAATACAATCAAGTGGAACTGCTGTGTAAATGAGTCGGCAGGAGGTATAAATTCCAGCAAAATTGTGTAATAATAATAATAATAACACTATTAGTAGTAGTAGTATTTATTGTTGAAGTTTATTATTATTATTATTAACCTCTTAGGGACATGTCCGGAAGAGGTATTAAGAGCGGGGCCGCACGGCGACCCCGCTCTGAACCGCCACGATCCCGGGTGCCATGTGTAGCCCGGGACCGCGGCTATTAGCGGGCACCGTCTGATCGCCGTGCCCGCTAATTAAGTGATTGGAGGCAGCTGTCAAAGTTGACAGCTGCATCCGATTACCGTATGCAGCTGTTCCCTGGTGTCTAGCGGTGGAGATCGCTCCTCCGGGACGTCGTCCCGGAGTAGTGATCTCCGTGTCTTTTACCTGTCGGGGTCTCCAGTAAAAATGGCGCCGACCCGGACTTGGCACTTGGTTGTTTTCGGCTGCAGCAGCTGAAAGCAATCAAGTGCCGATCTCATCGATCTATGCTGTATAACTATATACAGCATAGATCAATGAGAGATCATAGTGCATATACTAGAAGTCCCCCAGGGGGAATAACCCTACCCCAGGGAGAATAACCCTAACCCCAGGGGGAATAACCCTCACCACAGGGGGAATAACCCTAACCCCAGGGGGGCTTCTAGTATATGTGTAAAAAAAAAAAAAAAAAGTGTTGTTGTTAGTAAAAAGCCCCCCACCCCTAATAAAAGTCTGAATCACCCCCTTTCCCCATGTTATAAATAAAAATAAATAAACATGTTTGCTATCGCCGCCTGCGCAGTCACCCGAACTATTAATTAATCACATTCCCGATCTCGCACGGTAAATGGCGTAAGCGCAAAAAAGTCCCAAAGTGCAAAATTGCACATTTTTGGTTGCATCAAATCTAGAAAAAATGTAATAAAAAGTGATCAAAAAGTCGTATATGCGCAATCAAGGTACCGATAGAAAGATCACATCATGGCGCAAAAAATGACACCTGACACAGCCCCATAGACCAAAGGATAAAAGAGTTATAAGCCTGGGAATAGAGCGATTTTAAGGATATATTTGTTAACAATGGTTTGAATTTTTTACAGGCGATCAGATAATATAAAAGTTAGACATGTTACATATCATTGTAATCGTAACGACTTGAGGAACATGCATAACAAGTCAGTTTTACCCCAGGGTGAATGGCGTAACAACAAATACCCCCTAAATAAAAGAAATGCATTTTTTTGTTCAATTTCACCACACTTAGAATTTTTTCCTGGTTTCGCAGTGTACTTTATGCAAAAATTCAGCCTGTCATTGCAAAGTACAATTAGTGACGCAAAAAATAAGGGCTCATGTGGGTTTCTAGGTGGAAAAATGCAAGTGCTATGGCCTTGTAAACACAAGAAGGAAAAAACTAAAACGCAAAAACGAAAATTGGCCCGTCCTTAAGGGGTTAATAATAATTGTTGTTGTTATTATTATTATTATTATTATTATTATTATTATACTTAAGCAGGAAGAATTGATTTTTTTTTTCTTTTTGCATTCTGAGTGTGTCACTCCCATCATGCCTGGGGACAAAACACAATCTATGTACTTATCCCTGTGCTCATCGGCGCCCCCTGCTGTGTACCGCACTTTATATGACCTGCCTGGAGGAGTTGGGGAATAGAAATGACAACTGCTCTGAGCACACTTCTGGCGCACAATGGAGGCAGATACAGATGGTATCAGAGCTTGTTAGTCAGTGTAGCTTTGTTGGGTTTGTTATTTAGCTACAACTACAGCATTGTCTTTTACACCTGTTCAAACTGTGGTATTTTTCTAATATACTGTATATATTTTTTAATGCTTTGGACAAAGGGCTTCAGCGCCATTTATTTCCTTGCTCCACACTTTTTAGATCCATATAGATTTGCACTTTATCCACAAAGCTCAATAGACTATTGAAAGAATCAGCTCCATACTGTAAAACATGTTTATAGCCTAACATGCTAATATTCATCTATTTCTATAGCATTCGGGTGGCTTGAATATATTAAATATATATCAGGATGTAATTCTCTGGTTCCTAATATGCTCTCTTAGATGGATGTGCCGGTCATATGAAGTGGTTTAGGTTTTAAAGAAAAAGTAAAACTGTCAAAATTTACCATCAGAATTGAGTTTCTGCACCATTTAAAGACATAGCTGGCCTGTAATCAGGTTCTAACTTAAGATTTGTGACAAGATGTCTCAGCTAGTGGTCTGTGTCCTGTGACAGATCGCTGTGTCGGAGAGGCTGTTCGCAAGGGATTGTATGTGGAGGTAAAGGTTCAGCTGTAAAATGTTGGATTAGAAACCAAAATGTATCTAGTTTATATCCATAATGCATTAACCATTAAATTATATTGAATTCAATGGGAAAACACTGCACCTTCTCTTTTGGTTTTATATTACACATATAAGGGGGCATTCACGCATCCCGTACACGGTCCCGGAATATGGAACTCCTGGCATCATGTATCATTTTCAAAGCTCCTGGCATCATAATGATAAATGATACCGGGAGTTCCACATTCCAGGCCCATCATCCGTATTTACGGACTGTGCAGAGAACATGTGAATGCCCCCTATTTCTTAGGCCTCATTCATACGGCATGTGTTGCAATCCACACCACAATGACCAAAGAAGGATCGTGGCACAGATCTCCCAAAGTGCAGCTGACCCCCCCCCCCAGAGGATAGCAGGAGTACAGAAGATAGGAGCGCAGAAGACAACGACTCCCCTACTCCCCCCATGCCAGCCGGCTCACATGTTCACCGGCACGGGGGGGGGGGGGAGCCTTAAATCCTGGAGGCCTTAAATCCTGCTTTCGTGAAGTCTAGTGCAACATCCAGGACACTTATAAAGATGTACTGTATGCGTTGCAGATAGGCATATGTGTCTCCGCAGGACTGTTCCACAAAATGCCGACTTCATTGAGGAAACATTTCATGCATGTAAACTTTCAGATCTAACTACTAAAACACAAGGTAAAAAAAGCTACAAAGAGTCTGAGCTGCGCTCCTCTGGTGCTCACAGAATTCATCCCTTTTTAAGTGACACCTTTATAGTCCGGCCATAATGCTCTGACTCAGTACCAGATGCCGACGCGTTTTAACATGAGCTACCTGGATGTGAAAACATATTAATGCAATATGCTTGCGGTGTGAAAAACTGAATTTCTGGACAATACTTCTGGACAAGTACTGTAACTATAAAGCTGAGTTTACACTGGCAGAGTATTAGGCAGTTTTAGTCATCTGCACCTTTTTGTTCCAGTTCCTCATAATTTTAACGCTCTCCATTTGCTGTCAGCGAATGAAAACATCCCTGGTGACCTCCAAAAAACTTAAAATGAAACCACTGGAATGTTATAAACAAGTCAAGAAGTCCCCTTTCTACACCTTTCTATCTCCCTGCTGCAAGCACGCCTCCTGCCTGATGATTGATGGCGCACCTTGCTGTGACATCAGCTGTCAATTTATAGACAGGAGGCGTGCTTGCAGCAGGGGGAGAGATCAATATAAAGAGACAACTTTTTGACTCAGAACTACTGTGTAATGACCCAATATGTCCAATTGCTGACACCTCCCCCCCCCATATATTGATATCAGGGTCCCAGCAGTCAATCTTCTGTGGATGTTCTAGTTATCTGTCTTTTGTGATACTTACCAGCAGGGGCGTAACAAGAAAGGGATGGGCCCCAATAACAAACTTTTGATTGGGCCCCCCCTCCTCTCCCCCATCCAACTGTAAGTAATCCACCTGTTTGTTAGCCCTCTGCCCAGTAGAAAGCAGATGTTAGGCATATCCCCTGCTATCTTCCCCAGTAGATAGAGTAGACATCTCCCCTACTGTCCCCCATGTTAGGCGTCTCACCTCCTATCCCCCCAGTACATAGTGTCCCCCAAAATAGACATCTCTCCCATTATCCCACCCAGCAGTATATAGTGTCTTCCATTGTAGGCATCTCCTTTGATACAGGAGCGTAACTAGAAATGTGTGGGCCCCATAGCAAACTTTTCAGTGTGCCCCCACCCCCAACTAACCACTAAGCCATCAAGTGTAGTCATAACTGCAAGCACTCGTCAAGAGTGCTTGCAGTTAATAGTTAATTTGCAGTTAATAGTTAATTTGCAGAGCCCAGGAGGCCATTTGCTGCTACAAATTATGAGAGCTCAACGGGCCCAGTGTATTGAATGAGTGGGCCATCTGATGTGGCGGGCCCCATAGCAGCCGCTATGGCTGCTACAGTGGTAGTTACACCAATGCTTTAATAGTATGATGACAGCTCAGGAGGAACAGTGCATTGCAGGGATGGGCCCCTTGATGTTGTGGGCCCCATAGCGCCGCTATGACTGCTACAGTGGGCCCCTGCTCACCAGCTAAGGTTACCCGCAGTCCTATGGAAAACCACAGACAACACATCATGATAATATTTCATATTACACTCCACAACATCTCCATATCACCTGCTGTTCCTTCTCGTAGTTGGCAGAAGTGAAAAATTCTTTCAGCATCTGTTGTTGTCCCTCATTTTTATTAAGTGGCTTCAAAGGATTTAATTCTCCGATCTCGCTGCTCATTCTACTTCTGCTTGTATCATGTAGGACGGATTATAACAAATATTTTCCAACGTTTATGCATTAACGCCGGCCGTGCATGTAAAGTATTGCCGTAAAAAGCATCTGTGCAGACGTGATGTCTTCTTCCTCTCATGTATATAGCAGACAGCAAAAAGAGTGATGGAAGGAACACGGCAACAAACTACAAAAGTGTCAACTTTATGTGCCTATATAAAGCTGAGCCTATGGTTAAGTAGTGGTGGCTGAACCCAAGTATTTCACCAAGGTTAGCTGACCATCTAATGTATATGGTGGCCTCCAGACTGTGTCCCTATGAACTATGTCAAATCACAGAAAAAAAAAGCAAGATGCAATTTAACTGCTTTAAAGGGGTTATCCAGCATTAGAAAAACACGGCCACTTTCTTCCAGAGACAGCACCACTCTTGTCTCAAGTTCAGGTGTGGTTTGCAATTGAGCTCCATTGACTTCAATAGAACTGAGTTGCATAACATCCAAACTGAAGTCAAGAGTCGTGCTGTTTCTGAAAGAAAGTGGCCATGTATTTTCTAACACTGGATAACAACTTTGACCTTGTGTTCTAAAAGGAGATAAGTCGCCCACCAGAGGAGTCTGAAAACAGCTTTCACCCCAGTCAGAACACATACGCATGGCTGAGAAGTTAAAAAAAAGGGGAGCATTTGGACAAGTTTTTTTTATGTATATGACCAGAGGCTCTTAAGGCAATAGAGTGGCAATCCTTACTGATAACATTCTGTTGTGGTACCCAATGCTTCTTCACTTCCGAACCTTTGGCTATCATACAGATGTGGTGAGTTCCCGTGGTGCTATGGCGGAGGTACAGCCGGTCACTTTCCAGATGGTAGAGTGTGACGCCACTCTGGGATGTTGGAGGATGAGGTAGAAGAATACTTAGGAAGAAAGAGAGAATACTTGTGCCCGCGTTTTGACCTTTGGGTCTTCGCACGACCTAATGCCCTACCAGTGTCAGGGAACCCGTCCTAATGGTTCAGACAAGCACTAGACCCTGTTACCTGGGATGAGTAGAATGCTGAGGGTTCCCTGCTAACAACTGGGCTGCGAGATAGAGTTCATAGGCTTCTAGCAACTTTGCTCTATACGGATCAGTGCCTAGCTTGTTTGCTGTTGTGGATACTGTCCTGCACTGTCACTCTCTTAGTCCACGGCGTGGGTTGAGATTATCTCTGACGTGTCCTCTCCTGTGAAGGGTTTAACACTGCATACTGCTTAGTGAGGTTACG